>NC_140994.1:145300077-145900077 GCF_052327205.1 Somniosus microcephalus | reverse complement strand
TTGTTGTCACAGTGGAGAACTCAGTTAGTTAGTTGTTAGAATTTTAAGTGTAGCTCAGAGGTTGTTGCACTGAAGATGAACAGGTTATTGAAACTCAGTCACCATAAGTACTGCCCATACCCATTGAAAATGTACTGAAAAAATGTATCTCAGCACATTAATATCATGGGAAAAAGTTGCAATCGCCTTTGATCATGAAAGCTGCCCTGAGGCTTCAGTTTTGTTCACATTTCTGACCCTAGTCAGGACACAGATATACTGCCAAAGCATATCAACTTAGAAAGTACTTTTTATAATAATGGAAAATTCATCAGTCACAAAACTTGTTACTTCTTATTGCACGCTGGTTTCAAACTTCAAGCCAAATGCAGTTGCTGCTTCTGAACAGCTAGCAGTGTGCAGTATTAGGTCAGTGCCTGAACAGAGCAAGGTGCAGCCTGCTCCCAGACAACTGCAGTAAGAATTATATGGGACCCTTTGAAATGACAGAGCTTGGAGCTTTCCTCAAGGTTATTGAAACATGATATTGGCCTTGAAATTGCGGTCGGTGGTGTAGCTAAGGAGTACGCTGCCGACCTCAGAACAAAATTCACACTTACCTGGTGTGAAACCCCAGGCGAAAACTTGCTCTGAAATGCTGCAGAGTTGTGCATAGCATAGTGACCCACGGATCCCAGGGGTGCATCGTGTGTGTCAGTGTTCTTGGGATCGCGTGGGTAGTGCCCCTTTCACTAGCCAATTAGGTAACATAGAAAGCCGTGTTTGACTAATGCTTTAAAGGAGGATACAGGTCAATTGGAATCCAGCCTACAGCAAAGTTAAGCATAGCAACCTAACAGCCCCACTATAAATACTGGCTGGCCTTCACTCTTAGAACGTGAAACCCTGCCACCTCAGCATTGTGATGACCAAACCCTTTTGTCAATGAAAGTAGATCGATAGAAATTTTAAAACTGGCAATACAGTTTTTTGGTTGATATTCAATTTGAAATTAGAAGATTGACTCTGCAAGATTAAAACAATCTCATCCCTCAAACCAAGCCTTTACGGCTGCCTGCTAGGTTCTTTTACATGTTCGTTTTTAATTATTATGGCCCTGAAATTGCAATTTTCTCATCCCCCTCCCCTTATACTGTGCAAACAGGCTCCTGCACCTGTTTGCACCAACCATAAAATTTTCCAGTGTAATTGATGCACAGTTGGTGGGCAATTAGACCAACTTTTCACCAGCAATGAAGATTTGAAAGTTGCAGTGGATCATCTTTCTATTCAATACTTAACAGATCACAAGTTTGGGATTTAGCGTTTGATTTCCGGTCAGTTTCAAAGGCGGTATGACGGTGTACGTACACCGTCATACCAACCACAAATTCAGGACCTATGATTTGACAACCTGAATGATGAGGAGCAACTATGTGCCTTGTGGAGAATCTAATCTCTGATTCCAGCTATGGTTATCCTTCCTGCTGGATTTATCCCCATGGGTGATGAATGCTTCCACAAATGAAGGATCTTGGTTCTGAATTGTCCTTCTCATCTGCTGTGTGTTTCTCAAGTCCGGAATCCACATGGGTCATGTAACATTTGTACTCGAGCCTTTGGTCATCCTATTAATGTTGCCAGAATGGAATCGCAGTTTAACAGGACACACAAAGAGTGCTGTGTGACTATTGGTGGTAAGATAATGGGCCGTAATTTGCGACCCCTACGGGTATGTACGAGGTGTGCTAAAACCCGGAACTTGTGATCTGTCACAAATTCTCTTGACAGATTTTTCGCATCACCGGGAAAAAGGCTTCCATGGGTGGAGAGTTGGGTTGTTTGCCCGTGAAATTCTTACGCCTGGTGGAAGCAGGTGTAAGGTTTGCTTTTACCAGGTTAAGAGTTTTAAAAAACAGGAAAATACATTTTTTCCAATAATTTATACAATTAAAAACCTGTGAAATAAGGCAAGTTTATTTTTAGCCCCTTTAAAACATGTATATTTATTTTTCAAAAAATAAATGTTTTTGTTTTAAATATTTAATTAAATGCCATTTTAATTAATTTTAAATAGGTGGTTTAAAAATAAAAATTATTTGAAGCGTAGAGGTATTTTTTGGGGTATTCCCATTCATACTTATAGGGTTTCTGTACATATGGAATCCCCATAAGAATGAATGTTGTAAGATTCGCAAAATTCCCACATTCCCCCAAGGTTATTAATAAAAGGGACCCTGGATGGACAATTTTAAAAAGGGTACCCAAAAAAATGGTGTCCGCACCTCGTGACCAAAAGCCTGTAAGATTTTTAAAAGCTTGGGCCCCGATTTTCGGCATGTGTGGGGAATGGTCGGGTTTCCCCGAATGTGGGGTTTCTGACACACATAAAAAAGTGTCAGCCAGCTCCACGCAATTTTCCCTCAAGTGGCCAATTAATTTCCAGCATGTGGGAAGCCTTGCTAATTGTCCAATTCGAGTCAGAAATCCCCACAGGATGATGTCATCATTCGTGGTGCTTTCAAGGTCCATAGCAAGCACTGCATCCTCTGAAGGCTTCCAAACAAACCATACAGGATGGCAGAGGAGCCTGCAGCAGCTGTGGCCAGTGCCAGACCCCGAGCTGCCTTCAAATTCGACGAGGCTTCACTGCAGGCATTATTGGATGGGGTTAGGGCCCACAGGGAGATCCTCTTCCCTAGGTCATGGAGGAAGAGGCCTCCCACTGAGACCAATGCTGCATGGATGCAGGTGTCAGCAGATGCCAACTCTCTGGGAGTCACCAGAAGAACCTTGGCATTACATCTCCAACTCCTTCCTTTACTCCCCCACAGTACCATCCAGAGCCCCCGTCCTCACTGTGGAGGAGGAAGAGGCTGTGCAGCCAGACTCCTCAGAGAAAGCTCCAACCTCTGAGGGCGCAGCGTCAGCAGAAGTAAGCGCACCCAGCACCAGCGCAGACACTCACACCTCGGGGGGACATTCGGGACATAGAGTAGTGTTGTCACCTGGTGTTTCACAGCTCACAAGTGAGCCTCAGCAGATCCTGGAGACAGGGACAGCAATGGAGAGACCTCGTCGGAGGGCGCAGGACTCTGCCAGCTCAGCTCAGCTGCACTGCATGTCGACCCTCTGCCTCTGGGTCCATCCGCAAGAGAAGAGGTGATGGATCTCCATGCACAGATGCAGGAGTCTCTGGCAAGTTTTGTCTCCAGGGTCGCTGTGTGTGTGGAGCAAATGGAGGAGTCCATAGCGACCATGAGCAGAGCCTTTGTGGAGTCATTGGTGCATGAACGCATCACCATGGAAAGGTTGGCAACCTCCATGGAGGAGATAACTCGCCAGGGTACTGAAAACATGGTGCGTGCTCATAAGAGAATGACATCTCTTGAGGAGCGTTGGCCATCTGTTGATCAGAGAAACCAGATCTTCATGGAAGTCCTTCTGAGTAGGACTGCCAGTGCAGAAACGGGTCCCCATGGCCCCCTAAAGCGCAGCAAGGTGCTCTCAAGCCACTTCCAAGCACTGGCCCCTTCTGGCCTGTGTAGCTTCAGGTGAGTGAGCAGCAGCCTGGTGCTCCTGTTGCTGATCCTGCTGTTCCTGGTTCTGCTGCTGCCGCCTCTGCTGCTGGAGATCCTCTAATGGCAAGAAGGGAAGGAAAAAAAGGCGTCCCATGCTTCTCGTAGATGCCTCCACTGAGGAAGCGCTGAGTGAGGGTGGCGAGAGGGGCTTCCCATGAGATCGCATTGGAGAACTGTGTGAGGCCCCAACCTTCCACAGCTGTGCCTAAGCCTTGAAGAAGTAGCCCCATGCCTGCAACAACAAGATCCTTCAACATACAAGTGCTGTCCCTTTAAATCGCAGCTTCTCCGATTGACCTGCAGCTGACAGCAAGCAAGCCGGCAAGCTTCACGCCAGGTCTCATCAGCGGGGTTCCCCGTAGGTGTATTTCAGGTGGGGAAAGCCCCAAAGTCGCAACGGCCCCGCAAAATCCACTTCAACAAGGTAATTATTGATCATTAGTGTGCCGACGACCAGTCCCGCCAGCGGCGGCCGGGACTGAAGCGGGTCGTGCAGAAACGGCTGTCCGAAAGTCGGACGGGGCGGGGAATCAGGCGGGGGGCATCCTGACCCGCTTTTTCAGCGATTTTCGGCCCCCGGCCACATGAAAAGCCGCCCAACGGCTGCCAGAAAATTGACCCCTTGGACTCTGCAGCACAGAACAGGCAGTTTGGGAAATCGAAACTTAAAATGCATTTCTGTGAAAAGGACATTGTGTTTGGAAAGCCAGAAAGCTAGGCAAACACTGAATATGCATTTCGACAGATTGGAACAGATCAACCCAGTTAGGCCTAAGCAGGAGGCCATTAGTTTGTCCGCATAAATAATCGGAAACAGCTTAAGGAAGCCACCAAGGCTGGACAGGCCGATTAAAATGCATTAATGACAATACAACTCGGACATCGGGCCATCAGGTGCGATAAATGGCCATCTAAAGCCAGTTAGTTTAGATTGGTATAATCATTTAAAACAGCCCGCCAAAAGTAAAAAAATGGACTGACCTGATTTGGCACGCAGATTAGGGCCTTCGGAAGGAGTATAATTGTAGGCCCTCAGTAGCAATCGCCCCTTGACTCTTGCTCTGCCCTCTTGACTCTGACCTCTTGGACTGCTGCCGCTCGTACTCGTGCCCTGGCCTCGTGGCGGGTTCTCTTCGCGCTCCCCGCATTAAGTTGCAACCAAAGACATCCATACCAAGCACGGAGAGGGGAACGAGACCCGAGTCCAAAGTCACCCAGAACACACAGGCCACAAAAAGGGGCAGACGAAACGAGGCGAGACAAGGCAAGACGAAGAAACAAAAGTAAAGACCCGACAAGAGCAGAGAAGGGCAGCAAAAGACGCATTGATAAAGACCGAGTGCCTAGTTATAAGCTGGCGCTTGGGGAAGAATTTAGACGAATATGCTGGTGTTTTGACGCTTGGGTAGTAAAATCAAACCAGCCGTGAAGACCGCCAAATGCGACGTTACCGCCGACGACCGCCCGAGGGAGAAGGAAAAGGGAACCCATCACGATGAGACGACGATGGTAGCTGAGGAGAGGAAAGGTGTGTCGCAGCAACAGCTCCAGCACCGCACCCTGAGACCACGTGGCGACGGAGTACCCCAAAGGACAGGAGACCAAAACCTTAAAACTCGCAACTGTTAAAGCAACAGGCCTTGGATTGGTGAGCATGAATTCCTGGCCCCTCATAGCTTAATCTAGTTAGGTATAGGGGGTGGGATAAGGATAAGGGGATTGTTAACGTAGTTGTTTTTCCCTCGATGTGCCGTGTGTTCCCCATTCCCTGTATAAGTATATAGTTATTTGTTTATGCCTGTAATTGTTATACCAGTAATTTCTCATAAGACTGTGTTTTATTTCTGTTTTAATAAAATCTTGGTTTTCTTACACCAAACCACTTGCCTACTCAATTTTTCTGTATCGTCGCCTGCACCTAAGTCCGGTGTCTAGAACCCAGGGGCGAATTCAAACCGCTCACGGGCAGTCAGGGGCATAACTGACTGGGCGCACGTGCCACCCGCCACCCCCTACAATGGGGATCCCCTTCTGTCATTCGTTGGGCCGGCCCACATGATCCCAGGAGCACTCGCGAACCGCCTGTATCCCTGAGATACGCGCACCTCTGCACATGGCTATGCATAGAGGCCCAGGAGCGCGAGTCTCTGTGGATCCCGAGGCAGAAGGTAAGTTCGTAGATTTTTTGCCGGTCGAACCGCAAATTCAGGCCCATAGATAATATGACTTTTAAAAGAAGAGGCTGTTGGGCATATATAGCAGACAGACTATACAAAACTCAGGGACTCTGGGTAAACATTTATAAAACAAAACTGGAATGCAGTCTTTTTGCAGAGCTTTATCTTTTCTGTGGCACATAATTGTGAATTATCCGACTGATAGAAAAAGAAGATTTACAGAGGAATGAGGAAATTATTTTACTTTATTCATGGTATGGGAGTATATTGAATCAAGATTTTTTAAATGTTATAGTACACTAGCAAATTTTTTTTTGCAAGGGAATCATTTTGATTTACAAAAATCTTGGTGTGAAATTCGGTTACATCCCATTTGGGGGTGGTAACCGAGTTAAGGCCGGACATTTAGCGCCTGTCGCAGAAATACTGTCCCGGCTGCTAAATTGGGCTTACCACCCCGCACAGGAAGTGGGGCGCAATCCAGGGCGCTCCACTTCCTGTTGGGGCGGTAACTGAGGCGATTTCGGGGCACGATTGGCAGTGCTCCACGGAGGCTCTGCGGAACACTGCCATGTTTCAATGCCCCGCCCCTTCAGTTAAAGAGGAGGGCCGCTGCGCACACTGCAGGGCCTCTGATGGCCCACACTAGGCCACCAGGGCAGTGTGATGCCACGGCCGCAGCCCGGCACCGAGACACTGGGTGTCGTTCTGCACGATGGTGGCCAGGACCATGCCACGGCCCACCACAGAGGGCCGACCTGGAGGTCAGTCAAAAAACAGAAAATGGCGGCGCGAGTCGCGGCCGCACCTCCTCTTTAAATACCAGCCCGCGAGAGAAGGTCAACCCGGGTTCGCGATCCGCGAGGCTGGCGCTGACACCGCCCATGGCAGGCTATCGGGGCGCAGCTAAATTTCTGCCATGGAGCACTAAGGGGTCGTGCGCATGGTGATTTCTTGGGAGATGCTTTTATCGTTGCCCCCCCACCAGGCGATAAGCCCTTTGCGCCCCGTTAGCGTACCCCGGAAGCGCTAATGGTGCAAAGGAGCTGAATTTCTAGCCCCATGTGTGTTAATTAAGATCCAGTCAGAATGCAAAATGTAATTTTTTTTCTATAAATGTTGAATTGTTTTGCCCATTTTACATTTTTGCTCTGATTTCTTCAGATGGATGCTTCATGCTAAATATGCTTCAATTTTATTTCTTCTGTCATGCATAATTAATCTTGTTCTGTTCATCACATATATGCTTTGAACATTTTTGTGGCTAGAAAGCTGGATAATCTGGTTAAATCCAATTTCAAATTATTTTGAATGGGTTTTCTGCATCGATGCATGATTCATTGACCTCCGGATAAAATGATGGCCTAGATTTTCCTGGCCACTTGTGCTATTGTAATGGCATATCTACGGCATGGAGACTCTTGAATGGTGCAGAAGAGGAAATTATGAACTAAGTGAGTTATGCCATTAATTATGCTACATACAGATTTTCCTGGTGTCGGGCTAGAAAAAGCCTGAAGTCTATGGGCTGGATTTTCCTAAGCCCCTGGAGTCGGGTTGGAGGCGTGCGGGCGATAAAAATCGGAGATCCGGGGGTCCCGACCCCATCCCGCCTCCAACCCGCCTCCATGTCAATTTCATAGGAGTCGGGTTGCCGACAAGTGCTGGAACCCGACTCCCAGAGGCGGGAAGGGATTAAAGGCAATTAAACTGCCTGTTAACAGGTAGTTTTTTGCCTATTCGTGATTTTTATTGCTGGTTTGTGGGCTTCCCGACAGCTCCAAACCACGAAAAGTTTTCGAGGCGTGATGTGGGTCTGAGGTCTTGGAGGGGTCAAGATGCCCAGTGTTCAGGTGAGTGAGGGGTGCAGGAGTGCAAAGGTAAGTGTTTTGCAAGTGTTTAAAGTGTTTAAATAAGTTTAACTTACTTTTACTTAACTTTACAGGAGTCCTGCATTCCGGTGTCGGGAGTCGGCTGCAAGAACCACAGAAGCTCCGATTTTTAAAAAAAAATCAGCTTCTTGGTTTCTGCAGCAAAATGATTTTAAAGTTACCCTGAGAAAGGACTGAGGCTGAATTAGCAGTTTTTCAGTGCTTGACAGCTTCAAACAGCTGTTAAGCACTGATATTTCATCTGCCAAAAGCTTTTGACAGATGAAATGTCAATCTCTGACGTCACCTGTTGCCGGGTGGCCCTTAATTGGCCACTGAGCTCACAGGGCGGGCTCAACAAGGTCAATCAGAGGAAAATCCAGTGGGTTGGCCACATCTCCATGGAGGCAGGACAACAAGCCCAAATGTGGGTTTCCCACCTCCAACCTGCCCCAGTAGCAAAATCCAGCCCTTTGTCTATCAGCCAGGAATGAAATTCGGGTCTCCACTGGTGAGTACGCACTGGGTACACACCCGTAGGCCCAATGGAAGTGCCGGTTTCCTGCATGCACTGCACATGCGTGGGAAACCGGCACTTCCGTTCCCCTGAACGAAGGGGTTCAGAGTTCGACGTGGGAGAGGCTGCACGTGGGCATCGAACTTAGTTTTTTTTTGCAGGTTTTCCCGGGAAGGTAAGTCTCCAGGAGTTACACGTTTAAAAAGCAGGTGTATGGCCTGCTTTTTACAAGGTAAGTGGTGAAGTAATTAAAATTAAAACATTTTTTCCACAGGTTTAATGGCCCAGAAATTCAGGTCGGGGGCTTCCCGCAGGTGTAAGCCCCCGACCAGCACTTACTTAGCGCGCCGGCCGTTGAGCTGTGGGCCCACGTGGAATTCCGATCCTGATCCTGCTCCAGCTGTTGGTGCGCAGTGCTTGCGTATCCCAGGGGTGCAGTTAGTTCGATGCGTCCCCTGGGATCATGTGGGCCATGGAGAGCCAATCGGAGCAGGGAATGCTCCATTCATAAGTTTGACAGGAAGAGCTGTCAAAACTTATAAATACTACGGCCCCAAAACATCACTAAATCTTCAAATAATTTTTTTTTAAATCATCACGTTTTTTAAATAAACTATAAATTACATGAAATTGTAGGAATGTCTAGTTCCTATCCAAAAGACTGAGGTCCACTCAGGCGATCAAATAAACGAGGTTTAATGAAAACTAACAGACTTTAACGGATAACTACAGGAGAACATCGAATATAGGTCTAGTCAGTTCGGCAGCTCCACGAGGACTGCTTGGGCGGTCCCATGGCTGATGTCATCACGTCATCACGTTTGTCCCGCCGGTGGGGGATCGCATGATGAACGGCGTGACGTCATCGCGTTTACCCGCGCTATTAAAGTGATCGCGCTCTGTACATGTAAACAGTGAAAACAAAGATACAGACTCAGGCTGTAGCTAACAGCTATATATAAAAGCGGTACTTCGGTCTGTCCTTCCATCTGTCTGTCTGTCTGTCCGGCTATACACTCTCAGGTTATAGAGCGTACCTACACGTGTGTCACATCAAAAGAAAGCTTACGATTCTGGAACGGTCATAAGCGTTTTTACTTTTCAGTCGGACAAAAATTGCACCCACAGTATCCAAAAAACCTTCAAAATTCCGCTCATTATCCGCTCATTATTCAAAATTCCGCTCATTATCCGCTCATTAGCATCGAGTGACGTGAAGGTCGACCAATCGTACAGTCGAGCGAACCGACGGTCGACCAATCGCTGCGTCACGGGGGCAGGTTCATAGCGTGTGCGGGCGGGCCATCCTACAGTTGAGTGACGTGATGATTGACCAATCCTACAGTTCAGTGACCTGATGGTTGACCAATCGGTGCGTCACATTGCGTGTGTGGGTGGGCCTAATCGTTCTGACCCGAGCTGAGCTGCCGCCATCTTGATTCCTCCCTTGATTTTTTTCCCCCAGTTTGTCTGTGTGTGGAGGGCATTTTATCCACCACAAATTTGGTACTTTGGAGCCCAACTAACTCATTATAAAATTTAAGTGTAATAAATGAGTCCATTATCTGTTTGATTTCTCCAGGTCTGCTGCCTGCAGGCCTCAGGCCTTGAAGCCGGGGCCTCTCCTTGCCAGCCACGCCTGAGCTACGCACCAGCCGGCCCGCTGGGCCCAATTCCGAACCAGCGGCCATCCATCTTGGTAAAGGCTGGCTTGGCTCACTGCAAGCTGCTCACGCTTGATTCGTGCTCGTGCTACACGGCGCATGCGCACCTCCACACAGGGCCCACAGAGGGAAGCAGAGGGAAGCGAGCAGGTTAGCAGGGGGGGCGGGGCTCAGGAGGGGAGGGGGAGGGGGTAGCGGGAAGGGGGAGCGGAGAGGGTTACCTCGGCAACCGGGCTCGGCCAGCCGCAATCGGCCGTCTCAAGCCGCTCAGGCCCAGGCCCGGTCCTGGAGATCGGGAGGGCAGAGAGGGGAGGAGGGTTACCCCAACAACCGGGCCTGGCCAGCTGCAATCGGCCGTCTCAAGCCGCCTCAGGCCCGGCCTGGGGGGAGGGGCGGGGGGAGGGGAGGGCGGGGCTCGGGAGGGCGGGGCGCGGGGCTCGGGAGGGCGGGGGGCGGGGCTCGGGCTGACGGGGCGCTGTGCTCGGCTGGGCCATGTCAGTGCGTGGGGCGGCATGGAGCTCTGCGGAGCCATTGCCGGCGCTGGCCTCCGGTGCTTTGTGGCCTGCGGCCGAACGGTGGCTCCGGAGCTCGGGCTGACCGGGGCGCTGCGCTAGGCTGGGCCATGTCAGTGCGGGTGCCCCAGGCCCCGGTGCCTAGCCTTCTCCAACCACCGCCGGCAGCACAACTCTCAACACTGGCAGAGGGGAGAGGGTCTGCTGGCTCCCCCCCTCCCTTTCTCCCCCGTCCCCTTCTCCCCCCCTCCAGCTAGTATTATTAAAGGGAATTATATACAATTGATCAGAGTCCCTTAGTGGCTCCGCCACAAAATAACTATTTTAAACAATAATTAAATATTTGAAAAAAATAATTTTATTTTCTAACAGGACTAAAAATAAACTTACCTTTCTTTAAAGTATTTAAAAATAATAAACCTGTGGAAAAAATGTTTTAATTTTAATTAATTCACCACTTACCTTGTAAAAAGCAGGCCTTGCGACTGCTTTTTACATGTCTAACTTCTGGTGACTTACCTTCCCGGGAAAACCTGTAAAAAAAACTTAAGTTCGATGCGCACGCGCCGCCTCTCCCGCGCACGCGTTCGAACTCTGAACCCCTTCTTTCAAGGGAACGGAAGTGCCGGTTTCCCGCGCATGCGCAGTGCATGCAGGAAACCGGCACTTCCATTGGGCCTATGGGTGAGTACCCCGTGCGTACTCACCCTTGGAGACCCAAAGTTCTGATTATTTTTAAATACTTTAAAGCAAGGTAAGTTTATTTTTAGCCCCGTTAGAAAATAAAATGATCTTTTTCAAAAATTTAAATGATTGTTTAAAATAGTTATTTCATGTAATTTATAGTTTATTTAAAAAATGTGATTTAAAAAAAAATTATTTGAAGATTTAGTGTTGTTTTGGGGCCACAGTATTTATCAGTTTTGACAGCTCTTCCTGTCAAACTTATGAATGGAGCTCCCCATGGCCCACATGATCCCAGGGGACACATCGAACTAACTGCGCCCCTGGGATACGCAAGCACTGCGCGCTGGCAGCTGGACCAGGCCCCGGATCGGAATTCCATGGGGGCCCACAGCTCAACGGCCGGCGCGCAAGGTAAGTGCAGATCGGGAGCTTCCACCCGCGGGAAGCCCCCAACCCGAATTTCTGGGCCGATATTTCCTCAACGCCAGAGTCAATGTTTATAAATTTATTAGAAGAAATGATCGACAACACATGCGGTGATGTAAAGGCTGCGGGAGACCGCACATTACAGTCACTGAGATCAGCCCTCGAATTTCTAACTTTGCGTTACAATTTACGCTTTTTATACACTATCTGCAGACCTTTAGCTCATATTCTGCAGCCTGACCTTTACCCTCAATATTCATTAGTTCAACATCTCAGAGAATGCTCATCCTCTTCTGGACCCAGTTGATATCAAGCACAGGAGAAGGGGTAAGAAGGCCCAAGGCCTTGAGAGCCTGGCCTTATTTGGACATGTCCCAAAATGCTGCAGTTAGCGGATTTCAAAGATATTGGTAGTGAAATTCATCTTGGGCAGAATGGGCGATAGCGAATCAGGAGCTCACTTTATACTCGCCCAATTCCTCCCCCCTCCCATTGAATTCAATGGAAAAAGAAAATCAGGCGAAGTGTGAAAAGGGCTGCTGATTGACTGTTGTGTTTATCGCTCAGTGATAAACGTTAAAATTACCCCCAGTGTCTGTTTGTCACCTTCATGCAAGCTCTCCTAACACAGGGAATTGTGCACCACTCCACCGTTACCCTTGACGAAAGCAAGGTCATTCAAATCAATTGCAATCGCTATTTTCCTGCATTTAAGCCAGTTTTCATTCCGCTGCTGCTTAGATTGAAAAATAATGGCACTAATAGCCTGGCAGCGGCCTGATTTATTGATTTAAAGGATCAGCGGTGAAACTGACAAAAATCTCAACGTAAAAAGGGACACTACAGCTTAAAATAAATAATAACTAGCAAACTTCATTGACACTTAATCGTAAAATGTGTAAAGTACATTCTAAAATTAATTGGACCTATTTGCTGTACCATTTTTGGAAACAAAATAAAACAATCATGGAGCCATTTCCACATTTCCCAAGAAGAAAGAAACTAACAAAATAGCAAGCTTCAACCTGAAATGATGCCCGTTACATTTCACAAAGTTCATCGACGAATATGTAATCATTTTCGGTTTTGTCTTCGTTACTCTGGGAAGGTGGTTAATGTCCATGAAGTAAAATATTTCAGTGTCAAAAATTCATGGGTGCATCAGTCGGATTTACACTTGAGAATGCGTAGCCACGATGTTATTCGCTTGCAGTTACTGGAATCTCACCTGGCGCCGGTACGTTAAAAACAAATTATAGTAAAAATGTATAGATTTTTTTAGCTGCTAGATGGTTTCGTTTATTTATTGCAGTTTTTCAGATGTAGCATTTTGTTCACAATGCTTTTGTTCTCTTTTTTAATTACTTCAGGGTTACATTTGAAACTGACAGGAAAGTGGCCCTCCCAGCAAGTGTTTCCTAATCAACCCAACCCCCAATTTAAAACCCGCTCGGGATTGAAATCAACTTTTTTTTTATTGGTTCCTGGGATGTGGGCGTCGCTGGCAAGGCCAGCATTTATTGCCCATCCCTAATTGCCCTCGGGAAGTTGGTGGTGAGCTGCCATCTTGAACCGCTGCAGTCCGTGTGGTGAAGGTACTCCCACAGTGCTGTTAGGTAGGGAGTTCCAGGATTTTGACCCAGCGACGATGAAGGATCGGCGATATACTTCCAAGTCAGGATGGTGTGTAACTTGGAGGGGAACTTGGAGGTGGTTGTGTTCCCATGCGCCTGCTGCCCTTGTCCTTCTAAGTGGTAGAGGTCGCGGGTTTGGCAAGTTGCTGCAGTGTATCTTGTAGATGGTACACACTGCAGCTACGGTGCGCCGGTGGTGGAGGGAGTGAATGTTTAAGGTGGTGGATGGGGTGCCAATCAAGCAGGCTGCTTTGTCCTGGATGGTGTCGAGCTTCTTGAGTGTTGTTGCAGCTGCACTCATCCAGGCAAGTGGAGAGTATTCCATCACACTCCTTACTTGTGACTTGTCGATGGTGGAAATGCTTTGGGGAGTCAGAAGGTGAGACAGTCGCTGCAGAATACCCAGCCTCTGACCTGCTCTTGTAGCCACAGTATTTATGTGGCTGGTCCAGTTAATTCATTGAAAGCCTCACTTCATACTACTTGCTTGTTGTGTGTACCTGTTGCCACTCCAGAATAGTTTGCAGGCTGATAGCATGGTGGGAGTATGTCTTGGCAGCCACAGGGCATTCAGACTCTACTTTTTTCTTGAGGGGAAATGCATGCATGATGAAAGACAGCACAACCACACAGGTAATGGACCCTTGTAATGTCTGGCCTTTGACCCCTTATGAAGAGGAACCCCTCCAACTGCTGGACAGACAGGTAGATGAATAGGGGGCCTGGTGCCAGCTCTGTGCAAATACTTTTTCTAACCCGATACGATAGCAAAATACTGCAGATGCTGGAAATCCGAAATAACAACAGAAAATGCTGGAAAAACTCAGCAGGCCAGGCAACATCCGTGGAGAGAAATTAGAGTTGACCTTTCGGGTCGAAACCCTTTTTCTAACCTCCTGTCATATTTTGTGTGAAGAAGTGTTTCCAGACCTCAGTAATTTAGGATGTATTTTGTATGAAATGGAAACACTTGTTTAAATGGACACGAGGTTTAGTTTAGTAGAGCAAGAGTGCATCCTACTGAGAACAAATATGAATTTTCCAGCAACTTAAGTGGATATTGTTTTAAAGAAAACCTCATGACAGATGTAGTTTGTTGCTTGCATTGCTCGTTCACCAAACATGGGGTGGAATTTATCACTACTGCTAGCTAATCCAAAGCTAATGGCCCAGGATGGCCTTTCCTTGCACATGTCTATGATCAGTACTATTACTTTTAATGCCTTTTAATTTTTAGCCAAATTCATTATTATTTGAGAGCAGTTTTGTTTTGTGGCGCACATGAAAATTGAAAATGCCGAATTCACTGAAATAGGGGCCCTGTTAGACAAGTGTTAGATAGAAAAGACATTGGGCTGGATATTCCGATCCCTATGGGTGTGTACGCGCTGTGTACCCACCCGTAGGGACATCGGAAATGCCGGTTTCAGGCATGCACTGCGCATGCGCTGGAAACCGGCATTTCCGATCTGTCAAGAATGGTCTTGACAGATCCTCCAGCTGCCTGGGAGAAGGGTCTCTGCGGGCGGAGAGTTCTGTTTTTTGGACACCCTCCGCCCGCAGAAAACAATTACAATTCTTGCGCCTGTTATGTCTATGCACCTACTCACATCCCCATCTGACTATCCACCACTGACACTCACCCTCAGCCTAATGCAATCATAGCAAGTAACACCACAGAAGAAGGCCATTTGGCAATATCATGCCAAATGGTCACCTTCTACAGATGTAGTCCATCCATTCCTTACACTCATTCCATCACTCTCACTCAAAGGTCTCTTGCTTCCCTCCTTGCAGGAGAAGACAGCATAGAAAATGCGGGAGAGGCAGCGAACTGGAGGTGGCTCTCCAGTAACCACAACATTGACTGCAGCAGAGGAGGAGGCGCTGGACATCAGTGGAGTTGCGGAGCTGCTGGCGGTGGGAGATGGAGAGAGGGGGCCCTCCAGCTACCTGGTGACTGAATTAAATCTCATACAGCCACATGGCATACAACAGTCACTCATGGTGACTTGATGTCAGCAGCCAGTGAAATATGATCATGTGCATAATGGTAACTTGAAACATTCTTATCATAACAGTTCTAATTCATGTCTTTACTCTCCCACAGGTTCATCCAGTGTCCGCCCCCACCCCTCACACCCACTGTCCAGCCAGAGGAGGATGACGACTCCTCAGAGGAGGCCGCAGTTTCTGAGGGTGCAGCGTCACCAGACCCAAGCGCATCCAGCACCAGCGCAGATACGCACATGTTGGTGGGTCCAGTGAGAGAGTAGTGTTGTCACCTGGTGTCTCACACATCACAAGAGCAGATGGTGGTGACAGGGACAGCAGTGGAGAGTCCTCGTCGGAGGGCACAGGACGCTCCCAGCAGTGACCAGCTGGACACAGAAGCTGAACCTCGGGGGCCATCGACAAAGAAGGTGCTGCTTGAGGAGCAGCAAAAACATGCAGAGGGCTCTGGCAGCTTTTCCAGCCGTGATGTGTGCGATTGTAGGGAGAAAGGAGGAGTCCATCCCCAACATTAGCAGCACTATGTCGCAGGCGATGGCGACGATGTGCTGCTCCATGGAAAGGGTGGCCACCTGCATGGAGCAGCAAATGTGGCAGTCCAATGATAACATGCTCACTGTGAACAACAGCTTGCAGACTCTTATTACAGTCATATTTGGGAGGGATAAAAACCTAGACTTGGGCGATCTTCGCCCCACTGATGTGCAGCAAGGTGCTCGCCAGCTTGTTGCTAGCAGGGAGGTGCAGGTGGGCCATGTAGGGGATGGCGTGGCATGTGCCTTGCCCAGTCAGCTTCGCCTCTGACTGTCCCTTGAGCGGTTCGAATCGCTCTCTCACCCCTGGGTTCTAGACACCGGACATAGGTACAGGCGGCGATGCAGAAAATCGAGTAGACAAGTGGTTTGGTTTAAGAAAACCAAGATTTTATTGAAAACAGAATACAACAATCTTATGGAAAATTACTGGTATACAAATACAGGCATAAACAATTATTATACTTATATGGGAATGGGGAACACACGGCACATCGAGGGAAAAACAACTACATTAACAATCCCCTTATCCTTATCCCACCCTCTATACCTAACTAGATTAAGCTATGAGGGGCCAGGAATACATGCTCACCAATCCAAAACCTGTTGCTTTAACGGTTGAGAATTTTGAGGTTTGGTCTTGCTGTCCTTTGGGGTTCCCCGTCGCCACGTGATCTCAGGGCGCTGCACTGAAGTTGTTGTTGCAAAGCACCCTCCTTTCCTCAGCTACCGTCGTCTCGTCGCGGTGGGTTTTCTTCTTCTTCTCCCTCGGGCGGTCGGCGGCGGTAATGTTGCTGTTGGGGGTCGGTTGGCGATTTTCACTGCTTACTTGATTTTACTACCCAAGCTTTGAATGCCAGTATATTCGTCGCGGGCGTGGACACCCGCGTCTAACACCAACTTATACACAGTGCTCAAAACGACAACTTTTTCTCACTGTCCATACATGCGTTACCACTCTCTCCACCAAATGCCAGCTTATAACTAGGCATTCGGTTTTTACCAATTTGTCTTTCGCTGCCCTTCTCTGCTTTTATCGGTTTATCTTCTGCTCATCTTGTCTCGTCTCATCTCTTTCGCCCCTTTTGTGGCCTGTGTGTCCTGTGTGGAATTGAACTCGGGTCTCGTTCTCCTCCCGCATTTGGCCCCGGGGTAATGGGCGTCCTTGGTTGTTGAGCAGTGCGGGGAGCGAGAAGAGAACCCGCCACGAGGCCAGGGCGTGAGTACGAGCGGCAGCAGGCCAAGGCCACAGACAACAGTCAAGGGAAGAGCAAGAGCAAGAGTCAAGAGAGCGATTGCTACTGATGGGCCTCCAATTATACCTGTTCCTTCAACTCCTTATCTGCGTGCCAAATCAGGTCAGTCCATTGTTTAACTTTTGGCGGGCTGTTTTAAATGATTACAACCATTTATTTTAACAACTTTGGAGTGGTTGTCTCCGGGTCTAATGGCCCTGATGTCCTGGTTGTTTGTCATGGATAAAACCTAATTGTCCCCATCCTGACTTGATGGCTACTGTGAGCTGTTACCCATTAAACATGCAGAAAATTAATGGCCACGATTATAGGCCCGTTCTAGCTTGATTTGATTCGAGTCAAATAAATGCGTATTCTGTGTTTACTTTGTCTGGCTGGCTCCAAAGAGCCTCTGTTCACAGATTCCTGCATTTTAATGTTTCGTCTCTGGGCCTGCTTGTTGGCAGAGCCCTGGTTTTAAAAATCCTGTCAGTATTGGTCACAAGGTTTACAGAAGCCATTTTGGGTGCCCTATTTTCAATAACTTGTCCAAAACAGAGTGCCTTGATCCATAACTTGGGGAGTGCGGGAATTTTGAGAACCCTGTAGCTTACAGCCATGAGAGGGATGATGGTGAGCGGGGGCATGGAAGTAGAAGCTCAGCTCAAAGTGCTCCCACTTCTCCAACTTTATACCCCCCTCAGTCAGAGCCCCACATGCTTCCTCGGGTCCCAATTCACAAGTCTGCCCCTGCTCAGTTGCAGGAGAAGCAGTAATTGGCGGGGCCTTCACAGGCTCCAAAACCCAGTGCATATTTGCGAGAAGTGTCTAAGCAGTCAGAACAGGGATGTGAGCAATAACTTGTCCAAAACAGGGACCCTTGATCCATAACTTGGGGGTGCGGGAATTTTGAGAACCCTGCACCTTACACTCCCCGCTGTTGATACTAAACTTGCTTTAAGTATCATCCTGATGAGGTGAGCAAAATTTCCGACACTCCACAGTCAACCTTCCCCTGTAATTACCTATCTCATATACCCACGACACTTGCACTTCCCATTCTGCGAAAATGTGGTGTACATAAGTATACATAGAATAATTACAGTCTTTTACACACATCCAAGCATGGAGGAGTTCCAACACCCCTGCACCACTTGGTACACATACATCTTCATTAACAACACGTTTAAAAATCTTTTCAAAAAAACAACAAACACAAAAAAACAATTTCTAATCAGAAATACAAAACTCAAACAGGTGTATCTCCCTCCACCCTCACATAATGTACCTTCCAGGTCCTCTAGTTTCAGAATTCTAGTCTCTGACCTTTCCCTGTGCACTGGGTGCAGACTAGGTACAATACTATCCCCAGCTGGCACACCACGAGGATGTGGGAAGCCAGCCTGATCCACGAAGGGACCTCTATGTTATTGAAAATGTCCCACCAGGGTGGAAACAAAATGTTCAATATCTTAGCCCCTATCTCTACTGTTTTCTGCTCCAGAGTGTAAAAATGTTTCTGTGAGACTTTAACGGCTTTGAGTATCTTGGGAAGGTGTTCAGGGAGAGGGGGAATTTCGTAGCCGAAATGCGCTACGTACTTCTGCAAGTTGGGAAAATTCTCCTTTACAGTGAGGTGAGCAGTGGAGGATTCAGGAATGGGGACAATTCGTTCCTGGACCACTTGAACTTCTGCCTCGGGGCTAAAGCAGAAACTGCAGTCACTTACCGGACACCAGCTATGCTGTCCATGCTGGTAGTGGGGAGTGCCTGTGGTGACACAATATGTCCCACCTCCTATATATGCTACCTGTGGGGGAACATGGCCTTGTGCCATTGCCTCCATGGTACAATTTATAGTTTTCGCGCCAACAGCTTTAAACCCACACTGTGGTTTTGAATAGGCATTCAAGTGCTGGGGATGTTAGATTCGTGATTCGTTAAATAGGATGTTTCCCCAAGAACTACACGGATGCTGTAACTTAACAATCAACGGGTATTTACTGGAGTAGAGTAGTCTCAAGACTGAAGTACAGAAGCCTGCTCTGGCTTTATATACAGGTGTGGTCACTGCCGGTACTACAGTATACAGGAGCTATAAAACAGTTCTCTCTTAAAGGTACATACACAACAATTCCTCCCCTTTTAGATTAACAGTACCATAACATTCATTTAACAATTAACATTTTTAACATGCAACATTAACTGAAAATAGTCCATTTATAGATTCAGTCTTTGGGGCGGCTTCCTGATCCTTTCGGGATAGCGCCTTTCCTGAGGTTCTTGTTCTTGGTGCGGAGGCAAATCTGGCCCCTTTTCGTCGGTTAGTTCATCGGTTTCCACTGCTACTGGTTCGGAGGTGGATGCTACCGGTATGTCGGGTTCATCCCCAGGTACTCGAGACATGGGGTTGACTCGTTCCTGTGACGCTAAGATCTGATCGACGTAGCGTCTCACAATGTTCTCCCCGACATCCACTGTGTACATTAATGGCCCCTGCCTTGTGCATATCGTTCCGGGTTGCCATTTCTCTGTTCGGTAGTCACGGGCCAAGACTGGTTGTCCTACATTGAAGCTCCTTGTCGGCTTCTCATTGGTGTGCTGGAATTGTTTATCCTCAACATTTCTTCGCACATTGGGTCTGAGCAAATCCAGATGAGATCTCAACCTTCGGTTAAAGAACATCATGGCCGGGGTCTGGTTGGTAACTGCATGTGTCGCATTTCTGTAGGCTAATAGGAAATTGTCCACCTTATGCTGTAGTGGAATTTCCTCATCGCACATGGCCTTTATCACCTTTTTAAAGGTTTGTACGAACCTTTCAGCCAATCCCTTTGTGGCTGGATGATACAGGGCGGATGTATAATGCCTTACCCCATTCCTTCTCATGAATTTTTGAAACTCTTCGGACACAAACTGTGGTCCATTATCAGAGCAAATCTGCTCTGGCAAGCCGTTCCTGGCAAATATGGTCCGTAGGACTGCAATCGTTTTCTCTGTAGTGGTTGAGGACATTTTTATCACCTCAGGCCATTTCGAGTGAGCATCCACTGCTATTAAAAACATTGAGTCCATGAATGGACCAGCAAAATCAATATGCACCCGTTGCCATGGAGAGGAGGGCCACTCCCATGGGTGTAGAGGGGCATGTGGTGGTGCATTTTGGACCTCCTGGCATCCTGAGCAGCTCTTGGTTAGGTCCTCGATTTGTTGATCGATCCCCGGCCACCACACATAAGCCCTAGCAAGGCTTATCATTTTCACCCCTCCCAGATGACCTTCATGAAGCTCATTTAGCACTCTCTCCCTTAACTTGGGTGGAATCACCACTCGGGATCCACACATCACTGTCCCCTGGCATACTGACAGCTGTTCTCTTCTGGATGAGAATGCTGGCAACAGTGAGTCGCCATGTGTTGGCCATCCCCTCACCGTCAAATCATATACCCGAGACAGTGTCGGATCATTGCGGGTCTCCTTCTCTATATCCACGTTCGTTACTGGCAATCGTTCAATTATTGACGAATAAAATATCTCGATAGGTTCCACTGCAGGTGCTTCCTCCACAGTAGGCAGTGGCAGGCGTGATAGCCCATCAGCGTTTCCATGCTGTTTCGTGCCTTTATATTCTATTTCACATTGATTCGCCCCTAGAAACAGGGACCATCTTTTTAACCGTTGTGCAGTAATTACTGGAACGCCCTTCTTTGGATTAAAGATGGAGACAAGTGGTTGGTGGTCAGTCAGCAAGGTGAACTTCTGCCCATGCAGATAGTGGTTGAATTTTTTTACTCCCCATACTAGGCTGACAGCCTCCCTGTCAATCTGGGCGTAGTTGCGCTCGGCTAACGTTAGTGACCAAGACGCAAAGGCTACTGGCCTCTCCAACCCGTCTGGGAATTTGTGCGACAGCACCGCTCCAATACCATAGGGTGATGCATCACATGCCAAACGAATTGGTAGTGCTGGATTGAAATGGGCCAACACCTCTTTTGATGTGATCAATTCTTTACACTTCTGGAAAGCTCGCTTACGTTCGTCATTCCACTTCCATGGCACCCCTGTTTGCAGTAGGGTGTTCAGTGGGTGTAATACCGTGGACAAATTTGGTAAGAACTTATGGTAGTAGTTTACCAGCCCGAGGAACGACCTCAGTTGTGACACATTTTCCGGTGCTGGAGCCTTGACTACTGCCTCAATCTTTTCAGGGGACTTATGTAACCCCTCTTCATCGATGATGTGGCCACAATACGAGATCTGCTTCTGGAAAAACTCGCACTTGTGGCGATTAGCTCGTAGCCCATATTCCTTTAATCTGGTGAGCACCTTCTCCAAGTTGGCAAGGTGATCACTGTCATTTTTGCCCATGACCAGGATGTCGTCCAAATAACACTGGGTCCCTGGAATCCCTTGCAGGACCTGATCCATCGCCCTTTGCCAAATAGCCGGAGACGATGCTACCCCGAACACCAGCCGGTTGTATTGATAGAGACCTTTATGAGTGTTGATCGTGAGGTATTGTTTCGAGGCTTCTTCTTCCTCCATTTGCAAGTACGCCTGGGCTAGGTCAATTTTGGTGAAGTGTTTACCTCCAGATAACGAGGCGAAAATATCCTCAATTCGTGGAAGCGGATATTGTACCGTGTGAAGGACTGGGTTCACTGTCACCTTAAAATCCCCACAGATGCGGACCTTCTTTGGTTCCCCAGGCGTATTACTCAACAACCTCTTCATTACAGGAACGATGGGTGTAGCCCACTCGCTCCAGTCTACTTTGGACAGTACTCCTGAACGTTCCAACCCTTCCAGCTCTGCTTCGACGGCTGGTCTGATCGCATAAGGCACTGGTCTGGCGTTAAGAAACTTTGGGCTTGCATTTTCCTCTATTTTAATCGTTGCTGTTATGCCTTTTAGTGTTCCGAGTCCCTCCTGGAACACTTCTTTTGCGTCAGTTAGCATTTTTGACAGTCGTCCAGGTGTGACGTCGTCATCCTTTTTGGCCTCAACCTTCAGTGCCTGTATGGAATGCCAATCTAATTGTATCTTCCGGATCCATTCACGTCCTAGCAGTGGTGGTCCTCCATCTGCCAATACATATAAGTCCATTTTAGGTATTTCCTGGCCTTTGTATATCACTTTCACCCTTATTTTTCCTTTGGGGTAGACTTTTTGCCCCGTGTACGTCTTCAAGACAACCTCTGTAGCTTTCAAGGGTATATGTGAAAATAGCCGCCTGTAGTCCCTTTGGTTTATGACTGTTAGGGCTGATCCTGTGTCGAATTCCATTTTCATTTGGACTCCGTCTATCTTGAGTGTAACCCAGATAGTCTGGTGATCCTCCATTTTGGTTACCTTATGTAGTTTCAGACAACCCAGCTCCTTGCTTCCGGAGCCTGTGTCACTTTTCTGTTCATCTGAACTACTGACCATCACCTTGTGTACCTTTTTGTACTTCTCCTGTGGAGATTTCTTGCTGTTGGTTTTCTTCCCAGACCTGCAGACTCTTGCTATGTGTCCTGCTTTTCCACACTGTCTGCACACTTGGTCCTTGAACCAACAATCCTTCTGGTCGTGTGTTGTTCTGCCGCAGCGATAACACTTCCCTGTTCCATAGGACATTTCATTGGTGCCATATTCTTGCGGTCTCCGTTGTATCTCTGCAGCGCCCCTTGCGGCTGCTTCATGTGATACTGCCATACTGAAAGCCTTGTCCAGCGTAAGATCCTTTTCTGATAGAAGCCGTTTCTGGGTTCCCTCACTTTGAAGTCCACACACAAACTTGTCCCTTAACGTATCTGCTAGTCCCACTCCAAACTGGCAGTGTTTCGATAGCTTGTGCAGTTCCGTTAAGTACTCAGCATTGCTTTCGTCTTTGTGTAGGTTCCTTTTATGGAACTTAAATCGTTCTGCTATCAGCAGCGGTGTGGGGTTGAAGTGGTCCTGTAGGATTTCTACTATGCTTTCGAAATTCTTATTCACAGTCTTCTCTGGGGTTATTAGGTTTCGCAGTAACCCATAAGTTTTTGCACCCATGGAATTTAACAAAACCAGTGCTTTCCTAGCATCTGGCACTTCATTTGCGCTGCAGTACACCTCAATACGTTCCACATATGTCGCCCAATCTTCGACTTCATTGTCGAACATAGAGATACTGCCACTCTTCGGCATCCCTGGGTGTGATTTAACTGTCAAAAATGGCGTCTCCCGCACTTTCCCTTCTTCTCCGCTGGCACAAAATGGCGTCTCCCGCGCTTTCCTTTCTTCCCGCGCTCGCCCTTCTTCTCCGCTGCGGCTTCTAAAAATGGCGTCTCCTGCGCTCTTCCTTCTTCTCCGTGGCTCAATGGCGTCTCCCGCGCTCTCCCTTCTTCTTCCCGCGGACACTGTTCAGCCCTTGAGCCCTGGCTGTGCTCTGCGCGTTTTTTTGGGTTTTTTTCTGTGCGCCTTTCCCGTTTCCGCCGCTCGGTCCTGAACCCGGCTGCTGCTTTACCCTCTCTCTCTCCATTTTGTTTTTCCTTGACGCCGCTCGGTTTTCAACCCCCGGCTGCGCGCTGTGCGCTTCACCCTCTATCTTACCCCGTCGACGCTGCTCGGCTTTTTCTCTGCCGTCGGTCGGCTCCAGCCGCCGCTGTCTGGGAAGGGTCTGCGCTGTACCTGTCGTCAGTCTGTTGCTGATCGTCGTGGGTGGGGAACCAAGCCCGGCTCTCCACAGCCTCCCCTGCGATGTTCACTCTCTGCCGGACGACTGGGCGGTTGCTTGTTGTCGACGCCCGTGTTTCTTCCACCGCCCTCCCAGAGCGAATCCTCGAAGGGAAATGCAGAGTTGCAGGTAGATTCGAATCGACACTCGTCGCCACTGTTTGATCCGTGATTCGTTAAATAGGATGTTTCCCCAAGAACTGCACGGATGCTGTAACTTAACAATCAACGGGTATTTACTGGAGTGGAGTAGTCTCAAGACTGAAGTACAGAAGCCTGCTCCGGCTTTATATACAGGTGTGGTCACTGCCGGTACTACAGTATACAGGAGTTGTAAAACAGTTCTCTCTTAAAGGTACACACACAACAGGGGACACAGGATTATGTGTGCTCCCACTTTATGATGTAAGGTGGGACCGCTGTGAAACGAATGTGTGCACCCCCTTGAATGACTCCAATGTTCTCTACCCTGTATACCGGTGCACGTCGGGCTGTCCTACCCATGGCCGGCATTCTAACTACTATTCCCATGATGTTGTGGTTGGACCGCCCACAATCCACTGGGACTGGGTAGGCCTCGGAAGCTAGCCGGAGTTGGCATGGGCTTAATGCATTCTCAAACGGGTGGAGGGCTGCGAGGTGTTTGTTGCTGATCCAGGAGGGGACTAAACCCTGTTTTAAATCCTCCAGATTACTGCGGCCCTCGCCCAGCAACCACGCCCCATACAGCTTGCACACCTTGTTCTGCGCAGCCTGGTCAGAAGCATGTCTGTCCTCCCTTATGAGGGCATTTACAGTCTTTGCGTGCTTCTCCAGCTCCACTATAACCTCCTTTAAATGGACCATCATGGCCTGGTCCTCATGTAACTCCGAGCCTACTACTTTTTTCTCATCCATTAATATCTTCCTTAAGTGTGTTTTTAAACCGTTTATCTGGGTCTGCAGCTCTATGTCATCCAAACTGTTGATGGCAGAGGACCCTGTGTTAAATGCAGTAAAAACGTCATTCCATACTCCCCTTCTTTGTCTCCCTGCATAACCCAAATACTCGCGGTGTGTGGTGTACAGTTTGGTATTGTCGACATTGGCGAAATCGAACTCATAAAACTTCCTGAACATCTCCTTTAATAGGGCCTGGTATAGCTGCTCTGTTTCTTTAGGACACCACCCTGGTAAGTGTACCTCGGTGAGGTTTAAAATCACGGAGGCCACCGCATAGTGTACCCCCTGGTACAGCACCTGATCGGTGGGCACTAGTACCAGTCCATTCTGTAGTGTATGTACTTGGCAGAAGGAACTATATTCTGCAGCCCCTGTATACTGCAGTACCAGTAGTGACCACCCCTGTATATAAGCCTGTGTAGTAACTTTGCATAGTTAGTTCCAGTTTGTCTCCACTCAGTAAAGACCTGTTATAACCAACTCCTGCAGTCCGTGTCTCAGTTACACACGGACATAATACTGGCGACGAGCAGATCCGAACTTACCTACAGTCTGCACCATCTCATGGGGATCCATCCCTGAAGCGAAGTTTTCAGAGGTCGAGGCCAGAAGGAAGAAAGAAAAAAAAAAAAAAAAACAATCAGAAGAAACGGCCGTCGACCGTGGCCAACCGCCTCTGATTCATCGGAGTGAAAGAATTGCAGGAGAGGCTGTCGAGAGCGGGGCTTGGTTATCCTGTCGATGGTGTTCCAGCTAATCGGGCTGGTGGCAGGTAGTACACTGATCCTTCCTGGGCTGCGGCGGGCTAGAGCTCGATCGGGTGGCTTTTCAACGGGGCCGAGCAGCGTTGTCGGGAAGAGGAGAGAGAGAGAGAGGGTGGAGCACACAGGGCGCGGTCGGTGCTACGAAGCCAGGCAGCGTACAGACCCAAGAAGAGGGAGGAAAGTGTCCCGCAGGGTTGCTCCGACGATGGGGAAATAAAAGAAATTAGAAGCGCAGAAAGCCGCAAGGAGCTGCAGTTTGCCACGGGAACCGCGGAGAGCGGCGTTAGCAGCAGCGCGGGGGAAGTGCGCGAAGATCATAGGGCGTCGCCATCAAGGCATAAAACACCAGCAACAGCGCTAGCAGCAGCGGAGAAGACGGAAAGCACGGGAGGCGCCATTTTGTTAAATCGGGGAAGAAGGCAAAGCACGGGAGGCGCCATCTTAGATTTCCAAGATGCCGAAGACTGGCAATATCACTGCCTTCGATAATGCAATAGAAGACTGGAACACGTATGTGGAAAGTGTCGAAGTATATTGCGAGGCAAACGAAGTAGCCGATGAGAAAAAGGCATCGGTACTACTAAACTTAATGGGCGCAAGAACGTACGGCCTATTGCGGAACCTGATTACTCCAGCCAAACCGATGGCGAAGAGTTTTAACGAAATTGTTGATATCCTACAGGAACACCTAAATCCTACACCGCTGCTGATAGCAGAAAGATTTAAATTCCACAGGAGAAATCAGCATAAAGATGAGAGCAATGCTGATTACCTTACGGAGCTACGCAAGCTATCAAAGCACTGCCAGTTCGGAGCAGGACTGGCAGATACCCTACGGGACAAATTTGTCTGTGGACTCCTGAGTGAAGGAACCCAGAAGAGGTTACTCTCAGAGAAAGAGCTGACGCTAGATAAGGCTTTCAGCGTGGCAGTATCTTACGAAGCAGCAGCAAGGGGAGCTGCGGAAATACAGCAAAAGCCACAGGAATACAGCACCCACGAAATGACACGGGGATTTGAAAAATGTTATCGCTGCGGCAGAACAACCCATGACCAGAAGGACTGCTGGTCCAAGGACAAAATATGCAGGCAATGCGGAAAGATGGGACACATTGCACGAGTTTGCAGGTCTGGGAAGAAGAATAACGACAACAAAAAGGCTACTAAGGAACAGTACAGGAAAGTACAAAAGATGACGGACAGTAGTTCTGAAGACCAGATGAGCGATAGTGAATCCGGGAACAAGAGACTAAGCTGTCTCAAACTTCACAACGTAATCGCAAAAGAGGATCACCGAACCATTTGGGTCACCCTCACGATAGCAAGGTCCCAAGTCAAAATGGAATTGGATACAGGATCAGCCCTGACCGTCATGAATCGACGAGACTATGAGCGGCTATTCTCACACATACCCTTGAAAGAGACATCCATTGTCTTGAAGACGTGTACAGGGCAAAAAGTATACCCCAGAGGGAAAATAAGGGTGCCTGTCGAATACAACGGCAAGGAAATACAGAAATTGTATCTGTACATACTGCAAGATGGTGGACCACCATTATTGGGACGTGAATGGATCAGAAAGATAAGTTTAGACTGGCACTCCATTCAGGCACTGACGGTGGCTGGTAAAAAGGATGACGACGTCACACCTGGACGATTGTCAAAAATCTTAGCTAACGCCAAAGAGGTATTTCAACAAGAACTGGGAACTCTTAAAGGCGTAACCGCCTCGATAAAAATAGAAGAGAATGCAATTCCCAAGTTTTTCAAAGCAAGACCGGTACCACATGCAATTCGCCCAGCCGTCGAGGCAGAGCTGGAGAATCTGGAGAATGCAGGCGTGTTATCTAAGGTAGACTGGAGCGAGTGGGCGACACCCATCATTCCTGTCATGAAGAAAACGTTAAACAATAAGGCTGAGGAGCCAAGGAAGGTTCGCATCTGTGGGGACTTCAAGGTGACGGTGAACCCAGTCCTTCACACAGTACAATATCCTCTCCCGAGGATAGAAGATATTTTCGCCTCACTATCTGGAGGGAAGCGTTTTACAAAAATTGACTGAGCACAAGCATATTTGCAGATGGAGGTTGAAGAATCCTCTGGGAAGTATCTCACGATAAACACTCACAAAGGTCTTTACCAGCATAATCGACTGGTATTCGGAGTAGCATCAGCTCCGGCGATATGGCAAAGAGCGATGGAACAAGTCCTGCAAGGGATTCCGGGGACTCAGTGTTACTTGGACGACATCCTAGTGACAGGTGAAGATGACAGTGAACACCTTGCCAACCTAGAGCAGGTGCTCACTAGACTAAGAGAACATGGGCTACGAGCCAATTGCCCCAAGTGCGAGTTTTTTAAGAAACAGATATCATATTGTGGCCACTTGATTGATGAAGAGGGGTTACATAAGCCCCCTGACAAAATTGAAGCGGTAGTTAAGGCTCCAGCGCCTGAAAATGTGTCGCAACTGAGGTCATTCCTCGGATTGGTGAATTACTACCATAAGTTTTTGCCGAATTTGTCCACAATTCTGCACCCACCGAACGCCCTACTACAAACGGGAGTAGCATGGAAATGGAGCGATGAATGTAAGCGGGCCTTTCAGAAGAGTAAAGACCTAATCACTTCAAGAGAAGTATTGACTCACTACAACCCATCGCTACCAATAAGACTGGCGTGTGATGCGTCTCCCTACGGCATTGGAGCGGTACTATCAAATAAATTCCTTGATGGTTCAGAGAGGCTGATAGCTTTTGCGTCACGCTCGTTAACTTCAGCCGAGCGTAACTACGCCCAGATTGACAGAGAGGCCCTCAGCCTGGTGTGGGGGGTGAAGCTGTTCAATCACTACCTGCACGGTCAAAAATTTACTCTACTAACTGATCATCAACCTCTTGTCTCCATTTTCAACCCTCAGAAGGGCATCCCGATAATGACAGCACAACGGCTACAGAGGTGGTCCCTTTTCCTAGGGGCACACCAATATGACATCGAGTACAAAGGAACTAAACAGCATGGGAATGCTGATGGATTGTCGCGCCTACCGTTGCCGACGGTGGAAGAAGCACCTGCAGTGGATCCAGTGGAGATATTCCACTCGACCATAGTCGAATGTCTACCTGTGACGAATGCAAACATAGAAAAGGAAACACGAAATGACCCGACACTCTCTTGGGTCTATGATTTAACGGTGAAGGGATGGCCAGCACATGGCGAACCACTGTTGCCAGCATTCTCGCCGAGAAGAGAACAGCTGTCAGTGTGCAGAGGAACCTTGATGTGTGGATCCAGAGTAGTAATTCCACCCAAATTGAAGGATAGAGTGCTCAATGAGCTTCATGAGGGTCATCTGGGAGCGGTAAAAATGAAGAACTCAGCCAGAGCATTTGTGTGGTGGCCGGGAATCGATAGAGAAATCGAAGAGATGACCAAGAGCTGTACAGGATGCCAGAAGGTCCAAAACGCCCCACCACAAGCCCCTCTACATCCATGGGAGTGGCCCTCATCTCCATGGCAAAGGGTGCACATTGATTTTGCTGGTCCATTTATGGACTCGATGTTTTTAATTGCGGTGGATGCACATTCAAAGTGGCCAGAGGTAATAAAAATGTCCTCAACCACCACAGAAAAAACTATCACAGTCTTACGAACCATATTCACCAGAAATGGGCTGCCTGAACAGATTTGCTCCGACAATGGACCACAGTTTGTGTCTGAAGAGTTCCGGAGGTTCTTAAAGAACAATGGTGTTAAGCATTACACATCCGCCCCATATCATCCAGCCACCAATGGATTGGCTGAGAGGTTCATTCAAACATTCAAGAAGGCTATCAAGGCAATGTGTAATGAAGACATACCCCTGCAACACAAGGTGGATAACTTCTTGTTTGCCTACCGGAATGCGACACATGCGGTTACCAACCAAACTCCAGCCATGATGTTCTTCAGTAGAAGGCTATGGTGCCGCTTGGATTTGGTTAAGCCAAACATCAGAAGAGATGTGGAGAACAGGCAGTTTCAGAATATGAATGAAAGGCCGACCAGGAGTTTTAAGATAGGTCAGCCAGTTTTGGCCCGGGACTACCGCACAGAGAAACGGCAGCCAGGAACGATCTGTACACGGCAAGGACCTCTAATGTATACCGTGGATGTTGGAGAGAGCATTGTAAGATGCCATGTTGATCAGATTCTAGAGTCACTGGAAAACGTCAATTCCACACCACGATCCGATACACCTGGTGATGAAACCAAAGTACCAATTGCATCTACCTCAGAAATGGTGATATTGGAAGCAGACGAACCAAACAACGACGTTGATCCCGAATCAACTTTGCCAGAAGAACCTGATACCCCAAAGAGGCGTTATCCAGACAGAATCAGGAAGCCTCCTCAAAGACTGAACTTATAATTGCTTAACTTCAGCTAATGTATCTAGCAACTGTAATTGTAAATATGTTATTTAATTATTAATCGAATGTTATGTACTGTTTAGCTAAAAGGGGAGGAATTGTAGTGTATGTACTTGGCAGAAGGAACTATATTCTGCAGCCCCTGTATGCTGCAGTACCAGTAGTGACCACCCCTGTATATAAGCCTGTGTAGTAACTTTGCATAGTTAGTTCCAGTTTGTCTCCACTCAGTAAAGACCTGTTATAACCAACTCCTGCAGTCTGTGTCTCAATTACACACGGACATAATACATTCCCTGGTCCCTTGATGGTGGTGGGGCACCCCTCCCTGTGTGTCCTCGCCACCTGGGTCGAGGGCAGGGGCTCCCGGGGGCAGGTCTCTAATTCAGTGGCATTCACTGGGATCGGGGAGTATGGGACTGCGCACGCCTTCAGGCTGGAATCCCACTCCATCTACTCCCCGGCATCTTGCCATTGCCGGTGGAAAATGATGGATATGCCTGTGGGGCAGACCTTCTCTGACACCCACATACAGACATAAATCCCCTGATCCAGTTGTCACCACTTGTCCTAGCACACACTTAATCCCCCATGAGTCCCTGTAATCGCCCAGTGGGTATTGTTCCCCAATCGTTCCCGCTCGACTGCGGGGTTTCCCATATCTTTGCTCAGTTTTCTGAGCCACCACCACCTATCCAGAGAAATGTGTCCCTTGCACGTTAAACATACACGTTTTTCTACGGTGACGCTAACCCTTGTGGCAACGCCCTGTACCCTGGGGCACAGGAGGGAGGCCTCCCCGTACGTGAACCCGGTCTGGCTGGAGTACTGAGACAAATTGGACCCCAGCCACCCTGGCCACCTTCCCTCGTGGAAGTAAACGGCGGTCTCCTCCACATCCTGTTCGCCGCTTCCGTCGGTTGCTATCAGCGCTCTATCTCCTGAGCACCCGTAGATGTGAGAGTCCTCCACGTCGCATCTCTTTCCAACACTCAGTCCTATCAGGGCGAGTAGGATTACGCTCCCCTTCATCCTGAAAGTCTTTCTGCAACAGATACAGAAACATGCAGCCAGGTCCCCAAGAGATTCTTTGGCTTGGGTGAAGCATAGTCGGGTCCTGCGACCTCGACTCAAATACACAAACTCTTAGCAGATTACTACTTAATTTAAACTACCCATCACCTTACTTAACTTAAGCTAAAACACCCAAACTTAAGCTAAATACCTAAACTTAAATATGAACTTATATTTCCTAAACTATATACATCCGCCGCCCGTCTCCGGGCGGCCAGGCTAATTCCTGTTTGGGTTGTGGACTACCGCTCCCTTCGGCATGGCCGCACCGTCCTGCACTGCCGGCCCCTCTCCGCCCGTGGTTGCTGGCTGGGGACGTCTGTCCTTGGTCTTCCCCCTGACTCGGGAGGCTGTCCCTTTAAACTGGGGAGCTGGTGACCACGGTTTCCTTGGCTGGGGCGTCTGTGGGGACCTTCTAGGGACCTTGGTGGGTGGGGCTCTCTTGGCTGGTGGGCCTTTAACCCGAACTGCTGTCCCCTCTGGCGCGGCCTGTGGGCTCACCACTGCCGATGGCTGGGGATCTCCACCCTCAGGCTTTACCTTTCCCGAAGCTGGGCTAGGGGCAGGTAACTCTTTGCAGCCTGTTGCTGCAGGCTGAGAGTCCCCGCCCCCAGGTCCCAAAACTGGGTCCGGGGCAGGGTTTTCGCCCTCGGGTCCCTCCTCCTCTACACCTGGGTTAGGGGCGGGGTTTTCACCCTCGGGTCCCTCCTCTTCTAGATCCCAGAAGAGTGGGGAGTGTCCCAATCGGTGGGCGGGACGGCCCCTCCCCTTAAGCAAGCTACAGCGCCTGCCTGTGCAGTCTCTGAGCTTGCTCCTGCTGCAGGCTGAGGAATTCTATCCTCAGACCTTACCCCAACTGGCTGTTCTCTCCTTTCGGGTTTAAACAGTTTGCACTGATTAATGTGAAACCATTTTGTGGGCCGACGCATCATAACGGCGTATACCATGGAGCTGGCTTTGTCTACAATGCTGTAGGGCCCCATGTATAATGGTTCCAGACTCCCTACTCGGGCATAGTTCCTCACCATGACCTGATCTCCTATCTCCCACTCGTGGTGCTTTCGGGGTTCGAGCAGCAATCGGTTACTCCGATGCTGCCTTCCCATGTCCCCAGCCGTCTGCTTGTGGACCTGTTTAAGGTGCTCAAAGAGGTTTCGGGCGAACCTGTCCCGATTTACCTCTCTGAGTTGACCCTCCGTGAGCACCAGGGCTAGTACATGGGTGGGGGTCTGCATAACCCTGCCAGTCATCAGCTCGTACGGTGAGTACCCCGTGCTTTTTGACTGGCTGGCCCGGATCCCCTTCAGAACCAATGGTAGTACCTCGGCCCATTTACGGGGTGAGTCCACCGTCTCCTTCCTCAACCTTTCTTTTAAGGTCCTATTCATTCTTTCCACAATCCCTGATGGCTGTGGGTTGTGGGCCACGTGCCACTTCCCCTTGATGCCTAGCAGCATAAGGGTATTCTGCATGACCTGCCCAGAGTAGTGACTCCCTTGGTCGGACTCCACATACTGTGGTAGTCCCCACCGTGAGAACACTTCCCAGACCAGGATCCTGGCAGTACCCAGAGCTGTGGCTGTTCTGCAAGGGAAGGCCTCTACCCATTTCGTGAACACATCTACCAAGACTAGGCAGTACTTATAGCCTCCCTGGGCGGTGGGCAGGGGCCCGATGTAGTCAACCTGTATCGACTGCCATGGTCCCTCTACCCTCCTGATGTGTCCCATAGGTACCTTACTTTTGTGGGGGTCAGCGTTATTAGCAGCGCACACAAGACAGCCAGCGCAGAACTCGCGGACATCTTCCCTGAGTCCCGGCCACCATCCCGCCTGTTCCACCCGCTGCCAGGTGGTCTCAGGCCCGGGGTGTCCCGCTCCTGGGCCCTCATGGGCCAGTTGAAGGAATTCCCTCCAGTGCTGCTGCGGCACAACCCACTGTTGCCCCCGGAACAGCATACCCTCTTTCACGGAGAGGGTTGCTGTGCCGTAAGGACCCTATACCCCGTTTCCCTCAGTCACTGCGCTGAGGGCTGCTTTGAGGACGGGGTCTTGGGCTTGGACCGTCTTAAGGTCCGGGGCTAAAGCTACCCCTGCACTCCCTTGGGTCCCGTCCCTACCTCTGACTGCCGCCATGGGTCTGGACCATACGGGTCCCAGAAAGTGACTGTGCGGGCACCCTCCTTGGCGAGCATGTCAGATTGCTGGTTGCCTAGACTGTGGGGTTCTGTTGAGGAATGGGCTTTCACCTTGTGGATGAAAACCTCGCCTTCCTCCCCCACTGCCGCTAGGATCTTTTCCAGCAGGGGTTTTACTGTGAGGGTCTCCTGTCGGCGGAGGTGCAGCTGCAGCGGGACCAGATGGCCAGGTACTCCGTACATGAATTGCACTTAAACATGCTGTCCGAGCAAATCGTGTATGGGGTGGGGAAGATTTCGGGGTGTGTAACGACGTACACTACCGCGGACAGTTCAGCCTGCTGGGCGCTCATGGTGCTGGGGAGCTTAATCGCCAGGGCAATGTTTGCCGCTGGGTCGTAAACTCCACACCCCCTGGGACGCTCACCAGCAGAAACCGTGCTGGAACCGTCTACATAGATCTCGCGGCCTGTGGGATGCATCCCGGCCCGTAAACCTATGTCCACTTCCCAAACCCCTTCTACGGAAAACCGGTGGGCTGTTCCAGGATATACCACGTTGGCTGCGAGCTTTGGCTCACAGAGACCCTTCACTTTAAGATCCATCTGTGAGAGGAGCAGGGTCCAGCGGGCAATGTGGGCACTGCTCACTGTTCCATCCTTGATCCTCTCATCCAGAAGCATCTGGGTGGGTGTGTGATGGGTGAGGAGGGTGATAGGAGAGGTGCCTGTGAAGATCGGTGATCTTTTCACAGCCCAATGTGTGGCCAAGAGGTGCCGCTCACAGTTGGAGTAGCTCCTCTCCACATCCGTATCCTGGAGGAGTAGACCACCGGCCTCAGCCGGCCATGCCACACTTGGAGCAGCACAGCACTCAGGCTATCCCCGCTGGCTGCTACCTCCAAGGAAAACTCTTTCCCTCCAATTATGGCCCCTAGAGCTGGTGCGGTCTGCAAGTCCTTCTTGAGCCTGACAAATGCTGCCTGGCAACCCTCATCCCAAAGCCACTCCACTCTCTTGTGTAGGATTCGGAGAAGAGGGGCCGCTGTGGCTGCATAGTCCTCACTAAAGTCTCTGCAGTACCCAGTTAGCCCTAGAAATGACCTCACACCCGTGACTGTGTTGAGGCCTGGTAACTCTTGTACCGCTTCTCTCCTGGCCTTATCTATGGCCCTTTCTCCAGCGCGTACGGTGAGGCCTAGGAATTTAACCTCCTGCTGGCCGATCTGCGCTTTCTTGGGGTTTACCTTAAAACCCTTTTGCCCAAGCAGCTCCAGCAGTTCGGCCAATAGTGGGCTATGCTCCTCGCTCAAATCGGTGAACAGGAGCAGGTCATCCACATATTGTACCAACTGTCTGGGCTGACTGACATCCCTTAAACTGTTTGCCATGCACTGATGGAAAATGCTGGGGCTGTTATGGAAGCCCTGAGGCAAGCAGTTCCACGTGTACTGTTGCCCTTTAAACATAAAGGCAAACTTGTATTGATCCTCCCTCCTTAAAGGGATGGACCAAAACCCGTTGGAAATATCCAGCACCGTGAACGTGGACGCGGATGCTGGGATACTCCTTATCAGGTCGGCAACTGCTGCCACCATGGGTGCACAGGCTGGGATGTTACTATTGAGCACCCGATAGTCCACCGTGGCCCTCCAGGAATTGTCCGGCTTTCTAATTGGGCAGAAAAATGGCAAATGCACTATAATGTGGATAAATGTGAGATTATCCACTTTGGTGGCAAAAACAGGAAGGCAGATTATTATTTGAATGGCAATAGATTGGGAGAAGGGGAAGTGCAAAGAGACCTGGGTGTTCTTGTGCACCAGTCGCTGAAGGTAAGCATGCAGGTGCAGCAGGCGGTTAAGAAGGCAAATGGTATGTTGGCCTTCGTAGCAAGAGGGTTCGAGTACAGGAACAAAGATGTCTTGCTACAGTTGTACAGGGCCTTGGTGAGACCGCACTTTGAGCACTGTGTGCTGTTTTGGTCACCTTACCTGAGGAAGGACGTTCGTGCCATGGAAGGAGTGCAGCGAAGATTCACCAGGCTGATACTTGGGATGGCAGGAATGACGTATGAGGAGAGATTGTGTCGATTGGGCTTATACTCACTGGAGTTTAGAAGATTGATAGGGGATCTCATCGAAACCTATAAAATTCTGTCAGGCCTGGACAGACTAGATGCAGGAAGGATGATTCTGATGGCCGGGGAGTCCAGGACCAGGGGTCATAGTCTAAGGATAAGGGGTAAGCCATTTAGGACTGAAATGAGGAGGAATTTCTTCACCCAGAGAGTGGTGAACCTGTGGAATTCTCTGCCACAGAGGGTGGTGGAGGCCAGTTCATTAAATATATTCAAGAAAGAGTTGGATATATTTCTTAAGGCTAAAGGGATCAAGGGATATGGGGAGAAGGCAGGGACAGGGTACTGAATTAGGATGATCAGCCATGATCTCATTGAATGGCAGAGCAGGCTTGAAGGGCTGAATGGCCTACTCCTGCTCCTATCTTCTATGTTTCTATGTTTCTATGTAACCGGCCACAATGGAGAGTTCATGTGGGTGGCTATCGGTCTCAGAACTCCCTGCTGTACTAAAGAGGATATGGTTGCTTCCATGTCTGGCTCCGCTTCCCTGGGGAAGTTATACTGTTTCTGTGGTCGGGCCATGGGGTCCCCGTCTACGCTGACCTCAAACCCGTTGACCCTCCCGCAGTCGTGTTTGTGTGTGACAAATGTGGCCAGGTGGGCCTGCACAAATGCCTGGAACTCCTGTGGGGTGTTACTGACCATAAGCTCGAGGTTATAACCCTCTTTGGGCTTCATGGTGCACAGGGTCCCCTTCCCTTCCTTTCCTGGGATCACTACTACCTCGATGTCCTTTCCTTTACTTGCGCCCCATAGGCAATGATTTCTCAAATCTACTAGGATCCCGTGGCCTACATTAAAGTCGGCTCCCAGGACCCCTCTTCCACCCTCCACTTCCCACTTCATCAGGACACAGGTCCACTTAGAGCAGAGCCGTCCTAAACGAATGGCGAGCAGGATGGAAAATGAGCCAGCCTGTTCTTTGCCTGTGAACACCGACAGACTGTATGGGACCCCGTTAGATAGAGGCAAGGTGGTGGGGTTCGCTGAGTGGACCACGGTGCATGATGCCCCCGTGTCCAACAGATAGGTCCCCGTCACCTTCTCCACCTCCATCTCCACGAGGGGTCTTTTCCATTCATCGTACCGGAGAGAACACAGGTAAACAGGCTGCGCTGGCTCTAGTCAGGGCTGTGGGTTGGATGGGGCTGCCGGGGTCAGAGCACCGGTAGCGGCTGCTACTCTCCCATGGCCAGTCAACAAGGACCTCATGGTGTCCAAAAATAACTCGACCGTGGCGGGAGGGATTCCTGCCTCTGCCTTTTGGGCTGGGGCTGTGGAATGCTTTCCCTTGTTATCTTTCCAAGGGTTTTTGCACTCCTTCCGCCAGTGACCATCCTTCCCACACCCGTAACAATTCGTCTTTGTGTTGGGGGGTTATTCCGTTCCTGATGCCACTCTTTCCTACCCTGTCTGGGTTTTACCTCATGCACCTTCCCCTTAGGTGGGTGTGCATCGGTTCCCCTACCATTCTTATAGACTAGGGTCAACTCTCTGATCATCGTAAGTTCGGTGGTCTGGGGATTCTTGGGGTCGAACCAGACCTCCGCCTTGGCCCGGACCTGTGGCAAGCTGTTTGCCACCAGGCAACGGAGCCAATGATCCAGGGGATCCCCATTCAGGAACGCCCGGTTAGGTGTCCCCGGACAGGCACTCCGGTACACCGGCCATAACTGGTCCGCGAAAGCCTGCGGGGTTTCCCCTGTGAGCTGGACCGTCTTCTCCACACGGGAGAAAGGACTTCCCTCATTCATCCCCATGGCCTCCAGAACTTCATCCCTGAGCTCCTGAAACCTGCACTGCCCCTTCTTACACTCGTCAGAGAGGGATTGGAGGAGCCTACTCTCCAGGGAGAATAGCAGCATCTTGGCCTGCTCAGCGCCATCGCAGTCGTTGACGCTGGCTGCCTGCTCTACTTCCCTGAAGTGAATCGAGGGGTCTCCCTTTTTCGGAGAGCTTTGGGATATGGCTCACCATAGCCCTAAGCTGTTGGGTGCTATAGGGTAATAAGAACTAGTTTTGGAGGGGTCCCCCATCGTCGCCATTGACGGGTGGGCCGAACCTCTGATGCCGTGCTGGGCAAATCGGTCCCGGCTCCGACCTTTCTGGCGGGAGTTGCTCCACTTCCGCTCCCACCTCTGGCTCCACCCCACCTTGCTGCCAGACCTCGCTGAACCCTGGCGCTAAGGGTGGTGGTCGTGAGACCTCCTGTTCCTCAACCGGGTCGCCACTGGGCACTACCAGTGACATTTGAACTGTCCTCCCCTCGTTCCCCATAAAATCCGCCTGACCTGCCTTTGGCCTTATGAGGCACACCATGCCTTTTGCCTTCCTCAGGGCCAGGCTTAGATTTTCTATCCGTTCCTTGCAGGGGCCATGATCTGCATCTTCAAACCCCTGGTCGCTCGCTAACTTGTAAGTTGCCTTTACCTCCTGTACTTTCTCCTCCTGTTCCCTAACTTGCCTTGCCAAGCGGGCGTTCTTTTCCCGCAACCTTAACTCATTACCCTTGGCTTCGGTGACTTGGCACTATAGGTATTCCAACTGGGCCTTGTGTTCTCCCATTAAATACAACCTCTCCTGATTCAGGGCTTGCAATGCTACCACTAACTTTTCCCCTGCTAGAGCCTTATCCTGGATCTCCAGGGCTGACTCCTTTAACTCGGCTGCCTGTGCTGCAACGAGCCTGTCCAAAAGCTGGACCTGCTTTTTGAAACACATCAGCCAGACTGCCTTCTCTAAGGACTTCTTGTGTTCCTTTCCATCTGTCCACTTAGCTGCTGCATCTACCGGACGACAAGCCTTTAACAGAGTGCTGATCCACTTCTTTGTGATATTCACCTTGCTAAACACATAATCAGAAATCCTTTCAGTTAGATCCGTGTATCTTAATGTTGTGTCCTTCAATAATCAGACAACAGATGACAGGAACGATTCAACAGGTGTTTACTGAATGAGAGTTACTCTAGAACTAACGATACAGATCAGTACTCAGGGTTTATATACAGGTGTGGTCACTGCCGTTATACAGTATACAGGAGCTGTAAAAAGTAGTTCTCTCCCTTAAAGGTACATACATTACAATTCCTCCCCTTTTAGATTAACAGTACCATAACACTCATTTAACAATTAAATATCAAACTAATTACAATTAACACTTTTAACATGCAACATTAGTTGAAAATAGTCTATTTATAAATTCAGTCTTTGGGGAGGCTTCCTGATCCTTTCTGGATAGCGCCTTTCCCGAGTGTCTTGCTCTTGGTGCGGAGGCGATTCTGGCCCCCTGTCGTCGGTTGGTTCATCAGCTTCCGATGCTACTGTTTCTGGGGTAGATGCTACTTGTACGTCGGGTTCATCACCAGGTACGTATGGGCGAGGCATGGGGTTGACTTGTTCCTGTGACTCTAGGATCTGGTCAGCATGGCGTCTCACGATGCTCTCCCCAACGTCCACTGTGTACATTAGTAGGCCCTGCCGTGTGCATATCGTTCCTGGCTGCCATTTTTCTGTTCGGTAGTCGCAGGCCAAGACTGGTTGCCCTACATTGAAGCTCCTTATTGGCTTCTCATGGATATGCTGGAATTGCTTACTCTCAACATCTCTTCGTACGTTTGGTCTGAGCAAATCCAGGCGAGATCTTAACCTTCGGTTAAAGAACATCATGGCTGGGGCCTGGTTGGTGACTGCATGTGTCGCATTCCAGTAGGCAAACAGGAAATTGTCCACCTTGTGCTGCAGCGGAATGTTGTCATTGTACATAGCCTTTATTGCCTTCTAAAAGGTTTGTACGAACTTCTCAGCCAATCCATTTGTGGCTGGATGATACGGGGCGGATGTGTAATGCCTTACCCCATTCCTTTTCATAAATCTTTGAAACTCTTTGGACACAAACTGTGCTCCGTTATCAGAGCAAATCAGTTCTGGCAAGCCATTCCTGGCAAAAATGATCCGTAGGACTGCAATAATTTTCTCCGTGATGGTGGAGGACATTTTGATCACCTCAGGCCATTTCGAGTGCGCATCCACGGCTATTCAAAACATTGACTCCATGAATGGACCAGCAAAATCAATATGCACCCGTTGCCATGGAGATGAGGGCCACTCCCATGGGTGTAGAGGGGCATGTGGTGGTGCATTTTGGACCTTCTGGCATCCTGAGCAGCTCTTTGTCAGGTCCTCGATTTGTTGATCGATCCCCGGCCACCACACATAAGCCCTAGCAAGGCTTTTCATTTTCACCCCTCCCAGATGACCTTCGTGAAGCTCATTGAGCACTCTCTCCCTTAACTTGGGTGGAATTACCACTCGGGATCCACACATCAAGGTCCCCTGGCATACTGACAGCTGTTCTCTTCTGGATGAGAATGCTGGCAACAGTGAGTCGCCATGTGCTGGCCATCCCTTCACCATCAAATCATATACCCGAGACAGTGTCGGGTCATTTCGGGTCCCCTTCTCTATACCAGCGTTAGTTACTGGCAAGCATTCAATTATAGTCGAATGAAATATTTCGACAGGATCCACTGCTGGTGCTTCCTCCGCAGTAGGCAGTGGCAGGCGTGATAGCCCATCAGCGTTTCCATGCTGTTTCGTGCCCTTATACTCGATTTCATATGGGTGCGCCCCTAGAAAAAGGGACCATCTTTGTAGCCGTTGCGCATTCATCACCGGAACGCCCTTCTTTGGATTAAAGATGGACACAAGTGGTTGGTGGTCAGTCAGCAAGGAGAACTTCTGCCCGTGCAGATAGTGATTGAACTTTTTCACTCCCCACACTAGGCTGAGGGCCTCCCTGTCAATCTGGGCGTAGTTACGCTCGGCTGAGGTTAGTGATCGTGACGCAAAGGCTATTGGCCTCTCTGAGCCGTCCGAGAATTTGTGCGACAGCACCGCTCCAATACCGTAGGGTGACGCATCACATGCCAACTGAATTGGTAATGCCGGGTTGTAATGGGCCAATACCTCTTTCGATGTGATTAGTGTTTTGCTCTTCTGGAAAGCTCGTCTACATTCGTCACTCCACTCCCATGTCACCCCAGTTTGCAGTAGTGTGTTCAGTGGGTGTAGTATTGTAGACAAATTTGGCAAGAACTTATGATAGTAGTTTACCAGCCCGAGGAGCGACCTCAGTTGTGACACATTTTCCGGTGCTGGAGCCTTGACTACTGCCTCAATCTTCTCTGGGGACTTATGTAACCCCTCTTTATCGATAACGTGGCCACAATACGAGATCTGTTTTCTAAAAAACTCGCATTTGGGGCGGTTAGCTCGGAGCCCATATTCCTGCAATCTAGTGAGCACCTGCTCCAGGTTGGCAAGGTGATCACTGTCATTTTTGCACGTGACCAGGATTTCGTCCAAATAACACTGGGTCCTTGGGTTCCCTTGCAGGACTTGTTCCATTGCCCTCTGCCAAATAGCCGGAGCTGATGCTACCCCGAATACCAGCCGGTTGTATTGGTAGAGACCTTTATGGGTGTTGATTGTGAGGTATTTTTTTGATGCTTCTTCTACCTCCATTTGCAGATGCGCCTGGGCCAGATCAATCTTAGTGAAGAGTTTCCCTCCAGATAGCGAGGCGAAAATATCTTCAATTAGCGGAAGTGGATATTGTACGGCGTGAAGGACCGGGTTCACTGTTACCTTAAAGTCCCCACAGATGCGAACCTTCCTTGGTTCCCCAGGCGTGCTCCTCAACGACTTTTTCATCACAGGGGCGATGGGTGTAGCCCACTCGCTCCAGTCTACCTTGGACAGTACACCTGAATGTTCCAGATTCTCCAGCTCTGCTTCGACGGCTGGGCGGATCGCATAAGGTACCGGTCTGGCCTTAAAAAATTTTGGGCTTGCGTTTTCTTCAATTTTAATCATCGCTGTCATGCCTTTTAGTATTCCGAGTCCTTGCTGGAACACTTCTTTCGCGTCAGTTAGGATCTTTGACAGTCGCCCAGGTGTGACGTCGTCATCCTTTTTGTCAGCCACAGTCAGTGCCTGTATGGAATGTCAATCTAGCTGTATCTTCCAGATCCATTCACATCCTAGTAGTGGTGGTCCTCCATCTGGCAATACATATAGGTCCATTTTTGGTATTTCCTTGCCGTTATATATAACGTTCACCCTTATTGTTCCTTTGGTGTAGACTTTTTTCCCCGTGTACGTCTTCAAGACAATCTTTGTATCTCTCAAGGGTATATGTGAGAATAGCCGCTTGTAGTCCCTTCGGTTTATGACTGTTAGGGCTGATCCTGTGTCCAATTCCATTTTCACTTGGAATCCTGCTATCTTGAGCGTGACCAAGATAGTTTGGTGATCCTCCGTTTTGATCACATTATGTAGTTTCAGACAACCCAGCTCCTTGCTTCCGGAGTCTGTATCACTCTTCTGTTCATCTGAACTACTCTCCGTCACCTTATGTACCTTCTTGTACTTCTCCTGTGGAGATTTCTTGCTGCTGGTTTTCTTTCCCGACCTGCAGACTCTTGCTATGTGTCCTACTTTTCCACACTGTCTGCACACTTTGTCCTTGAACCAGCAATCATTATGGTCGTGTGTTGTTCTGCCGCAGCGATAGCACTTCACTGTTCCGTATGACCTTTCATTTGTGCCATATTCTTGCGGTCTCCGTTGTATCTCTGCAGCGCCCCGTGCTGCTGCTTCGTGTGATACTGCAATGATGAAAGCCTTGTCCAGCGTAAGATCCTTTTCTGATAGAAGCCGTTTCTGGGTTCTTTCACTTTGAAGCCCACACACAAACTTGTCCCTTAAAGTATCTGCTAGTCCCGTTCCAAACTGGCAGTTTTTCGATAGCTTACGCAGTTCCGTTAAATACTCAGCATTACTTTCATTTTTATGCTGGTTCCTTTTGTGAAACTTAAATCTTTCTGCTATCAGCAGCGGTGTGGTGTTTAAGTGGTCCTGTAGGATTGACACTATGTTTTCAAAATCCTTTTTACTGGCTTCTCTGGGGTTACTAGGTTTCATAGTAAGCCATACATTTTGGCACCCATTGAATTCAACAATACCAGCGCTTTCTTGTCATCTGGCACTTCAATCGCCTTGCAGTATATTTCTATGCGTTTGACATATGTCGTCCAATCTTCGACTTCATTGTCGAACGCTGTGATACTGCCACTCTTCAGCATTTTTGGGTGTGGTTAGACTGGCTTAAAATGGCGTCTCCCGCGCTTTCCTTTCTTCCCCGCTGCAGCTTAAAATGGCGTCTCCCGCGCTTTCCTTTCTTCCCCGCTGCGGCTTAAAATGGCGTCTCCCACGCTGCTGCCAACGCCGCTCTCGGCGGTCCTCATGGCAAATGGCAACGCCCTGTGGGTTTCGTGCGCTGCTCCTGCACTGCTGCCAAAGCCGCTCTCTGCGGTCCTCGTGGCAATGGCAGCGCCTCGCGTTTTCCTGCGCGCCTCTCTCCCCCGTTGATGCTGCTCGGCCCTTGAACACCAGCTGCGCTCTGTGTGTTATCCTGCATGCCTCTCTCCCCCGTTGACGCTGCTCAGCCCTTGAACACCGGCTGCGCTCTGCTCTCTCTCGCCTCTCTCCCCCATTGACGCCGCTCGGTCTTGAACACTGGCTGCGCCCTGTGCGCTCTGCCCCCTCTCTCTCCCCTGTCGACGCTGCTCGGCCTTTTCTGTGCCGCTCGGTCGGGCTCTAGTCTGTCGCTGTCCGGGAAGGGTCTGCACAGTACCTGTTGCCAGCCCGTTTCGCTGGGCCACCGTGACTGTAAAGCCAAGCCTGGCTCTCGACAGCCTCCCCTGCGATGCTCAAATCTCCGCTGGATGACTGGGCAGTTGCCCGTGGTTGCCGCCCGTGCTTCTGGACTCGACCTTCTTCCACTGTTCTCCAGGAGCGAATCCCTGGGAAGTGATGCAGAGTTGCAGGTAGGTTCGAATCTGCTCATCGCCAATGTTAGATCCGTGTATCTTAATGTTGTGTCCTTCAATAATCAGACAACAGACTGCAGGAACGATTCAACAGGTGTTTACTGAATGAGGGTTACTCTGGAACTAACTATACAGATCACTACTCAGGGTTTATATACAGGTGTGGTCACTGCCAGTACTACAGTATACAGGAGCTGTAAAAAGTAGTTCTCTCCCTTAAAGGTACATACATTACACTTTCCTCCATCATGGTTTGCTCATCCGAACCATTGTCTACTGCATCGCACCCCTGTTGCCGGAGTCCTGCCGCGGTCACCATTTTCTGTAGGGGTGGCATGGCGTGTGCTGTACCCAGTCAGCTTCGCCTCTGACTGTCCCTTGAGTGGTTCGAATCGCTCCCACACCCCTGGGTTCTAGACACCGGACTTAGGTACAGGTGGCGATGCAGAAAATCGAGTAGACAAGTGGTTTGGTATAAGCAAACCAGGATTTTATTGAAATCAGAATACAACAATCTTATGGAAAATTACTGGTATACAAATACAGGCATAAACAATTATACTTATACAGGGAATGGGGAGCACATGGCACATCGAGGGAAAAACAACTACATTAACAATCCCCTTATCCTTATCCCACCCCCTATACCTAACTAGATTAAGCTATGAGGGGCCAGGAATTCATGCTCACCAATCCAAAACCTGTTGATTTAACGGTTGAGAATTTTGAGGTTTGGTCTTGCTGTCCTTTGGGGTACCCCGTTGCCATGTGTTCTCAGGGCGCGGCACTGAAGTTGTTGCTGCAAAATAACCTCCTTTCCTCAGCTACCGTCATCGTCTCGTTGCGATGGTTTATCTTCTTCTTCTCCCTCGGGCGGTTGTCGGTGGTAATGTTGCGGTTGGGGGTCGGTTGGCGGTTTTCACTGCTTACTTGATTTTACTACCCAAGCTTTGAATGCCAGTATATTCATCGCGGGCGTGGACACCCGCGTCTAACACCAACTTATTCACAGTGTTCAAAACGACCACTTTTTCTCACTGTCCATACATGCGTTACCACTCTCTTCACCAAATGCCAGCTTATAACTAGGCATTTGATTTTTACCAATGCGTCTTTCGCTGCCCTTCTTTGCTTTTATCGGTTTATCTGCTTCTCATCTCATCTCGTCTCGTCTCTTTCGCCCCTTTTGTGGCCTATGTGTCCTGTGTGGTATTGAACTCGGGTCTCGTACTCCTCCCGCTTTTGGCCCCGGTGTAATGGGCGTCCTTTGTTGTTGAGCGGTGTGGGGTGCGAGAAGAGAACCCGCCATGAGGCCAGGGCGTGAGTACCAGCAGCAGCAGGCCAAGGCCACAGACAACAGTCAAGGGAAGAGCAAGAGCAAGATTCAAGAGAGCGATTGCTACTGATGGGCCTCCAATTATACCTGTTCCTTCAACTCCTTATCTGCGCGCCAAATCAGGTCAGTCCATTGTTTAACTTTTGGCGGGCTGTTTTAAATGATTACAACCATTTATTTTAATGACTTTGGAGTGGTTGTCTCTGGGTCTAATGGCCCCGATGTCGTAGTTGTTTTTCATGGATAAGACCTAATTGTCCCTGTAATGTATACAACATTGAAGGAACTACTTTGTTTTACGGATGTACATCCTTAGTTGCGAGCGTATATAACAGACGTGTATCAATTTGTATAGTCAGTGCCGAAGTTCCAGTTACCCAGTAAAGATCACTTGAAGTTACTCTCAGTCTCTGCTACTTTATTATTTTATGTAGTTGTGTATAGCGGTACAAACACAACAAATTGGCGATGAGAATTATGAACCTATGTCTTCCTATTCTGGCATCGCATCCAGAGGACACCGAAATTTGGACGAAAGGAGCGAGAAGGTAGAGAAAATGGAGCACGCTTGCAAAGCTAGGCAGTGGATACGTAAATCAAGTGAAAAGTGCACAAGACTTGCATGACGCTAGCTAACTAGTAAAGAAAGAAAAACGGGTTTGGAAAAAAAAAATGGCGATGATTGGCACGATTGCAGCATTTGATAGCAGCATGAAAGACTGGGCAACTTACATTGAAAGAGTGGAATTGTACTGTGAGGCTAACGGAGTGGAGGTAGAAAAGAAAGCCACTGTTTTGCTGAGTGTTATGGGCGCAAAGACATACGGGCTGCTACGTAGTTTATTAACCCCTGAAAAGCCAGCAAACAAAACATTCAAACAAATAGTGGACACATTCCAAGACCATTTAAGCCCCAAACCACTGCTCATAGCTGAAAGATTTAAATTCCATAAACAGAACCAGAGCAAAAACGAAAGCATTTCTGAATATTTGGCAAAGTTGCGCAAATTATCAGAACATTGCCAATTTGGAGTGGGCTTATCAGATGCATTGAGGGACAAATTTGTGTGTGGCATGCAAAGTGAAAGCACACAAAAGAAGCTCCTGTCTGAAAAAGACCTCACATTGGAGAAGGCTCTAAATATTGCAATATCAATGGAAGCAGCAGCACGTGGCACTTTAGAAATTCAACAAAAATCCCTGGAATATTCAACTAATAAAATGTCACTGAAACAAGAAAAGAAGTGCTATCGCTGTGGCAAAATGTCACATGACCACAATGACTGTTGGTTTAAATACAAAGACTGCAGACAATGTGGCAGACGAGGGCACATTGAAAGAGTCTGCAAAGCAAATAAGAAGCTGAAAACTGATACAATACAGAGTATCTTGGAATGTGTCCACTATTTGTTTGAATGTTTTGTTTGCTGGCTTTTCAGGGGTTAATAAACTACGTAGCAGCCCTTATGTCTTTGCGCCCATAACACTCAGCAAAACAGTGGCTTTCTTTTCTACCTCCACTCCATTAGCCTCACAGTAAAGATACATCAAGTGACTGAAAACAAGAAACCTTTCAAAGATAGATACAAGAAGGTACACTATGTGACTGGAGACAGTTCAGATAAATAAAAAAGTGACACAGACTCAGAGGAAGAGGATCTGGCTTGTCTAAAACTACACAGTGTAAAAGAAACAGAGGATCACAGAATAATATGGGTTACTCCAGAAGTGGCAGGAGTTAGGCTGAAAATGGAGTTGGACACAGGCTCAGTTTTAATAGTGATCTCTGTACATGACGACAAATGACTGTTTTCACACATACCGCTAAGGCCAACTAAAGTACTGTTAAAGACATACACAGGACAAAGAGTGTGCCCCAAAGGTAAAATAAAAGTGATAGTGACATACAAAGAAAAAAAAATACCGCAATTGAACCTCTATGTAGTGGAAAATGGAGGACCACCATTGCTGGGACGCAAATGGCTCAGGAAAATACAGTTGGATTGGCACACCATCCAAGCACTGTTTGTGTCAGCAAAGGAGGACAGCAACGCCACTCCTGAGAGACTGTCACAAATACTCTCTGACTCTCAGGAAGTGTTCAAGAAGGGAATAGGAACACTTAAGGGCATGAAAGCAAAAATAAGATTGAGGAGAACGCAAATCCAAAGTTTCACAAGGCCAGACCAGTGCCTTATGCAATTCGCCCTTCAGTAGAAGCAGAGCTGGAGAACTTGGAGCAGTTAGGGGTCCTGTCCAAGGTGGATTGGAGTGAATGGGCCACACCTATAGTTCCAGTGATGAAGAAAACCTCCAGCACAAAACCAGGAAAGCCAAGAAAAGTGCGCATATGCGGAGACTTTAAAGTGACTGTTAACCCAGTCCTCCACCCAGTACAGTACCCATTGCCTCGCATAGAGGACATCTTTGCTTCCCTGTCAAGAGGGGAACGCTTCACAAAGATTGACTTGGCCCAGGCCTATCTCCAAATGGAAATTGATGATGCATCAAAGCAGTACCTGACAATAAATACGCACAAAGACCTTTACCAGTACAATCGGCTGGTATTCGGAATAGCATCAGCTCCTGCAATCTGGCAAAGGGCAATGGACCAAGTCCTGCAGGGGATCCCAGGTACTCAGTGTTATCTTGATGACATCATCATTACTGGCAAGAATAACAACGACCACCTTTCCAACCTCGAACAGGTGCTCATCAGGTTACGGGAGTATGGGCTCCGAGCGAACCGAGACAAGTGTGAGTTTTTCAAAAAGGAAATCTCATACTGTGGGCATGTGATTGACAAGGACGGTTTACACAATTCTCCAGACAAGATTGAAGCTGTGATTAATGCACCAACACCTGAAAATGTGTCTCAGTTGAGATCATATCTTGGACTGGTGAACTACTATCACAAGTTCTTGCCCAACCTATCCACAGTGTTACATCCACTAAATGCACTGCTACAGACAGGGTCACAATGGAAGTGGAGTGACAGCTGTGAACAAGCTTTTCAAGAGAGTAAAAGACTCATTACTTCAGAAGAGGTGCTAGCTCACTTTGACCCATCCTTACCTATTCAACTAGCATGTGATGCTTCACCCCATGGCATTGGTGCCGTGTTGTCACATAAGTTCCCAGATGGCTCAGAAAGACCAATAGCCTTTGCCTCAAGATCATTGACTACAGCTGAACGCAATTATGCACAGATTGACCGAGAGGCCCTCAGCCTTGTGTGGGGAGTCAAGAAATTCAACCACTACTTGTATGGTCAACAGTGTACACTGTTACCTGACCACCAGCCTCTCGTTTCAATCTTCAACCCAAGGAAGGGCGTTCCAGTGATGACGGCACAACGGCTACAGCGATGGTCACTCTTCCTAGGGGCTCACCTGTATGACATTGAATACAAGGGGACCAAGCACCATGGCAACGCCGATGGTTTGTCACGTTTACCACTGCTGACCTCAGAGAGAACTACAACAGTTGACTCAGCAGAGGTATTTCACACAACAATAGTTGAGCAGCTACCAGTGACAAGCTCCCTCATTGAAAGAGAAACAGGCAATGACCCTACATTGTCAAAAGTTTATGACATCATTGTGAAGGGATGGCCAGCGCATGGTGACTCATTGTTTCCAGCATTCTCAGCTAGGAGGGAGCAGTTATCAGTGTGTCGGGGAACACTGATGTGCGGCTCACGAGTTGTGATTGCTCCCAAGCTTCGTAACCGAGTGCTAGATGAACTGCATGAAGGCCACTTAGGTACGGTAAAGATGAAAAGCCTTGCTCGTGGATACGTGTGGTGGCCGGGAATTGACAAACAGATCGAGGACCTGACAAAGAGCTGCTCAGGATGTCAAAAGGTCCAGAACGCACCACCACAAGCCCCTCTCCATCCATGGGAATGGCCCTCATCACCATGGCAACGTGTGCACATCGACTTTGCTGGACCGTTCATGGACTCCATGTTCTTGATTGCAGTCGATGCACATTCCAAATGGCCTGAGGTCATTAAAATGAAATTAACCACATCTGAAAAGACCATTTCAGTTCTGAGGACCATGTTCGCTGGAATGGACGACAATTTGTCTCTGACGAATTCCAAGGTTTCATGAGGAAAAATGGAATCAAGCACTACACATCTGCCCCGTACCATCCAGCTACAAATGGCTTGGCAGAAAGATTCGTACAGACTTTCAAGAAGGCCATCAAAGCAATATACAGCGAGAATCTACCACTGCAACACAAGATAGACAATTTCCTCTTTGCTTATCGGAACGCAGTACACGCAGCCACTAATCAGACTCCAGCGATGACGTTTCTGAACAGGAACCTGAGATCTCACATGGACCTTCTTAAACCGAATGTACGTCGTGATGTAGAGAACAAACAGTTCAAACATTTGAATGCGAAGCCAACAAGAAGCTTCAGTGTGGGTCAGTCAGTTCTTGCTCGTGATTTCCGGATGGAAAAGTGGCAACCAGGGACAATATCCACAAGAGAGGGACCACTGATGTATACTGTGGATGTGGGAGAGAACGTTTTGAGATGTCATGTGGACCAAATTCTGGATGTTCAGGTGGAAAACACCCCTATACCTCGCCCAGACTCACCTGACATGGAAACAGACACTCCTGATTCATCAGCATCAGCACCAGCCTCATCCACAGCTGAGAGCTCTACCTGTGCTGATAGCTCACCTGATGCAACTGTACCTGTACAGTCTCATTCCCCAAAGCAAAAGAGTCTAGAGAAACGTTACCCAGAGAGGCAGAGGAGGCCTCCCCAGAGACTTGACTTGTAAAAGGGCTGTTGACAAAATAAAATGTTATGTTGGAATTTGAATTTTGTTACTGTAAAGACAGTGGCCTAGAAATTCAGTTGCATTTGCGCCCAATTAGGGGCGAAAGAGTGGGTTGCGCCGGAAGTTGTGTCGCGCCCGAAATTAGGTGGGCCCTACCATCGGCGTTAGCCAGTAGCGCTGCGCCGGCACCGATGACGTCATCGGCGTGCGCAGTGCCCCGGTACCGCCCGAAACCACGCCGATCCCCATCTTCAGTAGCGGCCGCCTCTTCCGTGGCGGGCGCTAACAACATCGGGAGACTGGGTCCTTACTGCAGCCTTAGCGGCGCAAGTTAAGGTGGAGGTGCGGGGCGGCCGCTTTTTCGGCGGCCGCCTGCCCGCACCTCCTTCCCCGGCCTCCTCCACCCCCCCCCGCGGCATTGCCGGCTGGTTTCCGTGGAGCCCGGCACTTCTCCGTTGTGCCGGGCTCTTTTGCCGGCACTTGCAATCGGGGCTCCGGCCGTTGCAGGCACCTCCCCCTTAAGAGAAGGGGGAGGCCTGCAGTACAGCAGCCTGCCGCACCGCATCGGGTGGCGCAGTGGGACCGGGAGCGCTGAAATTCACTTTCAGCGCCCCAAGCGGGGCGGACACACCCTGTACCAGCGCCCGGTTCCGCTTTGGGGCGCTGAAAGTGAATATGGGGCGGGCACAACTGGCTCCGCGGCGGGCGCAAAATTTTCGGCGCAAACGTGCCGGCGGGGCTATACCCAATTTCTAGGCCAGTCTCTATGTTAATTATAGAAATTTTGCGTTAATATACTATTAAACTAAAGGGGGTGGAAGTGTAATGTATACAACATTGAAGGAACTACTTCGTTTTGCGGATGTACATCCTTAGTTGCGAGCGTATATAACAGACGCATATCGATTTGTATAGTCAGTGCCGAAGTTTCAGTTACCCAGTAAAGATCACTTGAAGTTACTCTCAGTCTCTGCTACTTCATTATTTTATGTAGTTGTGTATAGCGGTACAAACACAATAGTCCCCATCCTGACTTGATGGCTACTATGAGCTGTTACCCATTAAACATGCAGAAACTTACTGGCCACGACTATAGGCCTGTTCTAGCTTGATTTGATACGAGTCGAATAAATGTGTATTCCATGTTTACTTTGTCTGGCTGGCTCCAAAGAGTCTCTGTTAACAGATTCCTGCATTTTAATATTTTGTCTCCGGGCCTGCTTGTTGGCAGAGCCCTGGTTTTAAAAATCCTGTCAGTATTGGTCACGAGGTTTACAGAAGCCATTTTGGGTGCCCTGTTTTCAATAACTTGTCCAAAACAGGGACCCTTGATCCATAACTTGGGGAAGCGGGAATTTTGAGAACCCTGCATCTTACACTCCCCCCTGTTGATACTAAACTTGCTTTAAGTATCATCCTGATGAGGTGAGCAAAATTTCTGACCCTCCACAGTCAACCTTCCCCTGTAATTACCTATCTCATGTACCCACGACACATGCACTTCCCATTCTGCGAAAATGTGGTGTACATAAGTATACATAGAATAATTACAGTCTTTTACACACATCCAAGCATGGAGGGGGTCCAACACCCCTGCACCACTTGGTAACCATACATCTTTATTAACAACACGTTTGAGAATCTTTATTAAAAACAACAAACACAAAAAAACAATTTCGAATCAGAAATACAAAACTCAAACAGGTGTATCTCCCTCCACCCTCACATAATGTTCCTTCCAGGTCCTCTGGTTTCAGAATTCTAGTATATGACCTTTTCCCTTGCATTGGGTGCAGACTAGGTACAATACTATCCCCAGCTGGCACACCACGAGGATGTGGGAAGCCAGCCTGATCCATGAAGGGACCTCTATGTTATTGAAAATGTCCCACCAGGGTGGAATCACAATGTCCAATATCTTAGCCCCTATCTCCAATGTTTTCAGCTCCAGAGTGTAAAAATGTTTCTGTGAAACTGTAACGGCTTTGAGTATCTTGGTAAGGTGTTCAGGGAGAGGGGGAATTTCGTAGCCGAAATGTGCTACGTACTTCTGCAAGTTGGTAAAATTCTCCTTTACAGTGAGGTGAGCAGTGGAGGATTCAGGAATGGGGACAATTCGTTCCTGGACCACTTGAACTTCTGCCTCGGGCCTAAAGCAGAAACTGCTGTCACTTACCAGACACCAGCTATGCTGTCCATGCTGGTAGTGGGGCGCGCCTGTGGTGACACAATATGTCCCTCCTACTACATATGCTACCTGTGGGGGAACATGGCCGTCTGCCATTGCCTCCATGGTAAAATGTATAGGTTTCGCGCCAACAGCTTTAAACCCACACTGTGGTTTTGAATAGGTATTCAAGTGCTGGGGACACAGGATTATGTGTGCTCCCCGGCTCCGGCTCCCCGAGAGGTCAGTACCTGTCATAGCGTGCTCCCACTTTATGACGTAAGGTGGGACCGCTGTGAAACGAATGTGTGCACCCCCTTGAATGACTCCAATGTTCTCTACCCTGTATACCGGTGCGGGTTGGGCTGTCCTACCCATGACCGGCATTCTAACTACTATTCCCGTGATGGTGTCGTTGGACCGCCCACAATCCATTGGGACTGGGTAGGCCTCGGAAGCTTGCCGGAGTTGGCACAGGCTTAATGCATTCTCAAATGGGTGGAGGGCTGCGAGGTGTTTGTGGCTGATCCAGGAGGGGACTAAACCCTGTTTTAAATCCTCCAGATTACTGCGGCCCTCGCCCAGCAACCACGCCCCATACAGCACGCACACCTCGTTCTGCACAGCCTGGTCAGAAGCATTTCTGTCCTCCCTTATGAGGGCATTTACAGTCTTTGCGTGCTTCTCCAGCTCCGCTATAATCTCCTTTAAATGGACCGTCATGGCCTGGCCCTCATGTAACTCCCAGCCTACTACTTTGTTCTCATCCATTAATATCTTCCTTAAGTGTGTTTTTAAACCGTTTATCTGGGTCTGCAGCTCTATGTCATCCAAACTGTTGATGGCAGAGGACCCTGTGTTAAACACAGTAAAAACATAATTCCATACTCCCCTTCTTTGTCTCCCTGCATAACCCAAAAACTCGCAGTTGGTGGTGTACAGTTCGGTTTTGTCGACATTGGCAAAATCAAACTCATAAAACTTCCTGAACATCTCCTTTAATAGGGCCTGGCATTGCTGCTCTGTTTCTTTAGGACACCACCCCGGTAAGTGTACCTCGGTGAGGTTTAAAATCACGGAGGACACCGCGTAGTGTACCCCCTGGTGCAGCACCTGATCGGTGGGCACTAGTGCCAGTCCATTCCCTGGTCCCTTGTTGGTGGTGGGGCACCCCTCCCTGTGTGTCCTCGCCGCCTGGGTCGTGGGCAGGGGCTTCCGGGGGCGGGTCACTTGTTCAGTGGCATTCACTGGGATCGGGGAGTATGGGACTGCGTATGCCTTCAGGCTGGAATCCCACTCCACCCCCTCCCTGGCATCTTGCCATTGCCGGTGGAAAATGATGGATATGCCTGTGGGGCAGACCTTCTCTGACCCCCACATACAGACATAAATCCCCTGATCCAGTTCCCACCACTTCTCCCAGCACACACTTAATCCCCCATGAGTCCCTGTAATCGCCCAGTGGGTATTGTTCCCCAATCGCTCCCGCTCGACTGCGGGGTTTCCCATGTCTTTGCTCAGTTTTCTGAGCCACCGCCACCTATCCAGAGGAATGTGTCCCTTGCACATTAAACATACACGTTTTTCTACGGTGACGCTAACCCTTGTGGCAATGCCCTGTACCCTGGGGCACAGGAGGGAGGCCTCCCCGTACGTGAACCCGGTCTGGCTGGAGTACTGAGATGAATTGGACCCCAGCCACCCTGGCCACCTTCCCTCATGGAAGTAAACGGCGGTCTCCTCCACATCCCGTTCGCCGATTCCGTCGGTTGCTATCGGCGCTCTATCTCCTGAGCACCCATAGATGTGAGAGTCCTCCACGTCGCCTCTCTTTCCAAAGCTCAGTCCTATCAGGGCGAGTAGGATTACGCTCCCCTTCATCCTGAAAGTCTTTCTGCAACAGTTACAAAAACATACAGCCAGGTCCCCAAGAGATTCTCTGGCTTGGGTGAAGCATAGTCGGGTCCCGCGACCTCGACTCAAATACACACACTCTTAGCAGATTACTACTTAATGAAAGCTACCCATCACCTTTCTTAACTTAAGCTAAAACACCCAAACTTAAGCTAAATACCTAAACTTAAATATGAACTTACATTACCTAAACTATATACATCCGCCGCCAGTCTCCGGGCGGCCAGGCTAATTCCTGTTTGGGTTGTGGACTACCGCTCCCTTCGGCATGGCCGCACCGTCCTGCACTGTCGGCCCCTCTCCGCCCGTGGTTGCTGGCTGGGGACGTCTGTCCTTGGTCTTCCCCCTGACTCGGGAGGCTGTCCCTTTAAACTGGGGAGCTGGTGACCACGGTTTCCTTGGCTGGGGCGTCCGTGGGGACCTTCTAGGGACCTTAGTGGGTGGGGCTTTCTTGGCTGGTGGGCCTTTAACCCGAACTGCTGTCCCCTCTGGCGCGGCCTGTGGGCTCACCACTGCCGATGGCTGGGGATCTCCACCCTCAGGCTTTACCTTTCCCGAAGCTGGGCTAGGGGCAGGTAATTCTTTGCAGCCTGTTGCTGCAGGCTGAGAGTCTCTGCCCCCAGGTCCCAAAACTGGGTCCATGGCGGGGATTTCGCCCTCGGGTCCCTCCTCCTCTACACCTGGGTTAGGGGCGGGGCTTTCGCCCTCGGGTCCCAATCGGTGGGCGGGATGGCCCCTCCCCTTAAGCAAGCCACAGCACCTGTCTGTGCAATCTGTGAACTCGCTCCTGCTGCAGGCTGAGGATCTCTATCCTCAGACCTTACCCCAACTGGCTGTTTTCTCCTTTCGGGTTTAAACAGTTTGCACTGATTAATGTGAAACCATTTTGTGCGCAGAGGCATCTTAACGGCGTATACCATGGGGCTGGCTTTGTCTACAATGCTGTAGGGCCCCATGTATAATGGTTCCAGAGTCCCTACTCGGGCATAGTTCCTCACCATGACCTGATCTCCTACCTCCCACTCGTGGTGCTTTCAGGGTTCGAGCAGCAATCGGTTACTCCGATGCTGCTTTCCCATGTCTTCACCTGCTCGTGGACCTGTTTAAGGTGCTCAAAGAGGTTTCGGGCGAACCTGTCCCAGTTTACCTCTTTGAGCTGACCCTCCGTGAGCACTGGGGATAATACATGGGTGGGGGTTCGCATAACCCTGCCAGTCATCAGCTCGTACGGTGAGTACCCCGTGCTTTTTGACTGGCTGGCCCGGATCCTCATCAGAACCAACGGTAGGACCTCGGCCCATTTACGGGGCGAGTCCACCGTCTCCTTCCTCAACCTTTCTTTTAAGATCCTATTTATTCTACAATCCCTGATGACTGTGGGTTGTGGGCCACGTGCCACTTCCCCTCGATGCCTAGCAGCATAAGGGTATTCTGCATGACCTGCCCGGTGAAGAGACTCCCTTGGTCGGACTCCTATACTGTGGTAGTCCCCACCGCAACAACACTTCCCGGACCAGGACCTGCCAGTACCCAGAGCTGTGGCTGTTCTGCAGGGGAAGGCCTCTACCCATTTCATGAACACATCTACCAGGACTAGGCAGTATTTATAGTCTCCCTGGGTGGTGGGCAGGGGCCTGATGTAGTCGACCTGTATCAACTGCCATGGTCCCTCTACCCTCCTGATGTGTCCAATAGGTACCTTCCTTTTGTGGGGGTTAGGGTTATTAGCAGCGCACACAAGACAGCCAGCGCAGAACTCGCGGACATCTTCCCTGAGTCCCGGTCACCATCCCGCCTGTTCCACCTGCTGCCAGGTGGTCTCAGGCACGGGGTGTCCCACTCCTGGGCCCTCATGGGCCAGTTGAAGGAATTCCCTCCAGTGCTGCTGCGGCACAACCCACTGTTCCCCCCGGAACAGCATGCCCTCTTTCATGGAGAGGGGTGCTGTGCCGTACGGACACTCTACCCCTTTTCACTCAGTCACTGTGCTGAGGGCTGCTTTGAGGACGGGGTCTTGGGCTTGGACCATCTTAAGGTCCGGGGCTAAAGCTACCCCTGCACTCCCTTGGGTCCCGTCCCTACCACTGACTGCCGCCATGGGTCTGGACCCATACGGGTCCCAGAAAGTGACTGTGCGGGCACCCTCCTTGGCGAGCATGTCAGCCTGCTGGTTGCCTAGACTGCGGGGTCCTGTGGAGGAATGGGCTTTCACCTTGTGGATGAAAACCTCGCCTTCCTCCCCCACTGCTGCCAGGATCTTTTCCAGCAGGGGTTTTACTGTGAGGGGTCTCCCGTCGGCGGAGGTGTATCCGTGGCGGGACCAGATGGCCAGGTACTCCGTACACAAATTGCACGTAAACATGCTGTCCGAGCAAATCGTGTATGGGGTGGGGAAGATTTCGGGGTGTGTAACGACGTACACTACCGCGGAGAGTTCAGCCTGCTGGGTGCTCATGGTGCTGGGGAGCTTAATCGCCAGGGCAATGTTTGCCGCTGGGTCGTAAACTCCACACCCCGTGAGACGCTCGCCAGCAGAAACCGTGCTGGAACCGTCTACATAGATCTCGCGGCCTGTGGGATGTATCCCGGCCCGTAAACCTATGTCCACTTCCCAAACCCCTTCTATGGAACACCGGTGGTCTGTTCCAGGATATACCAGGTTGGCTGCGAGCTTTGGCTCACAGAGACCCTTCACTTTAAGATCCATCTGTGAGAGGAGCAGGGTCCAGCGGGCAATGCGGGCACTGCTCACTGTTCCATCCTTGATCCTCCCATCCAGAAGCATCTGGGTGGGTGTGTGATGGGTGAGGAGGGTGATGGGAGAGGTGCCTGTGAAGATCAGCGATCTTTTCACAGCCCAATGTGTAGCCAAGAGGTGCCGCTCACAGTTGGAGTAGCTCCTCTCCACATCCGTGAGTATCCTGGAGGAGTAGACCACCGGCCTCAGCCGGCCATGCCGCTCTTGGAGCAGCACAGCACTCAGGCTATCCCCGCTGGCTGCTACCTCCAGGAAAAACTCTTTCCCCCCATCTATGGCCCCCAGAGCTGGCGCGGTCTGCAAGTCCTTCTTGATCCTGACAAATGCTGCCTGGCAACCCTCATCCCAAAGCCACTCCATTGCCTTGTGTAGAGAGCAGACGGGCCGCTGTGGCTGCATAGTCCTCAATAAAGTCTCTGCAGTACCCAATTAGCCCTAGAAATGACCTCACACCCGTGACTGTGTTGGGGACTGGTAACTCTTGTACCGCTTCTCTCTTGGCCTTACCTATGGCCCTTTCTCCAGCACGTACGGTCAGGCCTAGGAATTTCACCTCCTGCTGGCTGATCTGCGCTTTCTTGGGGTTTACCTTAAAACCCTTTTGCCCAAGCAGCTCCAGTAGTTCGGCCAATAGTGGGCCATGCTCCTCGCTCAAATCGGTGAACAGGAGCAGGTCATCCACATATTGTACCAACTGTCTGGGCTGACTGACATCCCTTAAACTGTTTGCCATGCACTGATGGAAAATGCTGGGGCTGTTATGGAAGCCCTGAGGCAAGCAGTTCCACGTGTACTGTTGCCCTTCTCCACCTCCATCTCCACGAGGGGACTTTTCCATTCATCTTACCGGAGAGAACACAGGTAAACAGGCTGCGCTGGCTCTAGTCAGGGCTGTGGGTTGGATGGGGCTGACCGGGTCAGAGCACCGGTAGCGGCTGCTACTCTCCCGTGGCCAGTCAACAAGGACCTCATGGTGTCCAAAAATGACTCGACCGCGGCAGGAGGGATTCCTGCCTCTACCTTTTGGGCTGGGGCTGTGGAATTCTTTCCCTTGTTATCTTTCCACGGGTTTTTGCACTCCTTCCGCCAGTGACCGTCCTTCCCACACCCATAACAATTCGTCTTTGTGTTGGGGGGATTATTCCCTTCCTGATGCCACTCTTTCCTACCCTGTCCGGGTTTTACCTCATGCACCTTTCCCTTGGGTGGGTGTGCATCGGTTCCCCGACCGTTCATATAGACTAGGGTCAACTCTCTGATCATCGTAAGCTTGGTGGCCTGGGGATTCTTGGGGTTGAACCAGACTTCTGCCTTGGCCCGGACCTGTGGCAAGCTGTTTCCCACCAGGCAATGGAGCCAATGGGCCAGTGGATCCCCGTTCAGGAACGCCCGGTTAGGTGTCCCCGGGAAGGCACTCCGGTACACCCGCCGTAACCGGTCCCGAAAGCCTGCTGGATTTCCCCTGTGAGCTGGACTGTCTTCTCTACATGAGAGAAAGGACTTCCCTCATTCATCCCCATGGCCTCCAGAACTTCATCCCTGAGCTCCTCCTACCCGCACTGCCCCTTCTTACATTCGTCAGAGAGGGATTAGAGGAGCCTACTCTCCAGGGAGAAAAGCAGCATCTTGGCCTGCTCAGCGCCATCGCAGTCGTTGACGCTGGCTGCCTGCTCTACTTCCAGTGATGTTTGAACTGTCCTCCCCTCGTTCCCCATAAAATCCGCCTGACCTGCCTTTGGGCTTATGAGGCATACCATGCCTTTTGCCTTCCTCAGGGTCAGGCTCAGATTTTCTATCCGCTCCTTGCAGGGGCCATGATCTGCATCTTCAAACCCCTGTTCACTCGCTAACTTGTAAGCTGCCTTTACGTCCTGTGCTTTCTCCTCCTGTTCCCTAACTTCCCTTGCCAAGCGGACGTTCTTTTCCCACAACCTTAACTCATTACCCTTGGCCTCGGTGACTTGGCACTGTAGGTATTCCAACTGGGCCTTGTGTTCTCCCATTAAATACAACATCTCCTGATTCAGGGCCTGCAATGCTACCACTAACCTTTCCCCTGCTAGAGCCTTATCCTGGATCTCCAGGGCTGACTCCTTTAACTCGGCTGCCTGTGCTGCAACGAGCCTGTCCAAAAGCTGGACCTGCTTTTTGAAACACATCAGCCAGACTGCCTTCTCTAAGGACTTCTTGTGTTCCTTTCCCTCTGTCCACTTAGCTGCTGCATCTACCGGACACCCAGCCCTTAACAGAGTGGTGATCCACTTCTTTGTGATATTCACCTTGCTAAACACATAATCTGAATTCCTTTCCTCCATCATGGTTTGCTCATCCGAATCATTGTCTAATGCATCGCACCCCTGTTGCCGGAGTCCTGCCGTGATCGCCATTTTCTGTAGGGGGTGGCGTGTGCCGTGCCCAGTCAGCTTTGCCTCTGACTGTCCCTTGAGCTGTTCGAATCGCTCCCACTCCCCTGGGTTCTAGACACTGGACTTAGGTACAGGCGGCGATGCAGAAAATCGAGTAGACAAGTGGTTTGGTACAAGAAAATCAGGATTTTATTGAAAACAGAATACAACAATCTTATGGAAAATTACTGGTATACAAATACAGGCATAAACAATTATACTGATATGAGAATGGCGAACACATGGCACATCGAGGGAAAAACAAATACATTAACAATCCCCTTATCCTTATCTCACCCCCTATACCTAACTAGATTAAGCTATGAGGGGGCCAGGAATTCATGCTCACCAATCCAAAACCTGTTGCTTTAACGGTTGAGAATTTTGAGGTTTGGTCTTGCTGTCCTTTGGGGTACCCCGTTGCCATGTGGTCTCAGCTGAAATTGTTGCTGCGAAGCACCCTCCTTTCCTCAGCTACCATCGTCATCTCGTTGCGATGGGTTTTCTTCTTCTTCTCCCTCGGGCGGTCGTCGGCGGTAATGTTGCGGTTGGGGGTCAGTTGGCGGTTTTCACTGCTTACTTGATTTTACTAACCAAACTTTGAATGCCAGTATATTCGTCGTGGGCGTGGACACCCGCGTCTAACGCCAACTGATTCGCAGTGTTCAAAACGCCAACTTTTTCTCACTTTCCATACATGCATTACCACTCTCTTCACCAAACGCCAGCTTATAACTAGGCGTTTGGTTTTTACCAATGCGTCTTTCGCTGCCCTTCTCTGCTTTTATCGGTTTATCTTCTTCTCGTCTCGTCTCGTCTCTTTTGCCCCTTTTGTGGCCTGTGTGTCCTGTGTGGTATTGAACTCGGGCCTCGTTCTCCTCCCGCATTTGGCCCCTGTGTAATGTGTGTCCTTGGTTGTTGAGCAGTGCGGGGAGCGAGAAGAGAACCCACCATGAGGCCAGGGCGTGAGTACGAGCAGCAGCAGGCCAAGGCCACAGACAACAGTCAAGGGAAGAGCAAGAGCAAGAGTCAAGAGAGCGATTGCTACTGATGGGCCTCCAATTATACCCGTTTCTTCAATTCCTTATCTGCGCGCCAAACCAGGTCCGTCCATTATTTAACTTATGGCGGGCTGTTTTAAATGATTACAACCATTTATTTTAACGACTTTGGAGTGGTTGTCTCCGGGTCTAATGGCCCCGATGTCGTGGTTGTCTGTCATGGATAAGACCTAATTGTCCCCATCTTGACTTGATGGCTACTATGAGCTGTTACCCATTAAACATGCAGAAACTTAATGGCCACGATTATAGGCCCGTTCTAGCTTGATTTGATTCGAGTCGAATAAATGCGTATTCCATATTTACTTTGTCTGGCTGGCTCCAAAGAGTCTCTGTTCACAGATTCCTGCATTTTAATGTTTCATCTCCGGGCCTGCTTGTTGGCAAAGCCCTGGTTTTAAAAATCCTGTCAGTATTGGCCACGAGGTTTACAGTGCCCTATTTTCAATAACTTGTCCAAAACAGAGTCCCTTGATCCATAACTTGGGGAGTGCGGGAATTTTGAGAACCCTGCAGCTTATAGCCATGAGAGGGATGATAGTGAGAGGGGACATGGAAGTAGGGGCTCAGCTCAAAGTGCTCCCTCTTCTCCCACTTTATCCCCCCCTCAGGCCGAGCCCCACATGCTTCCTCGGGTCCCAATTCACAAGTCTGCCCCTGCTCAGTTGCAGGAGAAGCAGTAATTGGTGGGGCGTTCACAGGCTCCAAAACCCAGAGGATATTCACGAGATGTGTCTAAGCAGTCAGAACAGGGATGTGAGCAGCCTGCATCTACCTCTGATGAAGCCACAGGGGGTGCACATCGTAGAAGTAGTAGAAAAGTAAAATGAGACAATTGTAGACACACAAGGGTATGCACATGGATGTGGTCCAAACTGTTAGGGAGGAAAAATTCATTAGTGACCATTTTGGGTCACGAACATCGCCAGCGCGTTAAATTTAGCGCCCGGCAAAAAATAGCGCCGGCGATGGCTAAATTCATTTTTAACGCCTAAAGAGGGAAACGGAGCTCTAATTCAAGCACTCCACTTCCTTCTTAGAGCGCTAACCCCGAATATCGGGGCGGTGTGTTCTGCAGCGCTACGCACTGGGCCACATAGCACTACCACATGGAAGGGCTCCTCCCCTCATTAAAGGGAGAGCCCGAGCCCACAACTCTGTGGGGCCCAACCTGGACCACCGGGCAGCGGGGTACTGTGCCAACAGCCCGGCATTCTAGAGGAGTGCCGGGCTGCCAGATCGCGGCACGGACCCTGTGTTTAAAGACAAGTAAGTCGGATGACTTTTTTTCCCTGCCCACCACCTCCCCTTTAGTTAGCACCCCGCGAGCCTCCTGCCGCTCTGTTCCTGCCCCCTGAATCGGTCGCTGTCATCGCCCGACGCAGATTCAGGTGATGCGGGCCAATATTGCAGGCAGGGCGAAAACGGTGCGCTGCACACGATGATGACTTCGTTACCGGCGCCGCTGAATTTAGCAAGAGTTGTTAGTGGCGCTGTAAGGGGTTTTAGATCGCAGAGGTTTCTCTCTCTAGAGGCCTCTCTCTCTTGCACAGTAAAACCATAAGTGGTTCGACCCACTCGCCCCTTAGATTCTGTGCTCTGGACTTTGGGGCAGGAACTACAATGTAGAGAAAACTCTTATAGACCAAGTTTGATGAAACGAAATGGAATTTTATTGCATAATGTAAAACAAATCAAAATGCAAGCAAAATAAGAGGGTAAATGGGAGGGGAAAACACAAACAAATCATAATGACACAGTACTAACTAAGGCAAATACAGGCATATTATACTCTACAAAGATCATCATGAAATGGGGAAGACACACGGAACATCGAGGGACAACAACTCATGTTAATTATACCCTTAAATGTCCACCCCCTTAAACCTATCTAGATCTGATTATGAAGGGCCAGAAACATGCTCACCAATCCAACTAGGAAGTGTAAGGTTTTGAAACAGGTCTACGTTTGATTCTTTCAGGCGTTCCGTCTCCACGTGGTTGGTGGAGCCCCAGCGAACTGCGCCACACCTCTCTCCTGAGGTGGGGGTCGGGGATGGCTGGACACCGGCTGGTCTGGATGTCGGCGGGGTCGGGGATCATTTGTTCGACCCCAGTCAGAGGAGCCTCGGGCTGGCCCCCATCATCTTTTCTGTAGTTTTTTAATTGTCTCTTCTCCCGAGCCGGAGTGGGTCGATGGCCTCTCGTTTCCTCAATGGCCCAGGGTTGGTCGATGACCTCCCGATGTTTTACCCCGGGGCGGGACGCCGGCTCGAACCGTCTTCTTCTCCTTCTTCTAGCGATGATGCTACCGATACAATGGTAGCACCACGATGGCTTTCCTCAATGGCTTCTTTCCACGATGGCCGCTCCGTCTATAGCTTCCTCCCGTTCTTCTTTCTACCTCTGGGTTCCCAGATACACTTCTCATCAGAAGCCCCTATCTCGCGCCAAATCAGGTTACTCTTTTGTTTTAATTTTGGCGGGCTGGGAGCACAATGAGGTAGTTATTATATTTTAAACTGTTCTTGGATGGCCGGTAACGGGCCATCTCTGGTCTGGAATGACCTTCATTGTTTTTAATGTCCTGGTGATGCCCTTAACGGGTCCTTGATGCTCTTCTCATGAATATGAAACTGTTCCCTTTTGTCTGGTTAAACATTTAGATGGCCTTTATCTACAGGCCGATCTTGACTGGATCTGCATCCAATCTATATGCATATGTGGGTGTCTGGTTTCGTTCTCTCAGAAACGGCTTCCAGAACTTACTGTGGGCTGAATCCACAAAGCTGTCTGAGGACTGCAGGAACCATTTTAAAGTGTCCCAATAAGTTGGTCACGGGGTCTGGTGGCCATTTTGAATGCCCCTTTTTCCTAGGCTTCTTTTAAAACAGTCTTTAAAATCATGGCCGCTTCTGCCATTTGGCCTTTTATAATATAAAGTTCAATTTTGCGAACCCTACAGCGCCACACCCGGGGGGAAAGTCATTTGTGCCCCATTAGCAACCCCCCGGGGAAGCTAACGAGAGGCGCAAATGCACCGAATTTCTAGCCCTAGAACTTTAAAGTGCAGTTCAATTTATGAGCCACATATGTTTATTTCTTTGCACCACTTCTCTGTCTTGTCCATTTTTGCCTGCTACCTGGGAAGTGGCTTTGTCACGTGGACTGAATGGTGAGACATTACTTAACCTCAAGCAATGTGTGACAGGAATAGTTTGGTCATTTTAGGACTGCTTTGTGATATTGTTGGTGGTGGGGTTGGTTCAGCATCTGGGTGCCATATGGGTGCACTGGTGCAAGTTAACTAAATTGTGCCATTATGAGGCCATCCCAGGCCTCCCAGGCAGCAATGTGCACCACTGCTGGTTGCATTTGCACCTCAGGTTTCTCCTCCCCTTCCTCCTCCGAAAAGGCGCTGTGCTCTACGCCTTGTTCCTCCTGCAGCTCCAATCCTCGCTGCTGCTGCACTATGTTGTGCAGAGCGCAGCATACGACGATCATTCTGGAGACCCCGGCTGGTGCTTATTGAAGGGCTCCTCCAGATCTGTCCAGGCATGTGCTCTATTACACATCTGGTCATCATGTGGCTTTGATTGTAGCGCACCTCAACCTCATTGCTTGGCCTCCTCAAGGGTGTCATTAACCACATCTTCAGTCGATAGCCCTTGTCTCCAAGCAGCCAGCCGGTAAGTCTGGTCGGAGGTGTGAAGAGCTGAGGGAGAACTGGTGCAGCATGAAAGAGTCATGACAGCTCCCTGGGAATCTGGCATACACATGCATGATGATCTTATCGTGGTTGCAGACGAGCAGCACATTGAGGGAGTGGAAGCTTTGGTGGTTCACGAACACTCCTGGGTGATCTGGGGGTGCCTTGATGGCCACATGTGTGCAGTCGATGATGCCCTGCATCTGTGGGATACCAGCCAGAGCCGCAAAGCTGACTATCCACTCAGTAACACTGGCTTCATCAGTGGCAAAGTGTACATAAGTGCCTGACCTTTGAAACATGGCATCAGTCACCTGGGTAATGCAGTTGTGTGCGACCGACTGTGAGATCCTGCAAATGTCTGCTGCAGATCCCTGGAAGGAGCCTGAGGTGAAGAATTGAGGGTGGTGGTGACTTTGACAGCCACTGGTAAGGAATGTCACCAGGTCCTCTGGGCTGCAGGTCTTGTTCCAGCAAGCTACAAATGTCTGCCATGACCTGGCACGATAGCCTGAGCCTCCTGAAGCACTGCTGTTCAGTCATGTCCAGGAAGCTCATCTTCTGCCTGTATACCCTGTGTTGGGGGTATCACCTCCGGCAAGGTGCACCCCTGTGGCCATCCCTTCTCTCCTGTGGAGCAGGAGGTCATTGAGGAGAAGGCAGCTGGTGGTGTTGCTGCTAAGGCTCATCTTGGTCTGAATCTGAGGTCCAAGGTGAAACAGCATAAGCGGCACCCATGCTGATTGGATAGATGCCAGGTAAAGTGCAGCTCAGAGGCACAATCCTCCAATGTAGTGCAAGTGACTGCCAATGTAGTGAGAGTGGCTTCCGAAGTTGTAGCAATCATCTGCAAACTCCTGAAAGCAAACTCTCAACACCAATGGTATCAGCAAAAGCCTTTCCCTTAGGCAAGGAAGCAGGTGTGAGGTGTGAGTATTTATGTGATTTGATTTTCAACTGTCAATTGTCCAACTCGCACAAGGGCCGCTCAGCTCTCGCCTTGCTTTCACAGGTGACTTCTGGAAGGCCATGAATCCCATGGACAGCCAGTAAAAGCTACAACATCAGGTTAAAAAGGCTGTTAATAGCCTGTTAACGAGCTCGCAAATACTTTAATTAGGCCGCCCGCCTCTCCCGAGCGGGTCTCTGGCACGCTGACTAACACGCCTGAGTTAAAGGCGGAAGCCGGCAGGTTGAAGGCGGCTTCACGACACGCTATCAATTTCAGCGTTTTTAACTGCCCGCCCGCTCGCAAACCCACACTCTCTTCAAAGTAAAAATTCCGGTCATTACATCTGAATTTTCTGTTTATATTGAAGAAGTGCTTAGGGAATAAAGTACTACTTGTAAATGTCAAGACCGCTTGTTTATATACTATAATATTATTATTATCCTTCTACAGTACAATCATTACTATGAAGCAGAATAATTAATCAAAGGCTGAGTTGCAACTCACGGCTTAGATATTTAGCTTTATATTTATACACACAGAAAAATTAAGCACATGTGTATATTCAGATTCTGTGACTAACCATAACAGTGCACTATTTTCCAAGTTATTTAGACTTTTTAGGGCCTTTAGGAATGGAAAAAGCTGAGGGTGTAGTACTCAAATCTATCATGGGCACTCGACAGAACTTATCTGTCACAAAATAGAAAATATCATCAACAAATCTATTTTATTTGCCACGTGGACTTTCCAGAATACTACTTAAAAAATTACATAATTCATTTATTTAAACCATAAATTTATTCCACTGTTTTGTTAGATGTATTCAATTTTAACTGGTAATTTTTACAATATTTCCATATTTCTATTATATAAACATGCTCAGGGTCAATAAAGTGTCTGTAAGTTAATCTTTCAATATGCTATCAGTGTTCATCATTTAGTGAGGACACAATACCACATGTAATGCCCTGGTTGTTGATATGCACTGTCACACCTGCCCCTGGTGGAGCAAAACGTCACCATCAACTCCAGAGTTTATCTATCTAAGTGACTATCTAATAATAAACATCTTAACCACTTCCTGTAACTGTAACACTTACTTTCTGTACTGATATTCTGTCACAGTCACACTGTTGTTACACTCACAGTTACAATTCTATCACACTCATGTTCATGGTTCTGTTGCACTTAATGGCCCAGAACTTGGTGTCGGGGGCTTGCCGCGCGTGCAAGCCCCCGATGTGCACTTACCCGGCGCGCCGACATCTGAAACCTGGCCCGCAGTGGATTTCCTGTCAGTGGCCTGGTTCTGATGTCGGCGCGCTGTGCTAACCTGACCCAGCGGCGTAGTTAGTGCGATTTGCCGGCTGGGATCAGGTGAGCACTGTTCAGCCAATCAGGGGAGGGGAAACTTCATTCATAAGTTTGAGAGTAAGAACTGTCAAACTCATGAAAAGTACTGCACCCCAAAACACTACTTAAACTTTAAATAACATTTAAAAAAACATCCCAATCATTAAATTAAGTATAAATAAGTTAAAAAAAATAATTTAAACAATAATTTTTTATTTTTGAAAAAAATAAATTTTTAATAAAAAGGGTCTAAAACTAAACTTACCTTATTGTAGATTCTTTAAAATAATAAACCTGTGGAAAAAAAAATTCTAAATTGCACTAAAACACCACTTACCTGTAAAAATAAATACTTACGTGTGCTTTTTACAAGCGTAAAGACCGGAGGCCTTTACACATGCGCAAATCCCCCAAAACAGAGGAAATCCAAGACGCACGTGCTGCCCCCTACAGCGCACGCGCTAGGCTCTTCACCTCTTGGGTTAGAAGAGAGGAAATGCCGGTTTTCAGCGCATGCGCTGTGCATGCTGAAAACCGGCATTTCCTCCGGCCAGACGCGTGAGTACCCCTTCCGTACTCACGCGTTTGGGGAGGAATTACTGCCCCAATATACTGGCCCGGATTTAGTGGTCAGCAGCGAAGAAGCGGCGCTTGCCGTTCATTATGCTTACAGGTGCCCACAGACTTTTGAGCAGCAACTTACACAAGAACATAAGAAATAGCAGTAGGAGTAGGCCATTTGGCCCTTCGAGCCTGCTCCGCCATTCAATAAGATCATGGCTGATCTTCTACCTCATCTCCACTTTCCTGCACTATCCCCATATCCCTGGATTCCCTTCATATTCAAAAATCTATCGATCTCTGTCTTGATTATACTCAACATCTGAGCCTCCACAGCCCTCTGGGGTAGAGAATTCCAAAGATTCACCACCCTCTGAGTGAAGAAATTTTTCATCTCAGTCCTAAATGGCCGACCCCTTATTCTGAGACTGTGACTCCTGGTTCTAAATTCCCCAGCCAGGGGAAACATCCTCCCTGCATCTACCCTGTCAAGCCCTGTAAGAATTTTGTGTGTTGTGAACCTTCATTGCACTTCCTCTATGGCAAATATATACTTCCTTAGGTAAGGAGACCAAAACTGTACAGAATACTTCAGGTGTGGTCTCACCAGGGCCCTATATAATTGTAGCAATCTGGCGGAGCCACCAAAGGACTCAGATCGTTTGTACATCATTCCTTTAACAACATGTTAGCTACAGTCTGAGTCTGTATCTTTATTTACGCTGTTTATCTGTACAGAGTGTGGTTGCTTTAACAGCGCGGCTAAAACGTGATGACGTCACGCCGTTCATCACGTGATCCCTCACTGGCGGGAAAACGTGATGACGTCATGACGTCAACCACAGGACTGCAGGGGCAGTCTTCGTGGAGCCTCCAGAGAGAGCAGACCTACATTCGATGTTATCCTGCAGTTTCTTGTTAAAGCCTGTTTGTTTCATTAAAGTTCGTTTTATTTGATCGCCTCAGTAGAACTCAGTCTTTTAGTTAGGAACCCACGTTCCTACATTAGTGACCCCGACTTTCGTGAACAGTTTTCGCGGAAGATCTTCAGCATGGACACGAACGCCGTGACTCTGAAACTGCCACAGTTCTGGGAGCAACAGCCAGCCGCGTGGTTTATCCAGGCTGAAGCCCAGTTCGCCATCAGGAACATCGTCGCGGATCAAACCCGTTATTACTACGTGGTCTCCGCCCTCGATAGTGCAACTGCCTCGCGGATCGTCAGCCTCCTCGGTAGTCCTGTAGGGGGCTTCTCTTGCTTGCTCTGATCTCCTGCCAGGCTTCTTGCAATAATTACCCATGAGTGGTTCGACCCACTCGCCCCTACGGTTCTAGACCTTGGACTTAGGTGCAGGGAGCTGTAGTGCAGAAAAACTCAATAGACCAGGTCGAATAGCACGAAATGGATGCCTTTATTGAACAGTTTGCAGAAAATACATGTCATATGCACAGATTAAAGCAACTACAAGCATGCACACATCTATAAACTTAACTCTATAGAAATGGGGAACACACGGCACATCGTGAAAGGGGTAACACATTACAATTACCCTTAACCCCCTCCCCTAAACCTAACTAAGTTTCGATTTGAGGGACTCGGGATTATGCTCACCACTTTAAGAATTGCGAAAAAGGCTTTGCAGCCTTTCGACACAGCTTTCCGTCGTCACGTGGGTTTGGAAGCTTCTGGCGCAGCTTGTTTTCCTCTTGGTTCTCCTGCGATGTAGGCAGCCGGTACAGCCTTGGTGAGCGCTCGCCATGGATGGATCCGTTACCGATGTGATGTTGAAGAAGAACTGGAGCATCCGTTACCGATGTGATGTTGAAGAAGAACTGGAGCATCCGTTACCAATGTGATGTTGAACTGGATGCACACTCCGGGACCTGAGTGTCTTCTTCTTCGGCCTGGGTCGTCGATGATCTCCTGACAAAAGTACCCGGGCCTCCCTCGTCGTCTTCCCGTTGTGGCCGGGCCTTGCCTGGCCGAGCTGGCTTCCAAGCCGAATTCTTCTCGTCGTCTTCTCGTCGTGGCCGGGCCTTGCCTGGCCGAACACCGAACACGTTCCGAACCGAAGTGCTTCGAAGGTCCGAACCGAAGTGCTGTTTAACCGAAGAGTCTGGCCCGAAGCGTCCCGAAGTCGAACTTAACGATGGACTTTACTCAATCCACAGTTATACCTTTTTGGAACATTCTTATCTCCCGCCAAATCATAGTCCTGTCTTTGTAATAATTTTGGCGGGCAGAACTCTCTGCAGGGGTGTTTTGTCTTCATAAAGGGAGTTGGTGATAGCTGAACTGGCCTTCCTGGGCCGATAATGTCTTTGCTTTGTTACCGTAACTTGGTTTGTATATTGATCGGTCTGGAGATTGCCCTGGATGGCTGTTTAACGGCTTCTCCTTGTACAGTGTAATGGGTTTGTGATGAAATATTTCCATTCATCACTGCCTGTGACTGAGATCGGTTTCAGTGTAATTTCCCTTCCCCCAGACCTCATTGTATTGTGTACTGGAATGTGCTGTATTGTATACTGGAATGTGCTGGAATGTGCTGTGTGTAGGGCTCCGCCCAGACCTGGCCCCGTTTGTAAGCTAGCTTCAGTCTAGCCCCAATCTCCAGAAGGACGACATCTCTCTCGCTTACGTGTTTCGTTCTAAGTTAATAAAAGCCTTGTTTTGTTCTGCTACCTTCGAGTCTCGGAATTATTGAGGCACATCAATTTTATTAACTTATTTTTTCAACACTATGGATCAACTCCTGAAACTCGAACGTTTGGATTTGGATCAACATGCTCCGGACGCATCAGCACGCTTCGGACACTGGTTTGAGTGTATGGAATTCTTCCTGGACAATTCCGCAGCCGTCAAAGACGCTACGGACGCTGCAAGGATGAGACTCGGAATTCTGCGGAATTGGGTAAGCCACCGGGTTTACCCCCTCATCCAAGACGCCGAGATGTACCTGGCCGCCTGCGACATCTTAAAGGCGCATTACCAGCAGCCTACGAATGAGGTGTATGCTAGGCACCTGCTCGCCACCCGCGCACAGCGACCTGGGGAATCGGTGGAGGAGTTCCTAAGCACCCTGAAAATGCTTGGCAAAGACTGCAAGTGCCGAGATGTAAAAGCCGCGGTGTACACTGACGAGCTTGTTCGCGATGCCTTCATCACAGGCCTCAGCTCCACTTACATCCGGCAAAGACTGCTGGAAAAAACGGGGATGGACCTGAAACAGGCTGCGGACACCTCGATTTGGCCCAGAGAAACTCGGACGCCTACTCTTCAGCCCGCGCCGTCCACGCCGCCACGTGTGCACCGAGGGCGCCGCCATCTTGGAAGGCATCTTCCCCGCCCGACAGCCCGACACCGGCTGGGCCCCGCTCTCCCCCCAGAAGCCCTACGACAGCCGCGACGCGTCAGGGACCCAACTGCTACTTCTGCGGGCAGCCAAAGCACACCAGAAACCTGTGCCCAGCGAAAGGCACCACCTGCTTTAAGTGCGGTAAGAAGGGGCACTTCGGGAAGGTGTGCAGAGGGAACCCCGCCGGAAAACCCGCCACCGCCGCGTGTGCGCCGTGGGAGCGGCCATCTTGGATGCCATCTTGCCCGACCTCGTGGGGTCCGCCATCTTGTGAGCAGACAGCGTGGACGCCATCTTGTATCGATCAGGGCCCTACAGTGGCATCGGTCACAGTGGACCAGACCAGGCTGCACCCGCTATCCAGATCAATGGTGGACATCGAGGTAAACGGGTGCCGGGTTAAATGCTTAATTGACAGTGGAAGCACGGAGAGCTTTATCCACCCAGAACTGGCACAACAACTCTCCCTAAAGGTGGTCCCTACTCAGGGTACCATCTCTATGGCTGACAAAACCCAGACATCGACCATTCTGGGTTACTGCACGGTACAATTGTGCGTTAACGGAACTGTATATGATAATTTTAAAGTATTAATCATGAAGAACCTATGCGCGAGCGTGATCTTGGGCCTGGATTTCCAGTGCAACCACCAAAGCATCACGCTCAAGTACGGTGGGTCCCAGCCGCCCCTCACAGTGTGCGGTCTGGCTACCCTGAAGGTAAAGCCGCCTTCGCTATTCGCGAACCTTACCCCTAACTGCCGGCCAATAGCGACCAAAAGCAGGAGGTACAGCTGGGAGGACAGGCGGTTTATCGCGACCGAGGTAGACAGGCTCCTGAAAGAGCGCATTATTGAACGCAGCAACAGCCCGTGGCGCGCCCAAGTGGTAGTGGTAAGGGGTAGCGAGAAGAAACGGATGGTGATCGACTATAGTCAAACGATCAACAGGTACACCCTACTAGACGCCTACCCGCTACCCCGCATATCAGAAATGGTGAACCAAATCGCCCAATACCGGGTGTTCTCCACCATCGACCTCAAGTCAGCGTACCACCAGCTCCCTATCAGACCAGAGGACCGCCCGTACACCGCCTTCGAGGCGAACGGACGCCTCTACCAATTCCTCAGAGTCCCCTTTGGGGTGACGAATGGGGTCTCGGTCTTCCAGAGGGAGATGGACCGCATGGTCGATGACCACCACTTGCAGGCAACCTTCCCCTACCTCGACAACGTCACCATCTGCGGTCACAACCAGCAGGATCACGACTCGAACCTCGAGAGGTTCCTGAAAACCGCACAAAAACTCAACCTCACCTACAACGAGGACAAGTGCGTTTACAACACCACGCGCCTCTGCATACTAGGCAGCGTGGTGGAGAATGGGGAAATCGGACCAGACCCCAACCGATTGCGCCCCCTACGGGAGCTGCCCCTGCCCAACACTCCCAAAGCCCTGAAAAGATGCCTGGGGTTATTTTCTTATTATTCCCAATGGGTCCCCAACTACTCCGACAAAGCCCGCCCCCTCTTGAAAGCATCCTCTTTCCCGCTCTCTGCTGAGGCCCACGCCGCCTTCAAAAGCATTAAGCAGGATATTGAGCGGGCCACGCTGCAGGCAGTGGACGAGAACACTCCATTTCAAGTGGAAAGTGATGCGTCTGACTTCGCCTTGGCGGCCACCCTCAACCAGGCGGGGCGGCCCGTAGCTTTCTTCTCGAGGACCCTCCAAGGGCCCGAGATCAGACACTCCTCCATGGAAACGGAGGCCCAAGCCATCGTGGAGGCAGTGCGCCACTGGCGCCACTACCTAGCCGGCAAACGCTTCACCCTACTTACCGACCAGCGGTCGGTAGCGTTTATGTTCAATAATAAACAGAGGGGGAAGATTAAAAATGATAAGATTCTTAGGTGGCGGATCGAGCTCTCCACCTTCGAGTACGACATCATTTACCGGCCAGGGGCCCTTAACGAATCCCCTGACGCCCTCTCACGAGGGATGTGTGCCAGCGCCACCGGGGATCGGCTACAGACCCTCCACAACGACCTCTGCCACCCAGGGGTCACGCGGCTGTTCCACTTCATAAAGTCCGTAACTTACCCTACTCGATTGAGGAAGTTCGATCCCTGACCAGGAACTGCCGCACTTGCGCTGAGTGCAAGCCTCGGTTCTACCGCCCAGATAGAGCCCACTTAATCAAAGCTACACGGCCCTTTGAGCGGCTCAGCTTAGATTTCAAGGGCCCCCTCCCGTCCGTCGACCGCATTGTTTACTTCCTGAACATTGTGGACGAATACTCCCGGTTCCCATTCGCCTTCCCCTGCCCAGACATGACCAGCGCCACGGTCATTAAATGCCTCAACAGCCTGTTCTGCCTGTTCGGTATGCCGAGCTACATCCATACGGATAGGGGGGCGTCCTTCATGAGTGAAGAGCTACGCCAGTACATGCTGTCCAGGGGGATCGCCACGAGCCGTACCACCAGCTACAACCCCCGGGGTAACGGCCAAGTGGAGCGAGACAACGGGACAGTATGGAAAGCAGTCACTCTAGCTCTAAGGACCAAGGGCCTCCCTATCTCCCGCTGGCAGGAAGTCCTCTCGGATGTGCTCCATTCGATACGGTCGCTATTGTGTACGGCCACTAATACCACGCCTCATGAACGAATGTTTGTCTTTCCCCGGAAATCCACCTCAGGCGTATCCATGCCGTCATGGCTCTCCACCCCAGGTCCGGTACTCGTGCGAAGGCATGTGAGGGGCCACAAGACGGACCCTCTCGTGGAGCCAGTACACCTACTCCACGCCAACCCCCAATACGCATATGTCCGGCACGCCGACGGAAGGGAGGATACCGTGTCCATAAAAGACGTCGCCCCAGCCGGCATCGACAACAACCATGGCAATAGCGGCAACGACGATCACAGCAACTCTTACCCACCCACTACTCTTTCATCACCCCCGGAAGAACACCGACCAACGGCACCCCCACCAACTACCCCTTCAACAACCCTGGCGGCACCCCCGGCAGAGACCCAGGAGGCTACCGGGGACACCCAGCCGACACCCGCGGCACCGCAACAGCCACGTCGGTCGCAGAGGACTATCAAACCCCCGAACAGACTAAATCTATAGAAGGGGTGAATGTGATGAAATATTTCCATTCATCTCTGCCTGTAACTGAGATCGGTTTCAGTGTCATTTCCCTTCCCCCAGACCTCATTGTATTGTGTACTGGAATGTGCTGTATTGTATACTGGAATGTGCTGGAATGTGCTGTGTGTAGGGCTCCGCCCATACCTGGCCCCGTTTGTAAGCTAGCTTCAGTCTAGCCCCAATCTCCTGAAGGACGACATCTCTCTCGCTTACGTGTTTCGTTCTAAGTTAATAAAAGCCTTGTTTTGTTCTGCTACCTTCGAGTCTCGGAATTATTGAGGCACATCAGGGTTTAAGCGTTCGTTCGATTGTCCGCCCATTTCTTGATGGGTCTCATCCTGCCACCCAAATCTGTCCTGTACTTATAATCTAATCAATATGTATGCTCAGTTCCATGAGTTTCGGCTTCCCGAAACTGGTTTTCGCGGGCTTTTAATGTCCTCAATCCACAAGCCTGTCTGGCTTGCAGTAACAGAAATTCAAATGGTCCCAGAAGCTGGTCACGAGGTCTGGTGGCCATTTTGTGTGCCCTTTTATCAAAGGTTTCTCTGTATAAGCTTCTTTTGGTCAATAAAGCTGTTTTATTAACCCTATTTTCCTACGTGATTATTTAATGAAAAATTTCGCGAATCTTACAGTCCTCCTACTGACAGCAAGTATGATACGTTAATGGCGTGGTTGCTACAGGTCTTCGGGCTCTCGAAGTCAGAACGCGCTCGCCGGCTCCTCGCTATGCCTGGCCTCGGGGATTCCAAACCGTCCGAGCTCGTGAGCCAAATGCTCACGTTCTTGCATGCCGAACCGGAATGCTTCCTCTTCCGGGAGATATTCCTCTGCCAACTGCCGGAGCAGGTGCAGGCTGCCCTAGCCAGATCCGAGATTAAAGACTGCGCCGAGCTTGCTGCCGAAGCAGATAAGATTTTCACAGTAACCCAGCAGTGCTGCGCGGCCACAAGGCGCCCATCCCCCACAGACACGGCTCCAGCTCCTCTTGCAGCGGGCTGGTGCTCCTACCATGCCCGTTTTGGCATGAAAGCACGACGCTGCCGCTCTCCCTGCAGTTTTTCACCCAAAAATAAAACAAAGCTCCTGCAGTGTTCCTGGTGAAGGAGGACCGGGTCAAACGGGCGCTCCGCGGCTGCGATGGCCAGCGGATCTACGGGGAAACTTCTTTACATCACCGATTCTCTATCGGGTCGACGTTTCATTTGTGACGCCGGGGCGCAGTGTAGCATCCTACCTACGTCGAATCTCGATATGCAAGCTGGGAACCACGGTTTTTCCCTCGTGGCGGCTAATGGCGCAGCCATTTGAACTTTCCGAAAGTGGTGGGTCCAAGTCTGTTTCGGCGGTCAGCACTTCCATTGGGAATTCGTCACGGCCACAGTCTCGCAGGCCATCCTAGGGCAGATTTTCTGTGTGCCAACGGCCTCCTCGTTGATGTCCGACACCGCCGGTTGATCAACGCGGCCACCTTCCACTCGATTCCATGCCACCACGGTACCACCGTGGCATGCTCTATCGCCTGCGCTTTCCCTTCTCCGGACGACTTCACTCGGCTCCTCGGAGAGTTCCCGGAGCTGACAAGGCCCACTTTCTCCTCCTCGGCCACGAAGCATCGTGTTGAACATCATATCACCACTACTGGCTCCCCGGTTTATGCACGGGCTAGAAGGCTCAAACCCGGCAAGCTCACGGCTGCGAAAGCGGAGTTCAACACGATGGAGCGGCTGGGGATTATTCACCGGTCGAATAGTCCCTGGTCTTCGCCTCTCCACATTGTTCCGAAACCGGGCACCGGCTGGCAGCCATGCGGTGACTACCGACGCCTGAACGACGCCACTACGCCTGATCGGTACCCGATCCCGCATATTCAGGATTTCTCGGCCCATTTGGCGGGAAATTCTATCTTTTCTAAAGTCGACCTCGTCCGGGGGTATCACCAGGTTCCCATGCACCCGCAAGATGTCCCGAAAACCGCAGTCATCACCCCTTTCGGCCTTATTGAGTTCCTGCGGATGCTGTTTGGCTTGAAGAATGCAGCACAGGCTTTCCAGCGCTTAATGGACTCCGTGCTCCGAGACCTAAACTTCATCTTCGTATACCTTGACGACATTCTCATCGCCAGCGCTAGCAAGGAAGAGTACGTCTCCCATTTGCGTACCCTCTTTACACGCCTCAGCCAGCACAGTTTGATCATCAACCCGGCCAAGTGCCAGTTCGGCCTGCAGCGGATCGATTTCTTGGGACACCGCATAACATCAGACGGCGCCATCCCCTTACTGACGAAGGTGGAGGCTGTTACCTCTTTCCCGCGCCCGCCAATCGTCAAGGCTTTGCAAGAGTTCCTGGGGATGGTCAATTTCTATCACCGATTTGTCCCTAGGGTGGCTCAGCTAATGCAGCCTTTGTACGGGGCCCTCAAGGGCAAGTCCAGTAAGGATCTAATCAGCTGGGCGGCTGAGATGGACCAGGCATCGTCAACACCAAGAGCACTTTGGCCAACGCAACCATGCTGGCGCACCCATTTCCAGGAGCCACCATCGCCCTTACCACCGATGCGTCAGACTACGCCATTGGCGCAGGAGCAGTGGGTGAACTGCACGTGGCAACCGCTGGCGTTTTTCAGCCGTCAACTACGGAAAAATGAAAAAAAATACAGCACCTTCGATCGAGAGTTACTGGCCCTTTTCCTAGCCATTCGCCATTTCCGGTTCTTATTAGAAGGACGTCCCTTCACGGCTTTTGTCGACCACAAGCCTCTAACGATCGCCATGGCCAAGACCGCCGAACCGTGGTCCGCTCGTCAACAACGTCACCTGACGTTTATTTCGGAATTTACCACAGACATTCAACATGTGTCTGGTAAGGACAACCTGGTGGCGGATTGCCTCTCCCGTGCGATGGTCCACGCGGTTCACCTGGGGATTGACTACGCCCTCATGGCTGCGGATCAGGCCTCGGACCCAGAGGTCCAATCATACAGAACCGTCCCCTCTAGTTTCCAAGCGACCGACGTCAGTTTCCAGGCCGCAGGCACCACGCTCCTTTGCGACGTCTCCATGGGCGTTCCCCGAACTATCGTGCCAGTCGCATGGCGCCGGAAGGTGTTTGACGCCATACACGGGTTGTTGCACCCTGGTATGAATGCTTCACAACGGCTAATGTCGGCGAAGTTCGTCTGGAAGGGTATGCACCTCGATGTCTGTGACTGGGCCAACACCTGCGTGGTCTGCCAGAAGGCCAAGGTCCAGCGTCATTTTAAAGCTCCAGTGGCTCCGTTCGCTGTTCCGGAGCGTCATTTTGACCACGTGCATGTGGACCTTGTGGAGCCACTCCCGCCTTCTCATGGTTATATGCATCTCCTCACCATGTGGACCGCACCACTAGGTGGCCAGAGGCAATTCCTTTTGTTTCCACCACGTCGGCAGACGTCGCTAGAGCTTTCATCTCCTGTTGGGTTGCTCGTTTCGGGGTACCGGCGGACATCTCTTCCGATCGTGGGCCACAATTTTCCTCGGAGCTCTGGAACGCTGTAGCTCAGGGGCTCGGCACCAAACTTCATCGCACCACCGCCTATCATCCACAGGTGAACGGCCTTTGCGAGCGATTCCACAGGTCGCTTAAAGCCGCCCTATGGGCCAGTCTTCAAGGTGCAGGGTGGGTGGACAGACTCCCATGGGTCCTTTTGGGTCTTTGTACAGCACCCAAAGAAGACCTGCAATCGTCCTCAGCCGAACTCGTTTATGGCCAGCCTCTCCGAGTACCAGGGGATTTCCTCCCTTCTCCCACAGAGCCATGGTCCGTTTCCCAGCAACTCGTCAGCCACCAGGAAGCGGCCAGATGCTTCGCTCCAGTGCCTACATCAAATCACGGCTTACAGAACTCCCACGTGCCAGTGGAGCTGAAGAATGCCGAGTACGTATTTATCTGCCACAACGCTCACCGGGATCCGCTCAAGCCCCCTTACACTGGTCCTTTCCGCATCATCGAATCAGGAGACAAATCCTTTTCGGTCGACATCGGAGGAAAGCCGAATCACATTTCGGTGGACCGGTTGAAGCCGGCTCACCTGGACCTGGACCGCCCAGTCATCATCGCTCAACTGCTGAAACGTGGCCGACCGACCGCCCACAGCCACCGTGCCAGATCAACCACAGCCGCCCGCCAGCTCGACCACACTCGCCGCGCCAGCTCAACCACAACCGCCCGCCAGCTCGACCACCGTCCATCAGCTTCCTCTGCAGGGTTACTGAAGTCGCTCGGACAGACTTGTCAGGCCTCCTCGACGTCTCACTTTTGCTGTTAAAGACAATTCTGGGGGGGCGCATGTGGCGGAGCATAATTCCTTTAACAACATGTTAGCTACAGTCTGAGTCTGTATCTTTATTTATGCTGTTTAACTGTACAGAGTGTGGTTGCTTTAACAGCGCGGCTAAAACGTGATGACGTCACGCCGTTCATCACGTGATCCCCCACTGGCGGGAAAACGTGATGACATCATGACGTCAGCCACAGGACTGCAGGGGCAGTCCTCGTGGAGCCTCCAGAGAGAGCAAACCTACATTCGATGTTATCCTGCAGTTTCTTGTTAAAGCCTGTTTGTTTCATTAAAATTCGTTTTGTTTGATCGCCTGAGTAGAACTCAGTCTTTTAATTAGGAACCCACGTTCCTACAGTAAGACATCTTTACTCTGATACTCAAATCCTCTTGTAATAAAGGCCAACATACCATTTGCTTTCCTAATTGCTTGCTGTACCTGCATGTTAACTTTCAGTGATTTGTGTACAAGGACACCCAGGTCCCTCTGAAAACCAACATTTCCCAATCTCTCACCATTTACGGTTACTAAAGATCCTTTCCAGCGCGGTGCCCTCTACAGGGGAACTGTGGCGTGTGTGAGCATGCGCCTATTCAAAAAATCAGACTGAAATATCCTCACTGAGACAGGCAGGGGGTAATTTTAACTCACAGAAATGGGGTCAGGTGGGATGTTAAAAACTTTTTAATTTCAAACTCAAACCCAACCCACCCACTTCTGGTTTTAATAGGGGTGGGACAGAGGTGGGGGCGGTGGCTGGGCGGGGGGCTGGGGGGCGCAGGCGGACAACCAACCCACTCCCAGGAGGTGGGTTGCTCATTTAAATATTTAGGCTGTGTGCCTCAGATTTTACCTTCATTTTAAATTTTCCACTGGCCAGATGGGTTTCCTGGGCCTTGGGGAAACCCAGCAGCTAAAGGGAGGCGAGGCCTGCTGGATCCAGTAGCTTTTCAGCACTGCTTGTCAGCGAGGAGGAACAGGAATGCTTCCCCCCACCAGCACCCCCAGGTTTCGCCCCACCCCACCCCCTGCCGAAATCCGATCACCTCCCCCTCCCCCCCACTCTCCGAGCCATGATCTTCCACTGACCCAGCATTTCCAATTTCCCTCCCCCCACCCCCCCTGCTCCCCCGCACCGTCTTTCTGATCCCTCCCTCCCCTCTCTGTGCTTCTCGGCTGCAGCCTCCAGTCTCACCCCCTCCCCGACCCTTCCGACCTCAGCCCCTGACTCTTCCAATCCCCTCCCCCTCCAGCCTCCAATCTCTCTGCCCCCGCCCCAGCCTCTCAATCTGGCTGGCTGTGGCCAGGAAATGGAGACAAAAAATGTTAATCGGGTCCTGCCATTAAATTCAGCCAGACCTGAGGGCAATGGATGCCCGATGGCGGGGAAGTCCAGAACCAGGGGTCACAGTCTAAAGATAAGGGGTAAGCCATTTAGGACAGAGATGAGGAGGAATTTCTTCAACCAGAGAGTGGTGAACCTGTGGAATTCTCTACCACACAAGACAGTTGAGGCCAATTCATTAAATATATTCAAGAAGGAGTTAAATGTATTTCTTAATGCTAAAGGGATCAAGGGATATGAGGAGAAAGCAGGGACACGGCACTGAATTTGTATGATCAGCCATGATCTCATTCAATGGCAGAGCAGGCTCGAGGGGCCGAATGGCCTACTCCTGCTTCTATCTTCTATGTTTCTAGGTTTACCATTATGTCTCACCATTCACTGTAACTCACTAAGCCACTCCCAAAGGTGCACATAAATCTGTCCAAGAATGCAAATAGTTGAAAATAAAGATTTCAATGTTTGACAGCACATTAACAGGAATTTCACATGCACATTGGCTAAAACACCCAAGTGCCTACCCTTGCATGTTGTTAGTTGGTATGATTGGACTAGGATGAGGGTGAGTGTGAGGGGTGGCTAGTGAGATGGGGAAGTGATAATGTAGATAGAGACGGATGGGTGGAGGTGCAAGTTATGTTGGTGTGAGTAAGGATGTGCAGGAGTAGGCTAGGGAAGGCAGAGTGATGGGGATGTGATGAGTGGCACAGCAGGATTAGGTTGAGTGTAGCTTTGCAGTAATGTTTTGTGATCTATTGAGATCATTGAAAGGTTTGCACCACTGCAGCCTGGTCCTCCTGACGACATCCCTGCTTGTGTCCTCCTGTGCAATGTGCAACTAGGCTGTGTTGATCTCCTGTTGAGGTCAATCTGCCCAATGGAAGGGAAGAGGACCTCCCTGTGTGTTGTGACTCCCTCCATAAGCATATGCAGGGAATCATGGAAGAGCCTGTGTGCAGCCCTCTGTCTTTGTGCAGTGCTTGTCAGTGTTTGCAACACCTCAGTGCTGTAGAACACTGACAGCACAACTGTCAAAATCACTTTGCGCACGGTCCCTTTAATGAAACCGGCTGATGACGCGTCATCAAGTGACATCATCAGACCTGCTTCCTTCAATTGGCCAGCAAATGCGCTGTGCAGACTTAACAAGCCCAATCATGGTAAAATCATTCTGCAGAGCTGGCTGGAGCCAGCAGCGAGGTCGGGACCCACTACCGACCCCGGCCATACCAGACCCGCCGAGGTAGGGGAAATCGCAGCCATAGTTCTGGGAATGTTGCTGAATTCCTAAATTAACCACAACTATGGAGGTACAGGCACAAAAAGTGTATGACATTCCTTCAAACACAGGTGTGGATAAGGATATTGATAAGCATGTGCTACTTAACAAAATTTGCTGCGTTAAAAGGTGATACCTTTAAGCACCAAGTCTCATTCTTTGTAAACTACTTTCTTACAAGATGTTTCTTCCAGATTTATTATTCAACTAAACAGAAATTTGTCATCTTCTCTTCCCTCCGACCACCCGTGAGAGGCATGGTGTCCCTGGGTAAGCTTTCAGGACAAGTCAGTAGGAGCTGTAGCAACAACCATGATGCAAAAGAAAAATAGCTCTCTATGGTGAGTACAGCTGCGATTGTGCATTCATCACTGCCAAAAGTTCTGTTCTACCCAGCCTTCTCTTTTCACTTTCATTCGAAGCTTATCCTTGAAAGCGGGTCCCTTTTTCAGGGGTCTTTTAGGATTCAATCATTTTGTCTTACATTTCTTTACTGTACTGCTTCATATCATCCAATCTTTTCTTGGCTCTATGATAGGATTCCTATTGACCTTTGGTTAGAACCATTGTCTGACCAACAGTTCTGTTGGGGACAACCTGATTCCAGCACCACCATAGCTGGCAATAGCGATGAATTTAGGGGTAAGGTAACATAGTGGTTATGTCACTGGACTTGTAATCCATAAAACCTGGACTAATAATCATGGGAAAATGAGTTCAAAGCCCACCATGGCAGTTTGAGAATTTGAATTCAGTTTTAAAAACCTGGAAATAAAAAACTGATGCCAGTAAAACTAAGCATGAAACTGTCGGATTGTCATAAAAAAAAATTGGTGCATTAATGTCCTTTAGGGAAGGAAACCAGCTGTTCTGACCTATATATTACTCCAGTGGACAATTAAACAACTAACAGGAGGAGGAGGCTCCATGAACATCGCCTTCCTCAATGACTGTGGTGCCCAGCATGTGAGTGCAAATGAAGAAGCTGAAGCATTTGCAGCTATAAAATGGGTCAAATCTAACCCAGTCGATTACTGCCCCATTAGTCTACTCCCAATCATCAGCAAATTGACAAAAGCAAAATCTACGCATGCTTTGTAGATTTCCAGAAGGCTTTCGACTCCATCTGGCATGACGGTTTATTCCTGAAACTTATCGAAAGCGGGGTAGGAGGTAAAACATATGATGTAATTAAATCAATGTATACAAACAATAAATGTGCAGTTAAAATTGGAGACAAACAAACAAAATACTTCCCACAGGGGCGGGGGGTGACGCAGGGCTCGCCAATCTCACCGACACTCTTTAATATTTACATTAATGGATTGGCAAAACTACTTGAACAATCTACAGCACCCGGCCTCACCCTATATGAATCCAAGGTTAAATTCCTCCTCTATGCCGACGACCTGGTTCTGCTGTCACCAACTAAGGAGGGTCTACAGCAGAACCTGGACCTGCTGGAGTCATACTGCCAGACTTGGGCCCTGACAATAAATCCCCAAAAAACCAAAGTCCTTGTGTTCCAGCAAAGATCCAAACAACATGGACCCACAATAAATTTCACAGTAGGAACAACCAAAATTGAACAAACCACTCACTACACATACTTGGGCTTAAAAATCAGTTCTACGGGAAACTTCAAACTGGCTGTGAATGAACTGAAAGAGAAAGCAAGAAGGGCTTTCTATGCCATCAAAAAATCAATCCAAATAGAAATCCCAATTAGCATTTGGCTCAAAATTTTCAAATCAGTAATTGAACCAATTGCACTCTATGGCAGTGAGGTCTGGGGACCACTAACACAACAAGATTTTGCAAAATGGGACAAACACCCAATTGAGATCCTACATGCGGAATTCTGTAAAAGTATCCTCCGGACTCAAAGGAAAACAGTAAACAACGCATGCAGGGCGGAACTAGGCCAATACCCATTAATAATCACTATCCAAAAAAGAGCCACCAAATTTTGGAATCACCTACAAATGAGCAATCCCCAATGCTATCATTACGACGCCCTGAAATGCCAAGAGCTGACCATAAAGAAGAATACCCTCAGTCAACTAGTCCTGGGACTCAATAAAGTAACTAATAACAATACTAACAATAACCAGCCCCAGGACAGTGACAGGGTAACACAAAGAATTCGACCCAACACAATCGTCGCTAAGCAAAAGGAAAAATATCTGTCATATTGGGCAGAAACAACAAAAACCCAAAGCAAACTCAATTGCTACTTGGCCCTAAACAGACAATACAACATAGCTGATTACCTGACCATGGTAAAGGATAACAAACTGAGAAGAACCTTGACAAGGTACAGACTTAGCGAACATAGCCTAGCGATCGAAAAAGGCAGACACAGGCAGACCAGGCTGCCAAGAGAAGACAGGATATGCTCTCACTGCAGTCAGGGAGTAGTTGAGACAGAGATGCACTTCCTCACAGCCTGTGGAAAATATCAGGGCATCAGAGAGAATTTCTATCAAAAATTCTCACAAATATGCCCTGAATTCAGAAATCTGACTGACAACCAAAAACTCCCATTCCTACTGGGGGAGGAGAGAAGCTGTGTAACACTGGCGGCACACTATGTTACAGCTTGCCATGAACAGAGGGACAACCAGTAAACTAAGACAAGAGTATATATAAACAAGGCGAAAATATATTTATAAACTCAGGGATATACCTGTTTATACACTGTATGAATGGAACCGCGTTTATGTGTTCAACCATAAATGTATTTTGATGCTTTGGCAACATAAGATGTACCTTATCATGCCAATAAAGCGATTTGTATTGTATTGTATTGTATTGATGCAAGGAGTCATCAACAGTGCTATCAAGTGGCACCTACTCACCAATAACCTGCTCATCGATGCTCAGATTGGATTCCGCCAGGAACACTTGGCTCCAGACCTCATTACAGCCTTGTTCCAAACATGGACACGAGCTGAATTCCAGAGGTGAGGTGAGGGTGACTGCCATTTTAACCCAATGTGGTACCAAGGTGCCCGAGTGAAAGCAAAGTCAATGGGGATCATGGGGGAAAACTCTCAGCTGGAGTCATACTTGACACAAAGGAAGATTGTTGTGGTTGTTGGAGGCCAATCATCTGAGCCCCAGGAGATTTCTGCAGAAGTTCTGCAGGGCAGTGTCCTCGGCCCAATTATCTTTAGCTGCTTCATCAATGACCTGCCCTCCACCATAAGGTCAGAAATGGAGCTGTTTGCTGATGATTGCACATTGTTCAGATCCATTCACAATTTGTTAGATAATGAAGCAGTCCATGATAATATGCAGCAAGATCTAGACAACATCCAGACTTGGGCTTATAATTGGCAAGTAACATTCACGCTACATAAGTGCCAGGCAATGATTATCTCCAACAAGAGACAGCCTAAGCAGTTCCCCATGACATACAATGACATTATTAACAACAACAACTTGTATTTATATAGCACCTTTAACGTAGTAAAACGTCCCAAGGCGCTGCACAGGAGTATTTTAAGACAAGAAATTTGACACTGATCCACATAAGGATCAATTAGGGCAGGTGACCAAAAGCTTGGTCAAAGAGGTAGGTTTTAAGGAGCGCCTTAAAGGAGGAAAGAGAGGTAGCGAGGCAGACAGGTTTAGGCAGGGAATTCCAGAGCTTAGGGCCCAGGCAACAGAAGGCACGGCCACCAAATGTTGAGCGATTATAATCAGGGATGCTCAAGAGGGCAGAACTAGAGGAGCACAGATATCTCGGGGGGTTGTGGGGCTGAAGGAGATTACAGAGATAGGAAGGGGCGAGGCCATGGAGGGATTTGAAAACAAGGATGAGAATTTTGAAATTGAGGCGCTGCTTAACCGAGAGCCAATGTAGGTCAGCGAGCACAGGGGTGATGGGTGAACGGGACTTGGTGCGAGTTAGGACATGGGCAGCTGATTTTTGGATGACCTCAGGTTTATGTAGGGTGGAATATGGGAGGCCAGTCAGGAGTGCATTGGAATAGTCAAGTCGAGCAGTAACAAAGGCATGAATGAGGATTTCAGCAGTGGATGAGCTGAGGCAAGGGAGGAGACGGGCGATATTCAGAGGTGGAAATAGGCAGTTTTTGTTATGCTGCGGATATGTGGTTGGAAGCTCAGTTCAGGGTCAAATATGACGCCAAGGTTGCGAACAGTGTGGTTCAGCCTCAGACAGATGTTTGGGAGAGGGATGGAGTCAGTGGCTAGAGAACGGAGTTTGTGGCGGGGACCGAAACAATGGCTTTGGTCTTCCCAATATTTACTTGGAGAAAATCTTTGCTCATCCAGAACTGTATGTTGGACAAGCAGTCGAGAGAAGAGGTAGAGAGGTAGAGCTGGGTGTCATCAGCGTACATGTGGAAACTGACACTGTGTTTTCGGATGATGTCGCCAAGGGGCACCATGTAGATAAGAAATAGGAATATCATCACCAAATCCCAGCCCCATCAACATCCTAGGGGTCATCATTGACCAGAAACTGAACTAGACCAGCCAAAATAATGCTGTGGGTACTAAAGCAGGTTATTCTGCAGCAAGTGGCTCACCTGCTGATTCCTCAAAGATGCTCCACCACATACAAGGCACAAGTCAAAAGTGTGACGGAATACTTACCACTTGCCTGGATGAGAGCAGCTGCAATAATACTCAAGAAGCTCGACACCATCCAGGACAAAGCAGTCTTCTTGATCAACACCCCATCTTAGGCATCCACTCCCTTCACCTTCAGCATATCGTGAGCTACTAGGGATGGGCAATAAACACCAGACTTGCCAGCGATGCCCACACCCCAAAGAATGATTAAAAAAAAGAATCCCTCAGAAATTTCTATTTCCTATTTTTAACTATTTTGTTTTTTGTTGTACATCTCTTGTACTACAAGTTTCAGTATTTCTCCCTGCTGCACTGTTATCTTGGTAACACGCCAGCAAAGCCATGCTGTAAACATTTTCTATAAACTATGTCAGATTACTTTGTATATAGATAACAAAATACAATAAATAAATTAATAAGAATGATGTTTACATTGCAAAAGCTGAGGTTCTTTTTCCAAGCCCAGCAGCAATGTAATGGTTTAATAAAGCTAGTACACGGCATAACTTGCTATCTCTGGACAATTAAATCTGCTTTTTCTTTCCTACTCTTTAATGTTTAATTTCACTATGATTGGAGACCTGCAGAATTTTCAGGAAAACATTAGCAAATACTCCATCTTAATGGCACTTGGTAAAGTCCCTACAACATAAACCATATTTGTCGGAAGACTGGAAAACATCAGTGAGTGAAGGCCTTGGATTGTAACTAAGTGCTGTGTGTATGGTCTTCTATTTGCCCAAATACTGCCCAGCGAATACCCACCAAACCCTTATGCCTGGTAAAAGCAGGCGTAAGGCTTTCTTTTACCAGCATAAGGGTTTAAATAAATGTTAAAATAACATTTTAAAAATGAATTAAACATTCACTTACATTTAAAATGGCTTTAGGTTATTTTTATCCCATTTAAAAATGTTTAGATTTATTTTTCTAAAAATTAAATTTTTATTTTAAATGTTTAATTAAATGGCATTTTAATTAATTTTGAGCCTGTGGTCATTTATTTTTATTTCAGTGTTGTGAAATTGTATTTTTAGGTGATTTCTATTATGCTCATGGGGATTCCGTGCTTTAATGGTATCCCCATAAGCATCATTGGTTGGCCTGGCCCATGTGATCCCAGGGACGCTTGCGAATCGCATGCGCCACAGGATGTGTGGGCCTTTACGTAGGCGTATGCCTGCAGGCCCTGGAGCGCAAGAGTCCGAAGCTTCGGAGGTAGCAGGTAATTGCGGAGTTTTCTTGTTGTTCGGAGGCGTACGTGGGCGGCAAGCTTCCGACTGTAATTTCCAGGCCAATACCTTTGATGTTAAAGGGAGTGTTACAGACTAGCACCAGACCAACGTTGACAATCTTATTAGAGCACCACCCACTGGCATCAGAAGGAGACATCACAGGTAAAGTGTAACAACTACCTGTGGATATTTTAACATGAAACTCTGCAGAGAAATGTTTACATTTTTCAATGGAACAAATGACCCAGGCACCGATTATAATATATTAATTAATAGTGGGTCTCCTGTGGTGTTGCAGTGGTAAGTTGGAGAATGTGTTTACTTTCTCTTATCTGTCCCTTTTGACTTCATGTTACTCTTCTGTTTCTCTCTTTTTTACTTCTTTTTCCACAACCCTTCCATTTGCTTCTCTCTGTGTTTTAGTGGTGTGGCTGCAGGCTGAATATTCTAGTGGTCGCTATGAGGAAAATGTGGCCCTCAGTGGCTGCCTTCCATTCCTTCCTCCATCTTTCCCCCATCACATGTTTGTTCCACTGGATTGCCTACCCTTTCCCCTTCCTACCTCTTCTCTCCCATGGCTACCTCCCATCATTATCCTGCATCTTCCCCTTTGAACTACTTTTCTAAACCCTGTATCCTCTCATTCCCCCTCACTCTGCTGTCCCTCACCTCACCTATCACCCTTCATGTCCTCCTCTCACTCCTACTTGACCTCCACAAGGGCAGGTAGAAGCCCACATACCCTCAATTTAATTATGTTGTTATGAAATATATGTTCATAATTTTTCATTGAAACCTTTATTTTGAACATTAGGAATTTCAGTTACTGAAAAAATAGATGAAAAAATGCTCAAAGCATTTTGAGTAATTTGTAGGGAGAGGTTAATGGTATCACCTAGTGGCCAGAACCTGTAATTACTTAGTGACAGGAGCCTGTGGGCCTGAATTTGCAGTTGGAGGCTTCCCGCGGGCAGATGCGTAAACCCGGAACTTGCGAGGCCGTGCATACGCGGTCATAGATCCCAGAAAATCCAGGCCATCGACAGTTAAATACCTATTTTAAATGTATGATGTAAGATTTTTTTAAAGGAAAAGTTGACACAAAAGTTTGACAGATTTTGTAGACAGAATTATTAGATAAGATATAGATGAATAATCCTTCACTTTATTTAAATGTCAGCTTGGCTCAATGGTAGCACTCTGGCCTCTGAGGTGTAAGATCAGGGGTTCCAGCCCAGTCCAAGGACTTGAGCACATAATCTAGGCTGGCACTTAAGTGCGGTATTGAGGGAGTTTTGCATTTTCAGAGGAGCTGTCATTCCAATGAGACATTAAGCTAAGATCCCATCTGTCCATTCAGGTGGACATAAAATATCCCATTGGCACTATTTGAAGAGCAGGGTAGATCTTCCAGCCTTTCTCCCTCAATCAACACCACTAAATCATATTAACTGGTCAGTTACCTTGCTGTTTACTGCACGCAAATTGGCTGCATGTTTCTCCACAAAACAACAGTCGCTACACTTCAAAAAGTAATTCATTAGCTATGACGTGCTTTGGAACAAGCAGGTGCTGTGTTATTGCAAGTTCTTTCTTCTTTATGTATTTAATTTTTATCAATTGCGTTTCTAAAGCTGGAGATGCAGTGCAAAAGGATATAGAACATGTGCCAGGTTAGAAGTAGGTTTAGCGGTATTGATGGACAGTGTTATGGGTCTGGCAGCACTCCAGGTGGTTATGGGCTTTGATGCTGGTGGGAAAAGATAGGGAGTGGGAGGTTCTGGGGGCTGTCCTGTGGTTTGGCAGTACTGTGGAGGAGGAACCTGGGGTTTGGCAAAACTGGGGTAGTGTGGAATGTGGGTTTTGGCTTCCTGATAGATTCCTGGAGTCTGTTGGTGGGGGGGGGAGAATGGCCATGGTCTGGCAACATTGGCAGGGTCAGGAGTCCAGAGGCCTGGCAGCATTGGCAAGGTCAGGAGTCCAGAGGCCTGGCAGCATTGGCTTGTAAGTTTCTAATAGAATTCTGCAAACATTGAATTCATTGTTTTGTAATTGGTTCGTGGAAATGGACTGTTTTCCCTCTATGAATATGTATCATAGCTGCATAAAAAAATATGCAGATTCCACCCTCTGTGTCCCTGTCTCTCTGCCTTTCTGGAACAGTAAATAAACAAATAACTGCTTTAATAAAATTAAATTTTACTTTCAAGTTTTTGTATCACTTGGAATTTGGTTGGGGATGGCTAATTTTTCTGACAAACATCCTCTGTAAATGGCTACTCTTCCTTTTGATCATAAATGCTTCCATAAATTACCTCAAAGCATTATTTCTCCATGATGAGTCTCAAACTATATTATATTAGAAATCTGAAGACAGCAGAATAGTTTGTTGTTATCAACTTAGTTGGAGATAAGTTGAGTTTTGGCGTCCCTGGCCATTGGAGACGGGGAGCTCCCAGCTACCTGATGAAACAATTAAATATGAGCGACCCACATGTCATACGGCACTCGGTCATGTTGACTTGATTTCAACAGTGAGTGAAATATGATCATATTCATAATGAGAACTTGCCATTACTAATTCATGTCTTTTATCTCCGACAGGGCTTTCACACATGGACAAGGGGGGGGGGGGGAGACTGAATACCCCACCCAGTCACATGAATAAATCACTTGGTGAACTAGCTGATCATCCAGCACAGAGTGAGTTTGGTCGAGGCAGCTACACATAACTCGGAGGGTCAAAGACAATCACATCAGCTCCGGGAATTTCTGTGGGGGTTGACATTGTTTCCTCAGGGTTTCTGCTGATCTTCTGCCAAAGTTACAGTGGCCAGGTGTTTTAAGTGCGGCAAGGTGGGCCACAAGGCAAACCTCTGTTGGCCATGTAGATGTGAGCCAGGTGGCTGTAGAAGCTCATAAGACCTGTTATGCAGTGGTTGCTGATGCAGACCTTCACACGGGCACGGTGAATGTGTATACACAAAAGATTTGCAGACACTGGTTGTTCCTTCATGGCTGCCTAGTGTAAGACTCAAAGTTGCCTGCATTCTGGGGCTTTGGAAATGCACAGATGTTTCCATGGCCAGATGTTGCTTAGCATATTTCAGTTAGACAGGGGTAACAGAATTGGCACCTACTTGTCATTGCCATGCAAGGTTTTCATTGGGAATGACAGCTCTGGGAGGAAATGCCCAAATGATTCTGCAAAAGACAGACCTTATTAGTTTAGTGCAGTCGGCCGTAGAAGCTGCTGACCAAGTGGTACAAAGCCCAGGTCTCTCATCTGAACAGAGTCAGGAAGGCAATGTGAGTTTAGGCAGTGGGCTTGTTGAGTCCCTCTGAGTACTGTAGAGATGTGCAGGGTGCTGGCAAGTTTCACACCAAAATATTTAGTGATTTGAGTGTCCAGGGAGGACAAAGTAGTACAAAACAAGGGGGACTGAAGGAGGTGCAGTTTGCCAACCACACCCGAGGGTTAAGGGAAATGCAGAGAAAACCCGCACCCCCCCCCCCCCTCTACACCCCGATGAATTAAAAAAGGTACTTTATTCAGGAAGTGTGTTTCCAGCCACACAGGGGGCCCAACAGAACCAGAAGATGGTTCTGATTAACACCACATTCAGGATGGGATAGCCTTATGTGTCTTACCAGCTCAGTTGGAAGTCATGGGATGTCACATAACACACTGCCCAGCTGGGTGTCATTGGGCATGGCTGCTTCAACTAAGTGGCATGTTAATCAGTGAAGACATCCATGGCAACATCCAGCTGAAGGACACATCTGGAGGTGTATGTTGATTGAGCTGATGGGGTCGTCCAGGCAATTCAGATGCTGCAGACATACTCTGCTATATAATACATGGAACCATTGTTGGAGTAAAGATTCAGCGGCATCAGGTGCAGCAGTGCCTCATTTCTCAGGCAGGTTGCCACACAGTTGATGGACTGTTGAAGTCCAGGAGGATTGGTAGCTGTGTTGGCATGCCTAGTGTGGGGCACACTGTCTTCATGAGGGAACCATAGAGCTCACATATCAAGGATCTCTCCTGAAGGAGAGTGATGTGTTAAGTTTCAGGATTTTTTACCAATTAACTTAGGAGGAATTTTGGGTCATCTCTATTAAGATATTGCAATTAAATAAGTTAAAATTGGAACACAGAGGTTAAATCTATAAGCTACAGCATCTCGAGTTGTGGATTAGCTTCAGCACATAAGGAATTAGAGGCATCTTTCCGGGGTGGTATTTCTTGCTTACCACATCAGTTTGAGACAATGAGATTTGTTACCATCGGAGAAGGAGACTGGGTGATATTCTGGTATGTGCTATATTTAGTATATTCTTATGAGCCCAGCAGGGAATGCTGCTGGGGAAGCTTAAACCTAGGAGGGTGGTTGCCAGGTTGAGTGGCAGCTCAACTAGATAATCCTCAGCTGGGGGAGAGTCACATGTAAAATTTTGGCTTCCTGTCCAGCGAAGAAAGGAAATACAGAGACACACATGGGTCACTCTAAGAGAGGAAGTTAGATAGGGGGAGTGAGGGATCATTTCTTGAGCTAAGTGCCGATTCATTTCGGAGAAATTACAGATTAGAAAAGTTGTATTTAGCTCAGCAACCAGGACAGTGTGTCATGCTCAGTTTGGGTTCCACCAGGAGCACTCAGCTCTAGACTGCATTACAGCCTTGGTCCAAACATGGACAAAGGAGCTGAATTCCAGAGGTGAGGTGAGAGTGACTGCCCTTGACATCAAGGCAGCTTTTGACCAAGTGTGGCATCAAGGAGTCCTAGTAAAATTGAAGTCAATGGGAATCAGGGGGAAAACTCTCCACTGGCTGAAGTCATACCTAACATAACAGAAGATGGTAGTGGTAGATGGAGGCCAATCATCTAAGCCCCAGGACATCGCTGCAAGAGTTCCTCAGGGCAGTGTTCTAGGCCTAACCATCTTCAAGTGCTTCATCAATGACCTTCCCTCCATCATAAGGTCAGGGTAGGGACGTTCGCTGATGCTTGCACTGTTCAGATCCATTCGCACCTCATCAGATAATGAATCAGTCCATGCCCGAATGCAGCAAGACCTGGACAACATTCAGGCTTGGGCTGATAAGTCACAAGTAACATTCACGCCAAACAAGTTCCAGGCAATGACTATCTCCAACAAGAGAGACTCTAACTTGACATTCAATGGCCTTGCCACGCCGAATCCCCCATCATCAAATATTGGGGGGTCACCAGAAACTTAACTGGACCAGCCACACAGATTTACCGTGGCTACAAGAGCAGGTCAGAGGCTGGGTATTCTGCAGTGAGTCTTTAACCCCCTGATTCCCCACAGCCTTTCCACCATCTACAAGGCACAAGTAAGGAGTGTGATGGAATACTCTCCACTTATCTGGATGAGTGCAGCTCCAGCAACACTCAAGAAGCTTGACACCATCCAGGACAAAACAGCCCGCTTGATTGGCACCTCATCCACCACCTTAAACATTCACTCCCTCCACCACCGGCGTACTGTGGCTGCACTGTGTATCATCTACAAGATGCACTGCAGCAACTCACCAAGGCTTCTTCGGCAGCACTTCTCAAACCCGCGACCTCTTCCACCTAGAAGGACAAGGGCAGCAGGTGCATGGGAACACCACCACCTCCAAGTTCCCCTCCAAGTCACACACCATCCTGACTTGGAAGTATATCGCTGATCCTTCATTGTCGCTGGGGCAAAATCCTGGAACTCCCTCCCTAACAGCACTGTGGGAGTACCTTCACCACATGGACTACAGCAGTTCATAAGAAGGCAGCTCACCTTCTCAAGGGCAAATAGGGATGGGCAATAAATGGTGGCCTTGCCAGCACCGCCCACATCCCATGAACGAATAAAAAAAAAAAAAAACTATCCCCCCATATCCTTCTCGACATACCTACAGCCTTTGACATGGTTGACTACATCATTCTCCTCTAACACCTTTTCTCCGTTGTCCAGCTGGGTGGGACCACCCTTGCCTGGTTCCACTCTTACTTATCCAGTCATAGCCAAAGAATCTCCTGTAATGGCTTCTCTTCTCGCTCTCACATCATTACCTCTGGAGTCTCCCAAGTATATATCTTTTGCCCCCTCCTATTTCTCATCCACATCAGTAACTTCATCCAAAAACACATCCCAAATGTACTCTGATAACACCCAGCTTATCACCACCTCTCTCAACCATTCCAGTGCCTCTGTGTTGTCGAACTGCTTGTCAACCATCCAGTCCTGGAGGAGCCGAAATTTTCCCAATTAAAATTGTAAGACCAAAGCCATTGTCTTTGGCCCCTGGCACAAACTACGTTCTTTGGCCACCAATTCCAACCCCCTCCCTAGACACTGTCTCAGGCTGAACCGAACTGTTCGCAACCTTGCTGCCCTATTTACTCTGAGCTGAGCTTCTGACCCCATATCCATCACAGAGACCACCTACTTTCACCTCCGTAATATCGCCCATCTCCCCACCTGCCTCGGTTCATCTGCTGCCGAAACCCTCATCCATGCTTTTATTACCTCCAAACTTGCCTATTCCAATGCTCCCCTGGCCGGGCTCTCATTTCCACCCTCCATAAACTTAGGCTTATCCAAAATGCTATTGTCCATATGTTAACTCACACCAAGTCCCATTCACCCAACACCCCTGTGCTCGCTGACCTACATTGGCTCCCACCAATGCCTCGATTTTAAAATTCTCATCCTCATTTTCAAATCGTTCCATGGCTTTGCCCTTCCCTATCTCTACAACCCTCTGAGAACACTACGTTCCTCCAACTGTGGTGGGGGATGCTTCTTGTACAACCCCCACACCGTCGCCCCACAATTGGCAGCAATGTCTTCTCCTGTCTAGGCCTTAAGCTCTGGAATTCCCTCCCTAATCCTCTCCGCCTCTCCCTCTCTTCCTTAAGATGCTCCTTAAAACCTACCTCTTTGACAAAGCTTTTAGTCAGCTGTCTTAATTTCTCCTTTGGGTTGGTGTGAATTTTTTTCTGATTATGTTCCTGTGAAGTGCCTTGGAACATTTTTAACTACACAAAGGTGCTATATAGATGCTTGTTGTTGTTGTAGTAGTCTAGAAGAGAACAGTGATACTGGACCCCAGAGAATCATGCAGATATATTGCTATAAACATACAGAATACAAAAGATACAGCAGCGCTGATGGATGCACATTTGTTTATTTTTGTAACTTTAGCCCATGAAGAGCATAGATTTATTTCTTTATTTATCTAACTACACTGTGTAAAAGACATATGTCTATATACTCCAAAAATTACCTGCGCAGTGCACCCCAGGAGATTTGGCACAACAGAGTAAAGCAGTTGCAGTGGTCTCTTTGTGTTGTGCTTAAGGAGAAATTATTAGAGAAGAAACCTCAAACATTTGACTCCCAGAGACTACTACCATATTGGTTAACTACTACATTTCAAAATGTACAATCTCAACTAGCTGTCTTTTTTCATGCAGAAATAGCACTAATAAAACATACATTTTATTTTCCTCCGTATGATCAAAATATACCTTTTATCAACATGGAAACCTCTGACCTCTCGTATTATTAGGAAGTAGAAGGACTGGCTAGGATTATTTATACATCATATCCATCTACTGCAGCACCTCCCAAACCCGTGACCTCTACCACCTAGAAGAACAAGGGCAGCAGGCGCATGGGAACACCACCACCTCCAAGTCACACACCATCCTAACTTGAAAATATATCGCCGATCCTTCATCGCTGGGTCAAAATCCTGGAACTCCCTCCTTAACCGCACTGGGCGTACCTACACTTCACGAATTGCAGCGGTTCAAGAAGGCGGCTCACCACCACCTTCTCAAGGGTCAATTAGGGATGGGCAATAAATGGTGAGCGACGCCCACATCCCATAAATAAATTAAAAAAAAAAAGATATGACTCTGGTTACAGAAATCTTTATGGGAACCTCAACACTCCATTTGGAACTGGTGGGTAACCCTGCACACTCTCCCCTGTGATGTGCCCAAGATGCACCCCTGGAGGCATAGGTGTCTACCATTTACATGCAAACTTTGAGGTGTCAGTGGTGGAAGTCCTGGGTGCATGCATTCCAGCACTTTCACTAGGTTGCGGCCCCCATAGAATTTTGGCTTCACCATCTTTATTGGTGTGCAGTCTCCTTAAAGGCTGCTGGGTGAACTATGAAGTTATAACCTCACACCTTTTATTGTTAAATTACATTGCAAAATAGTACTGAAGAGATGGAAAATATTCCAATATGGTTTAACATAGAAACATAGAAGATAGGAGCAGGAGTAGGCCCTTCGAGCCTGCTCTGCCATTCAACGAGATCATGGCTGATCATCCAAACCCTAGCACCCGGTCCCTACACCGACAGCCATCCCACCCAAGCCCTATCCCCGTAACCCCACGTATTTAATCCCCCCTAACACTAAGGGTCAATTTTTATCATGGCCAATCAACCTAACCCGCACAGCTTTGGACTGTGGGAGGAAACCGGAGCACCCGGAGAAAACCCACGCAAACACGGGGAGAATGTCACCCGAGGCCGGATTTGAACCCGGGTCCCTGGCGCTGTGAGGCAACAGTGCTAACCACTATACCACAATTTACTGAAAAAGAATGAATTTAACTCATCTTTTCAGTCCTTATCATTTAAGTATTTGTTAGTGCACTGTTATGGGGAGGGTAACATTATCTGGTATGATAATCCTACCATGTTTTACACTGATCATCTAGCATGAGCAGAATGGAGTCAGGCTACAATGGAAATGTGCAGTGTGGTGTAGGCCTATTGCCCCTGCACACTCTTTATACGCAAATCTAAAATTGTGTAACACATTGAAGGTCAAAACCTATTCTATTTTGTTAAAATGTTAAAACAATCTGTAACTTTGTTTTATTATTGAAATAACCTAACATATATCATCTGAGAATGGCAGTCCATACCCACTTGTGGGAGAATCACGGCTTTAGTGGTATTTGTTGCTGGGATAAATTGCGCCTTTAAAACTTCACATTAAAACAGGTTTTTTTTTTTTGAATAACTAATTTTTTTTATTTTCAGTCATGTATAGTTATTTTCATATACTACAGCAACGTATATAAATGCCCGTTTGACTATAAAACATCGAAGAAAGTGGTTTAGCAAAATCATCTCCATGAACACAAGTCCTTTGCAGTGGTTGCCTGACTGGGACCTGACCATTGCTGTTGAGTGTTGTGGCACTGATCCTGTTCTCAGACAAATCCTCTGTAGTTGTACTATATATGTACATGGGCAAGAATCAGACATGACAAGCGTTTGGCTGCGGCACTTTGTAGAAAAAAAAAACCTAAAAATCTTGGTCATGTCTGAGGTAGATAGCTGCTAAACAGCTACTTCAAAGGCGAGATTCTTAAGAGTCTCGGAGAAGCGTTTGCAGACCTCTTCTGAAATTTATTTATGGTATTTTCACAGTGCCTTGAACTATCCAATCATGAAACATTTTTTAAAATTATTTTCAATGAATGGCAATGAGGCTCTCAAAAATATACTTATTAATGATTAAATCACTGAAGTAAAGAGGAAATAATTTTATTAGAACGAAAATATTAAAGAATAATTTTCTGAGTAATGCTGCAGCACAAATGAAAGTTATTAATGAAGGGAATAATATGACCAAAAAATACTAGATGCACTGCAGAATCTCACTGCAGAGCATCGAGTGATAAGTATCTAATGCAGCTTTGAAGATTAAAACACTTTATGCAATGTGCTTTATAATGAGTTGAATAGAATCTTGTAATTAAGGAATACAAGAACCATTTACTTTATCATTGCCCACTCAAAGCAGGCATAAATACTTGTGAATTCCCACTGGAAATAATCAAAATCCTTGAAGCTCTGGGAAGAAAAGAGTTTGAAATGAAGTACTTCCATACAGGAAAAAGGGAGATCAGAGGGCTGCTTTCACACACACATCCCTGTGACTGGCTACAGATCACCGCTTTTAGTGCGTGGGGATGGTTTATGCGAGATGGGGGATATATAAAAAAGGGAAAAGGAAACAATAAAAAAAAAAACAAGAAAGCAACAATGTAAGAATTTAATACAAAATAAGATCCTGCTATGTATCACATGATAATGTGCAAGGACTATACTGGAGTATCTCAGAATAAGCATCAAGATGGCTGTCACATGAAACAGCCAGTAACTAACAGAACTAAAAATAAAGGGGGGAAAAAATCACCCTATTTTACAAAAGGTAAATGTTGCAAGTTAGTCTACTAAAAGTACAATAGAGGAAAGCTTTTGACAACATAAAGACGTTGTAGCTTGGCATCTAGATACACAATTAACAGCAGTATAAGTATACACAGTTGTACCTAGAACCACTATAAAATGTGATCAAGTCTGCATGACTGTAACTGATGAATTACAATGGTTACTACTAAATGCACTTCAAAATGAAGAATAGTCCTCACTGCTATGATCAATATTGTTTTCTATACCATGCATCTTTGATCATTACATAAAAAGAAGTTCGTCATGTTAACATTATAAATTGTGTTTAGCAAATATTGTTTTGAAATTTTTCAGTGAGCAAGCAAGGGTGTAATTTTGGAGTATCTGAGTGATTAATGTAAAAATTTATTCCAAAGTTTACCTTTGATTTATAACATATAATCATAGCAGCATTTAAATGATGTACACTTTTAAAAAGTAAACAAATCTTCTGACATTAGTTGCATCATATAATAACATTAGTAGTGAAACTATGGCCCAGATTTGGTCTTTGGAACACATCGGGCGGATAATGTGCAGAATGATTGCAATGCCCACCCAATGCTGTTAGCGAGGCCTGAACTATTTTGATGGTCGGGTTGGGAATTATCAACAGGGAGCAGGGAGTGCAATAAAGGTCATCCTCAAGCCAAAAAACTGCCAAATAAATTAATTTTTGTTCTTGCCAGACCTGCTTGAAGCGACTTGTTTGGCTAGTTTCTCGCCCTGTGTAATGGGCAGGCGTACCCTGGGCGGGTGCCATGCTAGGAACTACCAGAATGGCACTAGCATTCTAACTACATCATAGGACTCTGATTTGCATAGCTTAATGAGGCTCCTGCCTGTTTCCAGCAGGAACACTGATGCCTAAATTGAGGCCTGCTTGAAAATCACAGCAGGCAGGCCTCAGGCAGGAAGTTGTCGGTAAGTAACTGTTTGCAATTTTAGTCTGCTGCCCTGCTCATGCTGACAAATGGGGGCCTATTTTTTCTAAAGTGCTACCACCACCTCCATAGTATAAAAAGTAGATGGAACATTTTAATAAAGTAATGGATACATTTTGTTTTCTTAAAAAAAAACTGTAGGAATGAATGCAGAACAAGTGAATTCTCTAACTCCTGATATGCTTCACATTAGGAAGGCTGGCTTAGTGGATCAAACTATAAAATGAATTTCCAGAGAACCAGAGGCAAATTGCTGTAAAGATAGAAATGTTTATCAAATAAAACTGATTACTTGGCACACAACACGTTGGGTTGCAAAACTCCACTTCAAATGGTTTCCAGAAGAAAGGTTAAAGGCAAAATAGAAGTCAAAAATTCAATTAAGCATGCAATCATGTCAATAGTAGAAGTGAAATAGGCTGCCCGTTAAGTAATAAAGGAATTCTATTTTTTTTAAAAACATAGTACGGCATTCACCTTCTGCAAAATCTTTGACTCCCCCTCTCTTCTCGCCCCCCTTCCCCCGCAGAACAAATCCCTTGTGGTTTCATGCCATTTTTGTTCTGCTAAATGATATCTAGCTTGTTCTATAAAAACAACCAGCCTAGAGACTTGGATTCTCAGATCCTGAAGATACAATTCCAGCAGCGTAAGATTTCTTGCCAGAAATGCTTCACTGCCAATAAACATAGAATCACTGGAGTGCAACAAATTCATGCTTATTTTTAATACACACGATAACAGTCTTTTAAAGAACTAATGGCAACAATTAACTTTAAATAAAGTATTTAAAAGTCACATACTGTACCCTATTCTTCAAATAAAAGAAAATGCTGCCATTACCTTTATGCCTTATGCGTTACCTTTTGTGAAGCAAATCAATTGTAGGAGTAATATAACTGAAATCATCACAGCTGGCTGGTTGGGCCCTGTCACAACTTTGCTGAAGATGAATGCATTGTGGGAATTTGGGAAAACAGTTAATCATTGTATTGTGGGCACTACATTTCCTTAGCCCCATGATATAGATTTATGCTATGTGCTGTGTGGCATGCAATGTTTTACAACAAGCGTTGGGGTTCATTGAAAGTAAATAATATAGGTTTATTTCAAAATGGACAATGCTAATTCCATATTTCACAGCCCTGCATGGCAAACAGTTGAAATGTACCAATAAAAGATTTGCAGAACCCATAATAAACCTGCACTAAAAGGGACAATAGATGAAAAGTTATGCAGTTCATTAAAAACATGTTAAATCTCTCATTCCTAGCTTCCCATGCATCAGTCCATTTGGAATGGTAAAGACATGCAAAATCATGTTGCAAAAATTCCATCAAAAACAAATACCACAAAGTTGTTGCTTATTAATTTCCAGTTTCCAATCTGACCATTTTCAAAGCATATTTGAAAATAACATTAAAATGAAAGTGGTCCGATTTTTTTGTCAAATGGTGCTTTTGTACTTTTCTGGTGAAAACAGTTGAGAATACTGATAACGAAAACCCAAATAACTGCAAATGTTGCAGACTCTTTAGTGATGTCTGAACGTCATGTCTGGCTTGCACTGACCTTTGAATTTTTATGTTGGTGAGACAGTCAGTAAAGTGGACTCAGAGTAAATGGCTGCCAGTCTGGTGCCAAGGGAGCTTATCCTGGTAAATTCCTAGGCTGAGATGGGTTGCAAATATTAATCTAATCTTCACCGTTATTTTCTTCTTGTAAAAAGTAAGAAATATTTATTAATTTGTTTGGGGGGGCAGAAAAATAAATATAGTTATATTCTGTCCTCCCAGTCAAATAAAGTAAAGAACTGAGTTCAGCCAGGATGTCACTTGATGTTTCAGGAACCAGTAGATAAATAATATCAGATACAGATGTCTGTGTCCAGAATTCAAAGAAGTATAACTCTCTCCAAATGCAAGAGAGTCCGTGCTAAAAATAAAAAAACAAATAATGGGTGTATAATATAATGAGTCCAAGGTAGAAATACTACAAAACTGAAACATCAGCAGGAAATCTGGTATCAGCATACAGCAAAAGGCACCACAATATTATTCTATTTATGATGTGAAAAATTGGCACACCATCATCGTCTTTAACTGTAAATCATATTTTACATATAAATACATGTTTTCCCTATAAAAAGACTTTCCTGTTAGCTGTAAGACAACTTTGCTAAAATGAAAATAAAATGTTTAATTTAATTTTAGAATATTTGATAATTATATAAAATAAAATATTTTTACAGTTGCAGATCTATGGCATTTACACAGGGTTCGAGTCTTGATTTGATTTTACACGTGTTACTCGGGTGTGTAAGTCCCCTCGCACATTGTGCCGATTGGATGAGTAAGTCCTACTATCAGATGATCGGAATACTGAAGCTGCTTCTGTGTTTGCTGTTGGAGGGTTCTGAGTGCTTAAGAACGGTGTATGCTCTCCTGCTTTCTCACCATCAGAATCAGTGTCAGAGCAGCAACTTTCTGAGTTTGAATCACAGTCGCACTCAGCTCTGTGTGAAATGTGACCATTTGGTTTTGTTTTTCTCCACCTTCTACTGCTGTTTGCCATTTTCTTTGGTCGATCTAGTGTTGGGATGTACTCTTGTGTTGTCTCATACTCATCATCCTCTACCATTCTCATTGGACTGGGGGGTAGACTTCCAAAGCTGTCATGAAGATAGCTGCGGCGCTGCTTGTAGGGGTCGTGTCTCTGGTTGTCTAGTTGGTGCTTGTGGTATCTTCTCAATAAAGGCTGTTCATCTTCCACCGTATAACCCACTGCCGCTGGAGGCAATGATGTTGCATGGGTAGATCCACGTGGAGACATCTCAAAACCAGGTGCATATGAAGGGAGAGAGTAATGTAAATCAACAGGTGACAACCGGGCTGGTGTTGTGAGGGCAGACACATACCTAAAGAAAATCAATAGCATCAACACTTGAAATACTGTAAGATAGGTCATTGTACTATTTCAATTCAACTTGTGTGCAAACATGAGAAGTTGTATTGCAAGGCCTTTTTCTTTTCAAATTTTCCTTCCAATTTTATCATCTTACTCTTTCTATCCTCATGCAGGATTATGGTTTCACTAGTTGCAGCTAGCTCTCTGGTGCCTCACCTGGTGGTCATTCTTCATCAATGAACCTGGACAGTGAACATACTCGCATTATTCAAGCCCAAACCTGTCCTTAACCAACATGCCACACATAAACACCTCCATTAGTGATGGTGCATAGAGATCAAGATTAGGAATTTTACTTGAGTTTACCATCCCAAGCATGGGGATACTGAAGGCAATTGTAGATCCAGTGCCACATTGGCTGAGAGCAGCTAAAGATCTCTATGGCTAAATGGCATAGAACATACTGAATCTGCTCAATGAGCCATTGGTGGCGTCTCATAAAAGACCCTCTACAACGACAACAAAGAATGCAAAGACGATAAACATGGCTCTAATATGCTATCTTTACTGATGTTAATTCAGCTTCTTTACACTAAAATGGTGGTCCAGCAGAACTTGCATGTTCCCTGTAAGCTTGCTGATATATATATTTCCCTGTCAATTTCTTAGTTGAGAAACATTATATTCTTTCAGTAAATACACAGCATAACAGCAGATTGACCTTTAAATTTAACTAAAGCATTACACATTCTAAAGTTTAAAAAATAATCCACAAAACATCTGCGGGACACACTGCACAACTGTATTTTGTCGTCCAACATGTAGAAGTATTTTTACTTCAATAGAAAAGTTTTTTAAAATGCACAGGCCTAGAAAATATAAAGGGCCGTGACCCAGCAGTTGAGCCCAGTTGTGCTTGCCACGAAACATCGCTCCTCACCCTATAAAAGTTCACAGGGTCAAGGAGAAGGACTTCCATGAGCAGTACTTTGGGGGGACATGTGCAGTCTACCCACCCCATGGAGTAGAAGTATTTGCCTGCCACTGAGGCCCTGTGTCAGGAGGCCACGTACAAATATATATCTTTTATTTATAAAAGCACCCTCTAATCTTTGGGTGCCCAGGCCACAACCCAGGTCTGGACCCTCGGGTGGCTGCTATCATTGAGATACACCCAGTGAGACTAAGGACTGGATTTTGCCAGCCCTGGGGAGGTGGGTTTGGAGATGGGACTGCCAGGAAAATGGTACAATCTGGGGATGGGTACCCATCCTGCCCCCATGCCATCTTCCCAGGAGGCAGGTAGCCGATCGAGGCAGGTAGCCGATCCACGCCGGGTCCCATCTCCTGGATAGGCAATGGCAAACATTCAAAGATCACATGGATGAACTACAGAATTTGTTCATCCCAGTTTGGCATAAAAATAAAACAAAAAAGGTGACTCAACAGTAGCTAACAAGGGAAATTAGGGATAGCATAAGATCCAAGGAGAGGACATATAAATTGGCCAGAAAAGGCAGTAATCCTGAGGAAACTGAGCAGTTTAGGATTCAACAAAGGAGGACAAAGGGATTAATTAAGAAGGGGAAAATAAAAACTGACTGTAAAAGCTTTTATAGATATGTGAAGAGAAAAAGATTGGTGAAGTCAAATGTAGGTCCCTTGCAGTCAGAATCGGGAATTTATAATGGGGAACAAAGAAATGGCAGACCAACTAAATACATATTTTGGTTCTGTCTTCACAAAGGAGGACACAAATAACCTCCCCAGAGATGCTGGGGAACATAGGGTCTGATGAAAGGGGTGGAACTGAAAGAAATCAGTATTTGTAGGGAAAAGGTGTTAGGGAAATTGATGGGATTGAAGGCCGATAAATCCCCAGGGCCTGATAATCTACATCCCAGGGTACTTAAGGAAGTGGCCCTAGAAATAGTAGATGCATTGCTGATCATCTTCCAACATTCGATGGAATCTGGAACAGTACCCATGGATTGGAGGGTAGCTAATGTTACCCCACTATTCAAAAAAGGTGGTAGAGAGAAAATGGGAATTACAGACCGGTAAGCCTGACATCGGTAGTGGGGAAAATGCTAGAGTCCATTGTAAAAGATGTAATAGCAGAGCACTTGGAAAACAGTGACCGGCTCGGACAAAGTCAACATGGATTCACAAAAGGGTAAATCATGTTTGACTAATCTACTGGAATTTTTTGAGGATGTAACTGGTAAAATAGATAAGGGAAAACCAGTGGATGTGGTGTATCTGGACTTTCAGAAGGCCTTTGATAAGGTCCCGCATGAGAGATTAGCGTGTAAAGTTAAGGCACATGGGATTGGGGGCAAGGTATTGACTTGGATAGAGAACTGGTTGGCAGACAGAAAGCAAAGAGTTGGAATAAACGGGTGTTTTTCTGAGTGGCAGGCAGTGACTAGTGGGGTACCGCAGGGACCGGTCCTTGGACCCCAGCTATTCACAATATATATTAATGATCTAGACAAGGGAACTAGATGTAATATCTCCAAATTTGCGGATGACACAAAGCTGGGTGGGCGTCTGTGCTGTGAAGAGGATGTCGAGAAACTCCAGGATGATTTGGACATGTTGGGTGACTGGGCAGAAACATGGCAGATGCAATATAACGTGGATAAATGTGAGGTTATCCACTTTGGTGGCAAAAACAGGAAGGCAGATTATTATCTAAATGGCAATAGATTGGGAGAAGGGGAAGTGCAACGAGACCTGGGTGTCCTTGTGTACCAGTCACTGAAGGTAAGCCTGCAGGTGCAGCAGGCGGTTAAGAAGGCAAATGGTATGTTGGCCTTTGTAGCGAGAGGGTTTCAGTACAGGAACAAGGATGTCTTGCTGCAGTTGTACAGGGCCTTGGTGAGACCACACCTTGAGTATTGTGTGCAGTTTTGGTCGCCTTATCTGAGGAAGGATGTTCTTGCCATGGAAAGAGTTCAGCGAAGATTCACCAGGCTGATACCTGGGATGGCAGGAATGACGTATGAGGAGAGATTGGGTCGATTGGGCTTGTACTCGCTGGAGTTTAGAAGAATGAGAGGTGATCTCATTGAAACTTATAAAATTCTGACAGGACTGGACAGACTAGATGCAGGAAGGATGTTCCCGGTGGTCAGGGAGTCCAGAACCAGGGGACATAGTCTAAGGATAAAGGGTAGGCCATTTAGGACAGAGATGAGGAGGAATTTCTTCACCCAGAGAGTGGTGAACCTGTGGAACTCTACCACAGAAGGCGGTGGAGGACAGTTCATTAAATATATTCAAGAAGGAGTTGTATATATTTCTTAAGGCTAAAGGGATCAAGGGGTATGGGGAGAAAGCAGGGACTGGGTACTGAATTCTCCGATGCAACAACCATCTAATTTCTGCTCACAAAAGAGGTTTGATGAGTCTTGAATACAAGGACTCATCAAACAACATAGAATGTCTGTGGTTGACAGCTTCTCTGTAACGTTCTCTATAACCGGCTGTAAGTTTCGCAAAATTCAGGCAGTTCCCCCCCCCCCCCCCCCGAAGATTATTTAATTAAAAGAGACCCTGGTTGGACTGATTTTAAAAATCCAGGTGCACACAAAATGGCTGCGGTCAACCTCGTGACCAAAAGCCTGTAAGTTCCAATTGTGGACTCTGTGACAAGCTAACAGCTTGGGTATTTTTGATGTCTGCAAGATCACGAAACCAGACAGAACTTTTACATTTATGTATTGGGAGCAAACTCAGTTACATTCAGGCCCCCGTTTACAGGCCATCAAGCTTGTTTGCTCAAACGATCAGTGGAGCCATCCAGGTTAGGCTGGCCCCATCAAGGAATCTGTTGAACAAAGGAGAGCAGTTATGGGACCGTTAGAAGCTATTACCGGCCATCTAAGTCGATGGGCCAAGATCAACACCTTTTGTTCAATTCCAACCCGCTCAAATCAGACAAAGGATGAGCTGATTTAGAGCGTGAGATAAGGGCTACCGAGAGGAGTATAACTATAGCCCCTCAGGAAGCAATGCTCTCTCTCTCCTCGCCTCCCGCGCCCTGCCTGCCACCACCCCAGGAAGAGGACCTACGAAGAAGAGCCCATCCCGAGAGGTGAAATACCCTGCCAGAGACTATTTTATTACTGGGGCATTTTCACCTGGACGGTATCCTGTGCAGCATTGAAACCATGTGGCATCGAAAGGCAGCAGGGCAAAGAAGCAAGATTCTCATCTGCTTAAATGACTCGGACTGGTGAGAATGGAATTCTGACCCCTCATAAGATAGCCTAGCGAGGTTTAGAGGGTGGGAGTTAAGGGGATTGCTAAAATTGTCATTTTAGTCATTTTCCCTCTGTGCCGTTTATTTCCCATCCCTGTTAAGTGTAAGTGTACTGCATCCATATTATCCTTTGTATAGAATTGTTCTCTGGTAATAAAATCTTGGTTTTTCTTTGCACCAAACCACTGGTCTGCTCGTTTTCTATATCGTTACCAGCAAATAAGTCCGGTGGTCAGAACTCAAAAGGGGCGAGCAATTCGAACCGCTCAAAGGGTTAGTCAGAGGCATAACTGACGAACCCAAGACACCCACACAGTAAAACCCCTTACAGAATGGCAACCGCGGCAGGACCATCGGCAGCAATAACCGATATAGCAGACAGTGGTGCGGAAGAAGGAACAGCTATGGAAGAGAGGTTGTCCGATTATGTTTTTAGAAAGGTGAATATCACCAAGAAGTGGATAAGCACTCTGTTAAAGGCTGAGCATCCGATAGATGCTGCTGCCCAGTGGACAGGGAGTAAGAAACATAAAAGGTCAATAGAGAAAGCAGTGTGGCTAATGTGCTACAAGAAGCAGGGCCTACTGCTGGCCAGAGTTGTAGCGGCACATGCTGCCAAGCTTAAGGAAGCAGCCCTGGAAGTCCAGGATAAGGAAATAGAGATTCAGGATAAGGCCCAGCAGAGGAGAAATTGTTCATTGCCCTTAAGACGCTAAATCAGGAATGAGCGCAGACGGCAAGGGAACACCAGGCCAAAATAGAGCGCCTGGAGCAGTGATGGCAAAAGTAACACGAGCCACAAGCTGGAGTATCTGGAGTGCCAGGTTACCGAGCCAAAAATAGTGAGATAAGGTTGTGGGAGAAGAACTCCCGCCTTATCCAAGAAATACGAGAGCAGGAGGAGAAAGTTAAGGAGGTTAAGGCAGCGTATATGTATGCAAGAGAACAGGGGTTTGAAGACGCAGATCATGGCCCCTGCAGAGAGGAAATTGAAAATCTGAGCCTGGCCCTAAGGAAGGCAAAAGGCATGGTGTGCCTCATAAGCCTGAAGGCAGGCCAGTCGGACTTTACCGGCAACCCAAGCAGAACAGTCCCGCAGGCAGCGCCTGGGGACGAGCTAGTTAGGGAACCAGAGGTTTCACGGCCACCACTCATAGCGCTGAACTTTCAGCAGGTCTGGCGGCAAAGTGGGGTGGAAGATGAAGTGGTAGGGGAGGTACAGCAGCCCCCGTTAGAGAGGTCGGGACCGGGACCGATGTGCCCCATCCGACAGCGGAGGTACGGCCCGCCCAGGGAGGACGATGAACCCGGGGCCATCCAAAACCAATTCGTCTTACCTCATGGCACCCAACAGCTCAGGGCCATGGTTAGTCATATCCCCAAGCTCTCCGAAATGGGAGACCCCTCACTGCACTTCCGAGAGCTAGAGCAGGCAGCCTGCGTCAACGATTGCGATGACGCAGAGCAGGCCAAGATGCTGCTATTCTCTCTGGAGGGTAAGCTCCTCCAGACCCTTTCGGATGAGTGCAAAAAAGGGCAGAGGGGTATGACGATTTGAGGATGAGATACTGGAGGCCATGGGTATGAACGACGGCAGTCCGTTTTCCCGAGTGGAGAGGATGGTACAGCTCGCAGGGGAGGCCACGCAGGTGTTCGCAGACAGGCTGTGGCCAGTCTACAATAGCGCATGTCTGGGAGTGGCAGATCGGGCATTCCTGACCCGGCCGCAGTTGACCCACTGGCTTTGTTGCCTGGCGTTGAACTGCCTACCCCAGATCCGAGCCAAGACCGAGGCCTGGTTCGACCCCCGAAGCTCCCAAATTACCGAAGAGACCGTAATCCGTCAGCTCACGGTAGCCTATAAAAACGGCAGAAGTAACGAGGCGCCCCAGCAAAAGGGCAAAGTTTATGAGGTTAAACCTGGGGTCCAAAATAAGAAAGAGTGACACCAGGAAGGGAACCATCCCTCTCAAATCAAGCTAAATTGCTATGGGTGCGGGAAGGACGGCCATTGTGCAAGGATTGTAAAAATCCTTGGAAGGATAATAAAGGGAAGAATTCACCACCCCCAGCCCAAAAGGCAGAGGCAGGAGTTCCCACGGTCGAATCACTGTTAGTCGATGCTGGTTTTCCTGATCAGCCAGGGAAAAGTAGCAGCCACCACCGGTGCTTTGACCCCATCTGCCCCATCCAACTCCCAGCAATGACTAGAACCAGCGCAGCCTGTCGGCCTGTGTCCCCGCGAAAATGCTGAGGGGAGCAGGCCCTATGTTAAGATGGGGGTGAAGATGGTGCAGGGGAGATATTCAGTGGACACTGGAGCTTCCAGCACGGTGGTCCATTCGGAAGACCTGACCAATTCACCCCGGTCTAACAAGGTCCCATTTAGCTTAATGGGATCCACAGGGAACGAGCAGGCTGGGGAAAGGTCAAAACCTTTGGCCATAGATTTAGGATCCCTCCATACCACGTGGGAGGGTAACCAAAAGACTGACGAGGTGGCCAAGCAGGGGGACAGGGAAGGAGAGTTCTGGGACCCCTGTAGAGCAGGCCCGGTAGCAGCAATCCGGGACAAGGGAGGCACACGGGGTAGCTTTGGCCCCGGACCAAAAGCAGGTCTACAAGCAGGCAGCAGGGAGCATAGGGAAGCTGCATCGGAATAAACGATTGCTGCTCGAACCTAACAAAAGTCACCAGTGGGAGATAGGGGACCAGATAATGGTGAGGAAGTACGCCCGAGTGGGGAGTTTAGAGCCACTGTACATGGGACCCTATAGCATAGTGGATAAAGCCAGCCCCATGGCGTATGCAGTAAAATTGCCCCGGCACAAAAAATGGTTTCATGTAAACCAATGCAAGCTGTTCAGCCCGGAGGCAAAGAAACAGGCTGCCAGGATCCAACCCGAGGTTAAAAATCCCCAGCCCGCAGCAAGTTCAAGTACACAGGCTGTGCAAGCAGGCGCAGTCATATGCGTCAGGGGAGGAGTCACCCAGCCCCCTGTTCAGACCACTCCCCCCCATCTTCTGGGATTCAGGTGGGGAGGAGGAGGAGCCCAAGCCAGATGACCTCGCCTACAACACGGGTTTTGATCCTGAAGGCGGAGACCCTCAGCCACCGGCAGCCGGCAGCGAGGGATTACCTGTCCCCATCTTAGGTTTGGGAGGGGTGGGACTCAAGGGAGAGGACCCTCAACCAGCGGCCGTGGGAAACCCACAAGCCACGCCCACAAAGGCTGGGATCCGAGCAAAAGGTCCACTCAGCAAGGTGACCCCACCAGTAGCCCTCCCTAGAAGGTCCCCTCGGACATCCCAGCCCAGAAAGGTATGGTCACCGGTTCCCCAGCTTAAAACGACAGCCTCCCGAGCCAGGGAGAAGCCGAAAGACAAAGGTCCCCAGCTAGCGGCTACAGACTGCAAGGGACCAGAAGTGCAGGTCAGTGCAGCCACACCACAGGGAGCAGCCTGCAACAGCCCAGACACGAATTAGGCTGGCTGCTCGGAGACAGGCAGCAGATGTATATAGTTTTAGTAGTTTAAGTTTATATAGCCTTAAGTTAGGCTATTTTAATTTAATTCTAAGTAAGGAACAGTTAGTTTCGATTTAAGTATGAAGCCGTCTCAGAGTATTGTCCATGTGAGTCGAGGTCGCGGGACCCGACCATATGTCACCCGAGCCAGCGAGTCCCCAGGGAACCTGGCTAGATGCCTTTATGTCTATTGCAGGAAATTTCGGAATGTACGGAGGCGTAATCCTGCTCGCCCTGCTTGGGCTGAGCATCGGTAGGAGAGGGGACATCGAGGACCATCACATCTTCGGGTGCTCGGGGAACAGGGCGCCAGTGACAGTCGAGGGTAGCGGCATACGGGAGGCGGAGGAGATCACCGCTTACTTCCACGAGGGAACGTTGCCGGGGTGGCTGGGATCCAATTCGTCCCAGTACTCCAGCCAGACTGGGTTCACCTACGGGGAGGCCTCCCTCCTGTGCCCCAGGAAAGTGTGAGGTTATGCACTTTGGCAGAAAATATCGTAGAGCAAGCTATTATCTTAATGGAAAGAAACTGGAAAGTACTGAAGTACAAAGGGATCTGGGGGTCCTGGTGCATGAAACTCAAAAGGTTAGTATGCAGGTGCAGCAAGTGATTAAGAAGGCCAATGGAATGTTGGCTTTCATTGCTAGGAGGATAGAATATAAAAATAGGGAGGTATTGCTTTAGTTGTACAAGGTATTGGTGAGACCGCACCTGGAATACTGCATACAGTTTTGGTGTCCATACTTAAGAAAAGACATACTTGTTCTCGAGTCAGTACAAAGAAGGTTCACTCGGTTAATCCCGGGGATGAGGGGATGGACATATGAGGAGAGGTTGAGTAGATTGGGACTCTACTCATTGGAGTTCAGAAGAATGAGAGGCGATCTTATTGAAACATATAAGATTGTAAAGGGGTTGGATCGGGTGGATGCGGGGAGGATGTTCCCGATGATGGGTGAAACTAGAACTAGGGGGCATGGTCTTAGAATAAGGGGCTGCTCTTTCAAAACTGAGATGAGGAGGAACTACTTCACTCAGGGTGGTAGGTCCATGGAATATGCTGCCCCAAAAAGCTGTAGAAGCTACATCATTACATAAATTTAAAACAGAAATAGACAGTTTCCTAGAAGTAAAGGGAATTAAGGGTTACGGGGAGCGGGCAGGAATTTGGACATGAGTCTAGGTTCGGATCGGACATGGCCCTGTGGGTAGCGGAGCGGGCCCAGGGGCCGTGTAGCTTGATCCTGCTCCTATTTCGTGTGTATAATTCTGTTAGATTCAGGAGATGGTTCTGTGATAGTAGATTGGCGGTTAGGATCAGATCAGCCATGATCTTATTAAATGGCGGAGCAGACTCGAGGGGCCGATTGGCCTACTCCTGCTCCTATTTCTTATGTTCTTATGTTCCCAGGATTAGCATCACCATGGGCAAAAGGATATGTTTAACATGCAAGGGACACGTTCCCCTGGATAGGTGGTGGTGGCTCAGGAAATTAAGTAAAGGCATGGGGAACCCCAGAGTTGAGTGGGAACGGTTGGGGAATGACACTCACCGAACTATCACAGGGACCCACGGGGGGTTAAGTTTATGCTGGGCTAAATGGTGGGAACCAGATCAGGGGATCTATGTCTGTATGTGGGGATCAGAGAAAGCCTGCCCCACAGGCATTTCCATCATTTTCCGCAGCCAGTGGCAAGATAACGGGAGGGGGATGGACTGGGAGTCTCGCCTGGACGCATGCGCAATCCCATACTCCCCAATCTCAGTTAATGCCACTGAACTAGTGACCCGACCCCAACAGCCCCTGCCCACGACCGCGACGTCACAGACAATAGTAAAGGGATGCCCCGCCATCACCATGGGACCAGGGAATGGCTTGGTGCTAGTACCTACAGACCAGGTGCTGTATCAAGTGGTGCACTATGCAGTAGCCTCTGTGATTTTAAACCTCACCAAGGTACACCTATCCACATGGTGCCCCACAGAGACCGCGCAGTTGTATCAAGCCCTCTTAAAAGATATGTTCCGTAAATTTCATGAGTTTGATTTTTCAGACGTTGACAGAACCGGACTATACACCCACGAGCTGTTGGCTCCAAATTGCTGAAAGCCGTTTTAGTGTCACCAAAACACTTCTATACTCTGGAACAGAAGACTGTCCAGATAGGGGCCGACATTTTAGATATTACGACACCACCCTGGTGGGATGTTTTTGAAAATATCGAGGTCCCATCCTGGATCCGTATGGCATCCCATATCCTGGTGGTGTGTCATTAGGGATAGTTCTCTACCTGGTGTGCATCCAGTGTAGGAGAAAGGGTCCCAGATTAGAGTTTAAAACTCAAAAAGGTGTGGAAGGAACATTATGCCTGGGTGGAAGAAGAGACACCTGTTTGAGTTTTGCGTCGCATCACTTAAACGTGATGGTCGTTGTTTATTTTTTTAATAAAGATTGTTTCTTCGTTTTATTGCGTTATTTTAATAAAGATTGTGACTGTTTGATACTCATCTATAGATGCCTATCGCACACTGTGCTTTCTCTAAGTACGGGAAATACATGTGTTGAGGGATTATGGATAGGTAAATACAGGGGAAGGTTGTTTATGGAGGGTCAGAAAATTTTGCTCATTTTTGGAACATGGATACTGCAAGCAAGTTTTAGTATCCTAGGGGGGACTGTAAGTTTTGCAAAATTCAGGCAGTTCCCCCCCCCCCCCCCCCCAAAGATTATTATTTAATTAAAAGAGACCCTGGTTGGACTGATTTTAAAAATCCAGGGGCACACAAAATGGCTGTGGTCAACCTCATGACCAAAAGCCTGAAACTTCCAATTGTGGACTCTGTGACAAGCTAACAGCTTGGGTATTTTTGATGTCTGCAAGATCACGAAACCAGACAGAACTTTTACATTTATGTATTGGGAGCAAACGCAGTTACATTCAAGCCCCCGTTTACAGGCCATCAAGCTTGTTTACTCAAACGATCAGCGGAGCCATCCAGGTTAGGCTGGCCCCATCAAGGAATCTGTTGAACAAAGGAGAGCAGTTATGGGACTGTTAGAAGCTATTACCGGCCATCTAAGTCGATGGGCCAAGATCAACACCTTTTCTTCAATTCCAACCCGCTCAAATCAGACAAAGGATGAGCTGATTTAGAGCGTGAGATAAGGGCTACCGAGAGGAGTATAAATGTAGCCCCTCAGGAAGCTATGCTCTCTCTCCTCGCCTCCCGCGCCCTGCCTGCCACCACCCCAGGAAGAGGACCTACGAAGAAGAGCCCGTCCCGAGAGGTGAAATACCCTGCCAGAGACTATTTTATTACTGGGGCATTTTCACCTGGACGGTACCCTGTGCAGCATTGAAACCACGTGGCATCGAAAGGCAGCAGGGCAAAGAAGCAAGATTCTCATCTGCTTAAATGACTCGGACTGGTGAGAATGGAATTCTGACCCCTCATAAGATAGCCTAGCGAGGTTTAGAGGGTGGGAGTTAAGGGGATTGCTAAAATTGTCATTTTAGTCATTTTCCCTCGATGTGCCGTTTATTTCCCATCCCTGTTAAGTGTAAGTGTACTGCATCCATATTATCCTTTGTATAGAATCGTTCTCTGGTAATAAAATCTTGGTTTTTCTTTGCACCAAACCACTGGTCTGCTCGTTTTCTATATCGCTACCTGCAAATAAGTCCGGTGGTCAGAACTCAAAAGGGGCGAGCGATTCGAACCGCTCAAAGGGGGTAGTCAGAGGCATAACTGACGAACCCAAGACACCCACACAGTAAAACCCCTTACACGGCTTCCCCTTAATTGGCCTGCTAAGGCCGCTGGGCAGGCTTGACAAGGTCAATCAAGGGAAAATAGCATGGGTTGGCCAGAAGTTGATGGAGGCGGGACTAAAACCTGACAAGTGGGAGTCCCACCTCCAAAAGCTCCCCATTGGCAAAATCCAGCCCTAAGTATACTTGTGATGATGCTATACTGAGGCCCTAGGATATTCTGCCTCACCTTACATTGATGGCCTGGTAGGGTCATGCAGAGACCCTGCCCCAATAAAGTCATACATGTAACTTGTACTTAAGGCAAAGAACTGGGGTATCTGGGTCCCACCGAGTTTATGGTAATTCCAGGAGTCTGCCATGCAATTGTTGGGGAATAATACATAATGATTCAGTCCACAAATTACATAGGATTACATAGGATATACAGCACAGAAACAGGCCATTCGGCCCAACCAGTCCATGCCGGCATTTATGCCCCACTCGAACCTCCTACGTCTTTCCTCATCTAAATCTATCAGCATAACCCTCTATTCCCTTCTCCTTCATATGGTTTTCTAACCATCCCTGAAATGCATTTATACTATTTGCTTCAACCACTCCCTGTGGTAGAAATTTCCACATTCTCACCACTCTTTGGGTAAAGAAGTCTCTTCTGAATTCCCTATTGGACTTCTTGGTGACGATCTTATATTGATGGCCTCTAGTTATGCTCTTCTCCACAAGTGGAAACACTCTCTCTTTATCTACTCTATCAAAACCTTTCAAAATTTTAAAGACCACTATTAGGTCTAACAGTGGTTAGCACTGTTGCCTCACAGCGCCAGAGACCCGGGTTCGAATCCGGCCTCAGGCGACTGTCTGTGTGGAGTTTGCACATTCTCCCCGTGTTTGCATGGGTTTTCTCCGGGTGCTCCGGTTTCCTCCCACAGTCCAAAGATGTGCGGGTTAGGTTGATTGGCTATGATAAATTGACCCTTAGTGTTAGGGGGATTAAATACGTGGGGTTACAGGGATAGGGTGGGACATGTGTTGGTGTAGGGGTTACGGGGATCGGGTGGGATATGTGTCAGTGCAGGCTCGATGGGCCGAAATGGCCTCTATCTGCACTGTGGGGTTTCTGTGATTTCTGTGATAGGTCACCCCTCAGCCTTCTTTTTTCAAGAGAAAAAAGATCCAGTGTGTTCCTCCTTTCCTGATAGGTATACCCTTGCATTTCTGGTATCATCCTCCAAGTACTCCAAGTGTGGTCTAACCAAGGTTCCATACTAGTTTAGCATAACTTCACTACTTTTCAATTCTCTCTCTCTAGAAATAAACCCTAGTGCTTGGTTTGCTTTTTTTGTGGCCTTGTTAACCTGTTTCGCTATTTTTAGTGATTTGTGTATTTGTATTCTGAGATCTCTTTGCTCCTCTACCCGACCCAGACTCACACCCTACAAGTAATAAGTGACCTCCCTATTCTTCCTACCAAAATGTAATACCTCCCATTTATCTGTGTTGAAATTCATTTACCAATTATATGCCGATTCTGCAAGTTTATTAATGCCTCCCTGTAATTTGTTGCAGTCCTCCTCAGTATTGACTATCCTCCCCAATTTGGTGTCATCCGCAAATTTAGAAATTGTGTTTTTGATTCCAAAATCTAAATCGTTAATATAAATTGTGAACAACAGCACTGATCCTTGTGGAACACTACTTCCCACCTTCTGCCACTCTGAATAGCTACCCTACTCTCTGCTTTCTATGTTGAAGCCAGCTAGCTATCCATTCTGCTACTTGTCCCCTGACTCTGCATTTTCTGACCTTATTCATTAGTCTGTTATGTGGTACCTTACCAAAGGCCTTTTGAAAATCTAGATAAATTACATCTACTGCATTACCCTTGTCTATGCTGTCTGTTACCTCTTTAAAAAATTCAATGAGGTTGGTCAAGCAAGACTTTCGCTTTTGAAATCCATGCTGATTATTCATTATTATATTTTTGATTTCTAGATGTTCTTCTATTTTCTCCTTTAGTAGGGATTCCATTATGTTTCCTACCAAATAAATACACGTAGAACACAATCTTGAGCTATAAAATGATTAATTTCATACCTGTCACTATGCGGTGAGTCTCGGAGAGAATCCACTGAGTCTCTGCAATGGAAGATCGGGTGCCTTGTGTCATGATGACCACAAACTGCACTTAGTCTGCCTCGTGGTTCCTTGGGACTGTTACATTTGCTGGTTTCTAATGACGATGTCATCATACCAGAATGCATTTCTGAAGTAACACTGTCCGTCTGCTCTACGCTCCATGTGTGGTCTCCATTTCTATAGGAAAAAGCCATATAATCATCAGAATTAGCTGGATAGACATTAGTACCCCAGGACATGAGAAATTACCTAGCTTAATAGAACTTTCTGTCATGAAAAAGGATATATTTTAGTTTGATAAGATGGCAGGAGTTATCATTTGTAATTTATGTGCACTTGTTGATATATATGCATAATAACAGCATATCAAATCACAAATTATTCAAAAGTAGTAGAAACACCATCAGTATCCAGATTTTTGAGAAAACAACTTTCTTTTCATTTCTTGTCTTGTTTGGGGTTGGTCAAGTATGGGGGCCAATGGCACTCTGTGACCAATCACTAGGAGGCACAGGGGAGCAGCCAAGCCCTCCCTGTGGGAGATGCTTTGCTTCTAATCAGTGGCTCCCTCAGACAACTCGTTCCAGATTGGGAAGTCACTGTGTGTGGAATACTGGCTACAAGAGCAATGTTCCATAATTTAGTAGACTGGCATGTTGCTGAAGTAGCACATACCGTGCCACTGCTCCATCTCAAAAAATGTTGGAAATTGTATAACAAATTCAATTAGTTATGTTAATGCTAACATTTATTGTTTAGACTATATATCCATGAAAAGCACCCCAAAAAAAGAGTAAGGCTTTAAGAAATCATGAAATACGAAAAACAATTTAGTCCATCATGCCGTTCTTTTCACACACCATGTACAATGAGTGAGCCTTTGGTTTGGTGATAGCATTCCTGCCTCTGAATCAGAATGTGCAGGATTTGAACCCCATGCCAGATAGTCCTGATGAGTGGAGATCAGAGCTCTGACTCTGAATTCTGGGTTGACATCCAATGGGGTACTTGTGTCTGGTGGGTATGGGTAGGCTCCACTCCTCATATGGGTATTGGGAGCACATAAAACCCTACTGCTGTATAGGACTAATCAGTCTATCGGCTGGTATAAAAGTGGTTATAACCATGGAAGGAGCAGTCAAATCATGGCTTGTGAGGTTGTTAATCAGCCTATTAATTCTTCCACTACTTCACACTGTTCGCCAAGGGAAGAGTGCGAAATTCAGTGCAGTAATGAGGGAGTGTTGTATTGTTGGAGGTGCTGCCTTTAGGATGAGATGTTAAGCCAACATCCCAACTGCCCTCTTAGGTGGACATGCAAGATCCTATTGCACTATTCAAAGGAAAAGAGCAGCAGAGTTCTACTGGTGCTCTGGCCAACATTTATCCCTCAACCAACATCACTAAAGCAACAGAATATATGGTCATTTATCTCATTGTTGTAATGTAGGGAAATGTGGCAGCCAATTTGCACACAGAAATGTTCCACAAGAAACAGTGATAGCACTTCAAAGGTACTTCATTGACTGTAAAGTGCTTTGGGACATCCTTAGGGAATGAATGGTGCTATATAAGTGCAAGATATTTCTATATCCCAGATGAGCAACCTTAATTTTCATAGCTCCCACCAGCTCAAGAATGTTTCATACAGTGTTCAATCATCCCTATCTGTACTTAGGCTTATAAACTGTGGCTTTTATTTAATTACTTATGTAGTATTTGAGTTATAAGGGCTGATTTTAACTTGCAGAAGTGGCGGAAAATGGGTGGCAGCAGATCAGGGTGCTCGTTATACACCCCGCATCAGTTAAAAATCAGTCCAGGAAAGTCCTCAGTAAAAGAACATAAGAACATAAGAAATAGGAGCAGGAGTAGGCCATTCGGCCCTTTGAGCCTGCTCCGCCATTCAATGAGATCATGGCTGATCTTCTGTTTCAATTCCATTCACCGGCCTTATTGCCATATCCCTTGATGCCCTTACTAGTCAGAAATGTATCGACTTCTGTTTTGAATATACCCAAAGACTGAGCCTCCACAGCACTCTGGGGTAGAGAATTCCAAAGATTCACCACCCTCTATGTGAAGAAATTTCTTCTCATCTCAGTCCTGAATGGCCTACCCTTTATCCTGAGGCTGTGGCCCCTGGTTCTAGACTCCCCAACCAAGGGAAACATTCTCCCACCATCCACCCTATCAAGCCCTGTAATAATGTTGTATGCTTCAATGAGATCCCCTCTCATTCTTCTGAATTCAAGAGAATACAGGCCTAGTTTACTCAATCTCTTCTCATACGACAGTCCCGCCATCCCAGGAATCAATCTCGTGAACCTTCGTTGCACTCCCTCTATGGCAAGTATATCCTTCCTTAGGTAAGGAGACCAAAATTGTACACAGTACTCCAGGTGTGGTCTCACCAAGGCCCTATATAATTGGAATAAGACTTCTTTACTCCTGTACTCAAATCCTCTTGTAATGAAGGCCAGCATACCATTTGCCTTCCTAATGGCTTGCTGTACCTGCACATTCACTTTCAGTGACTTATGTACAGGGACACCCAGGTCCCTTTGAGCATCTGCCTTCCCCAATCTTGCACCATTTAGGAAATACTCTGCCTTTCTGTTTTTTCTACCAAAGTGGATAACTTCACATTTATCCACATTATAATCTCTCTGCCATGTTCTTGCCCACTCACTGAGCCTGTCGAGATCCCCTTGAAGCCTCTTCACATCTTCTTCGCAACTGACACTGCCACCTAGCTTTGTGTCATCAGCAAATTTGGAAATGTTACATTTAATCCCCTCATCCAAATCATTGATATAGATTGTGAATAGCCGGGGCCCAAGCACCGATCCTTGCGGTACCCCACTAGTCACAGCCTGCCATCCTGAAAAAGACCCGTTTATCCCCACTCTTTATTTTCTGTTTGTTAACCAATTCTCAATCCATGCTAGTATATTACCCCCAATTCCATGTGCCCTAATTTTGTTCACCAACATCTTGTGTAGGACCTTATCGAAGGCTTTCTGAAAATCCAAATACACCACATCTACCAGTTCCCCTTTGTCTACTCCACTAGTTACATCCTCAAAGAACTCCAATAGGTTTGTCAAACAGGACTTCCCTTTCATAAATCCATGTTGACTCTGCTCAATCTTACTATTAGCTTCTAAGTGCCCAGTTATTGCATCCTTTATAATAGATTCCAGCATTTTCTCAACTACTGATGTGAGGCTAACAGGTCTGTAGTTCCCCGTTTTCTCTCTCCCTCCTTTCTTAAATAGCAGGGTTACATTTTCTATCCTCCAATCTGCAGGAATCATTCCAGAATCTATAGAATTTTGGAAGATGACAACCAATGCGTCCACTATCCCAATGGCCACCTCTTTCAAAACCCTAGGATGTAGGTCCTCTGGTCCTTGAGATTAATCGACTTTTAGTCCCATTAATTTTGCTAGTACTGTTTTTTTACTAATAATAATTTCTTTACGTTCCTCATTCTCACCACACCCTTGGTTTTCTCATATTTCTGGGAGGTTTTTTGTGTCTTCCTCTGTGAAGACAGAAACAAAGGGCAGGATTTTCATTGGGCTGTGGAGGCGGGATTGGAGGCATGTGGGGGGTTAAAATCCTGAAATCGGGGGGCACGAACCCATCCCACCCCCAACCCACCTCCATGCCAGTTTCAAAGGAGGCGGGTACCCGACCCGCACTGGGACCCGCCTCCCCGAGGTGGGAAGGGGATTAGTGCCAATCAACTGCCTGTTAACAGGCAGTTTTTAGCCTAATCCCTATTTTCATTCTTGAAGTGTGGGATTCCCGACGGCTCCAAACCACGCCAAGTTAGCGAGGCGGGCCGTCGGGCTGAAGGGCTTGGAGGGGTCGAGATGTCCGGTGTTCTGGTGAGTGATGGGTGCATGAGTGCAGAGGTAAGTGTGTTTGGTGTGTTTAAAGTGTTTAAAGAAGTTTTACTTACCTTTACAGCCTTCCTTCCTTCAGGTCTCGGGGGTCCCTCATCTCACTGGCACAGAAAGCAGAAAGGCCGTGATCTGGCAAAAATTGCAGCAATCAGCTTTCTGTTCCAGAGAGATCTCTAAATCATCCTGAGAGGAAGGAATTAACTTAGAGAACAAATTGTCAGTGTTTGACAGCTTCAAATAGCTGTCAAACGCTGATATTGCATCTGTCAAAAGATCTTGACAGATGAAATATCAATCTGTGATGTCACCTGTTGCTGGGTGGCCCTTAATTGGCCTGCTGAGCCCGCTGGGTGGGCTCAACAAGGTCAATCAAGTCAAAATCATGTGGGTTGGCTACAACTCGATGGAGGTGGGACTACAGCCCCGAAAGTTGTAGTCCCGCCTCCTACTCACCTCCTCAATCCAGCCCAAAGTATTTATTTAATTTCTCTGCCATTTCCTCATTCCCCATTATAAATTATCCCATCTCTGACTGTAAAGGACCTACATTTACCTTTGCCAGTCTTTTCCTTTTCACATACCTATAGAAGCTTTTACAATCCGTTTTTATATTTTTCACTAGTTTGTGCTCATATTCTATTTTCCTTTTCTTTATCAATTTCTTGGTCCCCCTTTGCTGATTTCTAAAAAGATCCCAATCCTCAGGCTGACCGTTTTTTCTGGCAACTTTATAAGCTTCCTCCTTTGACTTAATACTACCTTTAACTTCTTTTGTTAGCCATGGCTGGATCACTTTTCCTTTTGGGCTTTTATGCCCTAGAGGAATATATGTTTGTTGTAAATTATGCATTATTTCCTTGAATGTTAGCCATTGTATGCCCACCTTCATACCTTTTAGTGTAGTCTCCCAATCTACCATGGCCAACTTGTCCCTCATACACTTGTAGTTTCCTCTGTTTAGATTGAAGACCTTAGTTTCAGATTGGACTACATCACTCTCAAACTTAATATAAAATTCAGTCATATTATGGTCACTTGTCCCTAACGGCCCCTTTACCACAAGATTATTGATTAGCCCTTTCTCATTACACAGTACTAGATCCAGAATAGCCTATTCCCTGGTTGGTTCCTCCACGTATTGATCCAGGAAACCATCTCGCATACATTCCAAGAATTCGTCCTCCACGCCATTAGTGGTAATATGATTTGCCCAGTCAATATGTAGATTAAAGTCCCCCATGATTACCATATTGCCCTTGTTACATGCACTTCTAATCTCTTGATTGATACTGTGCCCTACAATACCACTACTATTTGGTGGCCTATACACAACTCCCACCAATGTTTTCTGCCCTTTGCTGTTTCTTAGCTCCACCCAAACTGATTCCAGTTCTACATTACGATCTGCCAAGCCAAGATCCTTTATCTCTACCATACCAATCTCATCCCTTATTAACAGTGCTATGCCACCTCCTTTTCCTTTTTGTCTGTCCTTCCTAAATGTTGAGTAACCTGGAACATTCAGTTCCCAGATTTGGTTACCCTGCAACCATGTCTCTGTAATGGCAATTACATCATACCCATTTACTTCTATTAGTGCCATTAATTCATCCACCTTGTTGCGAATGCTACATGCATTTAGATAAAGTGCCTTCAACTTTGCCTGTTTAATATTTTTCTGGTAGTTAACAGGCAGTTAAGAGGCTTTTTCCATTTTGAGACTTCTGCGGGCTTCCCGACATCGGGGACCCCCACCAGGGTAAGTGAGGCGTGCTGTGGGTCTGTTGTAATGTTTGTATATAGATGACAGCTGCAGAAGTGGTGTGAAGGATGCAATGGGACACTGGTGAGTATCAGAGGTAAGGAAATGTTGGGAAAGTCATTTTTAATGTGTTTAGATTTTTCTGTAGGTGACAAGCTTTGAGTTTGTGTGGCCTCACCTCAATGGGAGAAGTGACAGATCGCTTCTATACCCTCACCTGCAGCTGCCATCTGTTTCATCCTAAGGAGAGAGTCACTGGAGAGCCTGGGTGAAAGGGCTCACCTGTGTACAGTGATTGTCAGTGTTTGACAGCACCTCAAAGCTGTCAAACACTGTCAAATCATCTGTCAAAAATTTATGGTTCACGTACCGTTAAGAAAATCGGCAGATGAAGCGTCATTAACTGACGTCATCTGACACCGACTTTCCCTTAATTGGCCAGCAAGCCCACAGGGTGGGCTTAGCAAGGCCAATCAGGGGAAAATAGCATCTGTGCGTCGGACGTCACTGGGGCGGGACTAGAACCCGCAAGGCAGCAGTCCTGTCCCCAACGCATCTCAGTGAGTAAAATCCAGCCCTAAAAGTTTAACTTTACTATTGCCAGTACAATGGTTACAAGGTGCTCCATCTAAATTGTCTCATCTTTTGGAGAAAACATAAATCTGCTAAAATGCACTAATAATGTAGCCTTGAACTCATAGTCAGAACATTTGTTTTGCTTTACATATGAAAATTTGTCCAGGATGGTAATAGTCAATTGGAAAAAAATTGAGGTTAATTTATTATAGGTATTCTTAATTCTGAGTTACAGCCAACTGGAACTACACACCAAACTCTGTTAATGCATATCTAGTGTCATAATTTTAAACTGAAGAGAGTCATCAGTGTCAGTTGTGATTTGTGGAACTGGCATTGTTGCATATATAATCTCTTCTATTATCTGTACTGTTTTGCAACTATGGGTCTGACAAATGATGAATAATAGGAGCATGCCCATTTTTCAGCGTAATTAATGAATTACTAACAAAATCACAGGAATGCATAGCTTCAAAAAAGAAATTTTGATAATGATATTGAAAAACTAGTAGGAATCACAATGCACCTGCATTTAACACTCATAAACAGTTAATGATCCACTTAACCAGAATAAATGTTGAAGAGTTTGTTAATCCAGCTGTGAAGTACAATTATTGTTGACAATGGCTGAACAGCAAGTGCATTTTCAGTGATGGATGACAGCCTCCAAATATGCAAACAGCCGTGCATTATGTCACTGACATGGTTAACTGGCTTAAGGTCCAAAAGAAGTTTAATGACTTAAAGAAAAACATAAAGGTAAGACATAAATATTATTGTAAATCAGTAGCACAGAGCTTGTATTTGCAAAAGCAGGACCTGCTGTCATGGAGAAACTTTAAGAAGGTTACAGCAAGTTACTAAAAATGGAAATAGCATGATTATGCCAATTACATTATATGTGCCATAATGGGAAAGATCATAAGAAATTTTAATGGCCAAATCACACTGTTTTGATCCCCCACTGTTCCTATGTTTAAAGGCAAAACTCACACATAACAGAGGGACATTGCATTCAACGGGTAGTTGTCCTCATGACATTAAACAACTTTGCATATGAAGCTAGAGTTGGATTTACTCAAGAGAGTTTAGAAGGTATTGACTGTGGAGATTGAAGCTGCACACAGAACTAATGAAATATACCAGATTAATCATATATTCACTTATTTGTATGCTGTGCTCCTGCAGATCAGTGGTATATTTGGAATAACAGCCAGTTTGCACTCAAACAGCAATAATTCTGCGCCATCCTGTAGTTTTGAAAGTTAAAAGAAGTAAATGTTCCTTGTATCATTGTCTTTAGGTGAAAGTGGCAGTGCTTGCTCATGAATAGTTGATTACCTGTGGCTGGATGTGTGTGTAGCTGTGGAGGAGTGATGAGATGTGGATGATGGCTGGCTTGCAGAAAATGAGGTTTCCGTTTCATGTCGTCTCACATGTTCAGAGGCTGGAACATTTTTCGAAATGTACTGTACAGGGAGAAAAGAAAAAAAAATCCTGACAGTCAATCAATAGGGCTCACAGCCATCAAGATTTAAATGTCAATCAGTCCATGTTTTTACAACCAAGCAGTTAAGAAAACTATGGTCAATTACTCACACTCTAAACCATCAGAGACAAATTATTATAATTATTCAAATCCGTATTTTTATATTGGGTTTTGAATAGTTTGATATGTTTCCAATTCCTATTGAGGAATTCCCTTGTAACTCAAATTATTCCCAAGAAGGCTAATTTTTAAAGAGGATTGCCTGACCTATTATGGTTGGTTAAGGGTTAAGGAATCAACTGGACATGAAAGCCTTCTGGGTTATTATTTAATCACAGGCCTGGAAATTACAGTCGGAGGCTTGCTGCCCACATACGCCTCCGAACCGCAAGAAAACTCCGTACTTCCCTGCTGCCTCCGGAGCTTCGGGCTCTTGCACTCCTGGGCCTGCATAAAGGCCCACGGGTCCAAGGGGCGCATGTGATTCGCAAGCGTCCCTGGGATCATGTGGGCCAGGCCAACCAATGACAAAGGGGGATTCCTATGATGCTTAGGGGGATTCCATTTATGTACAGAGAATCCTCGTAAGCATAATAGAATTCACCTAAAAATATAATTTCACAACACTGAAATAAAAATAAATGAACACAGGTTCAAAATTAATTAAAATGCCATTTAATTAAACATTTAAAATAAAAATGTAATTTTTTGAAAAATAAATTCAAACATTTTTAAATGGTACAAAAATAACCTAAACCAATTTTAAATGTAAATAAATGTTTAAATCATTAAAAAAATGTATTTTAACATTTATTTCAACCCTTACGCTGGTAAAAGGCCTTACGCCTGCTTTTACCAGGTGCAAGGGTTTGGTGGGTATTCGCTGGGCAGTAGTCACACAAATAGCCCAACTCTGCACCAGCGAAAATGAATTTGTAGCAGATGGGTACAATCTGTCAAGGAGAAACCTGGCAGATCGCAAGTTCCGGGTTTTCGCACATGCCCATCACATGTGGAAACCCGGAACTTGCAGGGCACTTACGACGTCGTATCATAGGCCTCATAGAATTCAGACCATAGAAATTACACCTCAGAAGGAAAACATTTAGCCTATTCCACCTGTACCAGCTTGTGTGTTGTTCAAGACATTGTGAACTTTTCATCAAAACCTTTGAATCCTTATACACTCTTCACAATTAACAGATTCACCAAAAGGACAATTCACAAAAATACCATGTGGGGGAGGAGGGAGATTTGCTTTGTGTACTAGATGTAACAAAGTTGTAAATGCATTGGTTATAATGAGTTAACAATTTTGATACACATAATTCAGGCAATCTTTCCCCATGTCCTTTGGTGTCTGTAACAATCAAAGTTCTCTAAATTATATTGTGATAAAATGCATTTGCGTTTAACTTTCAAGGTAGTCCATGATTGCAGCTATTGATCCGAGCTGGTATTCTGCCTGCTGCTAATCAGGGTGGTCAGTCTCATGCCACTTGGCTTTAGTGTACTCAAGTAGCTCGTGACTGATAATTACATTTTGGGCCAATGCACATTCAAAACTGCTTTGCACTGATGCAATATTATAACTGTGGCCTATATGTGGACTCAATGGACCAAAGAAAAAATGAGATGCCACTTATTGCTAAAAGTTTCCACTTTATTTTACAAATTTTAGAGTTCAGTATATCTAATTCTGTAACACTGCATTGCATCCTATGATATTGTTCCATGTCTAATGGTTATCTATGAAGATTTATAATTGATATATCAATGATTTAGACTTCAATGTAGGGGGCATGATTAAGAAGTTTGCAGATGACACAAAAATTGGCCGTGTGGTTGATAGTGAGGAAAAAATCTGTAGACTGCAGAAAGATATCAATAAATTGGTCAGGTGGGCAGAAAAGTGGCAAATGGAATTCAATCTGGAGAAGTGTGAGGTAATGCATTTGGAGAGGGCTAACAAGGCAAGGGAATACACAGTAAATGGTAGAATACTGAGAAGTGGAGGAACAGAGGGACCTCGGAGTGCATGTACACAGATCCCTGAAGGTAGCAGGACAAGTAGATAAGGTGGTTAAGAAAGCATACGGGATACTTTACTTTATTAGCTGAGGCATAGAATACAAGAGCAGGGAGGTTATGCTTGAACTGTATAAATCACTAGTTAGGCCACAGCTAGAGTACTGCGTACCGTTCTGGTCACCACATTACAGGAAAGATGTGATTGCACTAGAGAGGGTACAGAGGAGATTTATGTGGATGTCGTCAGGGCTGGAGAATTTTAGCTATGAGGAAAGATTGGATAGGCTGGGGTAGTTTTCTTTGGAACAGAGGAGGCTGAGGGGAGATTTGGGTGTATAAAATTATGAGGGGCTTAGATAGAGTGGACAGGAAGGACCTATTTCCTCTAGCAGAGAGGTCAATAACCAGGGGGCATAGATTTAAAGTAATTGGTAGAAGGATTAGAGGGGAGTTGAGAACTTTTTTTCACCCAGAGGGTGGTGGGGGTCTGGAACTCACTGCCTGAAAGGGTGGTAGAGGCAGAAACACTCATCATATTTAAAAAGTACTTGGATATGCACTTGAAGTGCCGTAACCGACAAGGCTGCGGAGCAAGAGCTGGAAAGTGGGATTAGGCTGGATAGCTTTTTTTCAGCTGGCACAGACACGATGGGCCGAATGGCCTCATTCTGTGTCGTAAATTTCTATGATTCTATGAGGGTTATGGAAATACAAGTGTAAAAGCATAATTGTTTGCTATTTATTTTTATTTAAATCAGTAAACCACTAATTGTATAATGTCTGTTTGCTAGGAGCAGGTATGAGTAAGTGATTGCAATAAGGGTTTATATAATCATCACATTTCCAATGTTTTCACTCCTTTCTAATTACCTATCTCCTTTAAAATACCAAGCAGAACATTCACTCCTGTATCAAGAAAGGCCTTCTAGTGTTTTCCTCATAAATGGGCACAGGGCCCATCTGGCCATTCTTTATGTGCGAATTTAGACAACGAGTATTGGTAGGTCATTGGACTCTGGAAACATTACAGCCTGAACCTTTCTTCACCCGATGGCTGCACACTAATGCTTTTCAGGAGGAGATGCTGGATAACAATCGTGAGCAGAGATCCTCTTTTCTAGCCTAAGGTGCTCTGGCCTAATTGCAGTGCCATTACCCTAGGCCGAGATCAGCTAACTGCATTTGCTGGAAATTTGTGCAATTACTATTTGCAGGATATTGTGGCATGAGTGACTCAGGCCATTATTTAAGCCCCGCCAAAATTTCATGGGAATTTTGCGCTGTTGTGCCGAAGCAGTTGAACAGCTAATTATCTTCGCTCCGCCCCCATTACAATCAATGGTGAGATTGAGTTTGCTGAGTCAAAGCCCCCGAGATCACCTCTGCCACTTAAATCGTTGCAGATTGGCGCTTGTGGGGTGAGTATGCAGGAATCGTAACAGGAACGTGTTTAAAAGAGGCAATATCACTCTGGGCATCATAATACAGTTACTGTCTCAATTCTAAATTTTCTTCATCAGCTTAATCAAAGCAGAGCTCACATTCTTGAAAGTTTAATGTAATGCAAGTATCATTTATACTTATTTATTGCATTGCTAAATACTGTAATCGAAAAAAGTAGGGTAATTCTTGAAGCACTGTGAAATTGCCTTTTGGGGTGACTGTTTTCTACATTGCTTCTAAAATTGCATTCTGATGTCAATCACGCTTGAAGTACAGCACTTTTACAATCCACAGCTCCAAGCCATAACCTCACGATACAAAATAATTGTTTGTTCTTGTGGCAATATTTATTCATCCCTGTTTATATCTTCTAGTAATTTGCTGCCAGATATAAATAAATAAACAAATAAATTAGGTTGAAATTCCTGCAGAAATCAACAGTTGAAGTGAATTCTTAACTATCCATTGGCCGCGCCACTCCTTTGCTGCTATACTCGCTGTGGCGTATTCTAATTATTTTTGCAGCAAATTGTGGCATGAATTCGCCACTGGAAGATCGGGGAGCACTGCAGTCTAAACTATGCCTTTCATTGCCAATATCGGCATTGCAGCGAATTCTGGGCCAATATGGTTTAGTACCACACTTGGCAGTACATTTACCAGCTGAGCTGTCAGAAGCACCCTGGAAAGGGCTTTTTAAACACAAGCATGTTAACCAAAATAATTGCTAAGCAATAAACAGGATTATCACGAAATAATCTCTTCCTATAATCACATTTAGCCGTCTTAAATCAGTTCAGTAAATAGAAGTACGTACATCAACCATTTGAATGTCTTCTGGGAGAGGGCCAGGATGGTTGGGTCCATTGGCAAGGTTTCGGTTTTGATGGTCCGCACAAAGATTTTGCCTCAAATGGTTGTGCATTTTCTTCCTTTGCTTTCTATAGAAGAACAATAACCAGAGTAAGTTCTACACAAAATAACAGACATGGTATTAAAATAACTTCAACAAATCGCAACATATTAGACCTATGGGATTAAATAAATAAATTAGCACATGGGATCTTGGTCTTCATAAATAGAGGTATTGAGTACAAAAGTAGAGAAGTTATGCTGATCTTTTATAAAGCGCTGGGTCGACCACAACTGGAGTATTGCATCCAGTTCTGGTCACCACACTTTAGGAACGATGTGAAGGCACTTGAGAGGGTGCAGAGGAGATTTACCAGAATGGTTCCAGGGATGGGGGATCTTAGCTACAAGGACAGGTTGGATAAGCTGGATTTGTTTTCATTAGAGCAAAGGAGGTTGAGGGGTGATTTGATAGAGGTATACAAGGTTATGACAGGTTTGGATAGGCTAGATGGGGTAAGGCTGTTCCCACTAATTGATGGTACAAGGACTAGGGGACACAGGTTTAAGATTTTGGGCAAGAGATACAGGGGGGACGTGAGGAAAAACTTTTTTACATAGCGAGTGGTGAGGACCTGGAATTCGCTGCCGATGGAAGTGGTGGAAGCGGAGACACTCAATGTTTTCAAGGGGAGACTGGATAGGTACTTGAGGGCTACGGGGATAGAGCGGGGGAATGGGACTGACTGGATTGCTCCACAGCGAGCCGGCGCAGATTCGATGGGCCGAATGATCTCCTCCTGTGTCGTATGACTCTATGACTATGACCTCAGAAATATAAATGTATCTATTACATTATTTGCAAATTTGAAAAAGAAATACAAATTACTGTACACTGCAACAATCTAGAAACGACTTTAAATTCTCATAAGATGCTTTACATTACAGTGACTGGCAGATTGTAAGACTTACTTTGTTTTGCAATATGCCACAACACACACAATTCCAACCACAAGAAGAGCAACACAAATGCCAGTAATGGTCAAGACTCTCTTTTGATACAGTTCCTCGGCTTCTGCAAACAGAAACACAGGGTACAATAGGGTTAAATGCCTCATTCAGACTTAACCACAGGCACCACCTAATTTACTTCAGTCACAAGTTGCACATGAAAAGCCCTCACTGGAACATTTCTCACATTAATTCCATACACAGAAACATATATGCAAATACAATCATAGGTAGTGTACTAAATAGCTAGAAATAAATTGAAGTTAACTGTACTTAAAACACAGCAAACAAAATGACAATTAACCCCCCGCCCTGAACACACTAAGGACAGACTGCAGGCCTTCATAATAAAACTTTTTTTTAAATTCAGCTGAAGAGCTATTTAAAATAAGCAGTAAAATTAAAATGACAGCGTATTAAGGTATAACTCATCAGCTTCAGAGAGATTTCAAGTTAAGGAGGAATAGTTAACATTTTAATTTTTGTTTAAACGTTCTAATTTTGATATTCTTATTCAGCTATTAGAAAAACAGTTGAAGCATATTTGCTGTAACCTAGTAATTATAGAGATTGAAAATTGACAGTAGGCAGACTAGTTAAACACTGTTTATATGTGTGTCAATTACAGCAATGAGAATATAAAGAAATCAAAAGACAACAGAAAAATGGGAGACACAAAAGCGTTTTAGTACAAATAGCTGGTAACAGATTGGGGGTTTGGGGGGGTGCGGGGGAAGTGGGGAAGTCAACGGCCTGGCGTAGCATGCTTGTTACTGAAGAAGAGAATGGGCACATTGAGGGAAGAAAGATTAAAGCAGACTGTGAAGGGATGCCCCAGACTTAAAAAAAAGGCATCCTGACAAGACATGGGAGTTGGAATTTTTTTTTGTGATCAATAATTAGAATGACAGCAGCACTCATTTTGCTGAAGGCGAGAGAAATGAACAGGCTCATGTGTTATTAATGCTTTGTTATTACCCTTTTGCAGTTAATATTAGGGAACTGCTGTGACATCAATGACATCATATTTATCATGTGCATGACTAAAGACTAACCAAAGTACACAAATGTGTCTCAAAAATCTGAGATTAATTGCACAATCTTACCCAGGATGAAAACAAACTTGTTGAAAGTTTACATTCAAGTAAAGTGACTTTTGGTACAAGTTTTTGAAACTGTTTAATTTTCTCTCAATAAATAAGTTTCATTTGCTTTAGCTCGAATGTTTAGTTGTTTTCCTTAGCTGGGTCCATTTCTAATTTTTAAACTGTGTGCCATAAAAATTGTTTATATTAGCTGCAACTTCAGCAAAAACATTATGACCTGCAGCCTTGCTTGATTTACTGTTAAATCAACTTTATTATAAACCAAGTTTGGAGTTCAAAGAATAGGTCTCCTAGTCTAAATACCAGCTTCACTTATTGAAACGCTAACAGATGACACAAGCTTACACACATCTGGAGCTAACATGAAATTTATAGGTCAAACATTTAAGCAGCAGTTTCATGCTGTCTATTTACAACAGTTCTAAATCTGGCAAGAGTTCTGCTGGGCCAGCTGCAGCTCATCTCTAGTCAAAAAGAGTGCTGCTATAGAAAAGCTTTGCTTATCTGTAGCTCAATGTCATCATTAGATACTGGACTCCTTTATTTTGGTAATGGATGGATTAGTACAACTAGCCAGCTGCAGTCAGATCATCCCTTCAAAGCAAAAGAGGTTGCTAGAAATCCAAGGCAGCTTTTTAAATTTGCAGATTAAAATGAATGGTTTTCCATACCCATAAATTCAAATCCAAGATGCTCTGCCAATGCAGAAAGTTGACAAAAAAGAAAGAAAAAAAGGAGAACAGTTTCAGAGAAGAATATTTAAAACATACCAAAAATTATACACGTTATGTGGTTAGCTCGAACTTTGGTACAGAAATAAGGCAGGTGTGACATTAACATGTAACATAGCGCTCAGGGAAGCCTTTCCATCTCGGACAATGGGCACTACCATTACAGGCAGAAGTTTTACACATGCAAAACAAGACAGGAATGGGTGGAATGCAGTTAGTTGCAAATGATTACTCCCTTCTTTACAATTCTAGGGAACAATATTATGAAAGACATAAGGTGACTATTTAGGAGTACAAAGACAAGTTATTATTTATGATTTTATATCATGTTTAATGTAGAGATGGCTTTATCTGTGCTGTGAAAACATTGCTTTCAAATAGACTAATGTTATGTATACTAGCATTAAAAGGGGCTGAAAAATCTGGCTACCAATTCCACCTAGTTTTATACAGAACGTACGCACAGCTCTTATTCGTGAAAAATAAGCCTGATTTGTTGGTGTTGGCAATGAGAGTGTTAAGGTGTACAAGACTAGTGGCAAAATAAAATATCTTCTTGTCCATAGAACGTATGATTATCATTGTGCTTTTTATTGTTTTTTTCTCTTGTCAAATTTGTCCCTTCCTTCCTCTCTTGAAGGCACTGCGGTCTTGTTAAGATCGAATTCTATAAACCTCAATTGCCCTCCAATACCTCACCCAAATGCCTATTATTCATGTCTGAGCCTTGAAAGTGATTGTTGGCAGGCTATTTGACTGTGGGAGCATCACTGCTGAACCTGATCCTGTCCTTACCTAATGTGTACATGTTACTGGACAGCAGCAAAGAACAGGAACCCTATCCAATTTTGCCATCCTTATCCCAAGGATACTGAGGTCAATTGTAGCATCACAACCATCCATTGGCTAAGATCAGTTAAATCAGCACAGACTGAGGACTGATCATGGGAACTTCCTGATATTTATGATTTAGCTTCTTGGCTGGTTAAATTCTTTGAGCTATCCTATTAGGGAATCCAGTGATGATTGTTTAACATTATACTATGATTTACAGTGAATAATTTTCTCTGAAATGCAATGTAAATTATTAACTAGTATGTTATGACACTGAAACCACAAAAGTGGTTAAGAATGCTGCAGAACTACGAAACAGTAGTTCCGCTGATAACTAAGAAACAAATTCTGGGTGTGAATTTCCATCGAGTTTCTCCTGTTCGTCAGCTGTAACTTTGGTAGAAGAGCCATGGAAACTATGGAAGTTATGATTGGGAGAACCCTGGAAGAAATTCACCCCCTTAATTTCTAATTCTAAGTATATAATCATTGTACAAAATAATGGATATCAGAGAATTAATTCAAGGCTGTGAGTTTCGGCTAAGTTTGACATTGTTCAGTCTTTATTCCCATGGTCTTGTAACACAAACTGAAGTATCTATAATTGTATATGTTGAATAATCTTAAAGTGTCTGAATGTCAGGAATATCCCACACCCTCTGATGTGGTATTCTTGGTATCTCAAGGACAGGCATTCACAGTCAAAAGAAGATTGTACTATAAAGCAAGGCTGCAGATTATATGGGAGAAGGAGGGTTACAGAATTGAAATAAGTGGGAGGAATGCATAATGTCTAACAGAGTTCTTTCTCCAAGTGGCTTAAATGAAAGAGAATAATTTGAAAAATGCAGCATTTTGTCATTTTTGTACACCAGCTACTGGATTATCCTTAACTCTTAATTGGTGAAGTCGTTTAAGCCGTGTTGTTCAATACATTAGCCACTAGCCACATGTGGCTAATTGGGAATCCAATTGTGGCTAATTACATTCTGATTAGTAAATAAAAAATGAGTAATAGACAGTGTCGTTGAGCAGGTGATCTCACGGCATGTTCGCATGGCATGTGCTTGTGTACTTTAACCTTTTTGTGCATTTGTTGGTAAATTGGTAAGACAAAAAGCAGAGTGTGCGAGTGTGTTTTAATTGCTGTGTGTGCTTTACTTCCTTGGTTACTCATTATTTGCTAATATGGTGCATAACATGGGTGAAAATGCTGGACTTCAGCACCATGTAAACACCAGCAATATTGGGCTGAATTTTAATGGGGAAGGCACGTTGGGGTGGGGTGGGGTGGGGTGGGGCGCGTTGGGGTGGGCTCCGAGGTGGTCAGATTCCCGCAGGTCCTGCCCACTTTAACGGCAGGGCCTAATTTAAATGGGAAGCCTCTGTTTCCCACCCGCAGCCAGCCAGATTGAGAGGCTGGCTGGTTCCAGGTGGATATGCCTGTGGCACTAGGCCGCAGAGAGGAGGGCGGGAGGGATCGCATGGAGGTTGAGGGGTTGGGGGCTGGAAGAAGATTGGGGGGTTCCAAAGTGGTTCGGTGGCTGGAAGAAGATCGGGGGCGGGGTCCGAAGTGGATTGGGGGCCTGGAGAAGATTGGGAGCGATCTGATGTCAATCGGGGGCTGGGAGAAGATTGGGGGGGATCTGAAATGGATCGGGGGCTGGGAGAAGATTGGGGGGGCGGGGTCCAAAGTGGATTGGGGGCCCGGAGAAGATTGGGGGGGATCTGAAGTTGATCGGGGGCTGGGAGAAGATTGGGGGGGGATCTGAAGTGGATCGGGGGCTGGGAGAAGATCGGGGGGGGCGGGGTCCAAAGTGGATTGGGGGCCCGGAGAAGATTGGGGGGGATCTGAAGGGGATCGGGGGCTGGGAGAAGATCGGGGGGGATCTGAAGTGGATCAGGGGCTGGGAAAATATCAGGGGGGATCTGGATTGCATCGGGGGCCCGGAAAAGATCGGGGAGGGCCAGAGAAAGGAGGATCGGAGGCCTGAGGGGGGGAGGTCTTGTGGAGGGATTGGAGGCCTGGGGGGTACTGGTGACCTGGGGTGAGGTCTCCGATCACAGTGGGGTGGGTTAGGTAGGGACTCTGGATCCAGGAGATAGGTGTAACGGCACTTACCTCCTGGGTGCAGTCCTTGCCTTGCTGTAACTGGTGAGTTTCATGAGGTGTGCAAAACCCCACCAACTGCAGTTAAATGCAAAATGGAAGTTAAAGAAGAGGCTTCCAACCTCATTATAATATTTAAGTGGATGGCCCGCTTCCTGGCAGCAGGTTGGTTCCCCACCCCCATCCCGCCTCCATTAAAACTGGAAGTGGGCGGGTTGGAGGCTGGTTCAGGTCGGGATTCTGATTTTTTACTACCCCCATCCCAACCATTTTTTTAGGTTAAAATTCCCCCCATTGTATGGAGTTATCATTGCGGTGAGCAGACATTCCCTGCACCGGAACAGGTAAGCCAGAGGCCCGATCAAAATTGGTCCTCATTTAAATTAGACTGGCAAGCTGTGGACATCAGAGAGGCCCTCAGGTCCTGAAAGGGGAGGGGGAGGTGATCGGGAAGGGGCCAAATAGGGATGGGCAATGGTCTTCGGGACTTGTATGGAGCCGGGTGGAGCAGGAGTGCTCCTTCTGGCTCCACATTCAGGTAAGAAATATTTTTAATAAACTCTAACGATTGCTGGCTAGTCTGCCCGGGTCGCCTAAAAAATAGTTCTCACAAATTTAGCAATGAGATCAACACCTCTATAGATTGGGCGCATGCCGTCCCACTGCTAAATTGGTATGCTTTGCTCTTGTTTCACGCCTCAAAAATAGGTGCAACGCATATCAATTTCTACCCTTATATACTGGCTTTCTTAGATCTCAAAAACTTTTAGGAACATATAATAAATGGAACCAGCAAAACTGGAAATAAAGTTACCTGAGATATTAAGAGTGAGACAGAATCGAAATATAGTTTAATTGTCTCATTGGATTTTCCAAAAATAAATTATTCAAGCAGAGACAAATCCATTATTATGGAGGAAGAATGTATAAAATTGAAAAAAAATTACGGATTGGTATTTCTCCAGCTGCACCAATAGATCTTTCTGTTGAATGTTTGATTTTATGATCTTATCAATCAGTGCATCGCCTACACCAGGGATGTCCAACCTTTTGCAGCTGAAGGCGAAATACATGTGTTAAAACCAGTTAATTGGTGACATATGATTAGGCAGAAATGCACGCCCTCATATGCAAAAATACGAGACCCCTACACAGAAAAATTGCTAGATCCTGTACACACAAAGAATGAGATGCCCATAAAGCAAGGCTCCCTTATATAAAAATATGAGGCCTCTCATATACATAAAAGTGATATCCCCATAAACAAAATATGCAATTATAAATACCAATATCCATATTTATAATAGGAACTGCCTCCCTCCAGTCGATCCGCTGTAGCACTACCACTAGCAGTAGGGTGTAATTACAGTGTATAGGCAGTTTCTATTATAAATCTGGCCATAGGTATTTATAGTGCAACATAAAAATAAGGCCTTTAAAATGGCAACTGAATTACAACTGTGCAGCCTGCTCCAATTATCCTGTGCCCTCTAATCTTGTTTCACCTGACTACACTTGATGTTGACTCCCTATGTGCGATTATCATTGGAGATTCACTTAATATATTAAAAATCTTACATTTGTGCACCCTTTCTGTATTTTTTCCATTATAAATGTCTATGTCTACATTTATAATGGGAACTGCCAATGTAAACTGGTTAGGCTGTAATTACACCCTCCCCCCTATGGAGGTGCTACAGCGCCACCGCTAGCAGGAAGGTGCAGCATGGCTTGTTTACATAGGCAGCTTCCATTAATTGACCTGTGAGCCACATCTTGAACACCACTGATCTACACTACGCAAGTACTGGAAGCAATCAGAGTTGAGAACCTGAGCATACAGACCTAATATATCATGTTGGTACCTGCTAATTATTATCCCTCTAATAAACAAGTAGCAACGGTATATAGTAATCGCCAGAAATCTCCTCAGAAGTTCTCCTGAATGGCTGCCATAAATTTGAAGAGCACATCTTTCTTGCATATATTTAATGGCCCTGAATTTCGCGTCTCCACGGGTGAGTACGCACGGGGTACTCACCCGTAGGCCCAATGGAAGTGCCGGTTTCCTGCATGCACTGCGCATGCGCGGGAAACCGGCACTTCCGTTCCCCTGAAAGCAGGGGTTCAGAGGTCGAACGCGTGCACGGGGGAGGCTGCACGTGCGCATCGAAATTCTTTTTTTTTTTTTTTTTTTTACAGGTTTTCCCGGGAGAGTAAGGCTGCAGAATTTAGAAATGTAAAAGGTAAGTGGTGAATTAATTAAAATTAAAACATTTTTTCCACAGCTTTATTATTTTTTAATATTTTAGCCCCGTTAGAAAATAAAATTATTTTTTTCAAAAATTTAAATTATTGTTTAAAATAGTTATTTCGTTTAATTTATAGTTTATTTAAAAAATGTGATTTAAAAAAAAATTATTTGAAGATTTAGTGATGTTTTTTAAGAAGAAGGGGCCGTAGTATTTATAAGTCTTGACAGCACTTCCTGTCAGACTTATGAATGAAGCATTCCCTGCTCCGATTGGCTCCCCATGGCCCACGTGATCCCAGGGGACGCATCGAACTAACTGCGCCCCTGGGATACACAAGCACTGCGCGCCGGCAGCTGGACCAGGCCCCAGATCAGAATTCCACGGGGGCCCACAGTTCAACGGCCAGCGCGCTAGGTAAGTACAGATCGGGGGCTTACACCCACGGGAAGCCCCCAACCCGAATTTCTGGGCCAATATGAAAGTACCGTAAAACTGTTTCTTTAGAGCTACGGGCTTTAAGCCTTATGTGATCTAATAATTAATTAATTCAAAAATATAAAGTAAATAATGGCACATAAAACTGATAGTTGACTGTACTTGTGATCATTAACTGTAACTAAACTTTGCTTTCAATATAAATATAGGCTGGGGCTTAAGACAAAGTATCTGAGGGAATTGCATCTCAAACACTACTTGACTAAAGACAGAAAGTCAAAAATAATGTCAACCTTCCTTAATCTCCTTAGGTTTACTTCTCTCTTACCAATGTTTTTTGAAATATTTTTGTTTAAGCAGCAAGTACAATTGAGTTATTGAAAAGTCACTAAGTTCAACAGTGTCAGGGAGTTAACCTAATAGGGGAAAAATTCAGTATCGCCCCGTTTGGGTCGCCATTGTCGGCCATGCGCAAAGTTTAGCACCTGGCGCTAATTATCGCCTCTGACGGCAAATTTGGCTTTTATCGCCCCTGGAGGTGATTGGAGCGCAAAATCAGGCGCTTCACACCTGTCTTAAAGCGCAAAGGCCGAGGAGCGAGGCGCTACCTCACAGCGCTGGCGAAGCTCATGTGATGTCAGTCAGCAATGGAACACAGACAAACTGGCGCCGGTCAGTTCTTAAAGGGGAGTTCTGATGAAAGGTCATCGACCTGAACCGTTAACTCTGTTTCTCTCTTCACAGATGCTGCTTGATCTGCTGAGTTTCTCCAGCATTTTCTGTTTTTATCTTAAAGGGGAGGGTTGATTTTGCTCTCCATCCACATCCTGCTCATTGCAGCCTTGAATCTCGGCCTGCAGAGACCTGTACATCAAATCTGCTGGAAAGAACAATGGAGAGACCCAGGTAAAGAGCTCAGAGTGCAGCCCCCACAGTCTCTTCTAAATCGATACAAGGAAGGGCAAATCAAAATGAACCTGCAAAGTGCTGCTCAGTACCCAAAACTCCTTCACACAGCGTTGAATCTCTCCAGGAGTCTCTCTCCTTCTCTCTCTCAGAATGCGTGGTGCAAAACTGTCACCAACAAAAAAAGGCAGGAAGCGGTCGCCTTTAAATAGCGCGCACCCAGTCCCTTCCTGACTGCAGAATGCTCCCCTCAACCTGTCATTGCTAGCGGCAGGCGGTAAGGCAGGGGGCGCCACTCAATATCCGATTTGGAGCGCTACCGGGGCGTTGCGCACTCGACTGACGTCACGATCTGCCGGCACAGGAGATCGTGGCAGTAGTGTTTAGCGTCGCCGCAAAATGTCTAGTTAATTTCGCGAGCAGCGCAAACATTGCTGCGCCCGGGCGCTAGTTGCTTTGCGCCCCATTAGCGCCCTCTTAAGGCGCTAACGGGAGGCACAAACCAATTGAATTTTTCCCCCAATATCTTTACTTGAAGAGGATGCACCCCAATACTCTGGTTAATGACTATCTCAACATATAATTATTCAGCTCCCTCGCACAGTCAGGCTCAGTAACACTTCCAAGTCAACATCACCAAAAATATCATCAGCATCAACTTTTTAAACAAAATCATTTAAAGAAACAGACGTAAACAGAAAGATCTTAATGTTAATGACAATTCATTGCAATGGTTTGAATTTAGTTACAATATATTTTAGAGGCTCTGCAGTTACACTAGCAATACTGCAGGTTTATTATTACTGATACACATGGGTCTTTCAATAAAATGCTAGTTCCATGGTAAATTGTTACTGATCATCATTGATTGATGTGTCTGGAGTAATGAGATTTAATATTCCTTGGGGTTACGATTGGACTGTTGGAACCAATATGCCTGTTTTTATGGAAGAATAGAAACAATTTTCAAGTGGCAGAGCGAACCTACCACCCACTGGATGAAACAAATCATTTTCACGGTCGGGCTTCATTAGAATAAAATCATCGAGCTGCCAGTGCTAAACAACCACTGAAAAGCAGCTTGTTGTTTGGAGGGAGCAGGAAGTCCAGCAACCCATCTGCGGAGCTGAGCCAGCAGAGGACCTTTTAATGGATGAGGGACAGGCCGATCAGGTGGAGGAAAGGGCAAAACGTCCAACAGAGGTCGGGAGGATTTTTGTGGGGACACAGGAAAAGCATTAAACTCCTCTTGCCCTGCAAAACGTCCACTACTTACCTGAACTCTGGCCTTTTCTAAGGAGCCTCCAGAGATCCCTTTAAGGGACGCCGGTTTAACCGCTTACCGCATAGAGCATGGGCAGGACTAACACACCAAGGACATTGTGCGTTTTAACTTTAAAATTGCATCAGAGTCCTATGTACATCAATGAAACAAAAATCAGGCAGATTCCACAATGGACAGGCAATCTACTCCGCCAAGTTACTGCCCAAGCGACAAGGCTGAAAATGACCCCGTTAACTCTGATTTCCAGATGAATGACTTCTACTTAATAAAGGTAGAGGAGGAGATGGGTTTGGGGAATGGTTGTAGATCAATCTGTTAATATGTCTCTACTTGTGAGATGGTGATTAATGAAAACTTAGTATTAGGGTGTATCGCTAGAATCACAGAATCAAAATCCATAGAGCTTAACTCACATTTTGCATAATGCATTAGCAAAATTATATTTAGAATATTGGTTCCTGGCTGCAAATTGAACTGTTAAGGATACTAAGAGCAAGAGCAAAATATGTGACATAAGAAAACTACGAGGCACTTGGTCTGAGTATTAAACAAGGCTTTAATCAACTGTTTTTCAACATAGAGATCTAGTTGTGTCCTTCACTAGTTCCTGTTAAAGAATGTCCTAAGCAAGCTGGGCCCATGCCCGAGTATTTATACTCTCCCTGGACAGCGCTACCAGCAGGCCGCCCAGTATTACTTCATAAGTCATTTCCACATGAATGACAAGATTCATGTCATTCTTCCCGCCTGAAAGATTGGAAGTCCGGCGGCATCCTTCTACCGAATTAATCGGACTAAGAATAGACGCAGTCGTTTGGATCTCCATTGGAGGCCGGAAGGCACGTCTCCTCGGACCATATTTTGGTCCCTGGGTCGCTTGGTTTGTATCGGCGGGCCGACAGAGTCCGTGTCGCCTTGAACGACCTGAGGGGGACTGGGGAGATCGTGGCTGATGTGATAAAACTCACTACGCACTTGGTTTGAGCATAAAGCAAGGCTTTAATCAACTTGTTTCAGAACATGGAGGTCTAGTTGTACTTCACTAGTTCCTTGTCTTACAAAATGTCCCTGGCAAGCTGGGGCCCACGCCCGAGTATTTATACTCCTTGGACGGCGCCACCAGCTGGCCGCCCAGTGTTATTTCATAAGTAGTTTCTTGATGATGAGATTTATAACATTCTTCCTGCCTAAAAGATTTGGAAGTCCGACGACTTCCTCTTAACGGATTAGGCGGACCACGAATAGCCGCAGTCTTTTAGATTTTTGTTTATGGCCAGAAGGCACGTCTCCCCGGACCGTGTCTTGGTCCCTGGGCCGCTTGATCCGTACCAGTGGATCGACAGGGCCCGTGTTGCTCTGATCGACCCGGGGGAGGCTGGGGAGATCGTGACTCTGGGTGTGGGTCCCCACAGGTGCAGAACTGGCTTCGTCCCATTAGTTAACCGGGGATTGACCGGCATCCTGGCCTGGGGTGGCCATCCCACGGGGAGCGCTCAGCTCCCTGAGCGGATCTGGCGGGGCAGCCAGCAGATCCCTTGATGTCCCAGGTAGGGCGTCATCCTCGGGGGAGCGCAGAGTGTCGGCCTCATCCCCACGGGTCCCTCCATCAGTTGGGTCCGCGGAACCGGCCGGACAGGGAGCCAAGTCCCGGAGCGAAACGGTGGACTCCCGGCCATCCAGGTACCGCACATGTGCGTACGTGGGGTTGACATCCGTAAGTTCTACCTCGTCGACTAGAGGATCGGTTTTCGACGATCGGAAGAATCTTCGGAACAGCACGGGGCCAGGAGCTGCCAACCATGACCGTAGAGATGTCCCATGGGTGGAGCGACGCTGGAAGCTGAAGAATCGCTCGTGAGGTGTGACATTGGTAGAAGTAGAAAGGAGAGACCTGATGGAATGCAACACGTCAGGGAGCAGTTTCCCACTGCTGGTTTGGTAGATTGCATGACCTCAGCGCAAGACGAACAGCGTTCCAAATGATAGCGTTGTATCTCTCAACCTATCCGTTACCAATGGGATGGTATGGTGTCGTTTTACTGGTGGCGATTCCCTGTTGGGAGGGATAACTTTTCAGTTTGCTTGACATGAAGGAGGGACCCCGCTCAGAGTGGATGAAATTGGCCGTACCGCAAAGGGAAAAGACTTGATCAAGGCATTTGATCACTGTGGAAGTAAGCATATTGGGACAGGGGAAAGCAAAGGGAAAGCGTGAATATTCGTCCACCATAGTCAGTAAGTAGGTGTTCCGTGTTGAGGAAGGCAATGGCCCTTTAAAGTCAATGCTGAGTCGATGCATAGGCTACATAGCATGTATGAGCAAGCCATCCGATGGACGGAAGAATTGCGGTTTTAACTCTGCACAAATATTACAGGAGGAACACGTTCTTTTCACATCTTCCGTAGAAAATGGGAGATTTTTAGATCGCACAAAGTGCAACATATGGGTAACGCCAGGATGGCATAAGTCAGTGTGAAGATCTGCCAGAGTCGAAGTTGACATAGAAGAGCAGAATGCCCACGTGAGGGTATCTGGGGCCACATTCTCTTTGCCGGGTCGATAATGTATGGTGTATCCAAAGGCAGCCAATTCCATCCTCCAGAGTTGTATTTTGTTATTCTTGATCTTATTGCGTTTCCGGTTATCCAGCATAAAGGCCACGGAGCACTGATCGGTTATAAGTGTGAAATGGCGACGAGCGAGGAAATGACTCCATTTATGTACCGCTTCTATGATGGCCGTAGCCTCCTTCTCGACAGGAGGATAATGGAGCTCGCTACCCTGCAAAGTTCTGGACAGAAATGCAACGGGTCGACCACCTTGATTCAAGGTAGCAGAGATCGGCACATCCGATGCATCGCACTCGACCACGAAAGGAAGATTTTCATCAATGGAACGAAGCGTGGCTTTTTCCAGTTGTCGCTTGAGGAGGTTGAAAGATGAAATAGCCATTACCTCCAATGGAAATGACTTAGCGTGAAGCAGGCGCTGGATCTTGTTGGAGAAGTGGGGTATCCATTTCGCCTAATAGGCGAACATGCCGAGTGCCCGACGAAGAGAGCCGAGATTCGTAGGGGGAGGGAGCTCCTGAAGCGGACAATATCGCTCCGGATCCGGTTTGATGACACCGTTGCCCACTCAGTAGCCAAGGATGTTGACTGATGGTACTGATTTCACAGATTTGGACTCATTTAAGGTTAAGTTGCGACGATGGAGAATGTCAAGAAATTTCTGGAGGTTGGCATCATGCTCCTTCTGGTCATGACCAGCAATGGTGATATTATCCAGATATGGAAAAGTGTCCGTTAAGTTCTCCTGTTTGACTAGGCTATCCATTGCCCATTGAAAGACGGCCACCCCATTGGTAACACCAAATGGAAGGCGACAAAACTGGTTAAGCCGACCATTGGCCTCAAAGGCTGTATACTTTTTGTCAGAGTCCTTTAACGGTACTTGATGATATGCGCTCTTTAAATCAAAAGTTGAAAATACCTTGCAGTTGGCAAGGTTATTGACCATGTCATCGATGCGTGATAGTGGGTAGGTATCCAGGTCCGTATACTGGTTAATAGTTTGCGAGTAATCGATTGCAAAGACGTTTCTTGTGTTGCTTCAGAGGATTTTTAACAATGATGACTTGAGCCCGCCAGGAAGATGAACATGGCTCAATGACACCGTCAGCTAGAAGGCGAGAGATTTCTGCCTCGATAAAGGCTCGATCATCTTGGCTGAAACGTCGTGATTTAGTGACTATGGGCTTACATCGGGGGGAAAGATTGGCAAACAAGGAGGGCTCGTCGAGCGAAGCCGCCAAAAGCGCACAAAACGGTACTTTGGAAATAGTAAGCTCTGGCTTTGACCCTCCAAACTCGAAAGTAAGTCTTTTGTGTTGTTTCTGGAAATCCTGTCCCAAGAGCACATCACTGCATAGGTTCTTGAGCACCCCGAGCCGGGTGGAGAAATAAGTGTTGCCATTGAGGATAAGGTCGACAAGACAAAAGCCGGAAGAATTGGTGGTCAGTGTCGTCAGAGTCATTGCAATTTCCCTGTCTGAGGGGTAAATACGCAGTTTTAACTTATTGACAGCCCGCTCACTAATGAAGCTGTCAGAGCTGCATGAGTCGATTAGTGCACTCAAAATGTGTCCATTTACCGAAACCTTCGTGGCTGCATGGGACAGACTTTGGGGAAAAACAGCTGTGATGGGAGGAGGGGCAGTTTTACCCTTGACATCTGTAACCTTAGTAGTGGTTCCTTGGGGGAGGAGCAGTTTTATAGATTGCAGCTGTATCCTTAGTAGTGGCTCTCGGGGGAGGAGCAGTTTTATAGATAGTAGCTGCAAAACTAACAGGAGCTCTCGACTGGTATACCTTAGAAAAGTGGCATTTCTTACGAACAGTGGCTCTTGACTGGCATACCTTAGAAAAGTGTCCTTGCTGCAACGATTGCTGGTTGCGCTGCGAGCAGGACAAAATTTCCTATAACGGAACGCACCTCCACCGAAGAAACACTTCCTTCCGGATTGCCAAGATGCCGCTAGGGCGGGGTCATCATCAGTGTAGGTTTCTAGGGTAGTGTTACCATCAGCCAGGTTGGAGTCGTCATCCATGAGGGCTTTTACCCGAGGCCTATCAAAGGAGTCACTAAAAGTGATAGCAGCAGCCGAGAACATGCCTGGTCATAGGCAGCCTGTAACTTGAAGTTTTATTCTCCAACAGACGCTGACGTATGAAGGGAGACGCAATCCCATTAATAAAGGAATCACGAATTAACTCCTCCTGGTACTGCTCAGCTGTAACAGCTTTAAGATTACAATCCTTGCTGAGCCTGCGAAGTTTCTGAAGGAATTCGTCAAGTGATTCCCCGGGTTGTTGTCGAGTTGTGGTAAGTAGATACACGTAGTGTCCGTGTATCAATAACACACGGACTGCAGGAGAACGGTAATAACAGGTGTTTACTGAACAGAGGGTGTGCTGGAACTGAAAGTACAGAAGCCTGCTGCGGCTTTGTATACAGGTGTGGTCACTGCCGGTACTACAGTATAAAAGCAGTTCTCTCTTAAAGGTACATACACAACAATTCCTCCCCTTTTAGATAAACAGTACATAACATTCATTTAACAATTAAATAATAACTCATTACAATTACAATTTTCTTTGTACTATATACATCAGCTGAAAGTAATCATTTATAAATTCAGTCTTTGAGGAGGCTTCCTGATCCTGTCTGGATAGTGCCTTTCTCGAGTATCCTGTTCTTGCGGCGGAGTCGATTCTGGCTCATTGTCATTGGTTGGTTCGTCAGCTTCCAATACCACTGATTCTGAGGTAGACGCAATCTGTACTTCGGGTTCATCACCAGGTGCGCATGCTCGTGGTATGGGTTTGACTTGTTCCTATGACTCTAGAATCTGGTCAGCATGGCATCTCACGATGCTCTCTCCAACGTCCACTGTGTACATTAGTGGTCCCTGCCGTGTGCATATCGTTCCTGGCTGCCATTTTTCTGTTCGGTAGTCGCGGGCCAAGACTGGTTGCCCTATTTTGAAGCTCCTGGTTGGCTTCTCATTGATGTGCTGGAATTGCTTATTCTCAACATGTCGTCTTATGTTTGGTTTGAGCAAATCCAGGCGACATCTTAACCTTCAGTTAAAGAACATCATGGCTGGAGCTTGGTTGGTGACTGCATGTGTCGCATTCCGGTAAGCAAACAAGAAATTATCCACCTTGTGTTGCAGTGGTATGTTGTCATTATACATCGCCTTTATTGCTTTTTAAAGGTTTGTACAAACCTCTCAGCCAATCCATTTGTGGCTGGATGATATGGGGCGGATGTGTAATGCTTTACCCCATTATTCCTCAAAAACCTCCGGAAATCCTCGGACACAAACTGTGGTCCATTGTCGGAGCAAATCTGTTCTGGCAAGCCATTCCTGGCGAAGATGGTCCATAGGACTGCAATAATTTTCTCCGTGGTGGTGGAGGACATTTTGATGACCTCTGGCCATTTCGAATGTGCATCCACGGCGATTAAAAACATTGAGCCCATAAAAGGACCAGCAAAATCAATGTGTACCCATTGCCATGGAGATGAGGGCCACTCCCATGGGTGTAGCGGGGCCTGTGGTGGAGCGTTTTGGACTTTCTGGCATCCTGTGCATCTCTTGGTCATTTCCTCGATTTCTTTATCGATTCCCGGCCACCACACAAACGCCCTGGCTAGGCTCTTCATTTTTACCCCTCCCAGATGACCCTCATGAAGCTCATTGAGCACTCTATCTCTCAACTTGGGTGGAATTACCACTCGGGATCCACACATCAAGGTCCCCAGGCACACTGACAGCTGTTCTCTCCTTGTCGAGAATGCTGGCAACAGTGAGTCGCCATGTGCTGGCCATCCCTTCACCGTCAAATCATAGACCCGAGAGAGTGTCGGGTCATTTCGGGTTTCCTTCTCTATACTTGAGTTTGTAACAGGTAGTTATTCGACTATGGTCGAATGGAATATCTCAACAGGGTCCACTGCAGGTGCTTCCTCCACTGTAGGCAGCGGCAGGCGCGATAGCCCATCAGCGTTTCCATGCTGTTTCGTGCCCTTATATTCTATGTCGTATTGATGTGCCCGTAGAAAAAGGGACCATCTTTGCAGCCGTTGCGCTGTCATCACCGGAACGCCCTTCTTTGGGTTAAAAATGGAGACAAGAGGCTGGTGATCAGTCAGTAAGGTGAATTTCTGCCCGTGCAGATAGTGATTGAACTTCTTCACCCCCCACACCAGGCTGAGGGCCTCCCTGTCAATCTGGGCATAGTTACACTCGGCTGAGGTTAACGAGCGTGACGCAAAGGCTATTGGCCTCTCTGAACCGTCAAGGAATTTGTGCGACAGCACCACTCCAATGCCGTAGGGAGATGCATCACATGCCAACCGAATCGGTAGTGTTGGATTGTAGTGGGCCAATACTTCTTTTGAAGTGATTAGGCATTTACATTTCTGAAACGCACGCTTACACTCATCACTCCATTTCCATGCTACTCCAGTTTGCAGCAGGGCGTTCAGTGTGTGCAGAATTGTAGACAAATTTGGCAAGAACTTATGGTAGTAGTTCACCAACCCGAGGAACGACCTCAGTTGCGACACATTTTCCGGTGCTGGAGCCTTGACTACTGCCTCAATCTTGTCTGGGGACTTATGTAACCCCTCTTCATCAATCACGTGGCCACAATATGAGATTTGTTTCCTGAAAAACTCGCATTTGGGGCGGTTGGCTCGTAGCCCATATTCTTGTAATCTAGTGAGCACCTGCTCCAGGTTGGCAAGGTGTTCACTGTCATTTTCGCCCGTAACCAGGATGTCGTCCAAATAACACTGGGTCCCCGGGATCCCTTGCAGGACTTGTTCCATCGCCCTCTGCCAAATAGCCAGAGCTGATGCTACCCTGAATACCAGTCGGTTGTACTGGTAAAGACCTTTGTGAGTGCTTATCGTGAGGTATTTTCTAGATGCTTCTTCTACCTCCATTTGTAGATATGCTTGGGCCAGATCAATCTTCGTAAAGCGTTTCCCTCCAGATAGTGAGGCGAAAATATCTTCTATCCGCGGAAGTGGATATTGTACTGTGTGAAGGACTGGGTTCACAGTTACCTTAAAGTCCCCACAGATGCGAACCTTCTTCGGTTCCCCAGGCGTGCTGCTCAATGACTTCTTCATTACAGGAACGATGGGTGTGGCCCATTCGCTCCAGTCCACCTTGGACAGCACACCCGAACACTCCAGACTCTCCAGCTCTGCTTCGACAGCTGGGCGGATCGTATACGGTACCGGTCTGGCCTTAAAAAATTTTGGGTTTGCGTTATCTTCAATTTTTATCATTGCCGTTACGCCTTTTAGAGTCCCAAGTCCTTGCTGGAACACCTCTTTCGCGTCAGTTAGAATTTTTGACAGTCGTCCAGGTGTGACGCCGTCATCCTTTTTGTCAGCCACAGTTAGCGCCTGAATGGAATGCCAATCCAATTGTATTTTTTGGATCCATTCACGTCCCAATAATGGTGGTCCTCCATCTTGTAGTATATATAGATACAGTTTCTGTGTTTCCTTGCCATTGTATTTAACAGGCACCCTTATTTTTCCTCTGGGGTAGACTTTTTGCCCCGTATATGTCTTCAAGACAATGGACGTGTCCTTCAAGGGTATGTGTGAGAATAGCCGCTCGTAGTCTCGTCGATTCATGACTGTTAGGGCTGATCCTGTGTCCAATTCCATCTTTACTTGGGACCCTGCTATCATGAAGGTGACCCAAATGGTTCGGTGATCCTCCTTTGCGATCACGTTGTGTAACTTTAGACAACTTAGTCTCCTGCTCCCGGAGTCATTATCACTCTTCTGATCTTCTGAACTACTGTCCGTCATCTTTTGTACTTTCTTGTACTTTTCCTTAGTAGTTCTTTTAGTGTTGGTTTTCTTTCCCGACCTGCAGACTCGTGCAATGTGTCCCACTTTTCCACATTGCCTGCATACTTTGTCCTTAAACCAGCAATCCTTCTGGTCAGGGGTTGTTCTGCCGCAGCGATAGCACTTTTCTGCTCTATATGCCATTTCATTGGTGCTATATTCTTGCGGTTTCTGTTGTATTTCCACAGCTCCCCGTGCTGCTGCTTCGTAGGATACTGCAACGCTGAAAGCCTTTTCTAGCGTAAGGTCCTTTTCCGAAAGTAGTCGTTTCTGGGTTCCTTCACTCTGGAGCCCGCAGACAAACTTATCTCTTAAGGTATCTGCCAGTCCTGCTCCGAACTGGCAGTGTTTCGATAACTTGCATAGTTCCGTAAGATAGTCAGCATTACTCTCGTCTTTGTGCTGGTTTCTTTTATGGAACTTGAATCTTTCTGCTATCAGCAGCGGTGTCGGGTTTAGATGTTCCTGTAAGATATTGACAATCTCTTCAAAGCTTTTCTCCATTAGTTTAGCTGGGGTAATTAAATTCCGCAATAGGCCGTACGTTCTCGCGCCCATCAAATTCAATAATACCAACACCTTCTTTTCATCGGCTACCTCCTTTGCCTTGCAGTACACTTCAATTCTTTCCACAAACGTGGTCCAGTCTTCTATTTCGTTGTCGAAAGCAGTGATGCTGCCACTATTCGGCATCTTGGGTGGTTTAAAATGGCGCCTCCCGCGCTTTTCCTTCTTCCCCAATGGATTAAAACGGTGCCTCCCGCGCTTTTCCTTCTTCCCCTTGCTGCCCATGCTGCTCCTAGCATTCTAACTAGTAATGGCGGCACCCCGCGGCTTTCTGCGCGTCTCTCTTTTGTTAATTAATTTTCTTAGTTTTATTCTTCTTCGACGCTGTCCACTGCGCCTCTCTTTTCCTTCCCCTTTTTTATTTTCTTTAACGCTGCCCAACTCTTGAGTACCGGCCGTGCCCTGTGCGCTCCACCCTCTCTCTTTTTCTTCCCGACGACGCTGCTCGGCCCCCTTGCAGAGCCGCTCGATCGAGCTCTAGCCCGCCGCAGTCCGGGAAGGGTCAGCGAACTACCTGCTACCAGCCCGATTTGCTGGGACACCTTGACTGGAGAACCAAGCCCAGCTCTCCACAGCTTCCCCTGCGATTCTCTGAACTCTGATGGATCACTGGGCGGTTGCCCGCACTCGACGCCCGTTGCTCTGGCTTCGACCTCCAAGAAGCTTCTTTTCAGGGATGGATCTCCGTGAGGTGATGCAGTACTGCAGGTGAGTTTGAACCTGCTCGTCGCCACTGTAGTGTCCGCGTATCAATAACACACGGACTGCAGGAGAACGGTAATAACAGGTGTTTACTGAACAGAGGGTATGCTAGAACTGAAAGTACAGAAGCCTGCTACGGCTTTATATATAGGTGTGGTCACTGCTGGTACTACAGCATAAAAGCAGTTCTCTCTTAAAGGTACATACACAACAGGATTGACATCCATTAGTTCCACTTCGTCGACAAGGGGATCACTCTTAGAGGATCGGACGAATCTTTGGAGCAGCACGGAGCCAGGAGCTGCCAACCATGATGGTAGGGACGTCCCATGAGTGGAGCGATGCTGGAACCTGAAGAATCATTCGTGAGGAGTAGCGTTGGTGGATGTAGAAAGAAGAGACCTGATGGAATGCAATGCGTCAGGGTGCATAGTTTCCCACTGCTGGTCTGATAGGCTGTGTGACCTCAGTGCAAGATGAACAGCCTTCCAAACGATGGCGTTGTATCTCTCAACCTGTCCATTTCCAAAAGGATGATACGGTGTCATTTTACTTGTGTCGATTCCCCATTGGGAAAGATAACTTTTGAGTTCGCTTGACATGAAGGAGGGACCCCGATCAGAGTGGATGAAATTGGCCATCCGCAAAGGGAAAAGATCTGATCGAGGCATTTGATCACTGTGGAAGTAAGCATATTGACACAGGGGAAAGCAAAGGGAAAGCATGAATATTCATCCACCATAGTGAGCAAGTAGGTGTTTCATGTTGAGGAAGGCAATGGCCCTTTAAAGTCAATGCTGAGTCGCTGCATAGGCTGTGTAGCGTGTATGAGCGAGCCAACCGACGGACGGAAGAATTGCGGTTTTAATTCTGCGCAAATTCTACAAGTGGAGCATGCTCTTTTCACGACTTCCATAGAAAATGGGCGATTTTTAGATCGCACAAAGTGCAACATACGGGTAACGCCAGGATGGCACAAGTCAGTATGAAGATCTGTAAGAGTTGAAGTTGACATGGAAGAGCAGAATGCACGCGTGAGGGTATCTGGGGCCACATTCTCTTTGCCGGGTCGATAATGTATGGTGTAGCCAATGGCGGCCAATTCCAACCTCCAGAGCTATATTTTGTTATTTTTGACCATAGTGCATTTCCGGTTATCCAGCATAAAGGCCACAGAGCGCTGATCAATTATGAGCATGAAATGGCGACGAGTGAGAAAATGACTCCATTTACTTACTGCTTCGATGATAGCCGTAGCCTCCTTCTCGACAGGAGGATAATGGAGCTCGCTACCCTGCAAAGTTCTAGACAGAAATGCAACGTGTCGACCGCCTTGATTCAAGGTAGCCGAGATCGCCACATCCGATGCATCGCACTCGACCACGAAAGGGAGATTTTTATCGATGGAATGAAGCGTGGCTTTTTCCAGTTGTTGCTTGATGAGGTCGAAAGCTGAAATAACCATCGCGTCCAATGGAAATGACTTTGCGTGAAGCAGGGGCTGGATCTTGTCAGAAAAGTGGGGTATCCACTTCGCATTATAGGCAAACATGCTGAGGGCCCGATGAAGAGAGCCGAGATTCGTAGGAGGAGGGAGCTCCTGAAGCGGACAAAGTCGCTCCGGATCCAGTTTGATGACACCATTGCCCACCCAGTAGCCAAGGATGTTGACTGATGGTACTGATTTCACAGATTTGGACTCATTTAAGGTTCAATTGCGACGATGGAGAACGTCAAGAAATTTCTGGAGGTTGGCATCATGCTCCTTCTGGTCATGACCAACAATGGTGATATTATTCAGATATGGAAAAGTGCCCGTTAAGTTCTCCTGTTTGACTAGGCTGTTCAATGCAAAGACGGCTACCCCATTGGTGACACCAAATGGAAGGCGACAAAACTGGTTAAGCCGACCATTGGCCTCAAAGGCCGTATACTTTTTGTCAGAGTCCTTTAACAGTACTTGATGGTATGCGCTCTTTAAGTCAAAAGTTGAAAATACCCTGTAGTTGGCAAGGTTAGTGACCATGTCATCGATGCGTGGTAGTGGGTAGGCATCCAGCTCGGTTTACTGGTTAATAGTTTGTGAGTAATCGATTGCAAAGACGTTTCTTGTGTTGCTTCAGAGGATTTTTAACAACGACGACTTGAGCCCGCCAGGAAGATGAACATGGCTCAATGATACCGTCAGCTAGAAGGCGAGAGATTTCTGCCTTGATAAAGGACAGATCATCTTGGCTGAAACGTCGTGATTTAGTGACTATGGGCTTACATCGGGGGGAAAGATTGGCAAACAAGGAGGGCTCGTCGAGCGAAGCCGCCGAAAGCGCACAAAACAGTACTTTGCAAATAGTAAGCTCCGGCTTTGACCCTCCAAACTTGAAAGTGAGTCTTTTGTGTTGTTTCTGGAAATCCTGTCCCAGGAGCACGTCACTGCATAGGTTTTTGAGCACCCCGAGCTGGGTGGAAAAATAAGTGCGGCCATTGAGAATAAGGTCAACAAGACAAAAGCCGGAAGAGTTGGTGGTCAGTGTCATCAGAGCCATTACAATTTCCCTGTCTGAGGGGTAAATACGCAGTTTTAACTTACTGACAGCCTGCTCACTGATGAAGCTGTCAGAGCTACATGAGTCAATTAATGCACTTAGAATATGTCCATTTACCGAAACCCTCGTGGCTGAATGGGACAGGCTTTGGGAAAAAACAGCTGTAACACTAGTAGTGGCTCTTGGGGGAGGAGCAGTTTTATAGATAGCAGCTGTAACACTAGTAGTGGCTCCTGGGGGAGGAGCAGTTTTATAGATAGCAGCTGCAACACTAGAAGAGGCTCTTGACCGGCATACTTTAGAAAAGTGACCTTTCTTACTGCAATGATTGCAGGTTGCATTACAAGCAGGACAAAATTTCCTATAACGGAAAGGACCTCCACAGAAGAAACACTTCTTTTTAGATTGGCAAGATGCCGCTAGAGTAGGGTTGTCATCAGTGAGGGCTTCCACCTGAGGCTTACCAGGGGAGTCACTAAAAGTAGTAACAGCAGTCCGTGCATATAGTAAAAAATAGGCATCTGATTTTTTTTGGAGCTAAGTCCAGAGAATATGCCTGGTTATAGGCAGCTTGTAACCCGAGGGTTTTATTCTCCAACAGACGCTGGCATATGAGGGGAGAAGCAATTCAGTTAATAAAAGAGTCACAAATTAATTCCTTCCGGTACTGCTCAGCTCAGACAGCTTTAAGGTTACAATCTTTACTAGCCTGCGAAGCTCTTGAAAGAATTTGTCAAGTGATACCCCGGGTTGTTGTCAAGTTGTGGCCAGTAGGTGCCGAGCAAAAATTTTGTTTGGGGCCTTAACATATAGTTTCTGTAGTGTTTGGATAGCGGAGTCATAGTCTACACAGTCTTCGATAAAGTCAAACACATGAGGGGATACATAATTGGCAAGCATTCATAACTTATTAGGAACATTCTCACCACACTCCTTGAGGAAGTTGCTGAAGGTACCAGTGTTTCCATACCTTAGCAGCTGTAAGTGAATTCGGGTCCAGGTTGAGACGGGCGGCTCTGAGTAGTTTCTCCATAATGGATTGATTACTACATCTGAATTCCCTTCTACAGTTTGAATCATAGCTGTCTGTTCCCAAATCCCTCAGAGCGTGGAGCGGGTTGCAGTTGATTAAATTGACGTAAGAAAACTACTAGGCACTTGGTCTGAGTATTAAACAAGGCTTTAATCAACTGTTTTTCAACATGGAGATCTAGTTGTGTCCTTCACTAGTTCCTGTTAAAGAATGTCCTAAGCAAGCTGGGCCCATGCCCGAGTATTCATACTCTCCCTGGACAGCGCCACCAGCAGGCCGCCCAGTATTATTTCATAAGTCATTTCCACATGAATGACAAGATTCATGTCAATATGATTCATGTTTTTTTTAAATAATGTTGGAAAAAATGTAACTCAGTAAATTCTTTGAACTGAATTAGGAATCAAATACAAGAATTAATGCTTTAAATGTAGAAATCTGCCAATGTGTTCAGAATAGCATTTTTCATGAGCTTGTTAAATTACAGGATAACTACAGTGAAGTTTGCTACTTGTGGATTATTTTTAAAGGAATTTGACAAATTTGTGCTCCAGAAAGTATAGAGGAATAAAATTAGTTTTAGACCAACACATGGGATGTTAGGTGAAGGCTGAGGCTTTGAGAGATAGAAAATCGGAGGAAAACATTGGGCTGTATGTAGCATATTTGAGAAAACAAACATGATGAGCTGAATTACCTTTTCTTTCTCTATGTTCATTTGTTCTTGTTCTGAACAGTCTGTGTATGCAAATAGCAATGATGGAGCAGAACACGAGTAATTAGATTCTTTAGCACCTAATTTAATTCTGTGGGCATTCTTGGTATTTTCATCTTCCAACAAGATTAATTGACTCCAGTGAAGATCAAAAGAAAATCCTACATGTGTAATTTACAGTCCACGCTGCAACTGCATTCTGCAATGATTATAAACCCCAGCCCAACAATGCTCATAGACTAAAGATGCTAGTCCACTTTGTGCCAGTGTGTTCAATGGACCTTTCACTTGTTAGAATAAAATTTTGCTGGGCAAGATTGCTGGACAAGATTTTGCTGGAAAAGACACAAACAACAAATTCGCTGACTGGGACTAATTGAATCACTGCACAGTGAGACATGCCACGCTTACGCATGGCTGGAACAAAGTTCGTCTCGTGTCCTGACTGGGACTAATTGGATCACTGAGGACTAACAAGATTCACTGGTATCCTATCATCGAACTAATCACTTGTATCCTATTATCGAACTAATCACATTCCGCCGGGGAACAAGACGGAACGAAGACCTGAAGAGGCAGAATTGGCAACACAAGTGTGTAAACTCCTGACTGGAGGAAAATAACGATATGCGCTAATAAACGAATTGATTGGATGAATGTAAATGATCTAAAACCAGCTTCTTGGAATTGTATATAAGCTCAGCACGTACTACAATCGGGGAGAAGGTGCTCTCGCAGACCGCGTGGTTGCAGACGCTTCTCCCAGAGCTCTGTCATTTAATAAAGTTGTCTCTCTTACTCAAAGTCTAGTTTCCGAGGAATCATTTTTCCCACAACAAATTGGCGCTGCGAGCAGGGTGCCACGGAGCTGAACAGTCGTTTGAATCAGTGACCAGGGTGAGTAGTCAGATTTTTGACCGCCCATAAATCAGAGACACTCGACAAGGCGACTGAACGGCGAAGCGGCACCAAAACGAATCTGGGACACAGACTGATTGGGTAAGAGACACTACTTGATTTGTATTTGTGTATTTGTATTTGTGTATTTGTATTTGTGTAATAGTAACTAAGAAAAACCTCGGACCAGGAGGACACTTGTCTCAGACACCTAGCCTCAGGCCGGTTGTTAAGAGGGCAAATGCCCCACGCGAAGGCCAGGACCATGAAGTAGGTGCCGAGACTCCAAGGTGTTCTAAAGTCGTGATACTAGTCGAGTACGGTTAACATTTTCCTGCATTATATCATGTTGCTAAGTGAACTAGGAGATTATTAGTGTCGGTGTTGTAGGACCCTGATCAGGTAAACAGACACCGGGGAGGGGTAGAAACCCCGTCCAACAAGCAAGCGTTACACGTCCGGGCACTTTTGAGAGAAAGACAAACCCGGACCTCTGAGAACGCTGGCATAGAGTGCGACAAGAAGCTCGGGTATTCTCGGAAGGAAAGAATAGGGGGGCTCTCTAAGGAACAGATCTCCAGACACGAAGGAACGATCGGTGAAGCAGCGGCGATGTCAGGTGAGGAAGTTAAGAGGGGACCTTCGGGCTCCCTCACATATTCTTATATGACAAACCGACAGTCGTTAATTAAGAAGAGGCAGAAAGACGGTTGGGATGTGTCACAGACTTTAGAACTCCAGAGAAGCTGGTTGACTAAACAGACAAAGGATAAAACCAAGAAGGCAGGAGTGTTATTAATACACCAACTATCAGGACTCATTGAACAAGTAAACGTAATAAAGAAAGTTGCACAAGACAAAGTACAGATGGTTACGGAACTAGAGACAAAGGCGAAATGTCAAGCAAAGATTATAAAGGAATTAGAGTGTAAGGTATATGAGGGGGGACGAATGGGGACCTGTCTAGTCACCACCTCCCTTCCCCCATATTACAGTGCAGAACCAACAGCCCCTGCAGGCGAGGGGGACGTTGAAATAGTCGAGATGGCTCCTGTGAGTCGGGGCGGGACATTGGTTTGTAACTGGCGGTGGGATTAGCCATTCACTCCCGGGGAAAGACAACAGATCATGACCGTCTTAGGAAAACTCCAGCCCCGGAGCCAGAATGTTAAATTCTGGATGGAACTTAACGCCGTCTGGGTAGGGCACCAGTTGCACCTAAGGGATATTCACCAATTGGTCCGAGCAGCCTGCCCTGCGGACAAGTGGCGACTTGTGGCAGGCGGGCATGCAGTTCAACTCACTCAAGACTACAGCGGAGGGCATTGGACACACGCGGTAGCCCTCATTGACGAAATGGACACCCAACAGCCGGCATTTGCCCTTTTTAAGACAGAAGTCCAGAGGGTCCTAGGTGATTCCCCCACGAATTGGAATAGAATCACAACAACCAAACAACAAAAGGGTGAGGGAGCGTCAGAATATGGAGAACGATTATTCAATATCTACCAAGAGAGCTCGGGCCAACAAAATGCCATTAGGACGGACCCGGCCTTTATACAGGCATTTAAGGATGGCTTGTCACCCAGACACCAAGGCATCATTAAGATGGGGGTAGTAACTGCCAGAAACTATGATGACCTGGTAGAATGGGCTAGTGGGGTAGATGGAAGTGGGATGGAGGATAAGGATAAGGATAAGGTTAAGGTAAAGCAAGAGATGGTAGCAGCCGTGACTAATTGGGAATCTGGAACCCGACCCAAGAAAGGACCATGCCACAACTGTGGAAAGATGGGCCACTTTGCAAAAGAATGCAAAGGGAAGAAAGTTGACAAACAGTGCAATTATTGCGGAAAACGGGGGCACCTAGAGGCCGCCTGTTACGGAAAACACGGCAGGCCTAGTGAGGGGCAAAACACCCTAACCGCCGAAGAATATAAGGAATGGCAGGAATATAAGCATAGTAGTTGATGTCCGGTGGCCCCCATAAAAGGTAAAAGGGAGGGGAGAATTTATGTGTCTGCACTAGTAGGGGGCCGACAATGTGAAATGCTGGTGGACACAGGCGCATCAGTTTCCGTCACTAACCTCCCCCTCCCCACGACTAGTAAGTCAATACTCCTGCGAGGACTCAATGGCACTAAAGTGCCAGCTCACTTGAGCACCACGCAGCTGGTGGAAATCGATAATATATACCTCCCCATGAAATTCTATGTGTGTAAAAATAATGAAGGTACAATATTAGGTAATGATATAATGAGGGAGTACAAAGCAATAATTGATTGTGGCAAAGGAAGGTTAACATGGCCAAAGGCGGATGGCCGTAAGGAAAAGATTAGACAACTGGCAAATAACACTGGCACCCTTGGGGTGGCCACCGTAACTACCAGGGACTGGCACGAAGATACGGGAGGATACGGAGCCTTTTGTGATTCCGTGATTGGGGTATGGGCTGAAACAAAGTTAGATACAGGAAAAGCTAGTATCGACCCTATTAAGATTCCCGGACCAGAACACAAATCCCACCGCCAGTACCCAATAAAGGCGGAGGCCAGGAAGGCAGTCGTGGACATAGTGAAGGGGCTAGTAGAAAGGGGTATCCTGAGGGAAACCACGAGCACTACTAATTCCCCCACATGGCCAGTAGAGAAACCTGATGGGAGCTATAGGTTGACTATAGACTATACGGCCCTCAACAGGGTCACTCCTAAATTACACCCCATCGTTGCCAGCCCCTCAACAATTTTGAATGGGCTATCCCCTGAACAGAAGATATTCACCGTTTTAGACATAGCTAACGGATTCTGGGCACTCCCATTAGATCTGGAATCACAAGAGAAATTTGCATTCACAGTAGGGGATAAACAATATACGTGGACCCGATTGCCACAGGGATTCCATAATAGCCCAGCTATTTTTCACCGCGTCATGAGTGATAGCCTAAAACAGATAGAAGTACCTAAAGGAAGCACTATTTTGCAGTACGTCGACGACATACTAATAGCCTCGGAAACGAAGGCAGACCATCTGGCAACCCTATATTTAGTACTAAGGGCCCTAGAGACGGCTGGCCTCAAGGTAAGCCCTAAAAAAGCACAGATAGGAAAAACTCAGGTCCTATACCTGGGACATCTAATCTCCCAAGGACTTAAAGAAATGCCACAGGACAGGAAACACGCTGTCCAGGGCATGCCGAGACCCGTAACAGTACGCGGAGTCAGGAAGGTACTGGGGCTCTTTAATTACAGTCGAAATTTTATCCCGGGGTTCGCTAAATTAGCAGAACCTATACAAAGATTAGTGAAAGGGGGTAAACCCGCATTGGAACCGATAGATTGGGGACCAGAACAAGAGGAAGCTTATACTCAACTAAAGTCTGAGCTAGTATCAGCCCCAGGGCTAGGACTGCCAGATATGAGTAAGGACTTCCACATACATTGCAACAATGAAGAAGGGTTTTACACAGCAGTAGTTACACAGGATCATGGGGATAAAAGAAGGCCCGTTGCCTACTATTCCACAGCGGAGGGACCAGTAGTCACAGGGCTCTCCCGGTGCATAGCTGCATTGGATTGTGCGGCTTGGGCAGTAAAGGTTAGTGAGCCGATAGTAATGACAGGAAACATTATATTGCACACTAAACACACTCTGGTAGAGATGCTGAATACCGGGAAATTAAGATCCGTCTCGAACATGAGACGTGCCAAGTGGGAGGCCGTCCTCCTCCCTCCGAGTAAAGTAGTAACCATTGTTAGAGACACAGGGGAGAACCCGGCAGAAGGAATACTGGGAACTGGGGAGCCCCACAACTGTGGGGACGTAGATATGAACCTGGAAGAAGATAGGATAAAAGACACCACTTTAGCAACAGCGGAAGAGACATTGTACGTAGATGGTTCACGCAAGTATATAGATGGGCTGCCCCGAACGGGGTGGGTGGTGGTTAATGGTGAATTAAAAACCGTAGAGTCAGGATGGATTGATGGAGGCCTATCGGCCCAAGTAGCAGAGCTAGTGGCTCTCACCAGGGCACTAGAGTTGTCAGAGAATAAAATCGTGAACATTTACACAGATAGTAGGTATGCCTTTGGGGTGGTCCACGATTATATGACTGCATGGGGTAGGAGGGGATTCATTACTGCGGGAGGCAATCCCATAAAACACCAGCTGAGGATAGAAGCCCTCCTAGAAGCTAGCGACAAGCCCCAACAGGTAGCAGTAATTAAGATTAAGGCACATCAGAGGGAACCGGACCGGACTAGCCCGGACTGGTTAAATCACCAGGGGAACCAGGCTGCAGACCAAGCAGCACAAAGGGCGCTAGAGCAAGAAAGGATTGAAGAAGTACCAATAGCCACTGTGAGCAGCTCCGACGACGAGATAAGTATTGACGAACTCCATGAGGACACCCCCGACGTTGAAAAAGGTACGTGGGAAGAACAAGGCGCAAAGCGGGGAAGCGATAATGTCTGGCGAAAGGATAACAGGGTAATGGCCCCCAAGTGCATTCAAAATACGTTATTAGAACTCCACCATGGGCTTGTACACTCAGGGAGAGAAGCGATGATGGGAAGCCTCAGCAAAGAATGGTGGTGGAAGGGGATGGGAAGAGATATCGCGAGATACTGCCATCGATGTATCACCTGTGCGCAGTATAACCCCGGGCGACCCATAAAGGTCAAAATGGGACATCAACCAAGGCCACGAGGGCCCTGGGAGCATATACAAATAGACTTCACAGGTCCCCTTCCACCGTCACATGGCAAAACATACTGCCTCGTGGTCATAGACCAATTCACCCACTGGGTAGAGGCTTTCCCCACGCGAAATTGCACCGCTTTGACGGTTGCCAGAGTCTTAGCTGAAGAAGTAATCCCCAGGTGGGGAATATCAATTCAAATGGACTCTGATCAAGGTACCCACTTTACCGGGAGTGTCATAAAAACGGTATGCCAATTAATGGGAATTAAACAAAAATTCCACACCCCATACCACCCTCAAAGTTCGGGCATGGTGGAACGAATGAACCGAACCCTTAAAAATGCATTGGCAAAGGCAATGCAGACGTCGGGGAAAACCTGGACTGAAGTATTGCCCATTATCCTAATGAAGCTGCGAGCTACTGAAAACCGAACGACAGGCTTGACCCCTTATGAATTGATGACAGGAAGGGCAATGTAATTGCCAGAAGGCATCATAACAGGTGGGGCCGATGTAGGCCCTTTAAAAGATAGACTAAAACGATACATTCTGGAACTTAGCACTCAATTAAAGGAGATGCGAAAGAATGTCCGCAATAATCAGGAGGACAAGGATCGGGCACAAGAGCTCACAATGACGGCTTATGTTCCCTCAGCGGGTAGTAAAGTCATGGTGAAAACTCTGCCCAGCAAACCAGGGTTCGCCCCAAAATGGAGTGGGCCATATGAAATCATAATCAGTGGGGATACCTGTGCCTGTCTAGACATAAGGGGTAAAGGAGTATGGAAGCATTGGAAACAATTGAAAGTATATAAAGACAACTGACTGGCTACTTTCTGAATCTGTTTTACAGGTGATCTGCATACCCTTTGTCATAAAATTCCTGTAAAGACTGGACTGTAGTGATATATTAATCATGTTTAGAGTATTATGGGTAATGGCGTTATTTTATATTGTCACGGGAAGCGCGGTACCCCATTTACGTAAAGAGAGAGGATTGCATGTAAATACCTTTCTGTATATGTCATATGTCTATGCGAAAAAAATGGGCCAAAGCTCCTGCTGGGTGTGCGCCCATGTGCCCACCCATACGGGGGGAGGAATCCCATTAAGGCCTATCCCCTTTAAGGTAGAGGAGATGGTAGGGTGGTTATTATACTCTAATACCACCTGGAATAAGGAGGATACCATACAAACCCAAAATAGCTTGAATCCAGATCAGCTGGAACATGAGTGGAAACAGGCAGGGTATAACCCCACGAACTTTAAAGGATGGTTTCATCTCCAGTACGATAATCGAAGGTATCCAGAAGAGCTATTAATCAGCACAGGGGGAAAACTAAACAATGCAGAGGGGGAAGTCTGCTTGGTAACCTATGACGAGACAGGGTTAGTGGTTGGATGGAGTAAGTGCAAGTATAATTACACTTTAACGAAAACCAGTACTAAACCACCAGGTGCCCTAGAATGGCCCTACGTGGGAACGTTTAATTTATCCGAAGTGCTAAACCGGACTAGCAATCTACCCTGGAGGGGAATACCTGGGATCATGTACCAACTTTGGAACAAATTTGAGGCCTATAATAATACCTATTTCATTTGCGGATATAAGGCGTATCCATGGCTTCCACGAACCTGGACTGGGTCATGCTATATAGGATACGTAGTACCATACATCCATTATTTATCCTCCCTAACCCACCACTACGGGTACCAGTCGTTATGGCAACCAGCCAAGCGTGTTAAGAGAGCTATTATGGAAACCGAAAGATTCTGGGCTATAGCATTCCCCTGGTACGGAACAGGAAAAATAGCAAGGGAATCCATAAACATGGCAGCAGTGCTCGAACAAATAGCCAACGATACGGCTGAGTCCCTGAGAGAAATGAGTGCCGAAATGGTGGCGATCCGGACCACCGCCTTACAGAATAGGATAGCCCTAGATTATCTGTTGGTGGCGCAAGGAGGCACCTGTGCCCTGATCGGGACAGACTGCTGTACATATGTCCCAGATAGCTCCGAGAATATCACGAGCCTAGCAAATCATATCCAAGAAGAAATAAAGAAGCTCCATCAACCCACAAGCACAGGGTGGCTTGATTGGTTGCTAGGGAAAACCGGGTGGGGAGCGTGGATGATGCAAGGGATAATAATAATAGTTGTAATTTGTATGTTGATGTGTTGTGCGCTGAGCCTTATAAAGTTGTGTTGCCAAACTGCTATGAAAACCGTGATGCCGATCGCCTCTATCGAGGAGGAACACACCAACCTGCTACCAAGGGACAAAGAACACCAATACGACACTGTCGAAGGAACAACCAAACCCCCGGACATAAGCCAGTGGCTGTAAGCACCGACGAAAGGGGGACCGAGGATAGTCATCTGGGAGCAAATGAATCATGCTCCAGGACCAAGAGGAGGGACTGTTAGAATAAAATTTTGCTGGACAAGATTGCTGGACAAGATTTTGCTGGAAAAGACACAAACAACAAATTCGCTGACTGGGACTAATTGAATCACTGCACAGTGAGACATGCCACGCTTACGCATGGCTGGAACAAAGTTTGTCTCGTGTCCTGACTGGGACTAATTGGATCACTGAGGACTAACAAGGTTCACTGGTATCCTATCATCGAACTAATCACTTGTATTCTATTATCGAACTAATCACATTCCGCCGGGGAACAAGACGGAACGAAGACCTGAAGAGGCAGAATTGGCAACACAAGTGTGTAAACTCCTGACTGGAGGAAAATAACGATATGCGCTAATAAACGAATTGATTGGATGAATGTAAATGATCTAAAACCAACTTCTTGGAATTGTATTTAAGCTCCGCACGTACTACAATCAGGGAGAAGGTGCTCTCGCAGACCGCGTGGTTGCAGACGCTTCTCCCAGAGCTCTGTCATTTAATAAAGTTGTCTCTCTTACTCAAAGTCTAGTTTCCGAGGAATCATTTTTCCTACAACACACTTGAGATGAAACTTTGCAAAGGCTCATGAAAGGATTCAAGCATTACATTATCATGTCTGCATATCTTTTCATGTATTTTGTTAAAGAGGGCTTAATTTTCCGGGGTCGTAGTGGGCGAGATCGGTGGCGAGTCGGATGGGAATGTTGTTATTTTTGATAGCGGGTCGGTAACCCGCTGTCATCTCGCTCCCATGTGCTTTTCCCACAGGCGTGTCTGTCATCGTGGAGCCAACCTAACCAGCAGCGGCGGGGACCCAATTGAGATCATTATCAGGTAGTTGACAGGCACTTAAGAGCCCTTTTTCACTTACTTTTTAAATTTCCCTGCATGGCCACGGGATTCACGCAGCTTAGGAACCACGTCTGTCAACCTGAGGCGTGACTTCCGTGGCCATTGCTCCAGCTGCTTACTTGACAGCATGGAAAACAAACCAAAATAAAAACATGTTGATTACATCACCTAACAGATTGATGGAGATTCTGTTCTACCTGAAAAGCTACTGGTAAATGTTAATTCAGAAATTCCTGAAGGGATGTAAGTGCTACCCTGGATGATGACGGAAATATATTTTTCACTGGCCATTCTCAGCTGTAGCCTTCCAACTCAACAGTAATTGCAGTGAATTGATCTGCACTATAAAAAATGACATATAGCATTTAAATAAATGTTTGTGTTGTTTCTGGTCAGGTTTTGTGATTGTCCAGTTACACATTAAATCAAGATGTGGAGATGCCGGTGTTGGACTGGGGTGGACAAATGTAGGAAGTCACACAACACCAGGTTATAGTCCAAAAGCTTTATTTGAAATCACAAGCTTTCGGAGCGCTGCTCCTTCGTCAGGTAAAGCTGTTGGACTATAACCTGGTGTGTGACTTCCTACATTAAATCAAGTCATCAACCGTAACAATTTCATTCACATCACTGATTCTAATGGTTCAATTTGCTTTCAGTCCCTGAATATAAATAATGTAACTTTTCAGTCTGAGACTTTAGGGTGAATTTCTGCAGAGGTTCTTGTAATGTATGTACCTTTAAGGGAGAGAACTACTTTTTACAGCTCCTGTATACTGTAGTACCGGCAGTGACCACACCTGTATATAAACCCTCAGTAGTGATCTGTACAGTTAGTTCTAGAGTAACCCTCATTCAGTAAACACCTGTTGAATCATTCCCTGCAGTCTGTTGTCTGATTATTGAAGGACACAACATTAAGATACACGGATCTAACATTGGCGACGTGGCAGATTCGAACCTACCTGCAACTCTGCAGATTCGCTTCTGGAGAACAGTGGAAGAAGGTCGAGTCCAGAAGCACGGGCGTCGACCACGGGCAACCGCCCAGTCATCCAGCGGAGATTTCAGCATCGCAGGGGAGGCTGTCGAGAGCCAGGCTTAGCTTTCCAGTCACGGTGGTCCAGCGAAACGGGCTGGCAACAGGTACTGCGCAGACCCTTCGCGGACAGCGGCGGGCTAGAGCCCGACCGATAGGCACAGAAAAAGGCAGAGCAGCGTCGACGGGGGAGAGAAAGAGGGCAGAGAGCACAGGGTGCAGCCAGTGTTCAGGACCGAGCGGCGTCGACGGGGGAGAGAGACGAGAGAGAGCAGAGCGCAGCCGGTGTTCAAGGGCCGAGCAGCGTCAACAGGGGAGAGAGGCACGCAGGAAAACGCGAGGCACTTCCATTGCCACGAGGACTGCAGAGAGCGGCATTGGCAGCAGCGCAGGAGCAGTGCACGAAACCCACAGGGCGTCGCCATTTGCCACGAGGACCGCCGAGAGCGGCGTTGGCAGCAGCGCGGGAGACGCCACTTTAAGCCGCAGCGGGGAAGAAAGGAAAGCGCGGGAGATGCCATTTTAAGCCAGTCTAACCACACCCAAAAATGCCGAAGAGTGGCAGTATCACAGCGTTCGACAATGAAGTCGAAGATTGGACGACATATGTCGAATGCACAGAAGTATACTGCAAGGCGAACGAAGTGCCAGATGACAAGAAAGCGCTGGTATTGTTGAATTCAATGGGTGCAAAAATGTATGGCTTACTACGAAACCTAGTAACCCCAGAGAAGCCAGTAGAAAAGGATTTTGAAAACATAGTGTCAATCCTACAGGACCACTTAAACCCCACACCGCTGCTGATAGCAGAAAGATTTAAGTTTCACAAAAGGAACCAGCATAAAGATGAAAGTAATGCTGAGTATTTAACGGAACTGCGCAAGCTATTGAAACACTGCCAGTTTGGAACGGGACTAGCAGATACTTTAAGGGACAAGTTTGTGTGTGGGCTTCAAAGTGAAGGAACCCAGAAACGGCTTCTATCAGAAAAGGATCTTACGCTGGACAAGGCTTTCAGCATTGCAGTATCACACGAAGCAGCAGCATGGGGCGCTGCAGAGATACAATGGAGACCGCAAGAATATGGCACAAATGAAATGTCATACGGAACAGTGAAGTGCTATCGCTGCGGCAGAACAACACACGACCATAATGATTGTTGGTTCAAGGACAAAGTGTGCAGACAGTGTGGAAAAGTAGGACACATAGCAAGAGTCTGCAGGTCGGGAAAGAAAACCAGCAGCAAGAAATCTCCACAGGAGAAGTACAAGAAGGTACATAAGGTGATGGAGAGTAGTTCAGACGAACAGAAGAGTGATACAGACTCCGGAAGCAAGGAGCTGGGTTGTCTGAAACTACATAATGTGATCAAAACGGAGGATCACCAAACTATCTGGGTCACGCTCAAGATAGCAGGAGTCCAAGTGAAAACGGAATTGGACACAGGATCAGCCCTAACAGTCATAAACCGAAGAGACTACAAGCGGCTATTCTCACATATACCCTTGAGAGATACAAAGATTGTCTTGAAGACGTACACGGGGCAAAAAGTCTACCCCAAAGGAAAAATAAGGGTGAACGTTATATATAACGGCAAGGAAACACCAAAAATTGACCTATATGTATTGCCAGATGGAGGACCACCACTACTAGGATGTGAATGGATCCGGAAGATACAGCTAGATTGGCATTCCATACAGGCACTGACTGTGGCTGACAAAAAGGATGACGACGTCACACCTGGGCGACTGTCAAAGATCCTAACTGACGCGAAAGAAGTGTTCCAGCAAGGACTCGGAACACTAAAAGGCATGACAGCGATGATTAAAATTGAAGAAAACGCAAGCCCAAAATTTTTTAAGGCCAGACCGGTACCTTATGCAATCCGCCCAGCCGTCGAAGCAGAGCTGCAGAGTCTGGAACGTTCAGGTGTACTGTCCAAGGTAGACTGGAGTGAGTGGGCTACACCCATCGTCCCTGTGATGAAAAAGTCATTGAGCAGCACGCCTGGGGAACCAAGGAAGGTTCGCATCTGTGGGGACTTTAAGGTAACAGTGAACCCGGTCCTTCACACCGTACAATATCCACTTCCGCTGATTGAAGATATTTTCGCCTCGCTATCTGGAGGGAAACACTTCACTAAGATTGATCTGGCCCAGGCATATCTGCACATGGAGGTAGAAGCATCAAAAAAATACCTCACAATCAACACCCATAAAGGTCTCCACCAATACAACCGGCTGGTATTCGGGGTAGCATCAGCTCCGGCTATTTGGCAGAGGGCAATGGAACAAGTCCTGCAAGGGATCCCAGGGACCCAGTGTTATTTGGACGACATCCTGGTCACGGGTGAAAATGACAGTGATCACCTTGCCAACCTGGAGCAGGTGCTCACTAGATTGCAGGAATATGGGCTCCGAGCTAACTGCCCCAAATGCGAGTTTTTTAGAAAACAGATCTCGTATTGTGGCCACGTTATCGATAAAGAGGGGTTACATAAGTCCCCAGAGAAGATTGAGGCAGTAGTCAAGGCTCCAGCACCGGAAAATGTGTCACAACTGAGGTCGCTCCTCGGGCTGGTAAACTACTACCATAAGTTCTTGCCAAATTTGTCTACAATACTACACCTACTGAACACGCGACTGCAAACTGGGGTGCCATGGAAGTGGAGTGACGAATGTAGACGAGCTTTCCAGAAGGGCAAAACACTAATCACATCGAAAGAGGTATTGGCCCATTACAACCCGGCATTACCAATTCGGTTGGCATGTGATGCGTCACCCTACGGCATTGGAGCGGTGCTGTCGCACAAGTTCTCGGACGGCTCAGAGAGGCCAATAGCCTTTGCGTCATGATCACTAACCTCAGCCGAGCGTAACTACGCCCAGATTGACAGGGAGGCCCTCAGCCTAGTGTGGGGAGTGAAAATGTTCAATCACTATCTGCACGGGCAGAAGTTCACCTTGCTGACTGACCACCAACCACTTGTCTCCATCTGTAATCCAAAGAAGGGCGTTCCAGTGATGACTGCGCAACGGCTACAAAGATGGTCCCTTTTTCTAGAGGCGCACCAATATGAAATCGAGTATAAGTGCACGAAACAGCATGGAAACGCTGATGGGCTATCCCGCCTGCCACTGCCTACTGCGGAGGAAGCACCAGCAGTGGATCCTGTTGAAATATTTCATTCGACTATAATTGAATGCTTGCCAGTAACTAACGCTGGTATAGAGAAGGAGAACCCAAATGACCCGACACTGTCTCGGGTATATGATTTGAAGGTGAAGGGATGGCCAGCACACGGCGACTCACTGTTGCCAGCATTCTCATCCAGAAGAGAACAGCTGTCAGTATGCCAGGGGAGCTTGATGTGTGGATCCCGAGTGGTAATTCCACCGAAGTTAAGGGATAGAGTGCTCAATGAGGGGTGAAAATGAAAAGCCTTGCTAGGGCTTATGTGTGGTGGCTGGGGATCGATCAGCAAATCGAGGACCTGACAAAGAGCTGCTCAGGATGCCAGAAGGTCCAAAATGCACCACCACATGCCCCTCTACACCCATGGGAGTGGCCCTCATCTCCATGGCAACAGGTGCATAGTGATTTTGCTGGTCCATTCATGGACTCAATGTTTTTAATAGCTGTGGATGCGCACTTGAAATGGCCTGAGGTCATCAAAATGTCCTCCACCATCACGGAGAAAACTATTGCAGTCCTACGGACCATTTTTGCCAGGAATGGCTTGCCAGAACAGATTTGCTCTGACAACGGAACACAGTTTGTGTCCGAAGAGTTCCGGAGGTTCTTGAAAAAGAATGGGGTAAGGCATTACACATCCGCCCCGTATCATCCAGCCACAAATGGATTGGCTGCGAGGTTCGTACAAACCTTTAAGAAGGCAATAAAGGCTATGTACAATGAGAACATTCCGCTGCAGCACAAGGTGGACAATTTCCTGTTCGCCTACCGGAATGCAACACATGCAGTCACCAACCAGGCCCCAGCCATGATGTTCTTTAACCGAAGGTTAAGATCTCGCCTGGATTTGCTCAGACCAAACGTACGAAGAGATGTTGAGGGTAAGCAATTCCAGCACATCCATGAGAAGCCAACAAGGAGCTTCAATATAGGGTAACCAGTCTTGGCCCACGACTACTGTACAGAAAAATGGCAGCCAGGAATGATATGCACACGGCAGGGCCCACTAATGTACACAGTGGACGTTGGGGAGAGCATCGTGAGACGCCATGCTGACCAGATCCTAGAGTCACAGGAACAAGTCAACCCCATGCCTCGCCCATACGTACCTGGTGATGAACCCGACGTACAGGTTGCATTTACCCCAGAAACAGTAGCATCGGAAGCTGATGAACCAACCGACGACAGGGGGCCAGAATCGCCTCCGCACCAAGAGCAAGACACTCGGGAAAGGCGCTATCCAGAAAGGATGAGGAAGCCTCCCCAAAGACTGAATTTATAAATAGACTATTTTCAGCTAATGTTGCATGTTGAAAGTGTTAATTGTAATTAGTTTGATATTTAATTGTTAAATGAGTGTTATGGTACTGTTAATCTAAAAGGGGAGGAATTGTAACGTATGTACCTTTAAGGGAGAGAACTACTTTTTACAGCTCCTGTATACTGTAGTACCGGCATTGACCACACCTGTATATAAACCCTCAGTAGTGATCTGTACAGTTAGTTCTAGAGTAACCCTCATTCAGTAAACACCTGTTGAATCGTTCCCTGCAGTCTGTTGTCTGATTATTGAAGGACACAACATTAAGATACACGGATCTAACCGTTCTCTCACTTGTCCATTGTTAACTTCAATAGAAGAGCTGCAGAAATCCCAGAAACACATTGTAAGCACCACTTACACTGTTTGTCACGGATTCCGCAGCTCTTCCACTGAACTTGCAGAAGATTGTAAATCCACCGCTTTACAATTACATTTAAAATCTGCTTAAATTTATGTATTACCTATACACACACATCTTTTATTTGTACCAGTTACTGATACAAAAGTCTATAGATTTGTGACTAAAGCACCAATAACTTCCCAATTAATGTACTTTTTAAATTATGTTCTTGATCGTATTTGTAGATGGCATCATATTATTATTTAAATATTTCTTTGTCACTCATATATAAATTTGATTATATTACTATATAATACTATATTCAACACCCACTATGTTAAATTAAACTTAAAATTTAATGTGGCTGTTAGATCCGTGTGTTAATGGAGACACGGAATGCAGGAGTTGATTTAACAAGTGTTTACTGAACAAAGTCTGGAGGTGAACTAACAACACAAGACGCTACACAGGCTTATATACCCGAGTGGTCACTACTGGTACTACAGTATACAAGGGCTTCAAAAACATAGTTCCTCTTAAAGGTACATACACTACAATTCCTCCCCTTTTAGATAAATAGTACATAACATTTTAAGTAATCATTAAATAACAATTTTACAAGAACAATAATATACACATTTGCTGAAGTTAATCAATTACAAATTCAGTCTCTCTGGAGGCTTCCTGACTCGGTCCGGATAACGCCTCGGTGGTGTAGTAATTTCTTTTGTCAAGGTCGATTCGGCTTCAATGCTAGTGTCGGGTTCATCTGGTTCCAGTATCACTGGATCGGAGGTAGATACTATGGGTATCTCTGCTTCATCACTAGGCATATAGAGTTGTGGTGTAGGTTGTCCTTTTTCGGATGACTCTATGATCTGGTCAGCATGGCGCCATATTATGCTTTCTCCAATGTCCACGGTATACATCAGCGGTCCTAGTCGTGTGCAAATAGTTCCAGGCTGCCATTTCTCGGTACGGTAGTCCCGGGCCAAAACTGGTTGACCTATCTGGAAGGTTCTAGTTGGCCTTTCATTCATGCTTTGAAATTGCTGGTTCTCTACGTCCCTTCTGACGTTTGGCTTGACCAAATCCAGCCCGCATCTTAGTCTTCTATTGAAAAACATCATGGCGGGGGTTTGGTTTGTAACCACATGTGTTGCATTCCTGTACGCAAACAAGAAGTTATCTACCTTAAGTTGTAGATTTATGTCTTCATTACCCATGGCCTTTATGGCCTTCTTGAAGGTCTGGACAAACCTTTCAGCCAATCCATTGGTGGCGGGATGGTATGGGGCGGACGTGTAGTGCTTAACCCCATTGTTTTTTAAGAACTTCCTGAATTCTTCGGATACAAATTGCGGTCCATTATCAGAACAGATCTGTTCAGGCAGCCCATTCCTGGTGAATATGGTCCTTAATACTGTGATGGTTTTTTCCGTGGTGGTGGAGGACATCTTTATTACCTCCGGCCACTTGGAGTGTGCATCCACCGCGATTAAGAACATTGAGTCCATAAATGGACCAGCAAAGTCGATATGTACCCTTTGCCATGGAGATGAGGGCCACTCCCATGGATGTAGAGGGCTTGTGGTGGGGCGTTTTGGACCTTCTGGCATCCTAGACAGATCTTGGTCATTTCTTCGATGTCTCCATCGATACCTGGCCACCACACAAACGCTCTGGCTAAGGTCTTCATTTTCACTCCACCCAGATGCCCCCCGTGAAGCTCCTTTAGCACTTTATCCTTGAGTTTGGGTGGAATCACCACTCTGGATCCACACATCAAGGTTCCTTGGCACACTGACAGCTGTTCTCTTCTTTGCGAGAATGCTGGCAACAGTGGTTCGCCATGTGCTGGCCATCCCTTCACCGTTAAATCGTAGACTCGAGAGAGAGAGAGAGAGAGTCGGGTCATTTCGCGTTTCCTTTTCAATGGTAGAATTTGTCACCGGTAGACATTCCACTATGGTCAAGTGGAATATCTCCACTGGGTCCACTGTAGGCGCCTCTTCCACCGTTGGCAACGGTAGGCGCAATAACCCGTCAGCATTCCCATGCTGTTTTGTTCCTTTGTACTCTATGTCATATTGGTGTGCCCCTAGGAAAAGGGACCACCTCTGTCGCCTTTGCGCTGTCATAATGGGAACGCCCTTTTTAGGGTTGAATATGGAGACGAGGGGTTGATGGTCAGTCAACAAGGTAAACTTTTGTCCGTGTAGGTAATGGTTGAATTTCTTCACCCCCCACACCAGGCTGAGTGCCTCCCTGTCGATCTGGGCATAGTTACGCTCAGCTGAGTTCAATGAGCGTGACGCAAAAGCTATCGACCGCTCCGAGCCATCAGGGAATCTATGCGATAATACCGCTCCCACGCCGTAAGGGGATGCATCGCATGCCAGTCTGATTGGCAGTGATGGGTTGTAATGAGCCATCATTTCCCTGGACATGATCAAGCCTTTGCATTTATGGAAGGCACGTTTACAGTCTTTGCTCCATTTCCAAACCACTCCCGTTTGTAGCAGTGCGTTAAGCGGGTGCAGAACCGTCGACAAGTTTGGTAAAAATTCATGATAGTAATTTACTAATCCCAGGAACGACCTTAATTGTAAGACATTTTCAGGCGCTGGGGCCTTTACGACCACTTCAATTTTTTCAGGTGACTTATGCAACCCTTCTTCGTTAATGACATGGCCACAGTATGATATTTGTTTCTGGAAAAATTCGCATTTGGGGCGATTTGCTCGTAGGCCCCGTTCTCTCAGCCTCGTGAGCACCTGCTCCAAGTTGGCAAGGTGCTCGTTGTCGTTTTCTCCTGTTACAAGGATGTCGTCTAGGTAGCATTGAGTCCCCGGAATCCTTTGTAGGACTTGCTCCATAGCTCTTTGCCAGATAGCCGGAGCTGATGCCACTCCGAAAACCAGTCGATTGTACTGGTACAGGCCTTTGTGTGTGTTTATCATGAGATACTTTTTAGAGGCCTCCTCAACCTCCATCTGTAGATATGCCTGTGCTAAGTCAATTTTGGTGAAACGTTTCCCTCCGGATAGTGAGGCGAAAATATCTTCTATCCTCGGAAGAGGATACTGTACCGTGTGAAGAACTGGGTTTACAGTCACCTTGAAGTCCCCACAGATGCGAACTTTTCTCTGTTCTTCAGGTTTATCATTATTCAACGTTTTCTTCATGACCGGGACGATGGGTGTTGCCCACTCGCTCCAATCTACCTTGGATAACATGCCTGCTTTTTCCAAATTCTCCAGCTCTGCCTCGACAGCTGGACGAATTGCGTATGGCACCGGCCTTGCCTTAAAAAACTTGGGAATTGCCGCATCTTCCACTTTTATTGAGGCGGTGGCGCCTTTCAGGGTTCCTAGTTCCTGTTGAAACACTTCTTTGGCGTTAGCCAAGATTTCTTTTAATCGTCCAGGTATGACGTCATCATCGTTTTTTTTCTTACTGGTCACCGTCAGTGCCTGAATGGAGTGCTAGTCTAAACGTATCTTTCTGATCCATTCACGTCCCAACAACGGTGGACCACCATCTTGCAGGACGTATAAATACAACTTCTGTATTTCCTTGCCGTTGTATACAACAGGCACCCTTATTTTCCCTCTGGGGTATACTTTCTGCCCCGTATATGTCTTCAAGACAATGGATGTGTCTTTCAAAGGTATATGCGGAAATAGCCGCTCATAATCCCGTCAACTCATGACGGTCAGAGCTGATCCTGTATCTAGCTCCATTTTGACTGGGGACCCCGCTATCGTGAGGGTAACCCAAATGGTCTGGTAATCTTCTTTGGCAATTACATTATGTAATTTGAGACAGCTTAGTCTCTTGTTTCTGGAGTCGCTATCGCTCTTCTGGTCTTCGGAGCTACTGTCCGTCATCATTTGTACCTTTCTGTACTTTTCCTTATTGACCTTTTTACTGTCAGCAGATTTCTTTCCAGATCTGCATACACGTGCAATGTGTCCCATCTTTCCGCATTGCCTGCATGCTTTGTCCTTGAACCAGCAGTCCTTCTGGTCATGGGTGGATCTGCCGCAGCGATAACATCTCTCGAAACCCCGTGTCATTTCATGGGTGCCGAAGTCCTGTGGCTTTTGCTGTATCTCTGCAGCTCCTCTTGCTGCTGCTTCGTATGATACAGCCACACTGAAAGCCTTGTCCAGTGTCAAATCTTTCTCAGAAAGTAGTCTTTTCTGTGTTCCTTCGCTTAGGAGACCGCAGACGAATTTGTCTCGTAGAGAATCTGCCAGTCCTGCCACGAATTGGCAGTGCTTTGACAGCTTTCGTAATTCGGTGAGGTAATCAGCGTTACTTTCATTCTTGTGCTGATTCCTCCTGAAGAATTTGAATCGTTCCGCTATCAGCAGCGGTGTTGGGTTTAAGTGCTCCTGTAAGGTATCAACAATCTCCTTAAAATTCTTGTCCATCGGTTTGGCTGGAGTGATCAAGTTTCGTAACAGCCCGTATGTCCTTGCGCCCATCAGATTTAGAAGTACCGATGCCTTTTTATCATCCGCTACTTCATTCGACTTGCAATATACCTCCACTCTTTCCACATATGTGGTCCAATCTTCTATATCACTATCGAAAGCAGTAATATTGCCAGTCTTCGGCATCTTGAAAATCTAAAATGGCGCTTCCCGCGCTTTTCTTTCTTCCCCGCCAAGTTAAGATGGCGCCTCCTGCGCTTTCCCGCCGCTGCCGCTGCTGCCAACGCTGTTCTCCGCGGTTCCCGTTGCGACCTGCAGCTTTTCGCGGTATTTCTATTTTTTTTATATATCACTTCAATAGTTTCTCCGTTACTTGGAGAACCGTTCCCGTCGTGGAGCGGACCCTCTGGGACTTTCCCCTCCCTCTGCTCGGTCTGAACGCCGACCTGCTTTGCAGCACCGGCCGCGCCCTGAGTGCTCCACCCTCTCTCTCTCTTTGCTTCTGCTTCCCGACTCGCTGCCCGGCCCCGTTGCAGAGCCACCCGATCGAGCTCTAGCCCGCCGCAGCCCAGGAAGGATCAGTGCACTACCTGCCACCAGCCCGTTTAGCTGGGGAAACCACAGACTGGAGACCAAGCCTGGCCCTCGTTTTCAAGTTTCTTCGAGTTATTTTTTTTTTCTTGCTTCTGGCTTCGACCTTCGTCTGAGGAATCGATCCCCTTGAGGTGCTGCCGAATTGCAGGTAAGTTCGTTTCTAACTCGTCGCCACTGTTAGATCCGTGTGTTAATGGAGACACAGAATGCAGGAGTTGATTTAACAAGTGTTTACTGAACAAAGTCTGGAGGTGAACTAACAACACAAGACGCTACACAGGCTTATATACCCGAGTGGTCACTACTGGTACTACAGTATACAAGGGCTTCAAAAACATAGTTCCTCTTAAAGGTACATACACTACAGTGGCCATGGTCCCTTTAAGGATCCCAGCTTAAAACACGCCATGAATGACGTCACCAGACCGGCTCCATCTAATTGGGCCAGGTAACACGCTGGGCAGGTTTAATAGGCCCCATTAAGGTAAGTTCATTTTCTACAGTGAGATGGAGCCAGCAGCGGGGCCGGGATCCGACATGGACACCGGCCGCACCGGGCCCGCCCAGGTAAGGAAAATTCTGGCCAGAGAGCTTCTTGATACATTCAGGATTATAAGAGATAAATCAGATTTCTGCCTTGTTGCTGCCTTTGATAATATGTAGAAATTATTCTAGGATCTTTTGACTCACTGGCTTGATTCTTCTTCAGCCCCTTACTGGGTCTCAATAATACTGGCTGATTTACTTCACAGTTTTGTTAAACAGATAACTGAACTAGGCAATATGATTTAGTAAGGCGCTGAAAATGAGTTGAGGCAGAGTTGAAATGTCCCAGAAAAATTTGCATAAGCGCCAAAGACATGAAGTTCAATTTCTCATATTATGCTTATACAGATGTATTACTAGATACCTATCACCACAATACCAATAAACAATTCACTCACCCTACTAACATTGTGCTTTAAATTCAAATTGGTTGTTTTTCTTTTTATTTCCTTTCACAAAACAATATTTAACTAAATGTACATTCAAATTTTACATGTGGTTTCCCCCAATTTCATGGTAATCCAAGGTCATGTTCAGCATTAACCTGAGTTATTAACCTGAGACATCCTATGAAGGCCTGCACCTTTAGTTTGATGTCCAGTTATGTACCTACCCATATATTTGTTAACTTAACAAAAACTTCAGTGAAGAAGGGACAAGGATGGAATTTTGGGATACTCCAGAAGTGACTGTGTGGGGCAGGAGGAAAAATCTTTTGCTGGATATGTGTTGGCTCCATTGTGACAAATGGGAGTGGAACCAGGCATCGGCACACTTCTGGAAGTGTAACTCAGAGGAGAGATGGCAGAGGAGGATGGAATAATCAACTGTGTTTAACTCTGTGGAAAAGTTGAAGACAAGAAGTGATAATGCAATAAGGTCATTGTCACAAAAGGTGTCATTAGTGACTTTACTCAAGTTTTATTATTGACATTGGGAAGGGTGAAAATCAGACTGTAGGAATTTGAAGAGAGAATTTTGGTGTCATAGAGTCATAATGGCACAGAAGAAGACCATTCGGCCCATCGCGTCCGTGCCAGCTCTCTGTAGAGCAATCCAGTCAGTCCCATTCCCCCGCTCTATCCCCATAGCCCAGCAAATTTATGTCCCTCAAGTTCCTATCCAGTCTCCCCTTGAAAACATTGAGTGTGTCCACTTCCACCACTTCCGTCGGCAGCGAATTCCAGGCCCCCACAACTTGCTGCGTAAAAAAGTTTTTCCTCACATCCCCCCTATATCTCTTGCCCTAAACCTTAAATCTGTGTCCCCTAGTCCTTGTACCATCAACTAGTCTAGCCTATCCAAACCCATCATAATCTTGTACACCTCTATCAAATCACCCCTCAACCTCCTTTGGTCTAATGAAAACAAATCAGCTTCTCCAACCTGTCCTTGTAGCTAAGATCCCCCATCCCCAGAACCATTCTGGTAAATCTCCTCTGCACCCTCTCAAGTGCCTTCACATCCCTCCTAAAGTGTGGTGACCAGAACTGGATGTAATACTCCAGTTGCAGCCTAACCAGCGCTTTATAAAGGTTCAGCATAACTTTTCTACTTTTATACTCAATACCTCTGTTTATGAAGCCCAAGATCCCATATGCTTTGCTAACCACTCTCTCAGTATGTCCTTCCACCTTCAGGGACCTATGCACATTAACTCCCAGGTCCCTCTGTCCCTGCACACTCTTTAAATCTGTGCCATTAATTGTATATTGCCTCTCCCTGTTCTTTCTGCCAAAAGGCATCACCTCACACTTCTCTGTATTAAATTCCATCTGCCACTTGTCTGCTCATTCTGCTAGCCTTTCTATGTCCTGTTGCAATTAATTGGTATCATCCTCACTGTTTGTCACACACCCAAGTTTGGTGTTATCAGCAAATTTAGAAATTCTACTCTGTATTCCAATATCCAGGACATTTATATATATCAAAAAAAAAACAGTGACCCCAGCACTGACCCTTGGGGAACACCACTGTCTACCATCCTCCAGTCTGAAAAACAGTGATTTACCAAAGCTCGCTCTTTTCTGTCCTTAAGCCAATTCCTTATCCAAACTAACACTGACTATTCCATGAGCCTCAATTTTGTTAACTAGCCTTCTATGTGGTACTTTGTCAAATGCCTTCCTAAAATCCATGTAGACAACATCCATTGCATTCCCTTCATCAATCCTCTCTGTTACTTCATCAAAAAAATCAATTAGATTAGTCAAACACGATCTGCCTTTTACAAATTCATGTTGGCTCTCTTAATTAGCTTAAACCTCTCCAAGTGGCCCTTAATTTTTTCCTTGATTATTGTTTCTAAAACTTTACCCACCACTGATGTTAAATTGACCAGCCTGTAGTTACTAGGGTTGTCCTTACACCCTTTCTTGAACAATGGTGTCACATTTGCCACTTTCCAATCCTCAAGCACCTCCCCCACATCTAGGGAAGATTGGAAAATTATGGCAATCCCTTCTGCTATCTCCTTCTCCAATTCCCTTAGCAACCTGGGATGCAAGCCTTCTGGACCAGGCGACTTGTCCACTCTAAGCATACCCAGCCTTTCTAGTACATCCTGTCTATCAATTTTCACCCCTTCCTTTGCTTCTACCTTTTCCACTTCTACCGATATTTTGTCAGCATCCACCTCCTTAGTAAACACCGATACAAAGTACTCATTGAGTATTCCAGCCTTGCCCTGCGCCTCAAAGCATATATCACTTTCTTTGTCTCTAATAGGCCCCACCGCGCCTCTTACTACACGCTTACTGTTTACATGCCGGTAGAAGATTTTTGTGTTCCCTTTTATGTTAACTGCCATTCTACTCTCATATTCTCTCTTTGCCAATCTTATTTTCATTTTCACTTCCCCTCTCAACTTATTGTATTTGGTTTGGTTCTCCCTTGAAGAATTCACCTGATATGCATCATATACCCTCTTTTTGTGTTTCATCATCTTCTCTATCTCCCTCGTCATCCAAGGAGCCCTTGCTTTGGTTCCCTTACCCTTCCCTCTTGTTGGAATGTACCTAGCCTGTACTTGGAACATCTCCTCCTTAAAGATCACCTATTGTTCTGTTACAGTTTTTCCTTTTGGTTCCATTTTACCCTGGCTAGATCCTTTCGCATCCCATTGAAGTTAGCCCTATTCAAACAGGGGGCTAAAGGGGGGGAGGAGCGAAACATGATCAAAATCACTAAGGAAGTGGTACTCGGTAAAATAATGGGACTCAAGGCGGATAAATCACCTGGACCTGATGGCTTACATCCTAGGGTCTTGAGGGAAGTGGCGGTAGGGATTGTGGATGCATTGGTAATAATTTTCCAAAGCTCCCTGGACTCGGCAATGGTCCCGGCAGACTGGGAAACTGCTAATGTAACACCCTTATTTAAAAAGGGCAGTAGACAGAAGGCTGGAAACTATAGACTGGTTAGCCTAACATCTGTGGTAGGTAAAATTTTGGAGTCCATTATTAAGGAGACAGTAACAGGACATTTGGATAATCATAATTTAATAGGACAAAGTCAGCATGGTTTTATGAAGGGGAAGTCATGTTTGACAAATTTGCTGGAGTTCTTTGAGGAAGTAACGTATAGGGTGGATAAAGGGGAACCAGTGGACGTAGTGTATTTAGACTTCCAAAAGGCATTTGACAAGGTGCCACACAAAAGATTATTGCTTAAGATAAAAAATCACGGGATTGGGGGTAATATTCTGGCATGGATACAGGATTGGCTATCTAACAGAAGGCAGAGAGTTGGGATAAATGGTTCATTCTCAGACTGGCAATCAGTAACTAGTAGTGTTCCGCAGGGGTCAGTGCTGGGTCCCCAACTCTTTACAATCTATATTAACGATTTGGAGGAGGGGACCGAGTATAACATATCAAAGTTTGCAGATGATACTAAGATGGGGGGGGAAAGTAGTGAGTGAGGAGGACATAAAAAACCTTCAAGGGAACATAGACAGGCTAAGTAAGTGGGCAGAGATTTGGCAGATGGAATACAATACTGGAAAGTGTGAGGTTATGCACTTTGGCAGGAAAAATCGTAGAGCAAGTTATTATCTTAATGGCAAGAAACTGGAAAGTACTGAAGTACAAAGGGATCTGGGGGTCCTGGTGCACGAAACTCAAAAGGTTAGTATGCAGGTGCAGCAAGTGATTAAGAAGGCCAATGGAATGTTGGCTTTCATTGCTAGGGGGATAGAATATAAAAATAGGGAGGTATTGCTTCAGTTGTACAAGGTATTGCTGAGACCGCACCTGGAATACTGCGTACAGTTTTGGTGTCCATACTTAAGAAAGGACATACTTGCTCTCGAGTCAGTACAAAGAAGGTTCACTCGGTTAATCCCGGGGATGAGGGGATGGACATATGAGGAGAGGTTAAGTAGATTGGGACTCTACTCATTGGAGTTCAGAAGAATGAGAGGCGATCTTATTGAAACATATAAGATTGTGACGGGGTTGGATCGGGTGGATGCGGGGAAGATGTTCCCGATGATGGGTGAAACTAGAACTAGGGGGCACAGTCTTAGAATAAGGGGCTGCTCTTTCAAAACTGAGATGAGGAGGAACTACTTCACTCAGAGGGTGGTAGGTCCATGGAATATGCTGCCCCAAAAAGCTGTAGAAGCTACATCATTACATAAATTTAAAACAGAAATAGACAGTTTCTTAGAAGTAAAGGGAATTAAGGGTTACGGGGAGCGGGCAGGAATTTGGACATGAGTCTAGGTTCGGATCGGTCATGGCCCTGTGGGTAGCGGAGCGGGCCCAGGGGCCGTGTAGCCTGATCCTGCTCCTATTTCGTGTGTCTAATTCTGTTAGATTCAGGAGATGGTTCTGTGATAGTGGATTGGCGGTTAGGGTCAGATCAGCCATGATCTTATTGAATGGCGGAGCAGGCTCGAGGGGCCGATTGGCCTACTCCTGCTCCTATTTCTTATGTTCTTATGTTCTTATTCCAGTTTAGATGTTCCATTCTAGATTGTTCCTTGCTCCTCTCCATTGCTAATCTAAATCTTATGATATGATGATCACTCGTACACAAGTGTTCTAACACAGACACTTGGTCCACCTCATTCCCCAGCACCAAATCCAGCAATGCCTCCTTCCTAGTTGGGCCAAGAACATACTGTTCAAGGAAATTCTCCTGAACACATTTCAGAAATTCCTCCCTCTCCTTTCCCTTTACCCTAGCATTATCCCAATTGATATTTTGGTAATTAAAGTCCCCCAATATCACCACTCTATAGCTCTTGCATATCTCTGCGATTTCCCTGCAGATTTGTTCCACTACCTCCCTCTCACTATTTGGAGGCCTATAGAATACCCCAAGTCGTGTGATCATACCCTTTTTGCTCCTCAACTGCAACCAAATGGATTCTGTCCTTGTCCCCTCAATAACATTCTCCCTTTCCAACACTACAATGTTTTCCTTAATCAGCACTGTCACCCCACCTCCCTTTTTCCCTTCCCTATCTTTTCTGAATACCTTGTACCCTTGAATATTAAGTGCCCAGTCCTCACCATTTTTAAGCCATGTTTCCATTATTGCCACAACATCATATTGCCACACAGCTAATTGTGCTTGTAGCTCACCAACCTTATTCACCACACTTTGTGCGTTTACGTACAGGCATTCCAAACCCATTTTTGAATTTTTCATAGTGAGTATTGAATTGAATGGTAACAATGCATTCTGGTACATTGAAGAGGAACGGATTGAGGAGTTGAGGGTTCTTTTAGAGGAGGGGGTGATGACTGCAAATTTACAGAGGAGGAGTACATTGCCTAAACAAAAGGAATCATTTATAATGTTGACAAGTATTGGGTCAAGGAGAGGTAGTTGAATATTCAGGAGGTGGGAGAAGCAATGATCAGGGTGGCACAAGGTGGGTTGTTTAGAGGAGATGAGCCTGGTGAAAGCTAATGGGGGAAATTTCAGCAATACTGATCAGGATTGGAGAGAGACTGGAAGGGGATAGGGAAGGTGGAGGAGATGACAGCTTGCAAGATGTCTTGATCTTTGAGATAAAATCCTCACAATTAACAGTAGAGGTGAGGTTGGAGGAGGTCCAAGTAGGGTTTTGGAAGAGTTGGTGATAATTGAGGATTCTGCGATTATCCTTACACTCAAGGATGATCTTGTAGTCATAGAAGGATTATATTATGGAGAAGAGATGTGACTGTTCCTTGAGTTGGTGAAGCAGATCTAACAGTGGATAATGAGAATGATCATGCTGCAGGTGCTTTCAAGTTTACAGCCTTCACACTTGTGGACGCCAAGGTGAGAACAGTACCAGGCAGAATAGTGGAATGGAAAACCCTAAGTAACTTGGACAGTTAGATGGTGTGTTGGTGTTGGTGTTGGAGCTGGGAGGGAAAAATTTCCCAGAGTGTGGTGCGAGGGGAGGTGGGCAAGGATTACATAGGCAGAGAGGAAGATGAGGTTGTAATCAGAGATTACCTTGTCAGTGATTAAAATCTCTAAGGTGGTGAGGCCTCGCCATGATGGCAAGGTCAAATGGATAGCTATGGGTGTGAATGGGGAAGGCTGAGTGAGAAGTCAGAGGAGAGGATTCAGGGTGTTTAGATTAAGACTGAAGTCACCAAAGATGAGAAGTCACTCCATGCAGAGGCTATAGGAGGAAATCTTGGCAAGTGAGGAAATCTACATGATATAAGGGGTTAATTTCAAGTGCTTGCTGGGTAAAAGTTTTCAGACTTGACACTGGGCAAGTGTCGATGTGTAACTAGAGCTATTGCACGTACTCGAACTACAGCCAAGAACAGATGTCTGCCCACCTAATGAGAATGTAGAAGTGAAATAATGAGTTCCTTTGATGTACCAATGACCTGATAACTTGTGACCGTAAGCAAAGCTAGCCTCCCAATATATGATTAAAGAGGACCTCCGGTTACACGATTCATGCCCTGTTATAGATTAACGGTTGACTTATGTGTCCAGGATCCTTCTGTCAATATGTTATTTCTACCTGATGATTAATCTAAAATGTATCCTGATAGAGGAACAAAGGAATGTCAATCAAACTTGTTTGTTACACTGTATAAATATGGAACGCTTACGCTGTATCATTGGAATAGTAGCCTCACCCCTTGAGTAGAGGTGCTGATTCCCCTTGCAAGAAGTGAAATAAAAGGCCTGTCCATCTGACGAATCCAAGTGTGTATTGAGTCATTACCCAGAGCTAAGAAGTAAGGCACTTCTACAATTTGGAGGTTCCACCGAGATGGCTTGCTGTACCAATTGGTGAGTTAACAGACGCCGAGTACGTTGCTCGGTTGGGAAAATCCCATCGGCCGAAGGTGGTGTTTTGCCACATTTTTGGGACTTTCCCTGCCAGAAGCATAGCTGCGCATAGTCTGTTTATTCCATTGGACAGTACTGCCATCGGGTAATTGACTCACAAGGTTCGGAGGTTAAACTGCCGTTGTGACTGCTTCCCTTTCAGAAACGGAACAGAGGACCAGCCATGAGGCGCTGACGCCCCGCGAACAGGATCGTGCAGAAAAGGACTGTATAAAGGTACCAGAGAGAGAAGGTTAAGTCAGGAATTTGATTAACTAAGGAGCTAGTGATTTATTGGAAATTGAACTAGCAAGGTTCCAGCTTGCTGAGAGAGAAGGTTAAGTCAGGAATTTGATTAACTAAGGAGCTAGCGATCTATTGGAAATTGAACTAGCAAGGTTCCAGCTTGCTGAGAGAGAAGGTTAAGTCAGGAATTTGATTAACTAAGGAGCTAGCGATTTACTGGAAATTGAACTAGCAAGGTTCCAGCTTGAAGTTAGCTGGGACAAATTGAAGGCCCTTTTTGCTAAAGATTTGGCTAAAGGGAGTAGGGTAGAAGGAGAGAAGAGCTTGAAGTTAGCTGGGACAAATTGAAGGCCCTTTTTGCTAAAGATTTGGCTAAAGGGAGTAGGGTAGAAGGAGAGAAGAGCTTGAAGTTAGCTGGGACAAATTGAAGGCCCTTTTTGCTAAAGATTTGGCTAAAGGGAATAGGGTAAAAAAAAGAGAGAAGAGTGGGCGGTTGTCTGAAACACAGTGTCAATGTTTAATGTTTATGAGAGTGAGTATTTAACTACTTGTTATTATCAATCAACTTTGCAGCTTTGTCCAGTAAGGCTGCATAGGTTGGGGATTTAGTAACACTTTGGTTGTTGTTTAACAAGTGTATTGTTTATTGTTTATTGTTATATGTATTAATATTTAGTCATGTCTGATCTGTAGAGGCGTCCCACGCAGATCATAGAGTGTTACGGAATTGTTGTATGTTTTAACTAAAATATTTAAGCTGAAAAAAAAAACTGCAGAAGGGGTTGGAAAAGACCCAAGCCGGGGAAGTGAGTCCCGCAGCGGAATGTATGGTTGAGAAAATAGTGATGTCTTTTACATGATCCACTAAGCTATTGTGGATTCAGTATTTTCCCCAGTTAGAAATACCTTCCACGAGGGTTGAGAACCCTCGAGTTTTATACGTATGTATAGTTTATTAATCTGATCTGTAGGGGCGTACAACGCAGATCATGGATTGTCACGGGAGTTTAGATTGTTTTAAGTGAACCATTTAAGCTGCTAAAATGGGTGCTAGCACCAGTAAGCCACCCGAGAAAGGCACGCCAGCAGCCTTTATGTTAAAGAACTGGTCAATCATCCATTGATCACCTACCAAATTGGTCCAAATGGACTGTAAATAAGACTAGACCCTTTCCCTCAGATAGTCATTTAACATAGAAAGAATTACTTGCCTCGAGGAATGTTTAACGGACAAGAGAAAAATAGAGAACAGCCAGATAAAAAGACTGCCTCTATGTTTGTTGAGTCAGAAAAAAAAAATTACCCCGAAGAAACACCTTTCTCCTCTATTATGGTAGGATAACAAGGTAACTATAGAAGGATGAATAGAGGGGAATATAGAGGAAGACGTGGTAGAATAAGAGGGTATGGACGATCTGGTAATTGTTACAATTGCGGACAACCCGGACATTGGGCAAACCAATGCCCTGCGAAAAATTGTCAGAACCAAACCTCCAATAATGGACCTCCGTTAGAGAATAAAGGTCCTAATTTCACTGTCCATAACCCTTTTTCGGACCAGTCAGGAGGTTACCCTACAAACGGACAGGGATTTAGGAGAAATAGAGATTAGAATTTCTGACTGACACCAGCAGCCCCAGACCACCAAATGCCGGTTGTTTCTTTAAATTTACGCAGCGAACCTGAAGTTAAAATGCAAATAGCTGGGAGACCTATGTCATTTTAGTAGATACAGGAGCAACCTTTTCAGTGTTAGGGAAAGGATATTCTGAAGGAATGCCTATTAATGGGAAAAAGGCCCCGATAGCTGGATTGGCTGGAATACTACAATGCTTGAATCAATCGACTCCCCTCACAGTAAAAGTAGAAGAATTTGAGGAAGAACACTCCTTTCTGTTATCAGGAGATGTCTCTATGAATTTATGTGGAAGAGACTTGCTGTGCAAAATGAATGCTACAATCATTTGCTCCCCATCAGGAGTAACGGTAGAAATCCCAGTAGATAAGGCATATGCGTACCCAGTAACAGAAATAAAACACCCTGTTCTTTACGCATGGGAAATTGCCGACCCAAGTTTGAGTCCCAAACTTGTCAGTCTGTTAGGAGCGTGGGGATTCGTTACAAGCTCCATAAAACAATACCAGGAATCCCTGAAACTAGGGAAATGGCATTCAAAATTGCACTGCACGGCCTGCTATGACAAAACAGGACAAGATTATCAGCCGTTTTAAAATGTAAAATACCTCCTAACTATTAGACTGCACAGCCCTATAAAGTTACAATTAATCCAGCTGCACCATTACCCAAAAGGTCACAGTATCCATTGTCAGAGAAAGCAGAAAAAGGAATTGAGCCAGTGATGGAATCATTGTTAAAATAGGGAGTTAACGCCGGATAGAATAAAGGTCGTTTGCAACACATCGTTGCCAAAAACTAAAAGAGAAATGAAGCATTTTCTAGGAATGACTGGCTACTGTAGACAATGGATATTGAACTATTCAGAAATAACCAGACATGAGCATGACAAATTTGGAAAATTCGCGGTTACCTGACTTCCACGGGAACCCAGATTAAAAATGCACAAGAAGTGCAAAATCTTTTACTAGCTATTCAGAGACGTAAACAGATTGCAATTATTAAGTGCCAAGCAGACAAGGTTGCGCTTGGAAACGCTGCTGCAGATAGCGCTGCTAAGTCAGTAGCTATATCAAGTACTGAACGACAAGTTTCAGCCTTCCCTGTTAGGGAAAAGCCAGAGATACCGCAGCCCCCGTCCTTAGATGATGTGCTGACCCATCAAGATAGGGCCAGTTCTGATGAAGTAAAGGAATGGGTTGTTAATCATTGTTTTAAAAAACACTGACGGCTTATGGGTTCATCATGACGGCCACATGGTGGCACCCAAATCATTACTATCACCAATTGCCCGATGTGTTCATAAATTCACCCATGCGGGCAAAGGGGGGATGGCGGACTATATCCTCAAGACCTGGTATGCACCAGGAATCTCAAAGTTGGCAAAACAAATATGTGAAAATTGTACTATCTGCCAGACCATGAATGCAGGGAAAATAAAGAAGGTACAGCCCGCATCCCACCCAAACCCCATGGGCCCTTTTGTACACTTGCAAATGGATTTTATTGAACTACCTGTATGTATGAGCTTTAAATATGTATTAGTTATTACTGATATGTTTTCAAGATGGATTGAAGCTTTTCCTTGCAGAAAGAATGACGCTACCACTGTTGCTAAATGTTTATTGAAGGACATTGTACCTCGCTTTGGGATACCAGCAAAACTGTCAAGTGACAATGGGTCCCATTTTACGGGAACAGTGATTAAGGAACTATGCAAAGCCTTACAGATTAACCAGCACCTCCATTGCAGTTATCATCCACAGTCGGCTGAACTAGTGGAAAGATATAACGGGATGCTGAAAAACAAGCTTGCAAAACTGTGTAAAGAAACTGGACTTAAATGGGTTGATCTGTTACCCATAGCTTTAATGACAATGCGGTCTGCTACCAACAACTACAGGATTGTCGCCTCACGAGATCGTCATGGGAAGACCACAAAGATTGCCCTTTTCGGCACCTTTAACAGCTAAACAAATGGACATTCATAAAATGGAGGAAGATATGTTGAGTTATTGCATTGCACTAACCAAATGCATTTCTAGTTTCCATCAACAGGTGAAGGAAGCCCAGGTCGATCCCGCTGAAGGAAAGTGCCATACTTTCGAGCCAGGAGATAAACGTCAATATAAAAATCTTCAAGCGAAAGAATAGCCTTCAACCCAGATTTGAGGGACCCTTCCAGGTACTCCTGACCACAAACACCGCTGTGAAAGTAAAGGAGCGACCAACATGGATACATGCGTCCCATTGTAAGAAGGCATCAGTTGAAGACAATACACTGCCAAGATGAACTGGATTTGGACTTTAACAAGACTGTTCCCTTTGTCAACGATAATTGAAACTGCCATATTGATTTACCCAGATCCCCTGAAGGGCAAACCATGCATAGAAGAATGTGTACTTTTAAACAGTGATTTCTTTTATATTATATGCTATAACGAGACTATGAAGGTTCAGCTTCAGGATCACACTATGCAGGTACCCCCGTATCAACCCCTGAGTCTTAGGATTAGGCAGAATAAGATAGTAGAAGATAGTGGACAGAAGCTTGATAAGCTATGGGTCACATGCCCTGATACTGTGTCACCAAGTGACAGAACTGCGAACGGAGGGGTTATCTGCCATGGTAATTCAAGAGGAGGACTGGCTCTGATAGCTAAGTCAATGTTTTATGATAATCCTTTTACTCAACCCCTCGTTTCAACATCAATTACTCAGAAAAGAAAAATTAATAGGACCGCTAAGAAACAAGGAGGGAGAGGTGGAAGACTGTTAAATAAGCATAACTATCATCATGTTAATACCTTTGTATACATGAGTTATTTGCACCAGATATGGAACAAATTTGAAGCCTATAATAACACCCATTTCATCTGTGGGCATAGAGCATACCCTTGGTTACCACAAAGTTGGACTGGGTCATGTTATTTGGGATATGTAGTGCCCTATATACATCATATTTCATCTTTGGATAGCCACCCTGGGACACGAGTAAAACGAGCCATTACAGAAACTGAAAGGTTCTTTGCTATAGCATTTCCCTGGTATGGAACAGGGAAGCTAGCAAGAGAATCTATAAACATGGCAGCAGTGTTGGAACAAATAGCCAATGATACTGCTGATGCTCTTAGTGATGTAAACGCAGAAATGGTGGCTATGTGCACTGTTGCTTTACAAAACCGCATGGCTCTGGACTATTTGTTGGCAAAAGAAGGGGGCACATGTGCAATCATAAAAACCGAATGTTGCACCTATATCCCAGATAGCTCAGAAAATATCACCAACCTGGTAAACCACATAAAGGAGGCTGTAGAGAAACTACGTCAACCTGAACCATGGTCCATGTGGGATTGGATTTCAGGATGGGGAGGAGCACTAGGAAAGCAAATTTTGGAAGCCTTAATCGCAATTGTGATGATAATAATTTTAATTAGTTTATTGATTGGTTGTTTAAAATTATTGTGTACAAAAGTCCTTTCCTTATTAACGTCAACTCCTCCAGTACCAATGATGTCTGAATATGAGGATATTAAGGGTGAGACCTTTGATGTAGAGTTTCTTAAACTTAGCGAAATAGATTGTCCTTAGAAAGGACAAAAGGGGGGAATGAGGAAATCTACATGATATAAGGGGTTAATTTCTAGTGCTTGCTGGGTAAAAGTTTTCAGACTTGACACTGGGCAAGTGTCGATGTGTAACTAGAGCTATTACACGTACTCGAACTACAGCCAAGAACAGATGTCTGCCCACCTAATGAGAATGTAGAAGTAAAGTAATGAGTTCCTTTGATGTACCAATGACCTGATAACTTGTGACCGTAAGCAAAGCTAGCCTCCCAATATATGATTAAAGAGGACCTCCGGTTACACGATTCATGCCCTGTTATAGATTAACGGTTGACTTATGTGTCCAGGATCCTTCTGTCAATATGTTATTTCTACCTGATGATTAATCTAAAATGTATCCTGATAGAGGAACAAAGGAATGTCAATCAAACTTGTTTGTTACACTGTATAAATATGGAACGCTTACGCTGTATCATTGGAATAGTAGCCTCACCCCTTGAGTAGAGGTGCTGATTCCCCTTGCAAGAAGTGAAATAAAAGGCCTGTCCATCTGACGAATCCAAGTGTGTATTGAGTCATTACCCAGAGCTAAGAAGTAAGGCACTTCTACACAAGGAATCATGGTGGGAGGAGTAAAGAGAACAAGGACTCTAAAGGAAAAGCTGGAGGAGTGGAAGACAGTAGTGCACTTGAATGAAGAAAAGGCGTCAGAGGAATAAGGGGTGGATAGTATGGGCAGGGGGCGCTGGTGGAAGTTGTATCCAGATAGGTGGCTTTGGCAAAGGAGAAAGAATTACTGTCTTGTAGCCAGATTTCTGCCATGTCTAGGATATTGATAAACTCACCAAGGATGATGTCATAGAGAGTGAACATTCTGGAAAGTGGCAGAGGGCTGAAGACTGTGTACCCACTGTGGTAGCCAGAAAGGCATGGAGTGGGAACGATAGGTGACAGGGAGGATGCTAAAGAAATTAACCACTGGTGAATGAGCAGCAAGGGATGTTCACCAAGAATAAGAGATCAGGCAGTTGGGGATGCTGCAAGAGACAAGAATGGGTGGCACTGTGGGCTCAGCTGGGTAACACTGGGGTAGGGCAGAGAGCCATGTGCATGGTAAAGAGGGACTTAAGCTTGCAATGACAGTAGGAAGAAAGGTCAGCAGGGAGTAGCAGTGAATGGGGCAAGGGGATGTATTATAGAAAATGAGAGAGAGAAAAGTCGGAGTATGGTGCCAGGGGCAGGAGGAGATAGGGGTTAAAAAGAGGAGCAGAGAAGTCAGAAGGCAGTCAGTAGGGGTAGTGATCTCGGGTACAGAGCGGCAAGCAATGTACACAACAAAAGTAGGTTTAAGTTATATAAACAGATACAATGGAGTGGAAAATGTGATTTAACAAGTTCTATACATAGAGACTTAGGAAGTGGTAATTCGGAGTCCAGGGTTCAGACTGAATGGTGTTCAGGTCTTATTGATGATCCGGGGCTAGTGTTAACAGATTTAACAGTTAACCATTTTCTTAAAATAACAGTTAGATTTTAATTCATAAATTAAAATGATCTGCCTTCATTAAAAGAGCAGTCATTGTTGTTCTGCAGGAGGTAAGTAAATCTAGATATAATACTGCAACTAGAACTAAACCCAGGAAAGAACTAAAATAAATGAACAAATATTAAACTAGAATTGTAACATACTATAACTCTCAATCATCTTACAGGTTTTTTTTAGTTAAAATAGTCCTGCCACATTCTATGCATTACTGCATCGAAATTGCAAGAGCTTTGCATTTTCATACTTTATCTATGCTGCAGTCACTTTTCTTATAGACATTAGTCTTCCCTGAGTTCCACCCAATCAACAACTGAATCTTAACTGAAATTATAATCAGCATAACAAGGTTTCACAGAATTCAGTTATTCTGTCTGTGAAAAAAAAAAAATTTAGTAAAAATTTACACCTTGTCGTAACATGAACCTTTGAATGTTGTCTAACAGCTAATGGCTCGGCTCCCCCGTTGCCTTGGATGAAAGTATCTGTCATGTTGGGTAAATACACTTGCATAATATTTCTATTTAATTTACAGAATAAGGATAGGAAGATAGTTTCACAAACAATTAAAACCAGATGAGGCATAAACACACTGTGAGCCATTCTCAAACATGGTTTTGCATAAAAGAAGAGGTCACTGAAAAGAAACTGCATGCAAATGTCATGGACATGGAAATATTCAGTATGTCCATTTTGGATTACCAATGTATTAGCATTCTGGTGTTTATAGTTATTATAAAATTTTATTTATTTTAATAAACATAATACAACTTCCTTTATTGATCACTTGCATAGGATAGTCAATTGTCTGTTTTTGTAGCACAAATTTGGTCCTAATGAGGTTTAGATGTTTATTAAAGAAGTACCATTTGCATGAAAAAGATTTGGCAAACATTGTATTCTTTGTTTCCAAATCTAATTGGATTGAAATGCATGACATGGAGATCTAACACTTCACCTTTACAGATATTGGCTCTGATTCCTCTCTAATCCCAAATCAAATAAAAAAGGTTTTCCAAACACTTTTCAAGGAAGATAGTGCCTGATTCATATAGCTGTGCCCCCCGGATGGTATTACCATTTCATAGAAGTCAGAGTGCTATCATGCTACCTGTATTGCTTGCTCTAATGCTTACTGACATTTGTGGTCAGATATGGGAATGGAGCATTACTCCCAATAACTGATACATATCCATGAGCTATGTACAATAACTATGTGCTTTACCTGACCAAATACTCCAGCCAAAGGCAGTATAAAGTGTAATCTTTGACCAAATTTATTGGAGCTTGAGAAATTCATATTTCTATGCAGTAATGTGCATTGAAATGCAATTCTATAGATATCTATTGCTGTGTCATTTTCCAAATGAACAAATATTGTTTACAAAAAGCCTACCTAATTTTATTCTGCTAATTTTGTCAACTGTGATGCCTCATTTGGTATTTGATTGAAATTAGGGGTACTTTTATATATTTCTAGTAAGTTTGTGTGGTACTAGCTTTCTAATTTAATTTTTTGTTCTACTCTGAAGACACACAGGTTTAATAGTTTTAGGAAGGCTTTTAGGGAGGCTTTTAGGGATTGCGATATAGGAAAGACAGGTAATAGCATTATCAACAGAAAGCAGTAGCAGAAAAGCATGCTATGATTCAGCAATAGCATGCTTCAGTTTAAGAAGAGAAGAAATGGACGTACTGTAGAAACTGGCCATTACGTAGTGTTGACAGCGATCACCTGTAAATTCATTTGGACACCTGACAAGAAAAACAAAAACCATAGCGAAAGAAACAAGATAGAAAGGATTTAACATTAGAACAGAGCATTCGAGGACACACATCCCAAAAACATTGGTGAGACCACTGGATTATTCAACAGCAGAAGGAAAGTTTTCAAAAGAAACTAGTTTTTTTTTAACCTAGTTGCCTTTATATATTGCTTCTGTAAAAATCCCCAACTCCAGTGGTGTCACCAAGGAAACCTAGAACTAGTGCAACACTTCCTTACATAACATACTTAGATCAGGTTTATATGTTCTCAAGGGCTCAGTCTCCAAACATCTTTGTCCGAAGAATCCAGGCTGGCATCTGGGGGAGGAAAAGGGGACAAATCACAAAACAAATGTAGGCAAATGCTAGGCTGAAGTTACAAAATAACTTCATTCCCCAGTGGAATAATTTGTGTTATAATGAGAATGCAAAGAAGTTGCTTGAAATAGCATGTTCCTGTCACCACCATTTGTTTGGTAGTTCCACTGAAGGCTGGAACAGTTTATTTTACTACAAAAAAATAAGAAAACTGATAACAAGTATTTTTATTTTTATTTAAATTCAATAAAATTAGATGACAAGCAATTTTGGATAAACACAAATAAATTTTTGGGTTGTGGTTCCAGTACTGTATGAAAACAACACTGACAAAATGGCACTATATACTTCTGAGGAGTTTAGTGAAAAAGTAAGAACAGGCAAAATTATGGAACCTGAAGTAATTCGAGGTGCAAGGACAGTCAACATGAAAGTGATATTGATATGTGAAGCTATTATAATTTAATGAATGAAATTACTGTATATCATCATGTACTAGAAATATAAATAGTGTCTGGTAATGTCGAATTTATATAAATATTTAAAATACAAATATAATTTGATGTGACACAACTCATGGTTTTATGCATGAAATTGTATTAACAAATTTCATAATATAATTTTGCAAAGTAATTAGGCATTGGCTACAAAATCTTAGTTGTATTGACAGCCATTTTATAATAACCAGCTACATGTAATTCTTTCAAAGGGAACTCAACCCCATTTAAAACATAATCATTTGAGATAGTTTCCTCACAAACACAGTAATCTTAATTACTTTTTACCGTATTGTGGAGAAATCAACTTAGGACATGGAACCTGGGGGTCAACAGGACTTCTCTAGCTTCCCATGTGTTCTGGGTAATAGTCCACAAGGGTTTCATGTAGTCTGTAATTTTGCTTTACAAATTTCCACACAATTTTGTCTTGTTATATATTTTTAAACCTTTAGTCTGCTGAAAATCCATTTGCAAATATAGTAGAGGTCCACATGTTGCAGGCAATATATCTTTCAGAATAAGTGAATGGGTAGAATATTGATCAAAATTACTAATGATTACTGAATTCTTCCAAGTTACACAATATTATTTGTTTGATTAGATTTTTCCCATTGACCTCATTTCTTTTAATTTGTTTTCTTTTGCCTAATTCCAAGTAATTTGCCAATTCCCTCCTTTCTTTTTTCTCTGACTAGATTCCATTTTATATAACCTATATGTTCTCCCAATCCTTTAGAAAAACTGAAACAAGTACTCCTTTGGTTAAAAGGAAACATTACAAACACATAGGGGCAGCTCAATCTAGTAGCACGATAAAATAAAATCATCAATTAAATTTGAAGAGGAGGAGAGAGTGGATGGTGCAGTCTGTCTTAGTAGCAAGATCCTGTGAAGATTTCCAACGAACCAACTGACACTTACTATCCTCTGAGAACTGGAGGCTGGCACCAAATCTAATAAACTGAATCATGCTATAAACAACTTTTACTCATTAGCTGTACTTTTACACCATTATAAGGATTTCAGATAGGACCTACAAGCCAAAGTACTTGTTCAAAAAAGGGGACAAGGTTAAACTTGGCAATTACAGTTGGTGGTGGGGAAGCTTTTAGAGGCAATAATCCGGGAGGAAATTAACAGCCACTTGGACAAGTTTGGACTAATAAAGGAGAGCCAGCACAGATTTGTTAAGGGCAAATAGTGTTTGACTAATTTGATTCAGTTTTTTGATGAGGCAACAGGGAGGGTAGATGAGGGCAGTGCAGTTGATCAAGAGGTGTTTGATAAAGTACCACATAATAGGCTTGTTAGCAAAATGGAAGCCCATGGGATAAAAGGGATAGTAGTAGCATGGATACAAAATTGGTTAAGGAATAGAAAACAGAGAATTGTGGCGAATGGCTGTTTTTTAGACTGGAGGGAGGTATACACTGGTGATCCCCAGGGTTCAGTGCCAGGACTACTGCTGTTTCTGATATACATTAATGACTTGGACTTGGGGGTACAGGGCACAATTTTGAAATTTGCAGATGACAGGAAACTTGGAAGTATAGTAAACAGTGAGGAAGATTGAAATAGACTTCAAGAGGACATAGACAGGCTGGTGGAATGGGCGGACACGTGGTAGATGAAAAGTGTGAGGTGATACATTTGATAGGAAGAATGAGGAGAGACAATATAAACTAAAGGGTACAATTTTAAAGGGGGTGCCAGAACAGAGAGGCCTGCGGGTGTTTTTGCACAAATCCTTGAAGGTAGCAGGACAGGTTAACAAAGCAGTTAATAAAACATACGGGATCCTGGATTTTATAAATAGAGGCATAGGGGAGCAATTCCCCTAGAGAGCCACTTGGGGTGCTAAGTCAAAAATGTTTGAAAAGTTAGTACCAGGCGCTAACCTTGCAAACATTTGAGAAATTTCCATTTTTTGCTCCAAGAGGGAAGTGGAGCTAAATCAAGCGCTCCACTTGCCTCTAAGAGCGCAAGAGGCGGGGAATTTTCCGATCCGGGCAATGGGCTCAGCAGCGCCACCTGTGGCCACGTGTGGCACTGCCACGTTACGGGGCTCTTCCCTCAATTAAAGGGAAGGGCTCCCCACTGCGAGCTCTGCATTTTTTTTGGCATCTGCTGGAACACCGGGGTGCGGGAGTGCCGCGCGATCAGCCCGGCACTGAAGCTGAGTGCTGGACTGACAGATCGCGGCGCTCAGCCCGCGTCCGGTGCTCAGAAAATATATATTTTTTTAAATCGCCAATTTTTTTTCATGTCGAGTGGCCAGCCTCACTGTTCGCGACCCCTGCAGCAGTCGGTTACATCACCTGGCGCTGCTGCGGGGCGCGAGGGAGAATTTTTCTCCCGAGGCACTACTGGGGCACTGAGCCCGGAGATAACGTCATGATCTCCGGGTGCAGAAGATCGGGGCGATACCCGGTAGCGCCGCCACTAACCTCCTGTGGAATTTCGCAGGAGGCATGGTTATCACCTCGGGAGCGAAAAGCCATTTGGGCCCCGTTAGCGCCTCCCACTGGAGGTGCAAACTAGGGGAATTTTGCCCCCATAGAGTACAAAAGCCAGGAGGTTATGCTAAACCTATATAAAACACTAGTTCCAGCTAAAGTATTGTGTCCAATTCTGGGCACCACACTTTAGAAAGAACATGAAGGCTTTGGAGAGGATACAGAAGAGATTTACCAGAATGGTTCCAGTGATGAGGGATTGCAGTTAAGTGGATAGACTAGAGAAGCTGGGGTTGTTCTCCTTAGAGCAGAGAAGGCTAAGAGGAGATTTGATAGAGGTGTTTAAAATCATGAAAGGTTTAGATAGAGTAAATAAAGAGAAACTGTTTCCAATGGCTGAAGGGTCGATAATGAGAGGACACAGATTTAAGTTGATTGGCAAAAGAACCAGAGGCGACCTGAGGAAAAACCTTTTCTCACACCAAGTGGTTAGGATTTGGAATGCACTGCCTGACAGGGTGGAAACAGATTCAATAGTAACTTTCAAAAGGGAATTGGATAAATACTTGAAGGATAAAAAATTGCAGGGATATGGGGAAAGAGCCAGAGAGTGGGACTAACTGGACTGCTCTTCGAAAAAGCCGGCACAGACTCGATGAGCCAAATGGCCTCCTTCTGTGTTGTACTATTCTTTTCTTCTGTGATTGCTAGATTTATCCTTTTATAAATAATTAAACATAACTGCAGTACTGTTGAGATATGTTGGCAAATATCTTCCACCTGAAAACCTTTTCTTGATAATGTAACAGTGCAACAAATAATGAGAAAAATAACCCCTCAATGTAAACCGAACTGTTAGACTGCTGTTTGACGACCACTTTTCTATACATGCAAAATAATTTTAAGTGTAATTAGATGTGAATGTGTCAGTGTAACTCAGGAGTCAGACTGGTGATCTAAAACAAGTTATGAGACTACCTCCAGTGGATACACTCACACAATATGGGCTCTGCACCAGGTGTAGTACAATTCCAGAAGAAGCTTCATTCCACACTGTGCAATTATGTCCTTTCAGTTTTATGATATTTTGCTTAGGCACACATTTTTTATTATGAAAAATCACCTTTGAGCATGAAATGGTAAAGGATAGATTTCTCCACAATACCCGAATACTGTACCATGATTGTACACTAAACTGCAGAAATTAAGTATTTTTTAAACGTCAAATTGTTTTTACATTTTAAGGAGTAAGGCAGAGTCAAAATTCTCAAAATCCTCCTTTTACTTTTGAAAGCTTTGAAAATAAAAGCTGCTAAACTCAATGAGTTATGATCGGTATAAAGTTAGTTAGATTTATTCATAATAATCAGCATAAAATGAGTCAGTACAGGTGCACAAACCGTGCAGTTCATTTGCTTGCCTTTCTTTTTCACCCACACATGCAGAAGAGCCAAGTTACTGAAAAACAGTGGAACTATGAAGTATATAGTCACAGTTAGAATTGCTGAAATAAGAACCATGTGGGCCAAATCATCATATATGCGGCTGAATCATGCACATACTGACGGGGTTAGAGGTTAAAGCAGTCAGTAGAGGCTGATTCTGCCTGCTTCTGACACCAACACAGTACGGCACATTACAAAAATGTTAAATGCAGGAAAGCTGCAGATGACCAAACGCGATAACCAGGGTAAAAAGAGCACTTAATCATCAGAAAAAATATGATGCTTGGTATGGAATGATAGTATGTGACTTGAAGCATGTGGAGCTATTGAACCAAGGAGTGTTGAAGATTATGGAAAGCCATCAAAGTAGAAGTACAATTTATGATAAATGCTCATTGCAAAGGTTGCTGAGGTGACTGGACACAGTTTAACATGTTATCTGCTGTTCTCTCCAAGCTTTGCATCAAAATGTTTATTTTCCACAATTAAAATGACCATGGATTGAATTATCAGGAACACCCTTTGAGATGAGATATTAATATGCTATTAATAATGCAGCTCTAATTTTTTTTGAAATGTCTTTGTACAGATGGTTGGAGCTGCAACACATTTATTAATCCATGCTGTCACCAAATGTGATATGTGCTTTTGTCTCTCTGATTTAACACATGACCAGTTCCAAATCTCAGCCATTTCATAGTGGAAGGTGTCAAGCAGAAGTGTGGCAATTCACCAGAGGAAAAATAGAGAAAATTAATGGTCTGGTCATGTCACCTTATTTTCACAAATCTGGCATTGGCTGGTTGAAGAGTTGTTAGATGATATACCCTGGGAACAGTTCTCTAGCCCTTCTTTCCAGATAATGAATGATATGTTCAAAGGAATCTGGGGTAAAATATTTACAACATGCCCGAAAAATAACTTTCTCAGATAGAATTTCTGTGGGGATTCTCACAATCTCCTGCCATAACTCCAACAGCCGTTTATGCCATTGTTCTGGAGTTTCCATTGAAGTTAAGGCGGGATATTGATAGATAATTGATAAATTGGCTCTGAAATAAAAACCTATAGAATAAACATCAAATGAATTCAGTAATGGGCCTGAGGAAACGAATTATTAGGGTATGCCCTGATTTTGTAAAAAAGTGAGGAATGGTGTGTCTCAGTTAAGTGACAAACTGCACTGTGCAGTGAGGTAATAAGCTATAACAGACCAAAAACAATCCCAGATTTGATTTCTAGCTTGTACTGAGTTTTTAAAAAGGCCCAGGGCTCTGGCTCCTTGTGTGATCCAAAGACCCTTGCTTAAAGTGTTGTAGATGTCAGATAGGCACAGGATTAGGTTTGGCTAGAGTGCCGCACAGTGAAATAGCTAGATGATCTCACTGTCCAAGCTTGCACATGGCAACTTTGGCAATGTACTGCCACTGCTGGTAGAACCATACCCCAGCAGAAATCTACATCTTCAAACGAGGAAGATTAAAAGGAGACAAATCAACAGAGAAGAAGTAAAAATACCCAGGAATGATGAGGGATTTAAGCGATGTGAGTTTGAGTTTCAGTATGCATCTTCTATCAAAACAAAAAATGTTTTTTGAGGAATTAGCTAGTTTCACCTGAAATCCCAGGCTCCAACAACTTGATAAGCCAACTTCTAATAGTGACAGGTGACTGAGTATAATGTCACAACCTGCCTGTTTATTAGTTTTTACTCTCTGACCAATGACTGGTGACATTATAGTAAAATCTTGTAATTCAGTGATCTGGTCCTATTTTCAACTATGGTATGATTTGAGGACGGGACAGGACCCAAAGCAATCTAGAGTGGTACAAACATTTGGTCATCAATCATTATATTGATGTAAATTTATCTCTGTGGAGCAGGTATGGTTCCATTGCTCATCTTTGCAAGACTTGGCTTAAATCTTATCTGAAGGCTTCATTCCTTTTGAGAGTAAATGTCTTGCTAGTTCAGCAATTCAGGTTGATTAATTGAACAGGCTGATTAATCAATCAAACTGGTTGTGAGACTGGCTAGCTAGAACAAATCTACGATGCCTCTTTACAAAGGCAAATAGGAAGGAACGTGAGGCATTTAATACCTCTGCTTTGCCCATGTTCGTGGTCAGCACATTTTAGTTTCATTTATCTTTTTGCCTGGAGCTGAACTAATTTCCCATTGAAATTAATTAATTACTAAAACTAAATGATTTGAAGACTCAAAGATTTATGGTGTGAAGTGTTGCACAACATGTGTCCAGTCTCTCTCAGCAGGGCAGGGATAAGAAAGCAAGATACAGAAAGATGGCATGCTTGGTTATGGTAGTCATGGTATTCATAGATTAGATTTGTTCTGTCATTATCCCCAGATCAGACCCAGACACCTATTCTTTGTAGCCCAGTACTCAGAGCAACAACCTTTGAAAAACATTGTGTGTTAGTTGCACAGCACAGAGAACACTTAAGGCCCATTAACTCTCAAGTTAGTATTCAGTGCTTTTAAATAAGGTACATAAACTCTGATTACACAATGACATTTTTCCTTTTAAAAATTGACAATTTACATTTTCAATGCCTGGGTCACACAGCACCTTTCAGATGGTTTATTCTCAGTTTTTAAAACTGAGGTGCTAAAAAAATGAGTTTCCAGCAATTAGGCAAAGTTGCCCATTTTCGTAACAATTCCAGGCTACAGCGCCAGTTTTTCTGTTCTGCCTTATTCATTTTAAATGTGGTGGCTTTCATTAAAGCAATTCGTAAGCAAGGTTCTATCTATAATAACTTCCTTCATTTTGTTTTCTTGCACACTCTTGCGCAGTAATAGGAATGCCTTTACATTACAGTGCAGCGTTTTCAGTATTTAGTCAATGTTTTTGTTATGCTTGACAAAACCTGTCTTTATATTGCAGACTCGATCTCGGTAGAGTGACCTAAGTACTCCCACATTTACATCCCAGTAGTACAGCCAGCATTCCCGTAAACTGGCTGCAAAGTAGGGTTTAGTACTTTCTTGCATGCATTGACTGGCTGTGACAGTTTGAGCGATGCCCTTGTGTGAAAGGCTGGCATCATGATGTCAGCGGTAAGTTATATCTTCATGCCATCACATGGAATCACTGTACATTTGATGATATTGTGATGTTGTTTGTGACCTCACTACCAGAACTGTGCTGCTGCCATCAGAGGAGCACATTTACTGGTCCCAGGAAGACCAGCAGCAGTTGGGAAGGCCCTGTAAAAAAATGGGTCATCTTGTCACCAGTCTTAAAAAGTCCGGCGCATTTATTTTTTAGTTGCTGTTGGCTATGCAAGACCCACATGTCAGCAGCTCGCAGCGCCGAAATAATGTAAAAACAGCTAGCATTTCCAGCAAATATATAATCACAAAATGCTGCGTCCTATACCAAATGTAATTTAACAGGTTGTTTGACTATGTGGCCAACAGAAGCAGATTTTTGTAGCTGAGAGGTACAGAACTCGAAAGCTGAGTGTTGGATTCCCAACCAGACAGGCCCGAGTGTAATCCTGCTCTTGGCAATCATTCAAGGCCAAATTTTATCAGCTCTCTACCGGATTATTAGATGGAGAGCCTTGGAGGGGTTAACACTTCACCTCTGGGATGAAAAAAAGCTGGTATTAGCAGTCCTCTCCCCACGGAAGCCATACCACCTTCTTTCACATATTTGCAGCATAAGCCTCTAGCTCAGGTGATCCTGCTTTACTGGATGAAGGAAAGGGATGCTGCAGGCAGTACGAGCACAGATACTAGGGAAGGGAGGGAAGAGAGGGAAATCTGGTAACACACACGTAAATTAAGAATACAGACGAGTTAAAAGGTGCTTATTGGAATGTTGTCTCCAGTCATTTAATCAAAGTATATATCGTTGTGGAACTTTGGGGTCATCCTTTAACCAGGCTATCATGAAGTTATCATAAAGTATAACAAGTTATTTTAGCTCTACAATTGTCAGATAAACCCGCATCTATTACCGTCTCTACATGTCCGTACTCATTTTGATAGCAACCCAGGTGTCTCAATAGCCAGAGGCTTTTTGCAGCTGTGGAGGCAGGCAATGCACCGCAGCATATTATAGATCGATTTCTGTGATGTCACTGGAGCCGATGTCAAAAAGGCTGCTGACCTGGAAATATCAACTGTAAAGTACTAATGCAAAAAGGGGCTGAGTAATAAGTAAAACAGTAGTGCACTGTCAGTTTACTTGTATTTTTCTAACAATTAACTACAAAACCAAAAACATTCTTTATAAACTATGCACTGAGAAGCTTATTTCTTAACCAATCCAATTGCAGCGACTGCTAGTAGTTAAATTTGAAATTCCTAACTGATCTAAATGAACAAGGTTATTGAAAGATGAATACTATCATTTAGTGTTGAATCTGGACAGTAACATGAAACTGTGAAAATGGAGGGTTTGTTCCAAAGATATGAAACATTCCATTCAGTCATTTCTGCAGAAACAGAAGAAAAGGGGATAAAGTGCTTGGTATCAAGTACAATTAATCCGTATGAGCCACTCCATTAGTTTTTAGGTTATACCCCTTGCTGAGTGTTTTTACTAATTGCTGCATCTTTATACACATATTGTTCTATTTCAAATATATTTGATCACATTTGAGGAGAATGTTGTTTCAAGTACTGTGGATGTAAGAGTTAGTATTAGTTTTCATGAGTATTTTGTAATGGAAGGTCATTAATAGCTCTATGGAGGTGGGTAGCTAGTTCTCATTAACGTGACAGCTCTAATGCTGAAGGCTGAGAGAGCACAGGATTTTGAGGTTAATCAGTCATTAAACTGCAGGTAATGGAAATAACATTTCTGGTGTTATTTAAAGTTTCAAATGTGGAAAAATGAGTTGGAATGAGTTATTAATAAATGTGCACAAGTCCCTTAAAAGCATAATTTCTAACAAGACAGTTCTGGAAGTCGCATACTTGTGTTTTCTTTCATGGCTGTCACATAATGAGTCATACAGAAAAGAAGAAAATAGCATTGGAGCAATTGTTAAAATACTTGCAATTTTGTAAACTATTTTGAGCGTGATTCCACTGTCTCACTTCTGTGAACAGTTCATCTTTTATTGAGTGAAAGTGGGTGCAAAGCATGTTTTTCATTGTAATATGAGGTGGTGCCTTCCTGTGCAACCTTCCACTTGAAGAAATGAATGTGTGCAAGAGAGACAGAGAGAAAAATAGGGCAAGGCACTTCATTAGAGAGCCTCCATGCTACACTGCCTCCGGGAAAGTGGTGAGTCCAATACTGACAGACTGAAGGCAGTTCTATTTATAAGCAGCAAAGGTTCTAGAGAGATCATTAGTTAGGAGGGTCGCGAACTGACCACGTTAAAAAATTACATTTATTTTCTAGGTTATATCACTGGGAGAAAATGAGGGACCCCATTGAAATAGGGATTGAACTTAAAAGGCTTCTTGTCACTTTTTCTCTCATTGTGTATGCATCTATTAAAAGGGATCAGCAATTTGATTTTCAAATATGGCATCACAAATGGGCAGCTATAATTAACATCACAGCTGACATCATCAGGAACAGATCTATAGATATAAATTATAATAAACATGTCACATGTGCTATGGATTATATAAAGCCATTGTTTGGTGACTGTGGACCAGGCAAAAAGTTTCCATACTATGCAGAGGGAATAGGGATTTATACCGCTGTGTGTTTAAAAAAAAACTGAAAACAAGAGAATTGTACAAGCATAAATTCAATACAAGTAGGAAAAAGTCTAAAAGAAGCTGAATATTAGATATCCATCCAACACTTCACCAATAATGAGACTCTCATTTGTCAATGGGTGGAATTAATGATAAGGCAAAGTAATAATTTTAATTGAAAACAGAAGTTACTCATATCTTCTCATTAAAATGCATTGGTTCACCACCGCTTCCAGGAATAGGGGAGGCTGCACCTGGTGCTTGGGATAGGGATCCCCTATCGGTACACGGCCCACCAGGTGGTCTGCATGTTACCTGCCTTTTTCCTTCATAAAAATCTTGGGCTACTGGAGCCTTATCCATTTTGCCTGATTTTTCAAGCTTCCTTCCTTTCCCTCTCTGCTATTTTGCTGTAATCATCTGGGGCTCGGATACATCTCTTATTTCTCAAATGTTTCTCATTAATGCCTCCTTTTGTCACACCAGTATCATTTCTGTTATTTAATCATCTCCTGTTCTCCACTTAATCACATACTCATTTTCCCTGGTGCGGTTTTTCCTTTTATAAGCTGTTGAACTGTAACATCTCCCTTTTCTGGTCATTGACCTGAAACATTAAGCCTATTTACCTCTCTCCACAGATGCTGCCTGATCTGTTAAGTGTCTCCAGCAATTTCCAGCATCTGAAGTAATTTGCTTTTTTCATTGCAATTTTAAAATTTTCATATTTAACTTGTCTTATACTTAATAAATATTTCATGTTATTCTGATTGATTGATTCCAGCCCGCACCTCCGCACCCCGCCCCTGCCCCCTCCTTAATTGTTTTCCTCATCACTCCTGATTCATGCTAGGATACAGTTCCAGAGTGGTACCTAGTGGCCATCTGTTATACATGAGCCTGGAAAGTGCCTGAACACAGGCTATCTAACGGTGAGGAACATCTTAGCCAAGCACAATGCTGTCTTCTCCCAACATCCAAACACTCTCACTTACAAAAGCAAGCACAAATTTCTAAACAGAAATGTATGTATTGTGAACAGGAGAGTGAATCCTGACCAATTCTTTCCCAATTGCCATCTTTATAAAGCATTGAAATTAATGATGTCTTGATTGTTTGAAACATCTCTTTTCCACAAGTTTGACATGATGAGAAGATATTTACAAAATAGATTTGATTAAAACATTCAAAAATTATCCCAACAAATCAAATATGATCAGCTTGGCTGCAACAATTCTGTGAAAGATTTTGCTACCCAGTTATTGGTACAAAAAGTGGTTACAATAAGCCCAAATGCAGTTAATTCATTTGTACTCTGAAACTTTACAGCCATAGGATTAGAGAGATATGATCTATCATCCTTGTGTAAATGCCAGAACCACACAGTAGCAATGATTTGGATTGGTAAAATGCACTGCGGGGAATTTAGCTTAGAACAGAAAATACTAAATTGATGTAAGGTAAAGTCTGTTGGTGAGGAACTGTTATGGTACCCAAATGAATTAACCTATTTGAGAAATTGTTCCCTATGTTCACAAACAATACAGAAGCTGTTACCTGAAATCACTTCACCATGTCAGATAAGAAATGCTTCCAGTTGGTTTGCACAGAATGATTTGTTAAAACTGCCTCTGAACAACTTTATATTTCAAAGTAACCATAAATAAGGAACAGCTTGTCTTTTTTTCTTGTAAAGGGGTAAATAATTATGTAGCAAGAATGTACCTATTGAACATGGCAGCTTAGGGCTTCAAATCCCTACAGGCATCAACTGCATTATCTGATTTGTTGGACTCCTGCCGTCTTCCTAGTGAATAAACTGTAAGGAGTGAGTTATTGCTCGTTTCAATTTATATTCCGATTCGTGAACATTTCTTCCAACATTTAGCCAAAATCAGAAATCACAAATGCCACATTGCACACTGTTAAGATCCATATACCCTCTGCATAATACATAAGTAAGTGTTTTATTTAGGCAATACATGTATGCAGATGTTAAGCGACGAGTACTGAAGGTGATTTTCTGTAACATTTTTAAAGGAGGTTTAGGTTTTATTACAATAAGCAACGCCTAGCCATGGGTAGTCTTCAGATATTTATTTCATTTAGTTGACACTATGAAAGAATCCCATTTCAATACAGTTCTGTATTTCAGCCTGCCAAAATACATTTTGCATTGTTACTAGATATAGCAGTGCAATACAATGACAACTTCATAACCTTTTTTGCAATGTTATTTTTCTGGGCCATCTGTGCAGCAGTATTGTGGTTGTACAGTCCAATTACTATAATTAGTCTCTCGTTCACTATCAAGCCTTCAGTACTCAAAAGGCAAAACATTTTCAGTGTTATCAAATGAAACATGTTTAATATCAAAGGAAATACTGAATCAACCCCTTCTAAAATAGTATAGAAAAATGCACTCACTTACTTGCAAGAAAGTTTATTAATACCATCAATATAATAACACACACCACCATTGACACAGTAGGATTTCTCAGTATCATTGCACCTTCTAGCATGGCCGGATTCAGGTGAGAATGTAGTAGTAGCAGCTGCAAAAGAAAACATGGGACAAATTTAGAACGTCCTGCACATCAAAAAAAGCAGAAGTTACAGTTCATAGAACTTTAGAATATTATAGCAGAAGACGACCATTCAGCCCATTCTGTCTCATGCTGGTTCCCTGAAAGAGCTATCGACTTATTTCCATTTCGTTGCCCTTTCCCCAAACCTTCATAAGTTTTTCTTTTTCAAATATTTATCAATTTTCCTTTCAAAAGCAACTATGGCATCTGCTTACACCACTGTATCAGGTAGGCATTCCATGTCCTAATAATCCTTTGTGTAAAAGAAATTCTCCTAACCTCTCCTTTTGGTGATGATCTTAAATGTATGCCCTCCAGTTACTGACTCACCAACCAATGGCAAACGTTTTATTTTATTAAAACTTCTCATGATTTTGAAAACCTCTGTCAGTTTTTCTTTTAAACTTTTTTTGTTCTATTGACAAGAGCCCCAATTTTTTTAGTCCCTCCTCACAACTAAAGCCTCTCATCCCTGGTATTTCTACACTCTCATTATGGCCCTGATAAAGGTCAGAAATGGGGATGTTTGCTGATGACTGCACAGTGTTCAGTGCCATTCACAACTCCTCAGATAATGAAGCAGTCAATGCCCACATGCAACAAGACCTGGATGTCCTTCAGGCTTGGGCTGATAAGTGGCAGGTAACATTCGCGCCACAGAAGTGCCAGGCAATGACTATCTCCAACAAGAGAGAATCTAACCACCGCCCCTTGACATTCAACAGCATTACCATCGCAAAACCCCCCACCATCAACATCCTGGGGGTCACCATTGACCAGAAACTTAACTGGACCAGCCACATAAATACTGTGGCAACAAGAGCTGGTCAGAGGCTAGGTATTCTGCGGCGAGTGTCTCACCTCCTGACTCCCTAAAGCCTTTCCACCATCTACAAGGCACAAGTAAGGAGTGTGATGGAATACTCTCCAATTGCCTGGATAAGTGCAGCTCCAACAACACTCAAGAAGCTCAACACCATCCAAGACAAAGCAGCCCGCTTGTTTGGCACCCCACCCACCACCTTAAACATTCACTCCCTCCACCATGGCGTATCGTGGCTGCAGTGTGTACCATCTACAAGATGCACTGCAGCAACTCGCCAAGGCTTCTTCGGCAGCACCTCCCAAACCCGCGACCTCTTCCACCTAGAAGGACAAGGGCAGCAGGCGCATGGGAACACCACCACCTTCAATTCCCCTCCAAGTCACACACCATCCTGACTTAGAAATATATCGCTAATCCTTCATCGTCGCTGGGTCAAAATCCTGGAACTCCCTACCTAACAGCACTGTGGGAGTACCTTCACCACACGGACTGCAGCGCTCACCACCACCTTCTCAAGGGCAATTAGGGATAGGCAATAAATGCTGGCCTTGCCAGCGATGTCCACATCCCATAAAACAAATTTTGAAAAAAGCAACAAACTGGACACAATATTGTAACTACAACCTAACCAATGATTTGTATAGCTTGAGCATTACATTTTTACTATTGCTCTCTATACCTTTATTTATAAAACCTAGGATATCAGGTGCTTTTTATGCAGTCCTATCAACTTGTCCTTCCACGTTTAAAGATTGGTGTATCTAAACTTTTTTCTGCTCCTCCAGTCTTTCAAAAGTTTTCCCATTTAGTGGTTATGTCCTCTTCTTACACTTCCTCCCAAAATTTATTACCTCATGTTTCTTTGCTTTACATTGCATCTGATAGCTAGCTGCTCAATCAACTAACAGTTTTTTGGCTAATCCCTATTTTGCCACCTAAAGTGTGGGCTTCCCCATGGCTCCGAACCTCGCCAGGGTCAGCGAGGCGGGCCGTCGGTCTGCGGGGGTCGGAGGGGCCGAAAAGTGCGCTGTGCAGGTGAGTGATGAGTGCAAGTGTGGAGAGGTAAGTGTGTGAGGTGAGTGTAGAGTATTTTAATAAGATTACTTAACTTTGCTTCTTCCTCCAGGCTTCATCCCTTTAGGCTGTGGAGCTGCCTCATCTCACCGGCAGAGAAAGCAGAATGGCCGCTGCATTCTTAAATGCAGCAGCCTTCTGCTTTCTGCTCAGGAAGGCTTTCTAATTGAGTCTTCAGTAAAGGACTCAAATTAGAAGACAGATTGTCAGTGTTTGACAGCGTCACAGAGCTGTCAAACGATGACCATTCATCTGTCAAACAATCTTGACAGATGAAACGTCACTCGCTGACATCACCAGTAACTGGCTTTCCTTTAATTGGCCTGCTAAGTCCGCTGGGCAGGCTTAACAAGGCCAATCAAGGGAAAATAACGTGGGTTGGCTGGATGACGATGGAGGAGGGACTAAAACCCGACAAGCAGCAGTCCCGCCTCCATCACATCCCCACTGAAAAAATCACCCCCTTAGAGTTCTTTTCATAGTTAATCACATTCCCTATTTTTGCATCATTTGCAAAGTTTGATATTGAGTCCTCATAGCCAAGTCCAGATCATCTTATATATTGAGAAAGCAATGGTCCCTATGTCATTACACTGACCCCGGGGGCATGCCACTACTTCATGTTTTATGTCCATAACAAACTTCCTACAGTGGTATCACCTCTTTTTAATGCCATCTGCGCTCATTTTATTAACAAGCCTCCTATGAGGCATCTTATCAAACGCCTTTTGAAAATACATATACGCAGCATTTACTGCATTTCCTTTATCAATACATTCCATTATTTCCTCAAAGAATTCTGTTAAATTTGTCAGACATAACTTGCCTTTTACAACTCTGTGTTGGCCATCCTTAATTACGGATGTCTTTCCAAATTTCAATATATTGTAATATTTGTAGATTTATACTTTAAATTACAATCATTTGTATTAGAAGTGGGATAATTTGTCATTTCAGTCACAAGTCTTAGTGACAGTGAGAAGATCTCATTTTATTTCCAAGTTGGCTAATTATTTTATTGAGTTGTAATATTGTAAATAAAAGGACAAAACTTTGTTCCCTTATGGTTATCAGTACATTCATCATATTCTATTTGTAAAGCCTGCGAGCTATTGCTGACCTGCTCCCTGGTAAGAATGCTAGTGTAGGGACAGCAATCCCTCAAATTGTCACCGTGTCCACTGGTTATCCAAGGATTACACAATTACAGGAGTAACCAACAAATACAATAATAATTATTTAGCAAAGTATCAGTTATTGATCACTTGCTTCTAAACTGTGTTCAAGAATGTGTAGGAGCTGTTTAAACAAGCAGATCTGCCTCAAGAATACAAATTACATTTTTCTGGGGTAGATTTTCAACTTGCAGCCCTCTGTACATCTGGCATTGTGGATCGGCCACCCATTATAGCAATGGCCCTATTTTCTTTTCCATCAGTAGAAATGAAAAAAGGACAGTTTCTATAACGGGCGCCCGATCTGTAATGCCAGTTTTATGCTCTGGTGGCAAGTTGCAAATATCTCAGAAAATAAAATTAAAGAGATTAGAATAAAGTTTTACATCAACTGGAAATTATATGAATCAGGAGACATGTAATGCCTCGTTTGCAAAAATCATGAATATGTAATTTCATCACATTTAAATGTTTCATTTTAATTACTGTCATTAAAAAATAAAGTTAAGGTGCATGTGAAAGTAATATAATGAAAACTCTCCAAACTTCCAAAGGTACATAATGAGTAAGTGATGACAGTTCAATCACAACTGAGGCTGTAATGCCTAATGTGAATCCTTTAATGTACGCTGGAAACCAGATGACTTATTTACCATTGCAGAAGAGGTGACACTTGATAGCAGGATATGTTGTGCGAGTAATGGTGGAGTGTTTATCTAGTATCTCAGATTAGTGCAGCAAGCATTTTAAATACCTCATATATAAATGGTACATGAGCCTCATACAATGGGGGATAAATTGGGAGGAATTTTAACATAGGTGAGTGGGTGGGAGTGGGTGTGGCTGGGGGGGTTAAATGGGGAAAAATTGGAAGCGTGTCGGGAAGCTGGCTCCAACACGCTGACTTCCGGCTTTTACTCAGGCAGGACAATGGGCGGGCAGTAAACCTGCTCCCAGAAGGTGGGTTGGTGCTTTAAAGATGATAATGAGGCTGGAAGTCTCGGATTTAACCCTCTTTGCAGGTTTTATTGCGGCCGGACGGGTTTTCCGGGCCTCGGGAATCCTGGCCATGGCAGCGAGGTGAGGACAGCCTCAGGGAGCACTCCTTGTGGGCCGGGAGGAGCAGGAGTGCTTCCCCCCACCACCCCCGCCTCCGGCTTCCCAGGCTCCCCCACCATCAGCCCCCCTCCCATAGAACGCCTCCCCCAGGATCGGACCCCCTGAGGTGAGGGAATGGAAACCCCCCAGGGATTGGACCCTCCACCATGGGATCGGACCTCCTCCAGGGCAGCCCAGGTATCTGTTAAATCACTCATCTATGTAAACGGGACTCCTGTGATGTACATAGCACCTCAAAGCCATTTTAAATGCCCACATTTTAATATCCACAGTAGACGTTACGCTCAGTAAAACTTGGTGGGTGGTACAGCAGAAGAGGCCCAACAAAGGTAAGGGCTAAATTCATTTTGGTGGTATGCTTCTCTGGACTCCACAAGAATAATATGGGCTGCTACCACCCCAGGCTTCCCTCCCACCTCCGCGATCATATACCCCTCCCCCGGGTCAGCCCGGAGCCAACGAGCTGCACGGGGTGACTGTTGGCGCCCGAAGCCATCCAAATATATGTTAATGAGGCTCGGCCCTCAAAATGGACTGGTTCTCCAGCCAACACTATCGGGCAGCCAGCCGGATCACTCCACCAGTCGGACGTCCGATAGTTAAATTCCAGCCCATTATGTGTGTGTCATAAATGAGCCACTATCAAGTGTTATTTAGTATTCACTGTACTGGTTTGTTTCCTGAAAATGCACAGTTAACGCATCCTTCAAACGCTGTTTGATCAAACCAGCCAGACTCAAAAGAGATGCATTCATCCATCAGGAAGGTTCAGTAAGTCTTTCGGCCTTATTGTATTTGTCCATACAGTATTATCAGGCTGCGAACTTCTTAATTAACCTTCTAAAAAGACTTCCCTTGCATTACGCAAGGCCAACAATAAAGATAAAGAAAAAGAGTATCCCATTTAACAGGTAGTTGGAAAAGCAGATTATTTTGTTGTTTTTATCAAATATCTAATTTAAATAATTCTCCATGTAAATCCTTGTAAGACATATACAACATGCTAATTTATGATTAATTAACAAAATTAACTTGGATTACATGCATTAAAAATCTGCTAATGCCTACAGACACTTGATGCAAAATACCAAGGCAGAACCATTAGTCATAGCCAAAAGTTATCAGACAGACACTAATTCCCATCTGTTGTGGGTGAGTGTAAAGACCCTTGTAACTCACACACTTGAAGTTAGACCATAGGACTAAGTAATGCATTTATGTAATTCTGTATATAATTTAATCTATACATACTGGGACAACTATGAATAACAATCAATCAACAGATTTGCTTTCTTGTAACAAAGGCAGCAACACGCAGAGTGCTCCAATAGGTTGTTACACTTTTTAATTGAACAGTCAGTAAACTACTAATATCATTAAAATGTGATGGCTTAAACTCCGTTCAATTAAAATGCAATCTTGTATCTAGAGAGACACTTCGGCAATCTGAAGAGCAATTCATTTTACGAAAATGTATAATAGTTGTGTAAGCATGTGAGAAAAATACCTGTATTGTAATCCAAAACTTACTTTAAAAGATTGGGAAATTATTGAGTAAGTGGCAGCAGTCTTCTAATTGAACCCTTGTTAACTTCGTAAAATACTCAGCAATCTTGATGACATTTAAGGGGAGATGTGTGTCTGGACTCACTGGATTGCCTCAATGCAGTAAATATCAAAAATCATGTGAGTTGGAATGCAACACGTGTAAAACAACCTGCCTAATTTTCCTCCACTGATGCTGATGTCAAACTGCAATAAGGGCATTCATTTGTTTGCAACTGTTCTCAATTAAAAGGGCTCAAAATTGTCTTGAATATTATGCATAATTTCATCTTCTTCTCTTCCATGCCTAACAGCACACGAGACAACCCAGTTCTTTCACTGCTTTACATGCAGAAGCTCGTGCTCTGGGTTGTTTCTGCAACTAAGTCCCTTTTTATGTGACAGGTCGTTAGCCCGGCTCACAACTTCCTACCAGGAGCACCGGCTAAATGTGATGGGCAGATCGCTAGTCCACTCCCATCCGACTCAAATAACCCGCTGGATGTCAACCCAGTATTCGGAAGCTGGAGCTCTGGTCACCTGCTTGCCAGGGATAATTTCAGAATACTCCACCTTAATTAAATACCACATCAAACAATGAGCTAGCTGCTGTGCCAGATTAGTTGAAGCCTGTCTGCCATTTTAAAATGAAAGCCTGGAAATTGGTGTTAGTGTTCAACTTAATGCCTGAGTTACTAAACAATAATGCCTATTTTAAATTTAAATATGTGCCTATGTGCAGAGCATTGCAAATTGCTGTGGAGTGAAAGCTTGCGACAAAACTACAATCATCAGTCAAATTCCAAATCAACTGCATCCTAGGTGCAATGCATTGCCGGCTATCCTGTGATCTACTGCAAGGGCTGAAGTCTGTGGCCTGGATTTTTTATTTATGGGTGAGCTACTGCATACTTTAGTTGAAACTTCACAGCCTAGAAATTCGATTGCGCCTGAAAATATATGTAAATGAGCTTACTCGGGACTTGGCAAATGGTGCGAAGGGCTAAGAAATGCAAGGGAATGCAAGGGGATTGATTAATGGGTGGAAAACTGGCAGAAATGGCTTTTCATCCCATTTTGCTGCCAAAAAAGTTACTTTTTCAACAATAACAACTTGCATCTATATAGCAAGTTTGACATAGTCAAACATCCCAAGGTGCTTCACAGGACAGTAATTTTCCAATTCTACAATGAAATTTCATGAAAACGATGTGAAATTTCTTGTCAATTGTCATCTGCTGCATGCTCCTTAGCTTTGCCCTGCAAAGAGACCTCACCAATTTTGAGAGAAGGGTAGCATAGTGGTAATGTTACTGGACTAGTAATCCAGAGGCCTAGACTAATAATTCGTGTAGTTCAAATCCCATGATGGCAGCTGGAGAATTTAAATTCAGTTAATTAAATAAATTGGGAATGACCATGAAACTATTGGATTGTCATAAAAACCCATGTCGTTTAGGGAAATAAATCTACTGTCCTTACCTGGTCTGGCCTATATGTGACCCCAGACTAATTGACTCAGTTGTAACAAATCACTACAAGAAACAATAATAAGAATAAAACCTGACAGACCACCTGGTATCAAAATCCTGGAACTCCCTCCCTAACAGCACTGTGGGAGTACCTTCACCACACGGACTGCAGCAGTTCAAGAAGACGGCTCACCACCACCTTCTCAAGGGCAATTAGGGATGGGCACTAAATGCTGGCCTTGCCAGTGATTCCCTCATCCCAGGAATTAATTTAAAAAAAAACCTACAAAGAACTTGATGGAAAAGAAATGGGTGAAAATTACAAAAGAATTAGCTGTGGAACTAGCAATGCAACAAAGAAGACTGGTGTACTCGGCACTAATTAAAGATGTCTTCCAATGAGACAGAGCTGCACCATTACTCAAAGCTGCAAACCCACACTTAGAAAGCAATTCTGCTGAAGCCACCTCCTCCTAGACTTTTATGTTCAGTTCTTCAAATACTATTTATGGCCATATTATGATGGATTCCTGCTTTATTATAACCAATGATGAATAAATACACAGCACAATGTTCAAATCAAGTTCTGGGCATTTATTTTATTAATTGTGTGGCATGTGAATGATGTCAGCTTGATCTGGCATGGTGTTGCCCCTTTGTGCTTATGCGATGTTTAAGATGTGTGATACCTCAGCTACTACTCCTTCTAATTGATTCCCTTGTATAAGGAGTTAACATTTGCTGGCCAGCTGCACGGTTTCACTGATAAGATTCTGATGACGTGGACCTCCTTGAATTTTGCAATGTGAAGACCTGGTGGTTGAATGGTCCAACCGGGTTTCCTCCACCTTCTGTCATGCCTGCCTATGAGAGGATGGGCATTAATGTCAAAGTGTGTCCCATGCCACCCCAATTTCTTTCAGTAGGGCTTCTCTGCCTATGCAGTGAACTGACTTTTCCTAACTCTGCAATGCCCCATTCTTTATCCACTTTGCTCATCTAATACCTGCTCTTGGCTTCCCAGTGCTAATTAAACTCTATTATTATCTCATAATTGCAGTTCATAACTGATTATATTTCATAGAGTGGTCCACTGTTACATTTCCATTTTCTGCACTCACTGTCATCACCAAACAGGTCAGGTATAGTACAGTTTTAATACAGATCAAAGCTGTCTCCACTCTATCCCAGGGGTTTAAGCATATTCTTTAGCCTACATTCTTAAAATAATAAAAGTTTACGTTAAGCAGCTTTCTTTGTCACCCTCCTAAAAACTAAGGGCTAGATTTTCAGTATAGACAGTTTTGGGGCGCTAACCTTAGCGCCCGCCCGAAGTTAGCGCCCGCCCCAAAGTAGCGCCCCGTTGCCGGAAATTCAGTGGCTTCACCCTAAGAGGTTGGTGGAGCGCTAAAAGAGGCGTTCCACTACTATCTTTAGGCGCTAAGCCTGCGGTGCAGAGCGCAACACCCGAGCTCGGGCGCAGCGCACGGCAGACACTCTGGTGCCAGTGAGCTCTTAAAGGGGAAGGGTGCATGTGTTTTTTTTAAAGGCAGAGTCTGGGGGGGAAAACAGCAGGAGGATGAGGATGAGGATGAGGATGAGGTGGTGGTGGTGGCCGGAAACATAAATACACCGTTCACAACAACACACTGGATCCTTCCACACAACACATGCAGACCGCCTTTTATAGTGCAGGAGGAGTGCCCTTTAATTTGCGCTCCCCAGGGTGTGTTGCGTTCCATTTTACAAATGCTCTGGACGCCAGCCGCACAATGGGGCGGTCCGACTGAAGTTTGGATTCGGGGCGACCAAAGGGCGTTGCACGAGGATGTGACGTCATTTTCTGCGCGCGCATCCGGGCGGCCGCTAAACTTTGCGCCGGCGCTAACGGGCAACTTAATTTGGGGCAGGGCGCAAACTGCGCTGCGCCCGGGCGCTACACGCATAGCGCCCGAAAATCACTTCTCTTAAGGCGCGAACTGCTGGCGCAAGCAACTGAAAATCTAGCCCTAAGTTTCTTAGTTAATCCCGCAATAGTGTACCACAACAATTTTCAGGTTTAGACATCTTACTTCAGAATTTAACATTGTACACAAGTCAAAAGGTGAAAATAATCAATTTTTGTTAGTGTAGCAATACCAGCACTGCATGAATGAAGAAGCGTAGCAGGTATTGATGAATTACAGGGAGACAGGCACAGGGGTAACACCAAGTGGAGCTTGTGAAGCACTTACTGTGCATCCCTCCTTTCCCCCTTTTTCTCCTGTCCTTTGTTCAGCTCCTTTATTTGGTCCTTAATTTCCCAAACTTGAGGAAGTTATTTGTTTGTGTGTTTAGTTTTCCTCTCATTGCTAAGTTCCTTTTAACTTGTATTTCTCGTCACTTTAGGCTATCCCTCTTGTTTGGTTCTCTAGCTGTGAACACTGCATTTCTACCATCTTTGGGCCAATCAATTGTTAATTAGTGGGATAGTTGCTTTAATCTTCAGGTAATCCATGAAATCTTCAATTTTTGACTTGTTTTGTATTCATCAAGTGCTTTTGATCTGTCATGGGATTGCCGATATTATTTCACATCAATTACAACATATTATTAGTAGTAGTATTATTACTGATAATGACCACAAACTTGACTCTTCAAAGTGCAGTTGAAAAAAAATGTTGTGAACTTTGTGTGAAGAGCTTGAGTTTTAGATAATGGAATACATTTTCATTTTTTCGCACTCAGTGCCATCACCAAACAGGTCAAGTATAGCACAGTATTAATGCAGATTAAAGCAACCTCTACTTCATCCCAGTAACATGCCTTATCTCCATGAATGAGACTGCCAATTAACTGCTTAACTGTGGATTACTTTATTCAATGGATTCGGGCCCATGAAGAGCAGTAATGAAACTATCTATTTTCACATTAGACACTTACAAATGCAACTTTCAGTCAATACTCTGGGTTCAATTTGACTCAAAGGAGGCAATTTTGACAGGAACAGTAGCACCCCGAAAATAGTGGGTAATGACCTACCACCTCATTTCCACCAATGGTGTGTGTTAAATCCGTGAATCTTGATGTATGGTGTCCTTCAAGAAATAGACAGAGACTGCAGGGGAACAATCAACAGGTGTTTGCTGGATGAGGGTTACTCTAAAACTAAAGTACAGATCCCTACTCAGGGTTTATATACAGGTGTGGTCACTGCCGGTACTACAGTATACAGGAGCTGTAAAAAGTAGTTCTCCCCTTAAAGGTACATACACTACAGTGTGGCCATGTCTATCATCCCCACGAACTTCGCCCACCATCAGTTGGCGGTTCAGCCAAAGAGGAGCCCAGCAGGTCATTTCTAATTTAATTTTGTGGGGTAAGGTGGACCACAAAAACAACCTGGGGCATTCCCACAAGGACGCTGGTTTTCCAGTCACCCAAACACAATTGAGAGGGAAAAGCCTACCCCAATGCCCTAAAGCAGGGCTCACTGACTACACCAACCACTCCCTGTAACCTCTCAGTGTAAACCCAGTGAGCTCTCCCCATGCAAATTTTTCACATGATGCTCCTTTTTGCTTATATGACATTCCTAAAGATAATAGCTTAAAGATGTTTTACTGTTCTCACTGTAATTATAAATTATCATGCATGATTATAAGGTATTTTTTTAATATGCAGGACAGGAATCATCATTGCTCATGCATAATGCCAAACCATTCACTCAGAGTGTTACTTGCTTCACTGGCAAAAAGCCAAAACATGTCACTCACATTTAAAATGATTAAGCATGTATGGTATAAATGATTTATTATGATAGTTTGGAAGGACATGATCCTGAACTCATAAGGAGGAAAAAATGTTTTTAAAAAAGTGCTGTAATATAACCCTAAAAAGACATCCAACATGACGCAAGATACGTGTGTGATTGGATCAGACGGAATTAGTACAATGGCAGACAAAATTAGCCACATGGATTAATCAGCAGATGGGTTTCCATTATCAGTTAACACATAGGTCTTAAAATTACATTGTGGAATACCAACAAACAAACATTTAATGTGTTCATTTGACACATCTCTATCTGCTATTTGAACAAAGGTGTTAATCTATTTAAAATAAATTAGTTAATGCCGCTGCTAAAATAGCACAGAGAGAAATTTCAGATAAATGCACTAAGTATTTGTATGCTAGTATTCCATGGGGAAACATGCAGAAGCTTTCAAGTGAAACAAAAGCAACTATCGGAAAAACAAGTTGCTCTCACAGGCAAAAAAAATCTTCTTGTAACTATCCCTCTGCTTGTCTTCCATTTTTAATTTTTCTCTGTATCTCTCTTTTTGTCTTTCTGTTTGTCTTCCGCCCTTTCTACCTGAGACTAGAGGAAGGCCTGAGCAGGGAGGCCCAAGCCTGGAATCAGGACTGAGGCTAGCTCCAGAGTGAGTTGTGCAGGGAATGTAAGAATTACTTGCTCAGTGACTGATAGTGGTTATGTGGTGACTATGAACCAATCAGATGTCTGGAAAAATACACCAGGCAGGAACTCATTTTGTTACTTAATGTAAAAATGTTGAAACAATTAAACAGGTTATGTAGCATAAAGCTGAAGTTTTGCAAGTCCACCAAAAGTCTCTCAGTAAAAAGGTTGTCGGTCAGTAATGCTGTTGACCTTCTGACGAAGTAAGTAATGTTGATAACCGTATAGTTCAAAAACAATAAATTCAAAACCTGCCCAATCAGAACAAATTACCATGACAGGGCAAATGATTCACATAGACCAGTCAGACTTCGCAACAGGAACAGATAAGGAAAACACCGGCCCCGATTTTCGGCTTGTGTGGGGAATGGTCGGATTTCCCCGAATGTGGGGTTTCTGACACACATAAAAAAGTGTCAGCCAGCTCCATGCAATTTTCCCTCAAGTGGCCAATTAATTCCCAGCATGTGGGAAGCCTTGCTAATTGTTCAATTCGAGTCAGAAATCCCCACAGTATGATGTCATCATTTGTGGTGCTTTCAAGGTCCATAGCAAGCACTGCATCCTCTGAAGGCTTCCAAACGAACCATACAGGATGGCAGAGGAGCCTGCAGCAGCTGTGGCCAGTGCCAGACCCCGAGCTGCCTCCAAATTCGACGAGGCTTCACTGCAGGCATTATTGGATGGGGTTAGGGCCCACAGGGAGGTCCTCTTCCCTAGGTCAGGGAGGAAGAGGCCTCCCACTGAGACCAATGCTGCATGGATGCAGGTGTCAGCAGATGCCAACTCGCTGGGAGTCACCAGAAGAACCTTGGCATTACATCTCTAACTCCTTCCTTTACTCCCCCACAGTACCATCCAGAGCCCCCATCCTCACTGTGGAGGAGAAAGAGGCTGTGCAGCCAGACTCCTCAGAGGAAGCTCCAACCTCTGAGGGTGCAGCGTCAGCAGAAGTAAGCGCACCCAGCACCAGAGCAGACACTCACACCTCGGGGGGACCTTCGGGACATAGAGTAGTGTTGTCACCTGGTGGTTCACAGCTCACAAGTGAGCCTCAGCAGATTCTGGAGACAGGGACAGCAGTGGAGAGTCCTCGTCGGAGGGTGCAGGACTCTGCCAGCTCAGCTCAGCTGCGCTGCATGTCGACCCTCTGCCTCTGGGTCCAGCCGCAAGAGAAGAGGTGATGGATCTTCATGCACAGATGCAGGAGTCTCTGGCAGGTTTTGTCTCCAGGGTCTCTGCGAGTGTGGAGCAAATGGAGGAGTCCATAGTGACCATGAGCAGAGCCTTTGTGGAGTCATTGGCGCATGAACGCATCACCATGGAAAGGTTGGCAACCTCCATGCAGGAGATAACTCGCCAGGGTACGGAAAACATGGTGAGTGCTCATAAGGGAATTGAGGAGCGTTGGCCATCTGTTGAACAGAGAAACCAGGGCCCCGATTTTCGGCTTGTGTGGGGAATGGTCGGATTTCCCCGAATGTGGGGTTTCTGACACACATAAAAAAGTGTCAGCCAGCTCCACGCAATTTTCCCTCAAGTGGCCAATTAATTCCCAGCATGTGGGAAGCCTTGCTAATTGTCCAATTTGAGTCAGAAAACCCCACACTATGATGTCATCATTCGTGGTGCTTTCAAAGTGTCCAGCAAGCTTCTCCACCTCTGCAGGCTTCTCAACCACTCTTGCACAATGGCAGAGGAGCCTGCACCAGCTGCTGCCAGCGGCAGAGGCCGAGCTGCCTTCAAATTCGACGAGGCTTCACTGCAGGCATTATTGGATGGGGTTAGGGCTCACAGGGAGGTCCTCTTCCCTAGGTCAGGGAGGAAGAGGCCTCCCACTGAGACCAATGCTGCAAGGATGCAGGTGTCAGCAGATGCCAACTCGCTGGGAGTCACCAGAAGAACCTTGGCATTACTTCTCTATCTCCTTCCTTTACTCCCCCACAGTACCATCCAGAGCCCCCGTCCTCACTGTGGAGGAGGAAGAGGCTGTGCAGCCAGACTCCTCAGAGGAAGCTCCAACCTCTGAAGGCGCAGCATCAGCAGAAGTAAGCACACCCAGCACCAGCGCAGACACTCACACCTCGGGGGGACCTTCGGGACATAGTGTTGTCACCTGGTGTTTTACAGCTCACAAGTGAGCCTCAGCAGATTCTGGAGACAGGGACAGCAGTGGAGAGTCCTCGTCGGAGGGCACAGGACTCTGCCAACTCAGCTCAGCTGTGCTGCATGACGACCCTCTGCCTCTGGGTCCATTCGCAAGAGAAGAGGTGATGGATCTCCATGCACAGATGCAGGAGTCTCTGGCAGGTTTTGTCTCCAGGCTCGCTGCGAGTGTGGAGCGAATGGAGGAGTCCATAGCGACCATGGGCAGAGCCTTTGTGGAGTCATTGGCGCATGAACGCATCACCATGGAAAGGTTGGCAACCTCCATGCAGGAGATAACTCGCCAGGGTACGGAAAACATGGTGAGTGCTCATAAGAGAATGATATCTCTTGAGGATCGTTGGCCATCTGTTGAACAGAGAAACCAAATCTTCATGGAAGTCCTTCTGAGTAGGACTGCCAGTGCAGAAACGGGTCCCACTGGCCCCCTAAAGTGCAGCAAGCTGCTCTCAAGCCACTTCCAAGCGCTGGCCCCTTCTGGCCTGTGCAGCTTCAGGTGAGTGAGCAGCAGCCTGGTGCTCCTGGTGCTCATCCTGCTGTTCCTGGTTCTGCTGCCGCCTCCTCTGTTGTTGGAGATCCTCTAATGCCAGGAAGGGAACGTCCCAAAGGCCTCCCATGCTTCTGGCAGATGCCTCCGTTGAGGGGGTGCTGAGTTAGGGTGGTGAGAGGGGCTTCCCAGGAGCTCACACTGGAAAAGTGTGTGAGCCTCCAACTTTCTGCAGCTGCTCCTAAGGCTTCAAAAAGTTCCCCCAAGCCTTGATCAACAAGGTCCTGCAGCCTGCAAATGCTGCCTATTTAAATCTCTTCAGCCCTCAGCGACCTGCTGCTGCAAGCAAGCAAGCCAGCTGTTTTCACGCCAGCTCTCATCGGCGGGGTTCTCCGCAGGCGTGTTTCATGTGGGGAAAGCCCCAAAGTCGCAACGGCCCCGGAAAATCTTCCTTAACAAGGTGATCATTGGTGATTAGTGCTCCGACGAGCAGTCCCGCCAGCGGCGGCCGGGACTGAAGCGGGGCACGTGGAAACGGCGGTCCGAAAGTTGGATGGGGCGGGGAATCAGGCGGGGGGGGGGTGGTCCCGACCCGCTTTTTCGGCGATTTTCGGCCCCCGGCCGCATGAAAAGCCGCCCGACGGCAGCCAGAAAATCGGGGCCACCATTTTTTCAAATTTATATGACTGGATCTCGCATGGCATTGCTCACAGTAAGTCAGAGGATATGTTATTTTATAAGGGCAAGAGCATTATATCATGTAACATGCAATATATTATTTACTGTTAAGCTGTGAGTATGCAGTCTATCCCTTTAAATTCACGAGGCTAATTGTCATAATTGAAATATACCAAAGGCAATCGCAGGCTAAAACTTCTTAAGAACATCATGAGGTCAATTAGATGGTAATTAGATGGGCCAAACTTTCTCTAACTTTTCCCCTGCCCTAGCCCTGAACTCACATCTTGCTCCAGTTTTTCTCCGATCTCCCCTCATGACCTCTCTGCACTCATCTTGTCCATGAGACCCACCTCCTGCTCCCTCGACCTTATTCCCACCAAACTGCTGACCACCCAACTTCCTTTTCTGGCTCCCATGTTAGCTGACATTATTAACGGTTCTCTCTCCTCAGGTACTGTCCCCCTCTCCCTCAAAGCTGCTGTCATCACCCCTCTCCTCAAAAAAACAAATCTTGATCCCTCCGTCCTTGCAAACTATCATCCCATCTCCAACCTCCCTTTCCTCTCCAAAGTCCTTGAACGTGTTGTCGTCTCCCAAATCCGTGCCCATCTTTCCCACAATTCCGTGTTTGAATCCCTCCATTCAGGTTATCGTCCTTGCCTCATCAAAGTCACAAATGACATCCTTTGTGACTGTGACAAAGGTAAACTATCCCTCCTCATCCTTCTTGACTTGTCTGCAGCCTTTGACATGGTTGACCACTCCACCCTTCTCCAACGTCTCTCCACCATCATCCAGCTGTGTGGGACTGCACTTGCCTAGTTCCTTTCTTATCTATCTAATCGTAGCCAGAGAATCACCTGCAACGGCTTCTCTTCCCGCTCCTGCATCGTTATCTCTGATGTCCCCCAAGGATCTGTCCTTGGCCCCCTCCTAGTTCTCATCTACATGTTGCCCCTTGGCGACATCATCCATAAACACAGCGTCAGTTTCCACATGTACGCTGACGACACCCTGATCTACTTCACTACCTCTTCTCTTGACCCATCCATGGTCTCTAAATTGTCAGACTGCTTGTCCAACATACAGTTCTGGATGAGCAAAAAGTTTCTCCAATTATATATTGGGAAGACCAAAGCCATTGTTTTTGGTCCCTGCCACAAGCTCCGTTCCCTAGCCACTGACTCCATCCCTCTCCCTAACATCTGTCTGAGGCTGAACCACACTGTTCGCACCCTTGGTGTCATATTTTACCCCCAAATGAGCTTCAGACCACATATCCGCAGCATAACAAAGACCGCCTATTTCAAACTCCGTAACATCGCCCGTCTTAGCCCTTGCCTCAGCTCATCCGCTGCTGAAACCCTCATCCATGTTTTTATTACCTCTCGACTTGACTATTCCAACTCAATCCTGGCTGGCCGCCCATATTCTACCCTACGTAAACTTGAGGTCATCCAAAACTCGGCTGCTCGTGTCCTAACTTGCACAAAGTCCCTACGCCCATCACCCCTGTGCTCGCTGACCTACATTGGCTCCCGGTTAAGCAGCGCCTCGATTTCAAAATTCTCATCCTTGTTTTCAAATCCCTCCATGGCCTCGCCCCTCCCTATCTCTGTAATCTCCTCCAGCTCCAGAACACCTTTGAGATATCTGTGCTCCTCTAATTCTGCCCTCTTGAGCATCCCTGATTATAATCGCTCAACCATTGGTGGCTGTGCCTTCTGTTGCCGAGGCCATAAGCTCTGGAATTCCCTGCCTAAACCTGTCTGCCTCACTACCTCTCTTTCTTCCTTTAAGATGCTCCTTAAAACCTACCTCTTTGACCAAGCTTTTGGTCACCTGCCCTAATTTCTCCTTATATGGCTCGGTGTCAATTTTTTTGTCTTATAACACTCCTGTGCAACGCCTTGGGATGTTTTACTACGTTAAAGGTGCTGTATAAATACAAATTGTTGTTGTTGTAATTGTTTTTCTATAAATTAGCAGCTCCAAGATCCTCTCCAAAGTCAGAAGAACCTTCTGGAAATGACTGGCTTTCTTAATTTACTTTTTCAAAGATTATTTCTCATCTGGAATAAAGTGTGTTGGACGCACACTAAATGCAAGACAAAATCTTTATATATAACTGCACTTGAAAATAGGTGTTTGCAGTCTAGAATTTGTGACAAATTGAATAAATGTCAAGATTTCAACAGCAAAATTTGTAAACGCCTTAACTTGAAACTTAATTTTCCAAAATATATACAGACGATGCTTAAAGAGCTATGAATAAAATGGCTCTTTTGAGAAAAACTTCAGGGCTGTACAAAACTTATACAAAAAAGTAGCTTAAAGCGATTGACAATTGTTTCTTACTTTGTTTTAATTTTCTCTAAAATAGTTTAAATTCAGAAATGCCTGTATACTGTTAATTTTGTCTCAAAATATTCATAAGATATTACATAGTTTGCTTTATGCTTTGAATATCTCTCCACTACAAATGAAATTTTAGCCTGTTATTGGCTGTATCAGTAGCTTTTTTTCAGTTGGAGAACATTATTCTTGGAGAAAAGTTCCCCTTCCTTTTCTCCAACTTGAATGCTGTCACTAGGCTACATGAAAAGTGACTGTTTCCTTACGATTGGATGGAATTCAGACTGTTTATTCAGTGACAACATGGGAATCCTGGAAAGAAGACTCAGTCAGATATTTACAAGATCTTTGAGCTGCAGGATGCAATAGTCAGCGTGATGGGAAAGTTTCAGATTCAGTAGGCCTGATCAAAATCAAACCATTGCATTACAAACCAAAGCAGACTGTTCTCTCGTGCTTAATCATTATGTATGGTTAGACTGATTTTCTTTTGCCTGCAGAATCTATGGGGATATTTTAACCTAACCCAGATCGGACTGGCCGCCCATTTTGTGACCTGCTGATTTTACTCTCATTGCTTTCAATGGAGAGTAAAATTGTGTGGAGTGTAAAACCAGTGGCTGACCCAATCCTGTCAGTTTCTTGCCAAGTGGGTTAGAGTAAAATAACCCCCTAGTTACATGTTTGAGTTTATAAACTGTCACACAAATACTTTTGATCACAAAGCAATATGTTGCATAATTTTTCAGTGGACAGTTAGTGACACGGTAATGTTTTATCTTCACTTATAAACACCAAGCAAAATGCTATCCATATCATTTCACCAAGATGCCAATGATCCTTTAATGATGTATTTTAATGAGTGGTTCATGTATTATATGGTTTGGTTTACGTAATATATTTAGTCTAGAGGTAAAACACACCTAAGTTTATGATGTCTGGCAGACTGTGTGCATGTCTTATTTATTCAGATAATAATGCTTTTCAAAACAGTCTCGTTTGTCTTTACAGCGTAGATTTTCCATAGCTTAAAAAAAAGGCATTAATTAACGGAGAGGCAGGCCTCAATTTTAACTCAGCTGCGGGCTATTGGCGTGTTCCCCAAATATCGTGTTTCCCACACGAACCTAAATGGATGTGGGAGATTGATGCAATTTTAACTCAATTGGCCAATTGATTTCCAACGTGTGGGAAGCCTTTGGAAATGGGTTTTTCATGAATGAAAGTCCCCTCCAATTACGTCATCATTGCTGCTGAAATTAAGGTCCACAGCAGGCCTTGCTTCTTCTGCAGACTGCCAAGCTTTCTCCATTTGATGGCACAGGAACCTGCAGGAACAATGGCCAGCGGGAGGCCAAGAACAGCTCCTAAGTTTGATGAGGCAGCACTACAGGCACTGGTGGATGGGGCTAGGGCCCACAGGGAGGTCCTGTTCCCTTCATCAGGGAGGAAGAGGCCTCCCAGTCAGACCAAGGCTGTGTGGATACAGGTGGCTGGGGAGGTCAACTCCTTGGGGGTCACAGGGCACACCTGGATGCAGTGCAGGGAAAGATTCCATGACCTTCAACGCACTGGAAAAGTAAGTATGAAGTTCCCATCACCCTCAATCTGATCTCCACTTGTCTCCCTCATTGCAGGAAAAGAGAGCTCACAATAAAAGGGAAAGAGCCAGGACAGGAGGAGGCCCACCATCATTAGCCCAGCTCACCCCCTGGGAGGAAGCTGTCCTGGAAATTGTCGGGGTTGAAAAAGATGCGCACATTGGGGACGGACACACTGGTGCATCACAGCAAGCTGGTGACAGAATAGTTTTCCACCTCTGTCATTGACATTGCATGAGTCGCTGATAATGATTCTGAAGCTATAACAGATGGACTTATGATCATCTTCAATATGCAATGTGAATGTAACCTTGACCTCATATCTCTAACTCTTTCCTTTACTCCCCCACAGGACCATCGAGAGTCCCCGTCCCCACTGTCCAGGAGAAAGAGCCTGAGCTTCCAGACTCCTCAGAGGAATCTGCAACCTCTGAGGGCGCAGCGTCAGCAGAAATAAGTGCACCCAGCACCAGCGCAGACACTCACACCTCGGTGGGACCTTCGGGACATAGAGTAGTGTTGTCACCTGGTATATCATAGCTCACAAGTGAGCATCAGCAGATTGTGGAGACAGGGACAGCAGTGGAGAGTCCTCGTCAGAGGGCACAGGACTCTGCCAGCTCGGCTCAGCTGCATGTCGACCCTCTGCCTCTGGGTCCATCCATAAGATCAGAGGTGATGGAAGTCCATGCACAGATGCAGGAGTCTCTGGCAGGTTTTATCTCTAGGGTCGCTGCAAGTGTGGAGCGAATGGAGGAGTCCATAGCGAACATGAGCAGAGCCTTTGTGGAGTCATTGGCGCATGAACGCATCAACACGAAAAGGATGGCTACCTACGTGGAAATGATTGCTGTCTCCGTGGTAAGGCTGGCTACGGTAGAGGAGAGGAGGGCTACGGCCACGGAGGAGGTTAGTCACCAGGAATAGAATGACATCTCTTGAGGACCGATGGGCATCTATTGAACATAGAAACCAGACCTTCATGGAAGTCCTTCTGAGTAGGACTGCCATTGCAGATACGGGTCCCCATGGCCCCCCTGATGTGCAGCAAGGTGCTCTCCAGCCACTTGCAGGCGTGGAGGGGGAGCTGACCCATGAGAGGGAGGTTGGTGACAGACCTCAAGGAAGTGGGGGTTCCTCTCCAGGCGCTCACACTTCCATGCCACTGCAGAGCCCTCGGTCAGAGCCCCACCGGAGTCCACACCCAAGTGAGATAGATGTCTCAACCCCTGCACAGCCGCAGGAGCAGCAGACTGCTGACGAGCCCCCACAGGCTCGCCACCGCAGAGGACGCCCGCCAAAGTTGTCGAGACAGGAGCAGCAGGAAAGTGAGCAAGGGGCCTCCACATCTGCTGAAGCCACAGGGGAACCACGACATAGGAGCGCGTGTAAGAGGAAAATAAAGCACAAGTAGTCACAAGGGTAGTCACTTGGGTGAAATTTTATGTATTGTTAAAAAAAGGCATCAGGTGAATTCTGTCAATAAAAAGTCTGATGGCTACTGCTGTATTTGTGGCGTGTGTCATTTCGCGAATGGGACTTTAACACTGAGGGCTTAGGATTACTTGCAATTGTCAGTATGCTGGACAAATAGCTAGGAATCTGCAGGGTCTTGGCCATTGTCGATGCTCAGGTAAGAAGCTGCGAAGCAAAAGTGCTTGATTGGCTAGGCTAAGCAAATCTGGCCAGGATGAGTGCGTTCCTTGCATCCCGGGCAGCAATGTTCTGGCATAATGCTGCCGCTGGTTGTTGGTCCTCTGCAGGATGGTCATTTTCGCCCTCCTCCTCCTCCTCATCATCATCATCATCTGAGGAGGGTATGTGAGGAGCCACTTGGTCGTCAGGAATCTGCAAGCCACGACGCTGTGCTATATTGTGAAGTGCACAGCAAAACACGACGATTCTGGAGACCCTGGCTGCTGAGTACTGTAGGGCTCCACCTGATCTATCCAAGCATCTGAAGCGCATCTTCAGCAAACCGATGGTTTGCTCGATAATGGATCTGGTGGAAATGTGGCTGGAGTTGTAGCGCTCCTCAGCTTCGTTGGCTGGCCTCCTCAATGGCGTCATTAGCCAAGTCCTCAGGGGATAGCCCTGTCTCCAAGTAGCCATCCATGAAGTTGGTCTGGTGCCCTGAATAGCGGAGGCACACTAGACTGGCGCAGTATGAAGGAGTCATGGCAACTGCCAGGGTACATGGCACAAACATGCAAAATCTCCTTCTTGTGGTCACACACCAGCTGAATATTAAGGGAGTGGAAGCCCTTGTGGTTGACAAAAATACCTGGATTGCGATGGGGTGCCCTAAGGGCCACATGTGTGCAGTCAACGATGCCCTGCACCCTTGGAAAGTCTGCCAGATGAGCTAATCGAACCGCTCGCGCCATCACACTTGCGCAATCCTTGGTGAAATGGATGTGATTGTGCGCGAGGGCAAAGAGGGCATCGGTTACCTGCGTGATGCAAGTGTGTGCGGCCGCCTGGGAAATACCGCTGATGCCTGCTGATGATCCCTGGAATGAGCTTGAGGCAAAAAAGTTGAATGCGGTGGTGACTTTGATGGCCACTGGTAAGGAGTGTCCACCTGGTCCTCTGGGCAGCAGGTCTTGCTGTAGCATTGCGCAGATGTCAGTCACTACCTCTCGCGAAAGTCGGAGCTGCCTTTGGCACTGTTGCTCAGTCATGTTAAGGTAGCTGACCCTGTGTCTGTAGACCCTGTTTGGGGGGTATCTCCTCTGCCGATGGGCTTCCAGGCGCTGGCCCCTTCTGACCTGTGCTGCCTCAGGTGGGTGAGCAGCAGCCTGTTGCTGCTGCTGCTGCTGCTGTTGCTGGTGCTGCTGTTGTTCCTGGTTCTGCTGCTGCCGCGCCTGGTGCTCGAGCTCCTCTAATGTCCAGAAGGGAAGGAAAAAAATGGCTCCCATGCTCCTGGCATATGCCTCCGTTGAGGAAGCGCTGAGTGAGGGTGGCGAGAGGGGTTTCCCAGGAGTTCACACTGGAGATGTGTGTGAGGCTCCAACCTTCCACAGGTGTGGTTAAGCCTGGTAAAAGTTGCGCCGGGCCTGAGACATAAAATCCTGCCACCTGCAAATGATGGCTGATCAAAACTCCTCTTTAATGGTTGACCTGCAGCTGATAGTCAGCAAGCCAATAGTGCTCCCGCCAGGTTTCACAGTCGTAATTCCCACCAGGCGTGTTTTACGTGGGAAAAGGGTTAAAAGTGCAAGGGACTGTTAAAATGGCATTATAGAGGCCATTTAGTGGTGATTAAGGGCCTTAAAGACCAGTCCCGCCTGTTGGATGCGGGATGGATTCGGGACCATCAGACATGCCTGAGTAAAAATGGCTCGGAGTCGGGAACCAGGCAGGGGGGGTCCCGCCCACCAGTTTTTGTGATTTTAACCCCCCGCACGCCTCCAAGCCTGCCTCCACGGCTCAGTTAAAATCGAGGCCGCAATCTTTATCCATTTTGCTTTCCAGGTGGGTTTATCACCTGAGATTTCCCATGGTCAGACCTAAGAAAATATGCAGTTGAACTGCTAGCCTAAATTGGGCTCTGTGTTGGGATCTCACCAAAGGGGTGGGGAAAATTAAAGGGATACAGTTACTAAAAGATGCGCCCACATGTGGAAACATAAATTTTATAAGCCATTTAAATGGATTTCAGCCTTTCCAAATGCTGTCTCAGGCAAAGAAATGGCTGTCCAAATAACTGGTGGCTGCTGCACCATCACTTACGTACATACTCACACCCACTTCATGTAGTAGCAAGTCACTTTGCCAGGCACCAAACAGAGAATGTGGGTGTTGCACCATTCTTTCACTCGCCTACTGACACCTTTTTCTGTCTCTGCAGAATATGGAGCCTGTAAGCAAGTGATGGAATGGTACAGCATCCACGTTCCCTACCTGATTCCTGAAAAAGTAGAGTGCTACTACATGAGGTGGGTGTGAGGTGATTTGCCCGGTTTGCTACTCTACAGCTCCCTTTCCAGAGGAGAGCAATGCAGCAGGCCCATCAGAAGGTAGCAGTGACAAGGTGTAGGGAGGAGCTAACCTTCACTGTCACTAGTAGTGCCATCCTTAGGGTACAAGTTGATTCAAGGTGTCCGTGCAGAAGATGGCACAGATCTGCAACTGATGCCATGCTGACCCAGAGCCTGCAGAGCTGGTTTCTCACTATTATTGCCAGACACATGTGCCAGGACCTAAAGGTATAGATGACAGCATAATGACAGGTGCAAGCAGTTTGGCTCTGATGCCTGCTGATCTCCCTGGCATGTCTTCTTTCATCTTGTACAATTTCAACCATAGGGTTGTTTTTGAAGCGCCTCTATCACTAAGCTGAACTTGACTTGCTGACTGCTAAGGACTCTTCACGTAGATGTCTTGTAGCTTTCTAAGCTTTCTTGAAAGTTTGTCTTGCATGAGTTCCTTTTTCATGTCACTTTTTCAGCTCTTTTGTTTTGCTATGTACATGCTTTATTTACTCATCTTTCCAGTGATTTGGCAAATAATATTCAGCTTGTTTAGATTCTGAATATACATTAAGAGAAAGAGAGAAAAACATCATGAAACTGTCAGCAAACATTTATAAACAGAATTCTGTACTAAAAACTTGATTTAAAAGAAAACTGAAGCCAAAAACCTTGAACCCTGCAAGAGTTCCAAAGCTCGTGGAGTTTCCCTTCGGCCCATTTCAAATGGAACAATGGGCACCCAAACACAATCTTGGCTTAAGCAGATGAAAAATGGTGCTAACCTTCAAATTTGAACTCTTTGCATTGGTGTTATTAAAAAAAAACTACTCACCAACCACAATGAATTTTAATTAGTGTATAATGTTGAAAAGTTCATTCATCTCCTGTAGAGTGCATACTTTTGGAGGCAAATAGCCAACAGATGAGCTGGCCAGAAGAAGCAGCAGGATTTGAAAGAGAGCACAAAGGTAAGTCTTGACTATTATTACTGTAAAGTAAGCGCACGGAACATATAGGTGTCAGCCTTGGCTCAGTGGTAGCACTCTCACCTCTGAGTCAGAAGATTATGCATTCAAGCCCCTCTCCAGAAATTCAGCACATAAACTAGCCTGAAACTTTAGTTCAATACAATACTGAGGGAGTGCAGTGTTGTTGGAGGTGTCATCTTTTGGATGAGACATTAATGTGAGGCCCTGTCTGCCCCCTAAACTGGATATAAAAGATCCCTTGGCATTATTTGAAGAAGAGCAGAGGAGTTCTGCCAACATGGTGACCAGCATTTATCTCTCAAGCAACACCACTAAAAAAAAGATTATCTGGTCATTTATCTCATTGCTGTGGGACCTTTGCCTGCCACAGATTGGCTGCCATGTTTTCCGACATCACTACACTCCAAAAGTACTTTATTGGCTGTGAAGCATTTATGATATCCTGAGGCTGTGAAAGATGTCATTCTTTCTTTATATATGGACATGAAAGGAATTAATATTTGCAAAATATAGATGCAAAATCCATTGTACTGATATCGAAAAACATCACAGAGGACGTAGCAAGTAATTCAGTGGAAATCAAAACAGAAGGTTATGCAAAATCCATGACACATGCCATGATCATAAGCTGGTTTTGGATGAAGAAAGCCATTCTGTGAATCTTAGTTCATCCATCGAGAATGATCTTAATGTTACCCTTATTTCAGCATCCGATAGTTTTTTTTACAAGATTCCAGGGTTTTCACCTCCATTATTCTTCCTGGAAGTCTATTCCATATGTTGATCACTGTTTGGTGTAAACAGTTTATTGACATAAGTCCTAAATTTAGCTTTTACTAATTTGAATCTATGTCCTCTTGTCCTACTCTCATTATTTAACTAAACATAATATTCCAGGTTTATCTTTTCCATTCCCTTAACTGTCGCGATAAGATCACCTCTTATACATCTCCTTGCCAGGCTGAAAATCCCAAGATTATCCAGTCTTTTCCTGTAACTTAAAACTATGACACCAGGGATCAGCCCCGTGGCTCTTCTCTGCACTGTCTCCAATGCTTGAGTGTCCCCCTAGTGTATTGGTGATTTTCCTCCTTCTGATGCTGACCTGGAGGTTTATAACATAATGCTACCTTGAATGTTTTTTTCAAATTTGAGATGACTAACCAGAGCCGTTCATTTTGTAGCTTATCCCTCCCACAAAATCAACTTGGTTTACAGGTGTTCAGTCAAAGCTATCATCTCTGTTTTTCCATCTGCCTCTTCTGAGACCTTGTTTCCTTCTGCTTTGGTAAACAGAGCCTGGTATCAGTTTGTTAATATAATCTCTTGGGTAATGTCGCAAACTTTTTTATCTTTCCTACTATATCAACCAATCTTAATCCACCCAGTATCACAGAACTGTTCACCTACCAAGTCGAATGTTATCCATTGCCCCTCAAAAATGTTCTCACTTTTGTATGCCCTTGTAAGTTTCTATACCTTTTTCTCTAAAGCTATAACCAAATTATTAACAATACTGTGGAGGAAGAATTCCTGGAGTGTTTACGGGATGGTTTCCTGGACCAATATGTCGAGCAACCAACCAGAGATCAGGCCATCTTAGACTGGGTATTATGTAATGAGAAAGGATTAATTAGCAATCTTGTTGTACGAGGCCCCTTGGGTCGGAGCGATCATAATATGATCGAATTCTTCATTTAGATGGAGAATGAAGTAGTTGACTCAGAGACTAGGGTCCTCAATTTAAATAAAGGAAACTACGATGGTCTGAGGAGCGAGTTGGGTAGGATTGATTGGGGAATGGCACTCAAAGGGTTGATGGTGGATAGGCAATGGCAAACATTCAAAGACTGAATGGATGAGCTACAGAATTTGTTCATCCCAGTTTGGCATAAAAATAAAACAAAAAAGGTGACTCAACCGTGGCTAACAAGGGAAATTAGGGATAGCATAAGATCCAAGGAGACGACATATAAATTGGCCAGAAAAAGCAATAATCCTGAGGATTGGGAGCAGTTTAGGATTCAACAAAGGAGGACAAAGGGATTAATTAAGGGAAAATAGAATATGAGAGTAAGCTTGCAGGGAACATAAAAACTGACTGTAAAAGCTTTTATACATATGTGTGAAGAGAAAAAGATTGGTGAAGTCAAGCGTAGGTCCCTTGCAGTCAGAATCAGGGGAATTTATAATGGGAAACAAAGAAATGGCAGACCAACTAAATTCATACTTTGGTTCTGTCTTCACAAAGGAGGACACAAATAACCTCCCAGAAATGCTGGGGAACATAGGGCCTGATGAAAGGGTGGAACTGAAAGAAATCAGTATTTGTAGGGAAATGGTGTTAGGAAAATTGATGGAACTGAAGGCCGTTAAATCCCCAGGGCCTGATAATCTAAATCCCAGGGCACTTAAGGAAGTGGCCCTAGAAATAATAGATGCATTGCTGGTCATCTTCCAGAACTCGATAGACTCTGGATCAGTACCCATGGATTGGAGGGTAGCTAATGTTACCCCATTATTCAAAAAAGGTGGTAGAGAAAAAGCGTGGAATTATAGACCAGTAAGCCTGGCATCGGTAGTGGGGAAAATGCTAGAATCTATTATAAAAGATGTAATAGCAGAGCACTTGGTAAGCAGTGACAGGATCGGACAAAGTAAACATGGATTTACAAAAGGTAAATCATGCTTGACTAATCTACTGGAATATTTTGAGGATGTAACTGGTAAAATAGATAAGGAAGAACCAGTGGATGTGGTGTATTTGGACTTTCAGAAGGCTTTCGATAAGGTCCCACATAAGAGATTAGCGTGCAAAATTAAGGCACATGGGATTGGGGGCAAGGTATTGACTTGGATAGAGAACTGGTTGGTGGACAGAAAGGAAAGAGTTGGAATAAACGGGTCGTTTTCCGAGTGGCAGGCAGTGACTAGTGGGGTACCGCAAGGATCGGTGCTAGGACCCCAGCTGTTCACAATATATATTAATGATCTGGACGAGGGAATTGGATGTAATATCTCCAAATTTGCAGACGACACAAAGCTGGGTGGGAGGGTAAGCTGTGAGGAGGATGTCGTGAAACTCCAGTACGATTTGGACAGATTGGGTGATTGGGCAGAAGCATGGCAAATGCACTATAATGTGGATAAATGTGAGGTTATCCACTTTGGTGGCAAAAACAGGAAGGCAGATTATTATTTGAATGGCAATAGATTGGGAGAAGGGGAAGTGCAAAGAGACCTGGGTGTTGTTGTGCACCAGTCGCTGAAGGTAAGCATGCAAGTGCAGCAGGCGGTTAAGAAGGCAAATGGTATGTTGGCCTTCGTAGCAAGAGGGTTCGAGTACAGGAACAAGGATGTCTTGCTACAGTTGTACAGGGCCTTGGTGAGACCGCACCTTGAGTATTGTGTGCAGTTTTGGTCGCCTTACCTGAGGAAGGACGTTCTTGCCATGGAAGGAGTGCAGCGAAGATTCACCAGGCTGATACCTGGGATGGCAGGAATGACGTATGAGGAGAGATTGTGTCGATTGGGCTTATACTCACTGGAGTTTAGAAGATTGAGAGGGGATCTCATCGAAATCTATAAAATTCTGTCAGGCCTGGACAGACTAGATGCAGGAAGGATGTTTATGATGGCCGGGGAGTCCAGAACCAGGAGTCATAGTCTAAGGATAAGGGGTAAGCCATTTAGGACTGAAATGAGGAGGAATTTCTTCACCCAGAGAGTGGTGAACCTGTGGAATTCTCTGCCACAGAGGGTGGTGGAGGCCAGTTCATTAAATATATTCAAAAAAGAGTTGGATATATTTCTTAAGGCTAAAGGGATCAAGGGATATGGGGAGAAGGCAGGGACAGGGTACTGAATTTGGATGATCAGCCATGGTCTCATTGGATGGCGGAGCAGGCTCGAAGGGCCGAATGGCCTACTCCTGCTCCTATCTTCTATGTTTCTATGTTTCTATGTTTCTTTTATCTTGTACGTCATAGGACCTCTAGTAGCATTTTAAATAGGCCTACCTCCTGATTCAGGGGGACGCTCTGGCTGCCTAGCGGCAGGCCCAGGGAAACATTTCCCCAGCCAAAGCGATGACAGCAACAGTAGCTCTTTGCCCAACATTTTTGAGGTTACTCTTCCTTACCATTACTAAACTGAATGAATGAAATCTATTGGTCTGCCTTTCAGATTTACTGCCTCAATCCCTCACTCCTTGTAGTTAAGTAAAAATAGTCACAGGCAGAAATGAGCAGTCCTGAGAGAATTTACTGTATAGAAACATAGAAACATAGAAGGTAGGAGCAGGAGTAGGCCATTCGGCCCCTCGAGCCTGCTCCGCCATTTAATGAGATCATGGCTGATCATCCAAACTCAGTACCCTGTCCCTGCCTTCTCCCCATATCCCTTGTTCCCTTCAGCCTTAAGAAATATATCTAACTCCTTCTTGAATATATTTAATGAATTGGCCTCAACTGCCTTCTGTGGTAGAGAATTCCACAGGTTCACCACTCTCTGGGTGAAGAAATTCCTCCTCATCTCTGTCCTAACTGGCTTACCACTTATCTTTAGACTGTGACCCTTGGTCCTGGACTCCCCCACCATCGGGAACATCCTTCCTGCATCTAGTCTGTCTAGTCCTGTTAGAATTTTATAAGTTTCAATGAGATCCCCTCTCATTCTTCTAAACTCCAGCGAATATAAGCCCAATCGACCCAATCTCTCCTTATACGTCATTCCTGCCATCCCAGGTATCAGTCTGGTGAATCTTCACTGCACTCCTTCCATAGCAAGAACATCCATCCTCAGATAAGGTGCCCAAAACTGCACACAATACTCAAGGTGTGGTCTCACCAAGGCCCTGTACAACTGCAGCAAGACATCCTTGCTCCTGTACTCGAATCCTCTCACTATGAAGGCCAACATACCATTTGCCTTCTTAACCGCCTGCTGCACCTGCATGCTTACCTTCAGCAACTGGTGCACAAGGACACCCAGGTCTCGTTGCACTTCCCCTTCTCCCAATCTATTGCCATTCAGATAATAATCTGCCTTCCTGTTTTTGCCACCAAAGTGGATAACCTCGCATTTATCCACATTATACTGCATCTGCCCAATCAACCAACCTGTCCAAATAATACTGGAGTTTCTCGGCATCCTCCTCACAGCACACATGCCCACTCAGCTTTGTGTCGTCTGCTAACTTGGAGATATTACATCTAGTTCCCTCATCTAGATCATTCATATATATTGTGAATAGCTGGGGTCCTAGCACCTATCCCTGCGGTACCCCACTAGTCACTGCCTGCCACTCGGAGAGAGACCCGTTTATTCCAACTCTTTGCTTCCTGTCTGCCAACCAGTTCTCTATCCAAGTCAGTACATTACCCCCAATCCCATGTGCTTTAACTTTATATGCTAATCTCTTATGCGGGACCTTAACGAAAGCCTTCTGAAAGTCCAAACACACCACATCCACTGGGTCTCCCTTATCTATTCTACCAATTACATCCTCAAAAAATTCCAGTAGATTAGTCAAGCGTGATTTACCTTTTGTAAATCCATGTTGACTTTGTCCGATCCTGTCACTGTTTTCCAAGTGCTCTGCTATTACATCTTTTAAAATGAACTCTAGCATTTTCCCCACTACCGATGTCAGGCTTACCGGTCTATAATTCCCCGTTTTCTCTCTACCACCTTTTTTGAATAGTGGGGTTACATTAGCTACCCTCCAATCCATGGGAACTGTTCCAGAGTCTATAGAATTTTGGAAGATGACCAGCAATGCATCTACTATTTCGAGGGCCACTTCCTTAAGTACCCTAGGATGTAGATTATCAGGCCCTGGGGATTTATCGACCTTCAATTTCCCTAACACCATTTCCCTACAAATACTGATTTCATTCAGTTCCTCCCTCTCATTAGACCCTATGTTCCCTGACATCTCTGGGAGGTTATTTGTGTCCTCCTTTGTGAAGACAGAACCAAAGTATGTATTTAATTGGTCAGCCATTTCTTTGTTCCCCATTATAAATTCCCCTGATTCTGACTGCAAGGGACCTATGCTTGACTTCACCAATCTTTTTCTCTTCACATATCTATAGAAGCTTTTACAGTCAGTTTTTATGTCCCCTGCAAGCTTACTCTCATACTCTATTTTCCCCCTCTTAATTAATCCCTTTTTCCTCCTTTGTTGAAAAATGGTGGTGTGATCCAATGTATCACAGGTGAGGGTATTTCACCCATTGAATTCCTTCACATTCTGGGATTTAATGGCCCGGATTTTCCAGGGCCTATGATCACATACGCGGTGTGTACGAGGCCGTAAGTGCCCCGCAAGTTCTGGGTTTCCGTATGCACTGCGCATGCGCGAAAGCCCGGAACTTGCGATAGAACCACCGCATCCCCGGGAAATGGATATTCGCTGGTGGAAAGAACTGCCCAGCGAATGCCCACGAAACGCTTACGCCTGTATTTTAATTCATTTTGAATATGTAATGATTTATTTTTATTTAACTGGTGTGCAATTGTGTTTTTTAGGTGATTTCTATTATGCCTATGGGGATTCCGTATGTAAATAGAATCCCCATAGGTATAATAGGGATCCCCCTTTTTCATTGGTTGGTCTGGCCCACGTGATCCCAGGGGTTCTTGCAAACCTGGGATACGTGGGTCTTTACGCATGCGTAGACGTAGAAGCCCAGGAGCGCGTGTCTACGACCTCCGGGACCATCAGGTAGACTTGTACTTTTCTTGCGGTTCAGAGGCATTCACCCGCGGGAAGCCTCCGACCGCAAATTCAGGTCCAGTGTTTTTAAATCTGAACAGTAACCCTGGAGCAAAGGCAGTTCCTTCCTGAATATAAGAAACCCTTACTCATGAACATTGCATGCAGACACAGGTAAGCCATGATGGTCTGTTGCATGACTGAAGAAACACCTGGAGCTCAACACCAGCTGGAATTTGGGTTTATTCTATGGGAGCACATCCCCTGTTACAATCTCTCAGCCATACTGAAGTAAACTCTCAAATACCACACCCTGCTTTCAAGCACTGAATGATAATTAACACAAGACATTTCTTTTAATTATCCATCCCATAGACAGTAAAATTGTAAGCTGCCCAGACAACAATAATTCAGTTAGCAAAAGCAAAATAATTCAGTTAGACTATTTGAAAAGACAACTTTCATATTGCATGTTCAAGTACCACTGAAGACAGCCTGACCCAGTAGAGGAAACAACGGACATGTGCAGCATTTCTGTGGCAATGAAAAGTGTTCTTCTACTGGCTGAGCCCCAAAAAGTTTGTGTCACAAACAATTATTTCATAATTGTAATGGACTCCAACCATGTTGGATAAGGGATTGTGGAGAGTTGGCTGATTGAAGGATAACACATGTGATACTGCACTTTATGTTTGTCTGTCAATTCCCCATTCTGAGTGGAGTCCATTATGATGATTTCATTATTATTTCTGCTGTTGTTTAATCAACTACAGGAAACTCTTTGGTATCCAGCACCGACAGGACCGGGATGGAGCCGGATGACGGAGAGGGTTATCTACCGAGGCTATTTTTAACAAACAAAAATTTAAAAATGGGGAAATGTGCAGTATACAGTTGTAATGTATATACCTTTAAGGGGGGAACTATGTTTTACAGCTTATGTATACTGCAGTACCGACAGTGACCACACCTGTATATAACACTGAGTAGTAATCTGTACAGACCAGTTGCAGTGTGAGCCACGTTGAGTAAACACCTGTTGTACCGTTTTCCGCAGTCTGTGTTTTATTATACACGGACGTAACATTGGCGACGAGGCAGGTTCGAACCTACTTGCAACTCTGCATCACCTCCCGGGGATTCGTTCCTGGAGATCAGTGGATTGGAGGTCAAGGCCAGAGACTCGGGCGTCGACCACGGGCAACCGCCCAGTCATCCAGCAGAGACTTGAGAATTGCGGGGGAGGCTGTCGAGAGCCAGGCTTGGCTTTCCAGTCGAGGTGGTCCAGCGAAACGGGCTGGCAACAGGTAGTGCGCAGACCCTTCCCGGACAGCGGGCTAGAGCCCGACCGAGCGGCACAGCAAAGGGCCGGGCAGCGTCGACGGGGGAGAGAGAGAGAGGGCAGAGTGCACAGGGTGCAGCCGGTGTTCAGGGGCCAAGCAGCGTCGGAGAGAGGGAGAGAGAGACGCGCAGAAACCCGTGAGGTGCCGCCATTGCCACGAAAACCGCCGGGAGCGGCGTCGGCAGCAGCGGGGGAGGAAGGAAAGCGCGAGAGACGCCATTTTAAGTCATTGGGAGACGCCATTTTAAACCACACTCAAGATGCCGAAGAGTGGCAGTATCACCGCATTTGACAATGAAGTCGAAGATTGGACTACATATGTCGAATGAATAGAGGTGTACTGCAAGGCAAATGGGGTGTCAGATGATAAGAAAGCGTCGGTATTGTTAAATTTAATGGGTGCAAAGACATATGGTTTATTACGAAATCTAGTAACCCCAACGAAGCCAATGGAAAAGAGTTTTGAAGACAGAGTAACGATACTAAAGGAACATTTAAACCCCACACCGCTGCTGATAGCAGAAAGAAAACCAGTAATAAGAAACCGACCAAAGGAAAGTACAAGAAGGTACATAAGATAACGGAGAATAGTTCAGATGAACAAAAGAGTGATAACGACTCCAAAAGCAGGGAACTGAGTTGTCTGAAACTACATAATGTGATCACAACGGAGGATCACCGAACCATTTGGGTCACTCTCGAGATAGCAGGAGTCAAGGTAAAGATGGAATTGGACACAGGATCAGCTCTAACAGTCATAAACCGACGGAAATATGAGCGGCTATTCTCACACATACCCTTGAGAGACACAAAAATTATTTTGAAGACGTACACGGGGCAAAAAGTATACCCCAAAGGAAAAATAAGGCTGACTGTTATATATAACGGTAAGGAAACACCAAAACTAGACCTGTATGTATTGCAAGATGGAGGACCACCTTTACTGGGACGTGAATGGATCCGGAAAATACAACTGGATTGGCATTCCATACAGGCACTGACTGTGGCTGACAAAAAGGATGATGATGTCATACCTGGGCGACTGTCAAAGATCCTAACTGACGCGAAAGAAGTGTTCCAGCAAGGACTCGGAACACTAAAAGGCATGACAGCGATGATTAAAATTGAAGAAAACGCAAGCCCAAAATTTTTTACAGCCAGACCGGTACCTTATGTGATCCGCCCAGCCGTCGAAGCAGAGCTGGAGTGTCTGGAACATTCAGGTGTACTGTCCAAGGTAGACTGGAACGAGTGGGCTACACCCATTGTCCCTGTGATGAAAAAGTCATTGAGCAGCACGCCTGGGGAACCAAGGAAGGTTCGCACCTGTGGGGACTTTAAGGTACCAGTGAACCCGGTCCTTCACACCGTACAATATCCACTTCCGCGGATTGAAGATATTTTCGCCTCGTTATCTGGAGGGAAACGCTTCACTAAGATTGATCTGGCCCAGGCGTATCTGCAAATGGAGGTAAAAGAAGCATCAAAAAAATACCTCACAATCAACACCCATAAAGGTCTCTACCAATACAACCGGCTGGTATTTGGGGTAGCATCAGCTCCAGCTATTTGGCAGAGGGCAATGGAACAAGTCCTGCAAGGGATCCCAGGGACCCAGTGTTATTTGGACGACATCCTGGTCGTGGGCGAAAATGACAGTGATCACCTTGCCAACCTGGAGCAGGTGCTCACTAGATTGCAGGAATATGGGCTCCGAGCTAACCGCCCCAAATGCGAGTTTTTTGGAAAACAGATCTCTTATTGTGGCCACGTTATCGATAAAGAGGGGTTACATAAGTCCCCAGAGAAGATTGAGGCAGTAGTCAAGGCTCCAGCACCGGAAAATGTGTCACAACTGAGTGTTAGATCCGTGATTCTTTAAATAGGATGTTTCCCCAAGAACTACACGGAGGCTGTAACTTAACAATCAACAGGTGTTTACCAGAGTAGAGCAGTCTCACGACTGAAGTACAGAAGCCTGCTCCGGCTTTATATACAGGTGTGGTCACTGCCGGTACTACAGTATACAGGAGCTGTAAAACAGTTCTCTCTTAAAGGTACATACACAACAATTCCTCCCCTTTTAGATTAACAGTACCATAACATTCATTTAACAATTAACATTTTTAACATGCAACATTAACTGAAAATAGTCCATTTATAGATTCAGTCTTTGGGGCGGCTTCCTGATCCTTTCTGGATAGCGCCTTCCCTGAGGTTCTTGTTCTTGGTGCGGAGGCGATTCTGGCCCCCTTTCGTCGGTTAGTTCATCAGTTTCCACTGCTACTGTTTCTGAGGTAGAGGCTTCCGGTATGTCGGGTTCATTCCCAGGTACGCGAGACATGGGGCTGACTCGTTCCTGTGATGCTAAGAACTGGTCGACGTGGCATCTCACAATGTTGTCCCCGACATCCACTGTGTACATTAATGGCCCCTGCCGTCTGCATATCGTTCCGGGTTGCCATTTCTCTGTTCGGTAGTCACGGGCCAAGACTGGTTGTCCTACATTGAAGCTCCTTGTCGGCTTCTCATTGATGTGCTGGAATTGTTTATCCTCAACATTTCTTCGCACATTGGGTCTGAGCAAATCCAGACGAGATCTCAACCTTCGGTAAAAGAACATCATGGCCGGGGTCTGGTTGGTAACTGCATGTGTCGCATTTCTGTAGGCTAACAGGAAATTGTCCACCTTATGCTGTAGTGGAATTTCATCATCGCACATGGCCTTTATCGCCTTTTTAAAGGTTTGTACGAACCTCTCAGCCAATCCATTTGTGGTTGGATGATACGGGGCGGATGTGTAATGCCTTACCCCATTCCTTCTCATAAATTTCCGAAACTCTTCGGACACAAACTGTGGTCCATTATCAGAGCAAATCTGCTCTGGCAAGCCGTTCCTGGCAAATATGGTCCGTAGGACTGCAATCGTTTTCTCTGTAGTGGTTGAGGACATTTTTACCACCTCAGGCCATTTCGAGTGCGCATCCACTGCTATTAAGAACATTGAGTCCATGAATGGAACAGCAAAATCAATATGCACCCGTTGCCATGGAGAGGAGGGCCACTCCCATGGGTGTAGAGGGGCATGTGGTGGTGCATTTTGGACCTTCTGGCATCCTGAGCAGCTCTTGGTTAGGTCCTCGATTTGTTGATCAATCCCCGGCCACCACACATAAGCCCTAGCAAGGCTTTTCATTTTTACCCCTCCCAGATGACCTTCGTGAAGCTCATTAAGCACTCTCTCCCTTAACTTGGGTGGAATTACCACTCGGGATCCACACATCACTGTCCCCTGGCATACTGACAGCTGTTCTCTTCTGGATGAGAATGCTGGCAACAGTGAGTCGCCATGTGTTGGCCATCCCCTCACCGTCAAATCATATACCCGAGACAGTGTCGGATCATTGCGGGTCTCCTTCTCTATATCCGCGTTAATTACTGGCAATCGTTCAATTATTGACGAATAAAATATCTCGATAGGGTCCACTGCTGGTGCTTCCTCCACAGTAGGCAGTGGCAGGCGCGATAGCCCATCAGCGTTTCCATGCTGTTTCGTGCCTTTATATTCTATTTCATATTGATTCGCCCCTAGAAACAGGGACCATCTTTGTAACCGTTGTGCAGTCATCACTGGAACGCCCTTCTTAGGATTAAAGATGGAGACAAGTGGTTGGTGGTCAGTCAGCAAGGTGAACTTCTGCCCATGCAGATAGTGGTTGAATTTTTTTACTCCCCATACGAGGCTGAGGGCCTCCCTGTCAATCTGGGCGGAGTTGCGCTTGGCTGAGGTTAGTGACCGAGACGCAAAGGCTACTGGCCTCTCCAACCCGTCTGGGAATTTGTGCGACAGCACCGCTCCAATACCGTAGGGTGATGCATCACATGCCAAACGAATTGGTAGTGCTGGGTTGAAATGGGCCAACACCTCTTTTGATGTGATCAATTCTTTACACATCTGGAAAGCTCGTCTACATTCGTCATTCCACTTCCATGGTACCCCCGTTTGCAGTAGGGTGTTCAGTGGGTGTAATACCGTGGACAAATTTGGTAAGAACTTGTGGTAGTAGTTTACCAGCCCGAGGAACGACCTCAGTTGTGACACATTTTCCGGTGCTGGAGCCTTGACTACTGCCTCAATCTTTTCAGGGGACTTATGTAACCCCTCTTCATCAATGACGTGGCCACAATGCGAGATCTGTTTCTGGAAAAACTCGCACTTGTGGCGATTAGCTCGTAGCCCATACTCCTTTAATCTGGTGAGCACCTTCTCCAAGTTGGCGAGGTGATCTCTGTCATTTTCGCCCGTGACCAGGATGTTGTCCAAATAACACTGAGTCCCTGGAATCCCTTGCAGGACTTGATCCATTGCCCTTTGCCAAATAGCCAGAGCCGATGCTACCCCGAACACCAGCCGGTTGTATTGATAGAGACCTTTATGAGTGTTAATCGTAAGGTATTGTTTTGAAGCTTCTTCTACCTCCATTTGCAAGTACGCCTGGGCTAGATCAACTTTGGTGAAGCGTTTACCTCCAGATAGCGAGGCGAAAATATACTCAATTCGTGGAAGCGGATATTGTACCGTGTGAAGGGTTGGGTTCACTGTCACCTTAAAATCCCCACAGATGCGGACCTTCTTTGGTTCCCCAGGCGTATTACTCAACGACCTCTTCATTACAGGAACGATGGGTGTAGCCCACTCGCTCCAGTCTACTTTGGACAGTACTCCTGAACGTTCCAACCCTTCCAGCTCTGCTTCGACAGCTGGTCTGATCGCATAAGGCACTGGTCTGGCCTTAAGAAAGTTTGGGCTTGCATTTTCCTCTATTTTAATCATTGCTGTTATGCCTTTTAGTGTTCCGAGTCCCTCCTGGAACACTTCTTTTGCATCAGTTAGCATTTTTGACAGTCGTCCAGGTGTGACGTCGTCATCCTTTTTGGCCTCAACCTTCAGTGCCTGTATGGAATGCCAATCTAATTGTATCTTCCGGATCCATTCACGTCCTAGCAGTGGTGGTCCTCCATCTGGCAATACATGTATGTCCATTTTAGGTATTTCCTGGCCTTTATATATCACTTTCACCCTTATTTTTCCTTTGGGGTAGACTTTTTGCCCCGTGTACGTCTTCAAGACAATCTCTGTAGCTTTCAAGGGTATATGTGAAAATAGCCGCTTGTAGTCCCTTTGGTTTATGACTGTTAGGGCTGATCCTGTGTCCAATTCCATTTTCACTTGGACTTTGTCTATCTTGAGTGTAACCCAGATAGTCTGGTGATCCTCCATTTTGGTTACCTTATGTAGTTTCAGACAACCCAGCTCCTTGCTTCCGCAGTCTGTGTCACTTTTCTGTTCGTCTGAACTACTGTCCATCACCTTGTGTACCTTTTTGTACTTCTCCTGTGGAGATTTCTTACTGTTGGTTTTCTTCCCAGACCTGCAGACTCTTGCTATGTGTCCTGCTTTTCCACACTGTCTGCACACTTGGTCCTTGAACCAACAATCCTTCTGGTCGTGTGTTGTTCTGCCGCAGCAATAGCACTTCCCTGTTCCATAGGACATTTCATTGGTGCCATATTCTTGCGGTCTCCGTTGTATCTCTGCAGCGCCCCTTGCGGCTGCTTCGTGTGATACTGCCATACTGAAAGCCTTGTCCAGCGTAAGATCCTTTTCTGATAGAAGCCGCTTCTGGGTTCCTTCACTTTGCAGCCCACACACAAACTTGTCCCTTAACGTAACTGCTAGTCCCGCTCCAAACTGGCAGTGTTTCGATAGCTTGCGCAGTTCCGTTAGGTACTCAGCATTGCTTTCGTCTTTGTGTTGGTTCCTTTTATGGAAATTAAATTGTTCTGCTATCAGCAGCGGTGTGGGGTTTAAGTGGTCCTGTAGGATTTCTACTATGCTTTCGAAATTCTTGTTCACCGGCTTCTCTGGGGTTATTAGGTTCCGCAGTAACCCATAAGTTTTTGCACCCATGGAATTGAACAAAACCAGTGCTTTCCTAGCATCTGGCACTTAATTCGCCCTGCAGTACACCTCAATACGTTACACATATGTCGCCCAATCTTCGACTTCATTGTCGAACGTAGAGATACTGCCACTCTTCGGCATCCTTGGGTGTGATTTAACTGTCAAAAATGGGGTCTCCCGAGCTTCCCCTTCTTCTCCGCTGGCACTAAATGGCGTCTCCCGCGCTTTCCTTCCTTCCCGCGCTCGCCCTTCTCTGCTGGGGCTTCTAAAAATGGCGTCTCCCACGCTCTTCCTTCTTCTCCGCGGCTCAATGGCGTCTTCCGCGCTCTCCCTTCTTCTCCCCGCGGACACTGTTCAGCCCTTGAGCCCTGGCTGTGCTCTGCGCATTCTTTTTTTTTGTGTGCCTTTCCCGTTTCCGCCGCTCGGTCCTGAACCCGGCTGTTGCTTTACCCTCTCTCCATTTTTTTTTTTCACGACGCCACTCGGTTTTCAACCCCCGGCTGTGCCCTGTGCGCTTCACCCTCTGTCTTACCCCGTTGACGCTGCTCGGATTTCTCTCCGCCGTCGGTCGGCTCCAGCCGCCGCTGTCCGGGAAGGGTCTGCGCTGTACCTGTCGTCAGTCTCTTGCTGATCGTCATGGCTGGGGAACCAAGCCCGGCTCTCCACAGCCTCCCCTGCGATGTTCACTCTCTGCCGGACGACTGGGCGGTTGCTCGTGGTCGACGCCCGTGTTTCTGGCCTCGACTTTCTTCCACCGCCCTCCCGGAGCGAATCCTTGAAGGGAAATGCAGAGTTGCAGGTAGATTCGAATCGACACTCGTCGCCACTGTTAGATCCGTGATTCTGAGAGTATGATGTTTTTCAATAACCACACGGATGCTGTAACTTAACAATCAACAGGTATTTACTGGTGGAGGGTAGTCTCAAGACTGGGGTTACAGAGGCATTCGCAAGGCTTATATACAGGTGTGGCCACTGCCGGTACTACAGTATACAGGAGCTGTAAAAGTAGTTCTGTCTTAAAGGTACATACACTACAGGTTGTATTGATAGAGACCTTTATGAGTGTTGATCGTGAGGTATTGTTTCGAGACTTCTTCTACCTCCATTTGCAAGTACGCCTGGGCCAGATCAATTTTGGTGAAGCGTTTACCTCCAGATAGCGAGGCAAAAATATTCTCAATCCGTGGAAGCGGATATTGTACCGTGTGAAGGACTGGGTTCACTGTCACCTTAAAATCCCCACAGATGCGGACCTTCTTTGGTTCCCCAGGCGCATTACTCAACGACCTCTTCATTACAGGGACAATGGGTGTAGCCCACTCGCTCCAGTCTACTTTGGACAGTACTCCTGAACGTTCCAACCCTTCCAGCTTTGCTTCAACGGCTGGTCGGATCGCATAAGGCACCGGTCTGGCCTTAAAAAACTTTGGACTTGCATTTTCCTCTATTTTAATCGTTGCTGTTGTGCCTTTTAGTGCTCCGAGTCCCTCCTGGAACGCTTCTTGTGCGTCAGTTAGCATTTTTGACAGTTGTCCAGGTGTGGCGTCGTCATCCTTTTTGGCCTCAACCTTCAGTTCCTGTATGGAATGCCAATCTAATTGTATCTTCCGGATCCATTCACATCCTAGTAGTGGTGGTCCTCCATCTGGCAATACATATAGGTCCATTTTAGGTATTTCCTGGCCTTTGTATATCACTTTCACCCTTATTTTTCCTTTGGGGTAGACTTTTTGCCCCGTGTACGTCTTCAAGACAATATCTGTAGCTTTCAAGGGTATATGTGAAAATAGCCACTTGTAGTCCCTTTGGTTTATGACTGTTAGGGCTGATCCAGTGTCCAAATCCATTTTCACTTGGACTCCGTCTATCTTGAGTGTGACCCAGGTAGTCTGGTGATCCTCCATTTTGGTTACCTTATGTAGTTTCAGACAACCCAGCTCCTTGCTTCCGGAGTCTGTATCATTTCCCTGTTCGTCTGAACTACTGTCCATCACCTTATGTACCTTTTTGTACTTCTCCTATGGAGATTTCTTGCTGTTGGTTTTCTTCCCTGACCTGCAGACTCTTGCTATGTGTCCTGTTTTTCCACACTGTCTGCACACTTGGTCCTTGAACCAACAATCCTTCTGATCGTGTGTTGTTCTGCCGCAGCGATAACACTTCCCTGCTCCATATGACATTTCATTGGTGCCGTATTCTTGCGGTCTCCATTGTATCTCTGCAGCGCCCCGTGCGGCTGCTTCGTGTGATACTGCCATGCTGAAAGCCTTGTCCAGCGTAAGATCCTTTTCTGATAAAAGCCGTTTCTGGGTTCCTTCACTTTGAAGCCCACACACAAACTTGTCCCTTAACGTATCTGATAGTCCCGCTCCAAACTGGCAGTGTTTCGATAACTTGCGCAGTTCCGTTAAGTACTCAGCATTACCTTCGTCTTTATGCTGGTTCCTTTTGTGTAACTTAAATCTTTCTGCTATCAGCAGCGGTGTGGGGCTTAAATGTTCCTGTAGGATTTCTACTATACTTTCGAAATTCTTCTCCACGGGCTTCTCTGGGGTTATCAGGTTTCGCAGTAAGCCATTAGTTTTTGCACCCATGGAATTTAACAAAACCAGTGCTTTCCTAGCATCTGGCACTTCATTCACCCTGCAGTACACCTCAATGCGTTCCACATATGTCACCCAATCTTCGAATTCATTGTCGAACGCCGTGATACTGCCATTCTTCGCCATCCCTGGGTGAAATTTAACTGTCTAAATGGCATCTCCCGCACTCTCCCTTCTTCTCCGTTGGAACAAAATGGCGTCTCCCGCGCTTTCCTTCCTTCCCGCACTCGCCCTTCTTCTCCACTGCGGCTTCAAAAAAAATGGCATCTCCCGCGCTCTCCCTTCTTCTCCGCGGCTCAATGGCATCTCCCGCGCTCTCCCTTCTTCTCCCCGCGGACGCAGTTCAGCCCTTGAGCCCTGGCTGTGCTCTGCGTGTTCTCCTGTGCGCCTTTCCCGTTGCCGTCGCTCGGTCCTGAACCCGGCTGCTGCTTTACCCTCTCTCTCTCTCTGCTTGTTTTTCATCGACGCCGCTCGGTTCTTTAACCCCCGGCCGCGCCCTGTGCGCTTCACCCTCTCTATTACCCAGTCGACGCTGCTCGGCTTTTCTACGCCGTCGGTCGGCTCCCGTCGCCGCTGTCCGGGAAGGGTGTGCACTGCACCTGTTGCCAGTCTGTTGCTGGATCATCGTGGCTCTCAACAGTCACTCCTGCGATGTTCACTTGTTGCCGGATGACTGGGTGGTTGCTCGTCGTCGACGCCCGTGCTTCTGGCCTCGACTTTCTTCCACCGTCCTCCCGGAGCGACTCCTTGACGGGAAATGCAGAGTTGCAGGCAGATTCGAATCAACCTCGTCGCCACTGTTAGATTCATGATTCTTTAAATAGGATGTTTCCCCAAGAACTACACGGAGGCTGTAACTTAACAATCAACAGGTGTTTAATAGAGTAGAGTAGTCTCACGACTGAAGTACAGAAGCCTGCTCCGGCTTTATATACAGGTGTGGTCACTGCCGGTACTACAGTATACAGGAGCTGTAAAACAGTTCTCTCTTAAAGGTACATACACAACACTGAGGTCGTTCCTCGGGCTGGTAAACTACTACCATAAGTTCTTGCCAAATTTGTCTACAATACCACACCTACTGAACACCCTACTGCAAACTGGGTTGCCATGGAAGTGGAGTGACGAATGTAGACGAGCTTTCCAGAAGAGCAAAACATTAATCATATCGAAAGAGGTATTGGCCCATTACAACCCAGCATTACCAATTTCGTTGGCATGTGATGTGTCACCCTATGGCATTGGAGCGGTGCTGTCGCACAAATTCTCGGACGGCTCAGAGAGGCCAATAGCCTTTGCGTCACGATCACTAACCTCAGCCGAGCGTTAATACGCCCAGATTGACAGGGAGGCACTCAGCCTAGTGTGGGGAGTGAAAAAGTTCAATCACTATCTGCACGGGCAGAAATTCACCTTGCTGACTGATCACCAGCCTCTTGTCTCCATTTTTAATCCGAAGAAGGGCGTTCCGGTAATGACTGCGCAACGACTACAAAGATGGTCACTTTTTCTAGGAGCGCACCACTATGAGATTGAATATAAGGGCACGAAACAGCATGGAAATGCTGATGGGCTATCACGCCTGCCACTGCCTACTGCGGAGGAAGCACCAGCAGTGGATCCTGCCGAAATATTCCATTCGACTATAGTTGAATACCTACTGGTAACTAACGCTTGTATCGAAAAGGAAACCCGAAATGACCCGACACTGTCTCGGGTATATGATTTGATGGTGAAGGGGTGGCCAGCACATGGCGACTCACTGTTGCCAGCATTCTCGACAAGGAGAGAAGAGCTGTCAGTGTGCCTGGGGACCTTGATGTGTGGATCCCGAGTGGTAATTCCACCCAAGTTAAGGGTTAGAGTGCTCAATGAGCTTCATGAGGGCTCATCTGGGAGGGGTAAAAATGAAAAGCCTAGCCAGGGCTTATGTGTGGCGGCCGGGAATCGATAAACAAATCGAGGACCTGACCAAGAGCTGCTCAGGATGGCAGAAAGTCCAAAATGCACCACCACAGGCCCCTCTACACCCATGGGAGTGGCCCTCATCTCCATGGCAACGGGTGCATATTGATTTTGCTGGTCCATTCATGGACTCAATGTTTTTAATAGCCGTGGATGCGCACTCGAAATGGCCTGAGGTCATCAAAATGTCCTCCACCACCACGGAGAAAACTATTGCAGTCCTACGGACCATTTTTGCCAGGAATGGCTTGCCAGAACAGATTTGCTCCGACAACGGACCACAGTTTGTGTCCGAAGAGTTCTGGAGGTTCTTGAAAAAGAATGGGGTAATGCATTACACATCCGCCCCGTATCATCCAGCCACAAATGGATTGGCTGAGAGGTTCGTACAAACCTTTAAGAAGGCAATAAAGGCTATGTACAATGACAACATTCCGCTGCAGCACAAGGTGGACAATTTCCTGTTCACCTACCGGAATGCGACACATGCAGTCACCAGCCAGGCCCCAGCCATGATGTTCTTTAACCGAAGGTTAAGATCTCGCCTGGATTTGCTCAGACCAAACGTACGAAGAGATGTTGAGAGTAAGCAATTCCAGCACATCCATGAGAAGCCAACAAGGAGCTTCAATGTAGGGCAACCAGTCTTGGCCCGCGACTACCGAACAGAAAAATGGCAGCCAGGAACGATATGCACAAGGCAGGGCCCACTAATGCACACAGTGGACGTTGGGGAGAGCATCGTGAGACACCATGCTGACCAGATCCTAGAGTCACAGGAACAAGTCAACCCCGTGCCTCGCCCATACGTACCTGGCGATGAACCCGACGTACAGGTCGCATCTACCCCAGAAACAGTAGCATCGGAAGCTGATGAACCAACCGACGACAGAGGGCCGGAATCACCTCCGCACCAAGAGCAAGACACTCGGGAAAGGCGCTATCCAGAAAGGATCAGGAAGCCTCCCCAAAGACTGAATATATAAATAGACTATTTTCAGCTAATGTTGCATGTTAAAAGTGTTAATTGTAATTAGTTGATATTTAATTGTTAAATGAGTGTTATGGTACTGTTAATCTAAAAGGGGAGGAATTGTAATGTATATACCTTTAAGGGGGGAACTATGTTTTACAGCTCATGTATACTGCAGTACCGGCAGTGACCACACCTGTATATAACACTGAGTAGTAATCTGTACAGATCAGTTGCAGTGTGAGCCACGTTGAGTAAACACCTGTTGTACCGTTCTCCACAGTCTGTGTTTTATTATACACGGATGTAACAACAGTAATTGGGTACTACCGGCAGCGCGGGAGAGTCAGACTCCTGTTATTGAGGTGTTCGGACTTCCGACGGTGCCAAGAAGTCGAGTAGTGGCAGGTTGGAAAACTACTCCCACCGACTAACTCGGCCACCACGGGAGACTCGAACTCGGACACGGCAACATTTCCGGTTATTGAGGTGTTTTCAGAGTATGAATTTTGCCGGTTAATAGAGAATTCCGGATATGTAGGTTCCGTTTAAATGAGAGTTTCCTGTATCTTGTTTCCAAAACCATTACTTTCGTTAAAACATGCAAGAATATTTTTCATTGCCACTGGCCTCTTACGCATTACCGATTTTAATCACTCCACCATTGGTGGCCGTGCCTTCAGCTGCCTAGGCCCTAAGCTCTGGAATTCCCTCCCTAAATATCACCATCTCTCCACATCTCTCTCCTCCTTTAAGCCGCTCCTTAAAACCTACTTCTTTGACCAGGCTTTGTTTACCATTTTTTCAATTGTTTCTGGGATGTGGGTGTCGCTGACAAGGCCAGCATTTGTTGCCCATCCCTAACTGCCCTTGAGAAGGTGGTGGTGAGCCGCCTTCTTGAACCACTGCATTCCTTGTGGTGAAGGTACTCCCGCAGTGCTGTTCGGGAGGGAGTTCCAGGATTTTGACCCAGTGACAATGAAGGAACGGCGATATATCTCCAAGTCAGGATGGTGTGTGACTTGGAGGGAAACTTGGAGGTGGTGGTGTTCCCCTGCACCTGCTGCCTTTGTCCTTCTAGGTGGTAGAATTCGCGGGTTTGGGGGGTGCTGTTGAAGAAGCCTTGGTGTGCTGCTGCAGTGCATCTTGTACATGATACACACTGCAGCCACGGTGCGCCGGTGGTGGAGGGAGTGAATGTTTAAGGTGGTGGATGGGGTGCCAATCAAGCGAGCCTTTTGAGTGTTGTTGCAGCTGCACTCATCCAGGCAAGTATTCCATCACACTCCTTACTTGTGCCTTGTAGATGGTGGAAAGGCTTTCGGGAGTCAGAAGGTGAGACACTCGCTGCCGAATACCCTGCCTGTGACCTGCTCTTGTAGCCACAGTATTTATGTGGCTGGTCCAGTTAAATTTCTGATCAATGGTGACTCCCAGGATGTTGATGGTGGGGGATTTGGTGATGGTAATGCCATTGAATGTCAAGGGGCGATGGTTAGCCTCTCTCTTGTTGGAGATAGTCATTGCCTGGCACTTGTGTGGCGCGAATGTTACTTGCCACTTATCAGCCCAAGCCTGCCAACACTGTGCAATCATCAGTGAACATCCCCACTTCTGACCTTATGATGGAGGGAAGGTCATCGATGAAGCAGCTGAAGATAGTTGGCCCTAGGACACCTGACCTAATATCTCCTTATGTGGCTCGGTGTCAAATTGTGTTTGATAACGCTCCTATGAATTGCCTTGGGATGTTTTACTATGTTGAAATTACAATATAAATTCAAGTTGTTGTTGAAATATTAAAGAGATAAATAGTTTGTGCTTCATTATGCATATCATAAGGAATTTATTGTTCTTTTATTATTCTGTGTAATATTTAATTTGCAGATGCATTTCTATACTATGATATCCCATAGCATTTGAGTGTTAAGAACACTTACAGTGATGCAGCTATTATGCTAAGGAATTGTTTGATCTATTAGTTTGCATTTTAAGCATTAAAGATACCAATGAGTTAACAGAAAGGTAATGAATTGACCTGCAATCTGATTGAATATGTACAGAATGTGAAAACTACAACGACATATTAATCATAGCATTCATGAGATACCATATTAAACTTTCGTCTACATTAATAAACTTCAGGTGCAGAATCCAAACCATAGAAGAAGCATGACTCCAATTTTCCCTGTGACTGTCATACTTGGTAAACTACCTCATAGCAACTAAGTAGGAACGTGACAAACCTGTGAGTAATTACCTTGCACATCACAATGCTGGAAACGGCTGAAATGTTTTAAATACGGTAAGCACAGCAAGTGACTGTGGATCATGGTAAACAGTTCTGTGCTAACTGACACCACAATTCACAAAAGCATGGTGATGAGGTCAGGCACATGCTGTCACTATGACGTGACACTAAGCTCCATGTAATTCTGAACCACAAATATCACATTACTGGGGCAAAAATAGCACTACATGCTGTTGTGTATGTACCTTTAAGAGAATAACTGGTCTCAGACTGCAGTACCGGCAGTGACCACCCCTGTATAAAAGGCGCTAGAGAGCCTCTGTTTGTTAGTTTTCACTATTGACTTCCACCAGCAAAGGCTTGTTTGTTTTCACTCCTGCTGGTCCGTGTCTCAATCATTCACGGACTTAACACTGGCGACGAGTAAGAAACGAACTTACCTGCAACTCGGCAGCACCTCAGACGACGTTGTTGAAGGTCGGAGCCAGAAGAAAGAAAAAAAAAAATATAGTCCAAAGAAACTCGAGAAACGGGCGTCGACCGTCAATCATCGGTTTGAAAACTTGCAGGAGAGACTGTCCAGAGCCAGGCTGGGTTCCTCGGTCTGTGGTTTCCCAGCTAATCGGGCTGGTGGCAGGTAGTGCTCTGATCCTTCCTGGGCTGCGGCGGGCTGAAGCTCGATCGGGTGGCTTTTCAACGGGGCCGGGCAGCGAGTCGGGAAGCAAAGAGAGAGAGAGAGGGTGGAGCACAAAGGGCGCGGCCGGTGCTTTGAAGCCGGGCAGCGTTCGGACCTAAGAAGAGGGAGGGATGTGTCCCAGAGGGTCCGCTCCACGACGGGAAAATAATAAAAGAAAAAGAATCAATATTTAACGCGCAAGAAACCATGGAAAGCAGCGCTAACAACAGCGGGGAAGAAGGCAAAGTGCGGGAGGCGCCATTTTGTTAAATCGGGGAAGAAGGCAAAGCGCGGGAGACGCCATTTTAGATTTGCAAGATGCCGAAGACTGGCTGTATCACTGCTTTTGATAATACATTAGAGGACTGGACCACGTATGTGGAAAGAGTCGAGGTATATTTCGAGGCAAACGAAATAGCGGAGGGGAAAAAGGCATCGATATTGCTAAACTTAATGGGCGCTAGAACGTACGGCCTATTGCGGGACCTGATTACTCCAGCCAAACCGAAGGCGAAGAGTTTTAACAAAATTGTTGCTGTCCTACAGGAACACTTAAACCCTGCACCGCTGTTGATAGCAGAAAGATTTAAATTCCACAGGAGAACTCAGCACAAAGATGAGAGCAATGCTGAGTATCTTACGGAACTACGCAAGCTATCAAAGCACTGCCAGTTCGGAGCAGGACTGGCAGATACCCTACGGGACAAATTTCTCTGTGGACTCCTGAGTGAAGGAACACAGAAGAAGTTACTCTCAGAAAAAGAGCTGACGCTAGATAAGGCTTTCAGCGTGGCAGTATCGTATGAAGCAGCAGCCAGGGGAGCTGCAGAAATTCAACAAAAACCACAGGAATACGGCACCCACGAAATGACACGGGGATTTGCAAAATGTTATCGCTGCGGCAGAACTAACCATGACCAGAAGGACTGCTGGTCCAAAGACAAAATATGCAGACAATGTGGGAAGATTGGACACATTGCACGAGTTTGCAGGTCTGGGAAGAAGACCAGCGACAACAAAAAGGCTACTAAGGAACCGTACAAGAAAGTACAAAAGATGACGGACAGTAGTTCTGAAGACCAGATGAGCGATAGTGAATCCGGAAACAGGAGACTAAGCTGTCTCAAACTTCACAATGTAATCGCAAAAGAGGATCACCGAACCATTTGGGTCACCCTCACGATAGCAGGGTCCCAAGTTAAAATGGAATTGGATACAGGATCAGCGCTAACCGTCATGAATCGACGAGACTACGAGCGGCTATTTTCACACATACCCTTGTGAGAGACATCCATCATCTTGACGACGTATACGGGGCAAAAATATACCCCAGAGGAAAAATAAGGGTGCCTGTCGAATACAATGGCAAGAAAATATGGAAATTGTATCTCTACATACTGCCAAATGGTGGACCACCGTTATTGGGATGGGATTGGATCAGGAAGATAAACTTAGATTGGCATTCCATTCATGCAATGACGGTGGACGGTAAAAAAGATGAGACGTCACTCCTGGACGATTGTCAACAATCTTAGCTAACGCCAAAGAGGTATTTCAACATGAACTGGGCACGCTTAAAGGCGTAACCGCCTCGATAAAAATAGAAGAGAATGCAGTTCCCAAGTTTTTCAAAGCAAGACCGGTACCATATGCAATTCGCCCAGCCGTCGAGGCAGAGCTGGAGGATCTGGAGAAGGCGGGCGTGTTGCCTAAGGTCGACTGGAGCAAGTGGGCGACACCCATCGTTCCTGTCATGAAGAAAACGTTAAGCAATAAGTCCGGAGAGCCAAGGAAGATTCACATCTGTGGGGATTTCAAGGCGACGGTGAACCCTGTCCTTCACACAGTACAATATCCTCTTCCAAGGATAGAACACATCTTCGCCCCACTGTCTGGAGGGAAGCGTTTTACAAAAATTGACCTAGCACAAGCATATTTGCAGATGGAGGTTGAAGAGTCCTCTAGGAAGTATCTCACGATAAACACTCACAAAGGTCTTTACCAGTATCATCGATTGGTATTCGGAGTAGCATCGGCTCCGGCAATATGGCAAAGAGCGATGGAACAAGTCCTGCAAGGGATTCCGGGGACTCAGTGTTACTTGGACGACATCCTTGTGACAGGTGAAGATGACAGTGAACACCTTAACAACCTAGAACAGGTGCTCACTAGACTACGGGAACATGGGCTGCGAGCCAACCGCCCCAAGTGCGAATTTTTTAAGAAACAGATATCGTATTGTGGCCAAGTGATTGATGAAGAGGGGTTACATAAGTCCCATGACAAAATTGAAGCGGTTGTTAAGGCCTCAGCGCCTGAAAATGTGTCGCAACTGAGGTCATTCCTCGGGTTGGTGAATTACTATCATAAGTTTTTGCCGAATTTGTTGACAATTCTGCACCCACTGAACGCCCTGCTACGAACGGGGGTAGCATGGAAATGGAACGATGATTGTAAGCGTGCTTTTCAGAAGAGTAAGGACTTAATCACTTCAAGGGAAGTATTGGCTCACTACAACCCAGCACTGCCAATCAGGCTGGCGTGTGATGCGTCTCCCTACGGCATTGGGGCGGTGCTGTCACATAAATTCCTTGATGGTTTAGAGAGGCCGATAGCTTTTGCGTCACGCTCGTTAACTTCTGCCGAGCGTAACTACACCCAGATTGACAGAGAGGCCCTCAGCCTAGTATGGGGGGTGAAGAAGTTCAATCACTATCTGCACAGTCAAAAATTTACTCTACTAACCGATCATCAACCTCTTGTTTCCATTTTCAACCCTCAGAAGGGCGTACCAATAATGACAGCACAACGGCTGCAGAGATCGTCCCTTTTCCTAGGGGCACACCAATATGACATCAAGTACAAAGGAACTAAACAGCATGGAAATGCTGATGGATTGTCACGCCTACCGTTGCCGACGGTGGAAGAAGGAGACCTTGCAGTGGATCCAATGGAGTTATTCCACTCGACCATAGTCGAATGTCTCCCTGTGACGAATGCAAACATAGAAAAGGAAACACGGAATGACCCGACACTATCACGGGTCTATGATTTAACGGTGAAGGGATGGCCAGCACATGGCGAACCACTGCTGCCAGCATTCTCGCCGAGAAGAGAACAGCTGTCAGTGTGCAGAGGAACCTTGATATGTGGATCCAGAATAGTAATTCCACCTAAGTTGACGGATAGAGTACTCAATGAGGGTCATCTGGGTGGGGTAAAAATGAAGAACTTAGCCAGAGCGTTTGTGTGGTGGCCGGGAATCGATAGAGAAATCGAAGAGATGACCAAGAGCTGTGCAGGATGCCAGAAGGTCCAAAACGCCCCACCACAAGCTCCTCTGCATCCATGGGAGTGGCCCTCATCTCCATGGCAATGGGTACACATTGATTTTGCTGGTCCCTTCATGGACTCGATGTTTTTAATTGCGGTGGATGCACATTCAAAGTGGCCAGAGGTAATAAAAATGTCCTCAACCACCACGGAAAAAACTATCACAGTTTTGCGAACCATATTCGCCAGGAATGGGCTGCCTGAACAGATTTGCTCTGACAATGGACCACAGTTTGTGTCTGAAGAGTTCCGGAGGTTCTTAAAGAACAATGGCATTAAGCATTACACATCTGTCCCATATCATCCAGCCACTAATGGATTGGCCGAGAGGTTTGTCCAAACATTCAAGAAGGCTATCAAGGCAATGTGTAATGAAGATATACCCCTACAACACAAGGTGGACAACTTCTTGTTTGCCTACTGGAATGCGACACATGCGGTTACCAACCAAACTCCAGCCATGATGTTCTTCAATCGAAGACTACGATGCCGCTTGGATTTGGTTAAGCCAAACGTCCGAAGAGATGTGGAGAACAGGCAGTTTCAGAATATGAATGAAAGGCCGACCAGGAGTTTTAAGATAGGTCAACCAGTTTTGGCCCGGGACTACCGCACTGAGAAATGGCAGCCAGGAACGATTTGTACACGACAAGGACCTCTCATGTATACCGTGGACGTTGGGGAGAGCATTGTAAGACGCCATGCTGACCAGATTCTAGAGTCACTGGAAAACGTCAACTCCACACCATGATCTGATACACCTGGTAATGAAATTGACGTTCCAATTGCAGCTACCGCAGAACCGGTAATATTGGAAGCAGATGAACCAAACAAAGACATTGATCCCGACGCAACATTGCCAGAAGAACCTGATACCCCAAAGAGGCGTTATCCAGACAGAATCAGGAAGCCTCCTCAAAGACTGAACTTATAATTGCTTAAACTTAACCAATGCATCTAGCAACAGTAATTGTGATTGTAATTCGTTATCATTTAGTTGTTAAATGAATGTTATGTACTGTTTATCTAAAAGGGGAGGAATTGTTGTGTATGTACCTTTAAGAGAATAACTGGTCTCAGACTGCAGTACCGGCAGTGACCACCCCTGTATAAAAGGCGCTAGAGAGCCTCTGTTTGTTAGTTTTCACTATTGACTTCCACCAGTAAAGAGTTGTTTGTTTTCACTCCTGCTGGTCCGTGTCTCAATCATTCATGGACTTAACACATGCTGTCATAATTAATAGCATTAACTTGATCTGGTTTACACTGGCAAAAAATAGGGCAAATGTCTTGAAAGTATACTTGCAAGAAACAAAAAACTGTTAACCCATCTACATGTAAGCTATTCTAAACAATAAGTCCGCACATGATGAATTTTTGCAATGGTTTCATTTTAGAAGAGAACTGCCAAAATCTCCAGAAGGGTAATCATTCAGAAGAATTGTAGTTTTTTTTATATAATAATGATGGTGGCACACACTCATTGGCATTTTAGGAAGTAAATTACTTATTGCAGCATGACTGACAATATATAAAGAGTGGTATAAAATAGAATAACAATGACGTTTAGCTAGTGGTAAAGTCCTTTTAATACACTAATTGAAACAAATAACAAAAAGCAGCATAAATAGTGCCTGCAGCTCCAAGACCAAGTGTAAAAGCAGCTAAATACCATAAAATAATAAAGTCCCATCTCTATACTGCACCAAATCTTGTTCTGACATGTTTTACTATTGTGGATCCCACAACAGCAACTCTTATGAGATCCTGTCCCCAAAGGTTCACAGGCCACAATCCCAGTAACGATTGTGTCCACCAATGTCAGTGGAGGGCACCAAATTAACATGGGGATGGGGGGCATCTGTAACTCATAGAATAGAATCATAGAATTCTTACAGCACGGAAGAAGGCCATTCAGCCCGTTGAGCCCGTGCCAGCTTTCTGCAAGAGCACCTCCGCTAGTCCCACTCCCCCGCCCGCTCCCCGTAGCCCTGAAATAATTTTTATTTCCAGTACTTATCCACTTATCCAACTCCCTTTTGAAAGCCGTGATTGAGTCTGCCTTCACCACCTTTTCAGGCAGTGCATTCCAGATCCTAACCACTCGCTGCATAAAAAAGTTTTTTCGTATGTCGCCTTTGGTTCTTTTGACAATCACCTCAACTCAGGCGCATCTCCCTTTCCCTATTCCATGCTGCTGGGAAATCCAGTGTCTGGTCACTTTGTGGGGTGAGGGAGGGCAGTCCTTGATCTCGCAGAGATCTCATGGAGACCCTCTCTGTGGAAGAGGGCCAATTCGGAAGTTTTTAAAAGTTTTAACTTTATCTTCAGAGGTCCAGGTTGCTTCTCCTCTCTTGATCCCCATTCCTCTCCAATGGGCTCACAGGCACCCTTTTGGAGGCCAGTATGTCTTATCTATTTTGGTACAACAGCCTCCAGTATTGAGCTGGGTCTCTTCTGGAAGGTGAGAAGGATTAGCAAACAAAGTCCTCGCCCCTAGTTCTTCCCCCTTGGTAATTGGCCTTGTAAAGGGTGGGTGAAGATTTAATCCCTTCCAATCTCTTACAATACTGACCAGGATCTCCCAGAGTTAGCTGGGATCCGATGTATCTGGGTGCCGATTTCTGGCACATTCCACTGGACTCTCACATGAATTATGGCAAGACTCCAGCAGAAATCACAAGAAAATTGAAGGTCAGTAACATCTGCTTTGGAACTGAATCATATTGATATGCATCATGTTACTGGAAGCATGAAGATTGGAAGCTCTTTGATGCGCTTTCAGTATTGACAGCCGGACATTTTGCATTTACATACAATTTAAAGTGATTGCAAATTTGTTGACTGGGCAGAATAAACATTAGACAATCAGAAATGAAAGTTCCTGAAAGAGGACTGATAAATGTACAGTACTTAAAATATGGCTCGATTGTGAAGTGCATGTCTTAACTGCAGCATTTGCTGTTTCTCTCACAAGAGGTTGCTTAAATTGAGCTATACATCAGTGAAAGCTTTAAACCCAATGGTAGTGATAGAGCTCTGGAAAGTCCAAAAACAAATTGAAAACTGAAATATCATATTAGATGGATTTAAATAAGAACATACAAAAACCCACAGCCATGCATGCATATCTCTCATAATCTCACACTTCAAGTTCCTAGGCTGGAAAATGGTTGGTATTTAAAGGCAGAAATTAAGTGCACTGAGGCAGGAGGGAGGAGATTGGGGAGGAACCCCTTTCCAGCTCTCGAGAAATTCCACCAAAGAGGGGGCTTCTTCTGCCTGCAACCCCTATATCCTGATGTCGGGTAGGATTAGAGGGATCCGGGGCTCCCTGGAAATCACATCAATTATGCCTCTTGTAAGGTCACCAGTAAGTACATCTGCACGTATGTGGGCCCCACATTGCTGTATTGAAATGTAATCAATCCAAGACAGGTTGATTATTGGTTGGATATTAGGCCCACCAGCAAGGAAGAAGTAGCTAAGCCCAGCCTGTGCCTCTGCTCAACAAATCGGCATGTCATTGTAAAATCCCATTAGTTATGCGGGGCACCTGCCCCAAATTTTTTAATGATCCCATCCCTGGGATTTGGAAGAGAGTTAAAGAGAGACCAGATGGGCATTACCTGAATTTCTTGGCTTCTGTCTTCTCCGACACAGGTGATGCAATAAAAGTGCTGCAGTTAGTTAGATATTGCCTTTTACATTTGAGACCTGGGTGCAAATCCAAACCAAACAATGAGGTTAAAGTCTCCTCTGTCTGCTAGCTGTAAAGGTCTTATGTCAATGGATTTTGGGCAGCCTCAATCTCGTTCCTTTTGGGCAAAATCTTTACTTTTTTTTAATTGTATTATCAAGAATGGACGTTCGCATATATATTTTAGAAAGCTATTCTACATATTGGTGCACGTTGACGCACGTATTTTATGAAAGTGTACATTTACATATATATTTTTCAAAAGCCATTATTTGCAGTGTTTGCAGGAGGAATGTATTGATACATCCAGGTTTCTTGCCATGACTGTGCTTGAATTAGAAGCAGTGCAACTCCTAATTTGCCATTAATTGGTAATCATAGTCAGACAGGCCACAGGATTGTTAATGTGGGAAAATGTCACAGTCGTGCAGCAGGAGATCGTTTTCTAATATTGGAGCATAGTAGCGAGGGCATTATTCTGCATCTGGTTCTGTTATATCTTATGCAGAAGTGCTTGAAACTGACATCAGGGGCTGGATTTTCATTGAGGAGGCGGGTAGGAGGCGGGACTACAACTTTTGGGGTTGTAGTCCTGTTTCCATCGAGTTCTAGCCAACCCACGTGATTTTGACTTGATTGACCTTGTTGAGCTCACCCAGCGGGCTCAGCAGGCCAATTAAGGGCCACCCGGCAACAGGTGACGTCACAGATTGACATTTCATCTGTCAAGACCTTTTGACAGATGAAATATCAGCGTTTCACAGCTGTTTGAAACTGTCAAACACTGACAATCTGTACTCCAGGTTAATTCCTTCCTCTCAGGATGATTTAGAGATCTCCCCAGAACAGAAAGCAGAGGCTGCAGATTTTGACAGCTGGCGGCCATTCTGCTTTCTGTGCCGGTGAGATGAGGGACTCCCGAGACCTGAAGGAGGGAAGGCTGTAAAGGTAAGTAAAGGTTAGTAGAACTTCTTTAAACACTTTATACAGACCAAACACACTTACCTCTGCACTCATGCACCCATCACTCACCTGAACACCGGATATATCGACCGCTCCAAGCCCTTCATCCCGACGGCCCACCTCGCTAACTTGGTGTGGTTTGGAGCCGTCGGGAATCTCACATTTCAACAATGAAAATAGGGATTAGGCTAAAAACTGCCTGTTAACTACCTGTTAACAGGCAGTTAATTGGAACTAATCCCCTTCCCACCTTGGGGAGGCGTGTCCCAGTGCGGGGCGGGTACCCACCTCCTTTGAAACTGGCATGGAGGCGGGTTGGGGGCAGGATGGGGTCGGGACCCCCGATTTCGGGATTTTAAACCCCTACACGCCTCCAATCCCGACTCCACGGCCCAATGAAAATCCAGCCCCAGGACTCTGCAGTCTACCTGACAGTGTAGACACCTCCAGGGCTCTGCAGCCGGGTCCAGGAGTCAATGTTCACAGCTTTTGCAGCTTTGGTGGAAGCACAAATGGCTGCCATGCAGCCTCTGGGCTCAAACATGTGCTTCGCCCTTGGAAAGGCAGATGTCCACCTTGGAAAGATTGATGGAGCAAACGGATGGGGGCTTTAAAGGTGTCGCTCATCTCCTGCAGTTTGCTTTCTCGCAGATCAGTGGAAATGCAGATGGGAGTCCCATGAAAGTGGCAGTGGCAGCGGCATGTGTTGCCTTCTCTCAAGCTGTCAGGCATCTGTTTCCTTGCCACTTCTTGAACCAATACCAACCATGGTGCCAGAAAATCAGCAGGGCTAGGCTGCCCTAGCAGCTGCTGAAGTGGTGCAGTCTGCAGCCGGGTCCTCAGAGACCCAAGCTGCCAGAAATTGCCATCAACAAGCATCTCAAGGGTCCCCACGTGAGCAAAAGCAGCCTTCCACCAACTCTGCTGAAGCCATTGGGGGAGCACCACATAGGGTTAGCAGAGTTAGTAAACCTTCCTTTAAGAAAAATACAATAGGTTGATCACTTGGGTGACAAAAGAATTCACTATAATATTGTGTTTGGATTTAAACTCAACACCTTGATCACATTTGGCATTTTGATCTCTAGTTTCTTCCCATTACAGTTTCTTAGTCTGCATTGTCAGAAAGTCACAGACATAGAGGTTGGCTGAATGGTTTCAATGTTCTTTAACACAGAATCACGGAAGTGGTGAACGGGTACAAGGGGCTAGAAATTGGCAACCTTTGTGCCTCCCGTGAAATTCAATGTGGGGGGTAGCGCCAGTGGTAAAACTTACCGCCTTGCTCTCCTGCGCCCCGGAGATCGTGACATCATCCGACGCACATCGCCCCGTTACCGCCCCGGATCCTAAATTCACTTCCGTCCCCTGCAGCTTCACTGGCCGTCAGCAATGGCAGCTGCAGGAGGCGTTGTGACCTCGGCCAGCCGCTTGGGGAGCGGTAATTAAAGGGATTGGTGGTCAGGTAGGCCTAAATTTTTTTCTCACCCCTTTGTGTTGTTTTAAAAAAAAATTTGTTGCTGCCATTGATCAGCCCTGCACTCTCTTACAGAGCTTGGGGCTGCACCTCGCGGATCGCGGGTGCCGTTGCCGACCCATCCCCAGCCTTACCTTTAACTGCTGTGAGCATTGGCCCTTCCCTTTAAGGGAGGGAAGGAGCCTGCAAATCCGGCTGCGCTGCACGTAACATTGCTCAGCGCTCTGCCGATCCCGTCCCTCTCACTCCCTTTAGCGCTCTAAGGGAAGTGGTAGCGCTTGATTTAGCGCTCCACTTCCCTCTTGGAGCGCTACAACCGAATTTCGTGGGAGCCTCTCATCATTAGCGCCTGGCGATAATTTTTCCGCTTCTGAAGTTTTAGCGGCCCAAACCGGGTTATAATGAATTTCTCCCCCATGGATTGTTACTGAGGGCTTTTTCTGACTTTTTAAGTAAGGGGATTGAGGAGGTCACCGAAAGCGCTGCTCTATCAACTGCTCCCTGGCTCTTCTAATGGCAATGTATTCTGCTTGCCCTTCTGCTTGTGGTTCTCCCTCATCTTCATTCAATTCTTCCTCATCTGAAGATGCCTCCTCTTATTGCATTGCCTCCTCCAATTCCAATCCTCCTTGCATTGCCAGGGTTGTACAGAATGAAGAAAACTTCAAAGATGTGGCCCACTTTGTCAGGGCCATATTGTAGGGAGCCCCAGAGTGATCAAGGCACCTGAATCTTTGCTTCAAATGCCAATGGTATGTTCTATGATGTTCCTGGTGGTCCCATGTACTTGTATTGATCAGGAATGGGGAAGTTGTGGAGGGGCGTCATCAGCCAGGTGTGGAAGGGGTATTTCTTTTCCCCTAGAAAGATATGCTATGACATTTCTGGATGAGTGGAAAAGTGGGGCAATGGATGAGTGTCACAGAATGAAGGCATTGTGGCAGCTGCCAGCGAAACTGATGGAGGCTTGCATTGTCCATCCGCAATGATTGCACACCAGTTGAACACTGATGGAGTGGAAGCCCTTCCTGTTCACATAAGCTGGTGGCTTGTCTTCTGATAGCAATATGAGTTTATTATGCCCTGGATATGAGGTTAGCCAGCTACTGCTGTGAATCCCACAGTTCTCCCATTTTGGCTGTTGACATCCATTGGGAAGGTAATGTACTGCTTTGTTCTGGCAAGGAAGGCATTGGTAACCTGCTTGATACAGCTGTGCACTGCAGACTGAGAGATATGGGTGACATCCTCTGTAGCAAAAAGGTTAAGGGCAGTGGTGACTTTGACAGCCACTGGTAAAGCATGTCCACCTGATCCAGCAGGCAGCTGGTCCTGCTGCAACAGGCACTGCTACTCACAAACATCCAAGAAAGTGTCTTGGCCTATAGATCCTGTGGGCTGAGTAAGGCCTTCTACAAACAGGCCCTCTCACCTGCTATCTTCTAACAGGCCCACCTGATGCATGTTCTGGTTCTTCAGGCTCCTCCTCCTCTAACCATTCGTCCAAAGGAGTGAAGCAAAATCAACACCCATGAGCTGTGAGTGCTCAATGAGGGTAAATAAGGGGAAAAAAAGTCAGAGAGAAGCAAACTAGAAGCTCACAACTGCTTTGGAAATGCAATATTCACAATGGCACAGAGATCTTAATGACCCAAGTGCCAGGCTGGTGAGCACCCTTTAAATTCAGCTTTCAATCATGTCAGTCAGTTTGTGAAGCCAATGCCGCCAAGTTTTGCTCAGTGGGTTTGCTACTGGGGGGGACTTCTGACCCGCCCAGTTAAAACCACGTCGGGTTCTGAAAGGCGTGATTAGACCCCCATTTGAATTTATTCATGAAGCACCCACCTGTTTCTGGGGGGGGGGGGCAGGGTGTTCCAGATCTGTCAGCTACAGAATTAAAATGGCAGCCAGCGGCTTTCGCGATTCTAACCACTCACCTATCGTGTGCCCGTCGAGGCAGGCTGGGTGAAAATTGGGGCCTGGGTGACTGAAGTGGGAAGAGCTCATATTTGCAGCAATAACATCCCTCGCCTTAATGACTCCCAAAAATAATTGGAAGTGTAACTATACAGTCAGAATGATAAATATGCTTGAAAGCCATGATGAATTAAATAAAAATTGAAGTCCCTTCTACTTAAAGAAATCTTATTTTACATTATATATGTCATATAAATAGAATTTACATCTGGGACTGCTGGTTTATCAAAAATAAATAACTCGGGCTGTTGATGATTATAAATCCATAACAAATCACACAGCTAGTACCACGCAATGGTTTATTTTCCATAAACCACTAGTCCCTGAGGTGTTTCCTGTAAGTACTGCATGGCAGGTAGTCACTAATGAAGTTTTGCTAAATCTACTGAAGCTTCTTATTGAGGTTGAAGTTGTGGTTGATGGACCAACCTGCAAACCAACTGATAGACAATGCTGCAGCATAACACACTCTCCAGCAAGTAAGAGCAATTTAACCTCAGAGTTTGAGTCATCGTATTCTCAACTGGTTCTTAAATTTTACAATTTAAAGCAGCACAAGTACTTATTTCCACATTGATGGTGCCTTTACCAGACTTCCTGCAGAAATGCAAAGCATTTGTTAAGTAGTTCTGCCAATCAGGATTGAGCATACCAAATCAAAGGTAAGTATATTTGAATATTATGAAATCCAAGTGAATTATTTTGACCAGAATAAAGTTCAGAAAATAAATCCTTTAACAAGGGTTTGCAATTAAGGAGTAGTTGAAAACACAACTTTGTTCAGTCTAACTTTGCACGTAAGATGTCGTTTCTGTCTCCCTCCTTAGCTGTTCACTCAGACAGAACTCACCTGTGTGCAACCGCAGTGTCCTATTGACCCGGAGCTGAATTTCTGGTCCGTTGCCGAGACCTCTTATTTCCATCTCTGGAACATTGCCCACTTCAACCCCTTTGCCGCTAAAGCTTTCATCCACATCTTTGTCATCTCAAGGCTTGATTTCGCAAACATTCTCCTCTTTAGTTTTTTCAACTCTATCCTACACAAACTCTAACTCATCTAGAACTCTATAGGCTATAACCTATTCTGCACAAATTCCCACCCACTCATCACCATTGTCTTCACCAAGCTCTAATGTGTCCCCATCCCCCAGCGCATGGATTTGAAAATCCTCATCCTGATCCTCACCCCACCCTATGTCTATTATCTCCTTTTGCCCTATATTCCAGCTCATTCCCTCTATTCATCAGACAGCTCTGAAGCAAGTTTCCCTAGTAGCAGACCCTTCAACTACCAGATACATACACTCTGGTATTCTCTTCCCCAAACCTTTTGCCTTGCTGTTTGTCTTGGTCTCATTTGGGGATCTTTTGATTATTTTTCCACAAAAAGGGTTCAGAAAAGGTTATTTTAAATGTTGAGTTTTAAAGCATAATATATTTATGCAAGTTAAAATGCTAATGAGCTATCTTTTTCTCATAGACTGTAAATAATAAGCAATTTGTTAGCTTGCTCTGGTAATTGATAAAGATCTTCCGGCCATTGTATTGGAATGTCTTTGATCACTTTCCATAGCTCTGAACAGTGAGGGATATAAGACAAAACATACAAACATAGGCAATCAAGCAGAGGTCTTTGGAAGAGACAGCTGCAAAGCCCAGAAAAGGTAGCATGATAGTTAGAATGCAGGGTAAGTATCTTGTATAAGTCAAGCCAAACAACCCACACATGCGGACAAGTGTGGCATGTTTGTATTTTGTGTTATTGTGCTAAGATAAGTGGAACTGATTGAATTGAGTCTGATTGGAACTGCTGTTCTGTATAGTCACCTTACTAAGAAATGAAGCAATTTAATGATTTGTATCAGGCCTCATCTTACCAAGTATTTGCTCCCTCTGCCTTCAAAGATATTTAAGAAACACTCATGCAAAAGGCATGAATATCCAGTCCAGATGCTACTGTTACATCCCTTGGTTAGGCTATCACACAAATAGATGCAGAGCAATGTGAGTCAACGCTCATAAAATTAAGATACTCAGATTGCCAATGAGAGTGATTGATGCTACTGAATCCGACAAGGTATCTATAGCAGATCTGAATTCGTAACAGTCTCTTTACTTCTAAATCATCCTCAGAAGTTGCTTCTTTGACCATACTTTCAGTCACTCTCCCACTTTCAGCTTGGTGTCCACCACTGCCCCAAGAGCTGCATTCGGATATTTGTATTCCATCTCAGAACTTCACCCCATGCTCGCTGACCTACATTAGCTCCCAATGCCCCAACGCCTCATATCAAAAATTCTCAACCTCACGTTTAAATCCCTTCATGTTTTCGTCCCTCCCCATCTCTGTAACTTTCTTCAGCCCAACACCCACCCCTCCGAACTCTCAGTTCCTCTGACTCTGGCCTCTTATGCAACCCTTTCCCTTTGTTCCACCATTGGCTCCCGTGCCTAGAGCTGCCTAGGCTCCATGCTCTAGAATTTCCTCCCTAAACCCCTCCACCCCTCTTGTCTCTTTTAAGACCCTCCATGAAACCCACCTCTTCGACTCCTCAAAATGTCTCCTTTTTGGCTTCATGTCTATTTGTTGATTACATCTCTGTAAAGCACCTTGGGACATTTTTCTACATTTAAGGTGCTATATAAATGCAAGTGTTGTTGTTACATTAAAAGTGCTATATAAATCGAAGATGTTTTTATAGTTGAAAGGATTTGTCAAACAGCCATGTCAAAATAAAGAACATTTCTTATAATCAAGAAATTAAAGCATATTTTTCTCCTTTTTCAAGATTATTGGCCCAGAAATTCCTGGGAACATGTGCCATTGTGTATCTTACAGCATAGAGACCATTGAACGGCACAAGAAAGATGAATTTGTGTAATCAGTGACTTACGCCATTAATTATGCCACTCCATATTTTCCTAGGACATCTGCGCCAAGCCACATTTACCCTAGCTGAAAACAGTGAGAAGTTGATTATCATAGCTCTGCCCCCATTAAAATCAATGACAATCTCGAATTTCCTGGATTCACACCAGTTTTCACGTGGCTGCCACCTAGACTTAAAAATAATGGCGCTGGGTGACTTGGCAGCGGCGTGAGTTATTGCTCCAAGATCAGTTACTTTTAAACAGTTGGCCTGAGCTTGTTCGCTTAGCTCTGTAAGAAATAGCTGTTAGATTCAAAGATGGGTTTTAATTCTTAGACCAGGGACTGACAACAGGCAAGCAGAAAAAGATAGCATAAATGCCAGCAAGGTCGAATATCAAGCATCAAAAGACAAATAGAAATGATAAGGGAATGGTAAAATGCAAGGAAACAGGGAGGCTAGCACCTGCTTATAACAAGGAGCCACAAAACCCCAGGGGAAAGTTGGTGGAGTTGGCTATTGGGAGGATCTTGGAGGTCATATCTGACGCATGGACTTATAATTGTTATTATAGTTGTAGTATTATTTTGTGTCATGATGACGGTTTTGAATGCATGTTGTAGGGCAGCTGTGTCCCGAATAGTGCCGGTTGCTATAGTTGATATAATCGAGATTGAGCCAGAAACCGAACAGTTAATGCGGGATAATGAACAGATAGAAGTAGGTACATACATGTAAAGCTCTTCAATCATTTGCACAGACCACTATGCCCAACACAAAATGACAGATAGAAGGGAGAGACAAACTTAAACTAATAAGTTGAAGCCTTCAATACAGGAGAAATCCCGAGGATGGTAAAAGCTGAAAAGAAGCTGGTATCCCTAACCAAAATTTAAATTTGGTGCGGGACCAACAGGAGGGATTGAAAGGGTTAAAAGCAAATCCTTTCAGTGTTTAAAATGCAGGGCAAACAAATTACTTCAGACAAAGGAAAAAGAGAGGGGTCATGTGCAAGATCACTAAGAGCTGAGAAGAAACCAGGTGGCAATAAACCAGCCCAGCCCAGCCCAAGGACATTATACAATGGAGCCTTACAAGAACAGGATAAGACACAGCCACCAAGCTACACACAGCTAATGCTGAAGTGTGAAAAAGATTTAATAAAATGTCAGCTAAACTTAAAGTAGTAACATAAAGAAACAAAATGGCTTGTGTAGATTATTAAAGAAGCCTCAGCCTAGCAAATATGGTCTGGCAGCCTGTAGAACCAGACGTCATAATCCAGGTGGCAGAGATAAGAAACAGAACAGAAAGGGCTCAGTTACAAACGAGTTGTTGATACTGTAACCTATGACCTGCAGCCCAGTATTGCAGACCAAGAAGGGTCACGAGGGCCTAACCGCCAGAATCATTGCAGGGGAGGATTAATTAGCTATTGTATTGAAGGGGTTAAATTAAACCCTCTCAGAATTCGGACAGCCGAGGTGACCACTACTTAAGTGATGCCAGCAAAATTAAAATCAGAACAAAGGAGTGGGGTCATGTGAAAGTGACTAAAAGAAACCAGGTTGAGATAAGAAATATCACAATAAAAGTTGACTTATGTAAAAAGGCAAAACTAAACAAAGGACAGTGTGTAGAGAAACTTTGCAAAACAGAGATAAGACGCAGCTGTGGGACAAGACAGAATGTGTGTTAAGCGATAAGAAATGTGCTGCTTTAGCTAAAAATTGTAGACACAGCAGAATATGGGGTCATGGGAATTTGACCTGTGACCAAAGGCATAGTAAGATGTAACTAACCTTTACTAATACTGAAAAGAATAAATAAGCCATATGTGATCAGGTGATTATTGTAATACAATGTGATTGGATGAAAGTAGAATAAAAAGCTGTACCAACCAAGAGAGAACGAGAAGGTGCTCGCACAGACCGCGGGGTCTGAGACTCTTCTCCCAGAGCTCTGATAATAAACTACATCTTTTTACTTTTACACGGTTTAGATGCGAATTTATTTTCACCACAACAGCTCCCTAGGTGAATCCTGCCTTTTAGCATGTGTTAAATCATATAGCAATTTTACTCACAATTTATCCCCAAATTGTTGCCAGATCAGAATAATGAAATCACAAAACAATCATAAATACGCGACACCCTGGTCAGCGACTCTGATTCACTCCTGGTGAATGTACTTTCCAGGAATAATGTCAAGGTGCTTCCCAGGACACCAGGCACCGTTATTTTATAGACTGGGACAGATTCCTCTTCTGGTATGTGTTTGAATTATTTCAGAGACAAGCAGCTGGTCCTGCCTGAAAACTTTGCGAATAAGGAGAGGCTGCTCAGAGAGGCCGAGTACTTCAAGCTCAGCGAGGTGACCAAATTTGTAATCCCATGGTCATCAAGCAGAACTCACTGAATGACGGGTCATGCCAGAGTGCCGTTGAGGAGAACTCCCAGAGCAGCGATCTGTTGGCCAAGAACGTTCCTTATGGAGAAGAGATCAGGGTTTCTATCTCCTAAACTTGAGTCTAGGATAACCAGGCTCATGCGAAGTTTCAGAGGGTGCCGAGGATCATGGTCTGTGGCTTCTGATTCACCGCTATGCTCTTTGCGGTGTATTCTAATTAGAAATGCAGAGAAATATGGAGGAATTTACCAACGGCGAGAATGGCACGCTATGGTGTATGTTGCCGATCTCACGTTGCAGGAAAACCTGGGCCATTATGTGATTGAAAAGTAAAGCCTCTTCAGAATCAGAATCTGTTGTTCAAATTTGAGACAGGCAATAATTATTGCATTTAAAAATAGAGACAAAATGCCAATCAGCCTTGTATTACAAGCTGATTCAAATTGTTAATGGACAAAGGTCCAATGTTAATTTGTTCTTGTAGTGTGCTGGTTTTTTTTGCTTACACAAGATGAGATTTGAACTATATGGCACACCTAATGAAATTGCTGGAAAAACTCAGCAGGTCAGGCAACATCCGTGGAGAGAAATTTGAGTTGACGTTTTGGGTCGAAACCCTTCTTCAAAACTGGAAAGAAAATAAAATAGATCGAAGGCAGGGCTGCGATTGAACAAAAGAAAAGAGACAATAAAAGTTATTCGAAACCAGACGAGATGGTAATAGGCCAGTGGAGACAAAAGACAGCTGAGATTAGGTGTGAAGTGTGCTGGCAGGATAGGAGACAGCTGCCAGGTGGGAGAGAGAAACAAAAGGAAAGGGGGGGGGGAAAGGAAGACCCAAAACAAAGGGGTGGAAAAAATGATAAGTAAAAAAGTAATAGGGGCCGAGGTTATGATCTGAAATTGTTGAATTGGATATTTAGTCCGGAAGGCTGCAAAGTGCCTAATTGGAAGATGAGGTGCTGTTCCTCGAGTTTACGTTGAGCTTCCGTGGAACAATACAAGAGGCCAAGGACGGACTTAGTTCTTCATTCAAATATTCAGTTGCAACAACAAATCAGTTTCTTGCAGTTAAATAGTCTAGTCTAATGTTAGCATAAACTTTGAACAGTTTTGCAGTAGTTATCATTTATTTCAATAAGGTCTGTGATGTTCTAAGTAAATCTGTGAACAGCCACTGAATTCTTTTGAGTTCTTCCATAACCAGGAGCACACATAATTACTGAGTTTTATGCTAATAGGAAGAGCTGCAGCTGAATGCTATCTTTGGCTTTTCTACTACAAATTGGTAGTAAATATTTAATAAAGGCTATTAATAAATACATATATCATTATGCACATTTAGTATGCAAATCAATTAAAATCAAGCCATTCTGGTACAAAATGTGATACTCTCTAACAGTTTAGGCTGTCAGCAGAGATCTAACCTACTGGGAGGACTCTTCAACAGACTGCATTGCCACTGCAGGTGGGTATGCAGCTTGGTCCTATATACTGACACCCACATGAGCAGGAATTTGAGGGGGCTGCCTAAAAAAATCACATGGCAGTAACCAGGAGAGAGGATGGCATCATGAAAGTGGACTCTAGCATGGCACTGATCAGCAGGAGGGCAGACCTGATGGTACCAGTTAGATCCTGCGGACCCTGAGAGATGTTATTCTGAAGCTTTTGGAAGCCAGTTGATTGTTTGGCAAAGACCATCAGGAGCTGGATTTTCCGTCTGTGGGCAGGTTAGCAGCAGAACAGGGATATTGTTTGCCCACACGAATCCACCGCTAACACATCTGATACGTTTGCCACCACAGCCAGTTAAAGAGGTTTATCTATTTTCCAGCCGCTGATGGTGTCAGCTGTTTCAAGGGGCATCAGCCTCAGGGGAGAGAGGGAGTTAGCAAGGGCTCCCAGGTTTTCAGATACGTCTTTGCAGGCGCTTCTGGCTGAAGTCAAGACCAGAAGGGAGAGACTCTTGGGCACTGAGGGCAAGAAATCACACAAGAGGGTCATTCATGGAGGAAGGTGGTAGATGCTGTCAGTGCAATCTCAACCACTCTAAGAACTATCACACAGTGCAAGTGGAGGTTCAGTGACCTCTCCAGGGTAGCTAAGGTAAGTCATGGCACTCTTGCCATCCACATGCTCTACCATTCAACCACCTTCACTCACCTACTTACTTACATTACTTTTTCTCCCTTGGCCTGTCGGGGAATTTCTGTTATGGAAAGGGCAACCACTGAAAACATTCAAGCATCATCTTCACTCAAAACCACTCAGAAAACTCACATTCAGCAACTCCCATTATAATAGGATGCATGCACGTATGTGGGAGAAGCGTCCATTGCACTTACGTGGGAGAAGAGTCCATTGCACTTACATGCCATGAACATTGTCTTGTCTCCCTCCAAAAGACAGGCTGGACCATGAATTCTGCAGAAATACAACTGGAGAATGAGCACAATCACTAAAAGCCCTCAGTCCACATGAGCAGGAGGCACTGGAAGTCATAGGCAGCTAGATCACTAGCATGGTGGATAGGGGAGTGTCTATGGAAGCTGTCTACATAGACTTCCGGAAAGCATTTGATAAGGTTCCGCACAAGAGTTTATTAGCAAAACTGAGAGCACATGGAATTGGAGGTAATCTTGTGAGGAGGTAGGAGACAGAGATTAAGGATAAAAGGTATGTACTCTAATTGGTGGGATGGGACAAGTGGTGTTCCCTAGAAATCTGTATTGGGGTCTCATCCTTTCACTGTATATATTAATGTCTTGGCTGATGGAATAGAGAGTTGTATATCCAAGTTTGCAGATGACAAGTATGTTGTGTGGATGGGAGCAGAAAGTTACAAAGGGACATTGACAGACTAAATGAGTGGAAAAACTATAGTAGATGGCGTTCAATGTGGGGACATATGAGGTTGCCCACTTTGGATCTGAGAAAGACAAATATTTTCTTAATGGTGAGAGACCAGGAGCTGTGGAGGGGAAGAGCGATTTACGTGTACATGTACACAATCATGAAAAGCTAGTGCACAGGTACAAAAAGCAATCAAAAAGGCTAATTGAATGTTGGTCTTTATCTCAAGAGGGTTGGAATTCAAAAGTGAGGAAGTGATGCTTCAGTTGTATAGAACCTTGGTCAGACCCCATCTGGGGAACTACATTCAGAAGTGGTAAAGTCTGGTGACTCCGGGGTGGCAGAGGTCGTTGTGGAGGGTCTGCAGTCTATCAATTTGCGCGTTGGCACATGTACTTCGTGATAGAGCATCTGGGGGTTCGTTCAGTTTACCAGGCCGGTACAAGATCTCATAATCATAGGTGGAGAGCTCGATTCTCCACCTCAAGATCTTGTCGTTCTTGATTTTGCCCCTCAGCTTGTTATTAAACATAAAAGCGACCGAACGCTGGTCGGTGAGGAGGGTAAATCGTTTGCCTGCCAGGTAATGCCTCCAGCGTTGTACAGCCTCCACGATCGCCTGGGCCTCCTTCTCGACCGAGGAGTGTCGGATCTCAGAGCCCTGGAGGGTCCTTGAGAAGAAGGCCACCGGTCTCCCCTCCTGGTTAAGGGTTGCGGCTAGGGCGAAGTCGGATGCATCGCTCTCCACTTGGAAAGGGATAGACTCATCCACCGCGTGCATTGTGGCCTTAGCAATGTCTCCCTTAATGAGGGAGAAGGCTGCGCATGCTTCTGCCGTCAGGGGGAAGGAGGTGGACTTCATGAGGGGTCTGGCTTTGTCCGCATAATTCGGCACCCATTGGGCATAGTAGGCGAAGAGCCCCGGGGTCCTCTTCAGCGCCTTTGGACAGTGGGGGAGGGGAAGCTCCATGAGGGGACGCATTCTTTCGGGGTCGGGGCCGATGACTCCGTTCTCTACTACGCAGCCGAGGATGGCAAGGCGCGAGGTGTTAAACACACATTTCTCCTTATTGTAGGTGAGGTTCAGCCGTTGGGCCGTACGGAGGAATCTCTCCAGATTAACATCATGGTCCTGCCGGTCGCGGCCGCAGATGGTGACGTTATCTAGATAGGGGAACGTGGCTTGCAGCCCGTTCTGGTCAACCATCCGGTCCATCTCCCTTTGGAAGACCGAAACCCCGTTGGTGACGCCGAAGGGAACCCTAAGGAAGTGGTAGAGGCGGCCATTCGCCTCGAAGGCGGTATACTGGCGGTCCTCAGGGCGGATAGGGAGTTGGTGGTAGGCCGACTTAAGGTCGATGGTAGAGAATACTCGGTACTGTGCAATCTGATTGACCATATCAGATATGCAGGGAAGGGGGTATGTGTCCAGCTGGGTGTACCGGTTTATGGTTTGGCTGTAGCCGATGACTAGGCGGTTTTTATCACCGGTCTTAACGACTACGACTTGGGCATGCCAGGGGCTGTTGCTCCTCTCGACGATGCCCTCTTTCAGGAGACGCTGCACCTCAGAGCTAATAAAAGCTCTGTCCCCGGCGCTGTACCACCTGCTCTTGGTAGCGACGGGTTTACAGTCGCGGGTGAGGTTGGCGAACAGGGAGGGGGGCGGAACCCTGAGGGTGGATAGGCCGCAGGTGGTACGCGGTGGGCGGTTTAAAGGCTGTTGGTTGTCGACTGTGAGTGGGGGGAGGGGTCCACCGTATGCCAAAGTGACACTTTGAAGGTGGGATTGGAAATCCAGCCCTAGTAGGATGGCAGCGCAGAGTTGGGGCAGGACGAGAAGTTTAAAATTTTTATACTCCGTGCCCCTAAACAACAGGGTCACAACACAGTATCCGCTGATGTCTGTTGAATGGGACCTCGACGCCATCGAGATCCGGTTGCGCGTTGGCTGGACAGTGAGGGAGTAGTGGCTCACCGTGTCTGGATGGATGAAACTCTCCGTGCTTCCGCTGTCGAACAGGCAGGTCATGGCGTGGCCGTTTACTTTGATGTCCATCATGGACTTGGACAGGTGATGCGGGCGAGCTTGGTCCAGTGTGACGGAGGCTAGTGTATGGCTGAGCGAGTTGCTGTAGTCTGCGGGTGAGGCTGTGGTCGGGTCTGGAGACAAGGTGGCGGTCGAGTGTGGTGAACAAAATGGCGGTGCCCACGACGTTGCATAAAATGGCGGAGAAGATGGCCGCCCCCACAACTCACATGAGGCACTGCCGGTGTCGGTGGCCTTGATCAAAGATGGCCGCCCCCACGACTCACACGAGGGGATACTGGCATCTGTGGCCTTGATGAAAGATGGCCGCCCCCACAACTCGCATGAGGCACTGCTGGCGTCTGTGGCTTTCCCCCTGCAGGCCTTCGCGAAGTGGCCTTTCTTGTGGCAGTCGGAGCAGGTCGCGTTTCTTGCAGGGCAGCGTGCCCTCGGGTGTTTCGCCTGGCCACAGAAAAAGCAGCCGGCGGCCTGATCGCGGGGCTCTGATGTCGCAGCCGGTACCGGGGGTGGCGGTCCCGATCGGGTCCGGGACGCTGACGCTGAGGTAGGTCCCAGAGGCGGCGGTGCGAGGGGTATTGCGGTCGGGGTCGGGCCCGAGTCCCAGGGTCGCGCAGCACAGTACCTGGAATACGCCTCGAGGTCCCGATGGGCCACTTCCAGAGAGCGAGCGAGGGCTGCAGCTGTGTTCAGGTCGAGGTCCTTTGATTCGAGCAGTCTTTGCCGTGAGTAGTCGGACCGAAGGCCTTTCACGAAGGCATCGCGGATATTCTCTTCAGTATTTTCTGCAGCCGTTACAGCTTTAAAGTCACAGTCCCTGCCGAGTGTTTGTAGCGCCCGTAAAAATTCATCTACAGACTCTCCTGGCTGTTGCGGGCGGGATCTTAGGAGATGTCTGGCATACATAGAATTTACCGGGCTCCGGTACTGCTCTTTCAGCAGGTTGAGGGCGGCCTCGTATGTAGTAAGGTCCTGGATGAGTGCAAATACTTTAGGGCTCACTTGGGCGGTCAGAACTCTTAGTTTGGATCTCTGAGGCACGCCGGATTCTCCCAGGTAGGATTCGAAACAGCTCAGCCAGTGTTTGAAGTCGAGGGCTGAGTTTGCTGCCTGTGGGTTTAGATCCAGGTACGGCGGTCGGAGGGCTCGCAGCCAGGCCGGCTGCTGTGGCTGTTGTAGCTGGGCGTCTGACTGGTCGTTTGGCTGCTCCGTTAAAGACATTTCAAAATTTAGCCAATAAAATTGATATACCTATCAATTCATCCAATGAAAAGCGACGAGTTAAGACAGTAACTATAGGTTTTTATTGGCTAAATAACAGAGCCCACCCTCGTGGGTGATCGGATCCAACAAGGAGGAATACCAGCCAGTCGACCACCTTTATACCTGGGCAAGTAGGTGGAGCCATGGGCGGAGTCAGCAGTGGTCAGCCCAGGTATAACAGCGTGACAAGAGGCGACCTCGTGTAGTGATACAACAGTGTACACAGTGATAACCATAGTGTAACGATATAACAGTGATAACCATAGTGTAACGATAGTGAACGATAAAAGTGGTTTACCACACATTATGAGGACATTCCCTTGAGTTTAGAAGATTGAAGGGCGGTCTAATTGAGGTGTTTAAAATGATAAAGGGCTTTGATAGGGTAGATACACAGAAACTATTTCTCCTGGTAGTGAAATCCAGAACAAGTGGCACAATCTTAAAATTAGAGCTAGGCCATTTAGGAGTGAAATCAGGAAACGCTTTTTCACACAAAGTATCATAGAATAGTACAGCACAGAAGGAGACCATTTAGCCCATTGAGTCTTTCGAAGAGCAGTCCAGTTAATCCCACTCCCCCGCTCTTTCCCCATATCCCTGCAATTTTTTATCCTTCAAGTATTTATCCAAATCCTTTTCGAAGGCTACTATTGAATCTGTATCCACCACCCTATCAGACAGCGCATTCCAACTCCTAACCACTCGGTGTGTCAAAAAGATTTATCCTCATGTCGCCTTTGGTTCTTTTGCCAAACACCTTTAAATCTGTGCCCTCTCGTTATCGACCCTTCAGCCATTGGAAACAATAATTCTCTTTATTTACTCTATCTAAACCCTTCATGATTTTAAACACCTCTATCAAATCTCCTCTTAGCCTTCTCTGCTCCAAGGAGAACAACCCCAGCTTCCCCAGTCTATCCACATAACAGTAATCCCTCATCCCTGAAACCATTCCAGTAAATCTCTTCTGTACCCTCTCTAAAGCCTTCACGTCCTTCCTAAAGTGCTGTGCCCAGAATTTGACACAATACTCCAATTGGGGCCAAACTAGTGATTTATATAAGTTTAGCATAACTTCCTGGCTTTTGTACTCTATGGGCTGGATTTTGTCATTGGGGCGGGCTGGGGTCGTGTCATCCGCTTTTCGTGTTATCCACCCGATTCCAAATCAATGTGGGAGATTGATCCGATTTTCACATAATTGGCCAATTGAGTTCCAGCATGTGGGAACCCATGGCCCAATTAGTTTTTTCAGTCTGAGACTCGCCTCCGATGACATCATCATTGCTGCTGCATTTAAGGTCTGCAAGAAGCCTTGCTTCTTCTGCAGACTGCCAACCTTTTGGCCTTTGCAGTCAGAGGGACCTGGAGGCAGAATGAGCAGCGGGAGACCAAAGTCTGCTCCCAGATTTGATGACGTCACCCTGCAAGCTTTGGTGGAGGGAGCAAGAGCTAGTAAGGAGGTGCTCTTCCCTTCTTCAGAGAGGAAGAAGCCTCCCCAGCAAACAAAGGCTGTGGGGGTCCAGGTGGCCCAGGAGGTGAACTCGTTGTCCCTCATCCGCAGAACCTGGCTTCAGTGCAGGAAGAGGTTTCATGACCTTCTGTGCACTGGAAAAGTGAGTATGACTTTGCCATCACCCTCAATCTGATCCCCATTGCCTTTCCTCACCAGCACTCAGCTTTAGCAACCTCTTTCTCCAGATCCCACTTGACACTGACATCCCTGCACACTTACCCATTCCCTCTCTCTCTATGGTCACATTCACCTAACTATTCGACTATGCAGCCCTCACACTCCCTATCATTGTGATGCTATGAAAACAACTTACAAAACACAGGGAGGGCCCTTGGTCTTGCCAACTCACTCCATCTTTGTCTCCTTCTAAGCATCTATGCTATGGATTCTCTACACTCACTCCTTCATTATCACTCAAACTCCACTTGTCTCCCTCATTGCAGGAAAAGAGAGCTTACAATAAGAGGGAAAGAGCGAGGACAAAAGGAGGGCCACCCTCAGTAGCCCACCTCACCCCTTGGGAGGTTGCCGTCCTGGAGATAGTGGGACTCGAGGACAATGCGCAAGTGGGGGACGGACAGACTGGTGCATCAGAGAAAGCTGGTGACAGAATAGTTTTTCATCTCTCTCATTGACATTGCATGAGCCGCTGATAATGATTCTGAGGCTATAACAGATGGACTTATGATCATCTGCAATATGCAATGTGCATGTAACCTTGGCCTCACATCTCTGACTCTTCCCTTTACTCCCCCACAGGACCATCGCAAGCACCTGTCCCCACTATCCAGGGGGAACAGCCTGAGTCTCCAGAATCCGCAGAGGAAGCTGCAACCTCTGAGGGTGCAGCATCAGCAGAAATAAGCGCACCCAGCACCAGCGCAGACACTCACACCTCGGTGGGACCATCACGAGATAGAGTAGTGTTGTTACCTGGTGTATCACAGCTCACAAGTGAGCATCAGCAGATTGTGGAGACAGGGACAGCAGTGGAAAGTCCTAGTCGGAGGGCGCAGGACTCTCCCAGCTCGGCTCAGCTGCATGTCGACTCTCTGCCTCCGGGTCCATCCATAAGATCAGAGGTGATGGAACTCCAGGAACAGGTGCAGGAGTCTCTGGCAGGTTTTGTCTCCAGGGTCGCTGCAAGTGTGGAGCGAATGGAGGAGTCCATCGCGAACATGAGCAGAGCCTTTGTGGAGTCATTGGCGCATGAACGCAGCACCACGGAAAGGATGGCAAACTCCGTGGAAAGGCTGGCTACGGCCATGGAGGCAGTAAATCGCCGGAGTGAGGAAAACATGGTGAGTGTTCAGAATAGACTGACATCTCTGGAGGAGCGATGGTCAGCTATTGAACAGAGAAACCAGAGCTTCATGGAAGTCCTTCTGAATAGGACTGCCAGTGCAGATACGGGTCCCCATGGCCCCCCTGATATACAGCAAGGTGCTCTCAAGCCACTTGCAAGCGCTGAGGGGACCTGACCCATGCGAGGGAAGTTGGTGGCAGACATTAAGGAAGTGGGGGCTCCTCTCCAAGCGCTCACACTTCCATGCCACTGCAGAGCCCTCGGTCAGAGCCCCACCAGAGTCCCCACCAGGAGTCTCAGCCCCTGCACAGCCACAGGAGCAGCAGACTGTTGACGAGCCCTCACAGGTTTGCAACTGTTTAAGGGGGGAACTATCTTTTACAGCTCATGTATACTGCAGTACCGGCAGTGACCACACCTGTACATAGCACTGAGTAGTAATCTGTACAGTTCAGTTCCCGTGTGAGCCACGTTGAGTAAACACCTGTTGTACCATTCTCCTGCAGTCTGTGTCTTATTATACACAGACACAACATTGGCAACAAGTCAAGTTCGAACCTACCTGCAACTCTGCATCACCTCCCGGGGATTCGTTCCTGGAGATCAGTGGATTGGAGGTCAAGGCCAGAGACTCGGGCGTCGACCACGGGCAACCGCCCAGTCATCCAGCAGAGACTTGAGAATTGCGGGGGAGGCTGTCAAGAGCCAAGCTTGGCTTTCCAGTCGAGGTGGTCCAGCGAAACGGGCTGGCAACAGGTAGTGCGCAGACCCTTCCCGGACAGCGGCGGTCTAGAGCCCGACCGAGCGGCACAGCAAAGGGCCGAGCAGCGTCGACGGGGGAGAGAGAGAGAGGGCAGAGCACACAGGGTGCAGCCGGTGTTCAGGGGCCGAGCAGCATCGAAGAGAGGGAGAAAGAGACGCGCAGAAACCCGTGAGGCGCCGCCATTGCCACAAGGACCGCCGAGAGCGGCGTTGGCAGCAGCGCAGGAGAAGCGTGCGAAACCTACAGGGCGCCGCCATTGCCACGAGAACCACCGGGAGCGGCGTTGGCAGCAGCGGGGGAGGAAGGAAAGCGCGGGAGATGCCATTTTAAGCCATTGGGAGACGCCATTTTAAACTACACCCAAAATGCCGAAGAGTGGCAGTATCACCACGTTTGACAATGAAGTCAAAGATTGGACTACATATGTCGAATGAATAGAGGTATACTGCAAGGCAAATGAGGTGTCAGATGACAAGAAAGCGTCGGTATTGTTAAATTTAATGGGTGCAAAGACGTATGGGTTATTACGAAATCTAGTAACCCCAACGAAGCCAATGGAAAAGATGTTTTGAAGACATAGTAACAATACTACAGGAACATTTAAACCCCACACCGCTGCTGATAGCAGAAAGATTCAAGTATCACAAACGGAACCAGCATAAGGATGAAAGCAATGCCGATTATTTAACAGAACTGCGCAAACTATGGAAACACTGCCAGTTTGGAGCGGGACTGGCAGATACCTTAAGGGACAAGTTTGTGTGTGGGCTTCAAAGTGAAGGAACCCAGAAATGGCTTTTATCTGAAAAGGACCTTACACTGGAAAAGGCTTTCAGCATTGCGGTATCATATGAAGCAGCAGCACGGGGCGCTGCAGAGATACAACAGAGACTGCAAGAATATGGCACAAACGAAATGTCATATGGAACAGAGAAGTGCTATTGCTGCAGCAGAACAACATACGACCAGAATGATTGCTGGTTCAAAGACAAAGTGTGCAGACAGTGTGGAAAAGTAGGACACATAGCATGAGTCTGCAGGTCGGGAAAGAAAACCAGCGATAAGAAACCTACCAAAGAAAAGTACGAGAAGGTACATAAGATGATGGAGAATAGTTCAGATGAACAAAAGAGTGATAACGACTCCAAAAGCAGGGAACTAAGTTGTCTGAAACTACATAATGTGATCACAACGGAGGATCACCAAACCATTTGGGTCACTCTCAAGATAGCAGGAGTCCAGGTAAAGATGTAATTGGACACAGGATCAGCCCTAACAGTCATAAACTGACAGGACTATGAGTGGCTATTCTCACACATACCCTTGAGAGACACAAACATTATTTTGAAGACGTACACGGGGCAAAAAGTCTACCCCAAAGGAAAAATAAGGGCGACCGTTTTATATAACGGTAAGGAAACACCAAAACTAGACCTGTATGTATTGCAAGATGGAGGACCACCATTACTGGGCTGTGAATGGATCTGGAAAATACAACTGGATTGGCATTCAATACAGGCACTGACTGTGGCTGACAAAAAGGATGACGACGTCACACCTGGGCGACTGTCAAAGATCCTAACTGACGCGAAAGAAGTGTTCCAGCAAGGACTCGGAACACTAAAAGGCATGACAGCGATGATTAAAATTGAAGAAAACGCAAGCCCAAAATGTTTTAATGCCAGACCGGTACCTTATGCAATCCGCCCAGCCGTCGAAGCAGAGCTGGAGAGTCTGGAACGTTCAGGTGTACTGTCCAAGGTAGACTGGAGTGAGTGGGCTACACCCATTGTCCCTGTGATGAAAAAGTCGTTGAGCAGCACACCTTGGGAACCAAGGAAGGTTCGCATCTGTGGGGACTTTAAGGTAACAGTGAACCCGGTCCTTCACACCGTACAATATCCACTTCCGCGGATTGAAGATATTTTCGCCTCGCTATCTGGAGGGAAACGTTTCACTAAGATTGATCTGGCCCAGGCGTATCTGCAAATGGAGGTAGAAGAAGCATCAAACAAATACCTCACAATCAACACCCATAAAGGTCTCTACCAATATCCCCGGCTGGTATTCGGGGTAGCATCAGCTCCGGCTATTTGGCAGAGGGCAATGGAACAAGTCCTGCAAGGGATCCCAGGGACCCAGTGTTATTAGGACGACATCCTGGTCACGGGCGAAAATGACAGTGATCACCTTGCCAACCTGGAGCAGGTGCTCACTAGATTGCAGGAATATGGGCTCCGAGCTAACCGCCCCAAATGCGAGTTTTTTAGAAAACAGATCTTGTATTGTGGCCACGTTATCGATAAAGAGGGGTTACATAAGTCCCCAGAGAAGATTGAGGCAGTAGTCAAGGCTCCAGCACCGGAAAATGTGTCACAACTGAGGTCGTTCCTCGGGCTGGTAAACTACTACCATAAGTTCTTGCCAAATTTGTCTACAATACTACACCCACTGAACACCCTACTGCAAACTGGGGTGCCATGGAAGTGGAGTGACGAATGTAGACGAGCTTTCCAGAAGAGCAAAACACTAATCACATCGAAAGAGGTATTGGCCCATTACAACCCAGCATTACCAATTCGGTTGGCATGTGATGCGTCACCCTACGGCATTGGAGCGGTGCTGTCGCACAAATTCTCGGATGGCTCAGAGAGGCCAATAACCTTCGCGTCACGATCATTAACCTCAGCCGAGCGTAACTATGCCCAGATTGACAGGGAGGTCCTCAGCCTAGTGTGGGGAGTGAAAAAGTTCAATCACTATCTGCACGGGCAGAAATTCACCTTGCTGACTGATCACCAGCCTCTTGTCTCAATTTTTAACCCGAAGAAGGGCGTTCCGGTGATGACGGCGCAACGACTACAAAGATGGTCACTTTTTCTAGGGGCGCACCACTATGAGATTGAATATAAGGGCACAAAACAGCATGGAAATGCTGATGGGCTATCACGCCTGCCACTGCCTACTGCGGAGGAAGCACCAGCAGTGGATCCTGTCGAAATATTCCATTCGACTATAGTTGAATACCTACCGGTAACTAACGCTTGTATCGAAAAGGAAACCCAAAATGACCCGACACTGTCTCTGGTATATGATTTGACGGTGAAGGGATGGCCAGCACATGGCGACTCACTATTGCCAGCATTCTCGACAAGGAGAGAACAGCTGTCAGTGTGCCGGGGGACGTTGATGTGTGGATCCCGAGTGGTAATTCCACCGAAGTTAAGGGATAGAGTGCTCAATGAGCTTCATGAGGGTCATCTGGGAGGGGTAAAAATGAAAAGCCTAGCCAGGGCTTATGTGTGGTGGCCGGGAATCGATAAACATATCGAGGACCTGACCAAGAGCTGCTCAGGATGCCAGAAAGTCCAAAATGCACCACCACAGGCCCCTCTACACCCATGGGAGTGGCCCTCATCTCCATGGCAACGGGTGCATATTGATTTTGCTAGTCCATTCACGGACTCAATGTTTTTAATAGCCGTGGATGCACACTCGAAATGGCCTAAGGTCATCAAAATGTCCTCCACCACCACGGAGAAAACTATTGCAGTCCTACGGACCATTTTTGCCAGGAAAGGCTTGCCAGAACAGATTTGCTCCAACAACGGACCACAGTTTGTGTCCGAAGAGTTCCGGAGGTTCTTGAAAAAGAATGGGGTAAGGCATTACACATCCGCCCCATATCATCCAGCCACAAATGGATTGGCTGAGAGGTTCGTACAAACCTTTAAGAAGGCAATAAAGGCTATGTACAATGACAACATTCCGCTGCAGCACAAGGTGGACAATTTCCTGTTCGCCTACCGGAATGCGACACATGCAGTCACCAACCAGGCCCCAGCCATGATGTTCTTTAACCGAAGGTTAAGATCTCGCCTGGATTTGCTCAGACCAAACGTACGAAGAGATGTTGAGAGTAAGCAATTCCAGCACATCCATGAGAAGCCAACAAGGAGCTTCAATGTAGGGCAACCAGTCTTGGCCCGTGACTACCGAACAGAAAAATGGCAACCAGGAACAATATGCACACGGCAGGGCCCACTAATGTACACAGTGGACGTTGGGGAGAGCATCGTGAGACGCCATGCTGACCAGATCCTAGAGTCACAGGAACAAGTCAACCCCATCCTCGCTCATACGTACCTGGTGATGAACCCGACGTACAGGTCGCATCTACCCCAGAAACAGTAGCATCGGAAGCTGATGAACCAACCAACGACAGGGGGCCAGAATCGCCTCCGCACCAAGAGCAAGACACTCGGGAAAGTCGCTATCCAGAAAGGATCAGGAAGCCTCCCCAAAGACTGAACATATAAATAGACTATTTTCAGCTAATGTTGCATGTTAAAAGTGTTAATTGTAATTAGTTTGATATTTAATTGTTAAATGAGTGTTATGGTACTGTTAATCTAAAAGGGGAGGAATTGTAATGTATGTACCTTTAAGGGGGGGAACTACTTTGTACAGCTCATGTGTACTGTAGTACCGGCAGTGACCACACCTGTATATAACGCTGAGTAGTAATCTGTACAGTTCAGTTGCAGTCTGAGCCACTTTGAGTAAACACCTATTGTACCGTTCCCTGCAGAATAAGAGCATGGTACTCACGTGAGGACACCACCCGCCAGGTACATGGTTCATACTCATGTGACTCGGCCAACGTTGTCTACCTCATACGTTGCAGGAAAGGATGCCCCGGAGCATGGTACATCGGCGAGACCATGCAGACACTGCGACAACGGATGAATGGACCCCGCACAACAATCGCCAGGCAGGAGTGTTCCCTCCCAGTCGGGGAACACTTCAGCAGTCAAGGACATTCAGCCTCCGATCTTCGGGTAAGCATTCTCCAAGGCGGCCTTCGAGACACACGACAACGCAAAATCGTACAGCATAAACTGATAGCCAAGTTCCGCACTCATGAGGATGGCCTCAACCGGGATCTTGGGTTCATGTCACACTACATGTAACCCCACCTGATGTAGAGTCATCCAGACTCGAGTCGTCGTTGGCTTGTTCTCTCTACACAGATGCGGCCGGACCTGCTGTGATTTCCAGCAAAGAAAATGTTTTTTGTCTGTTTTTTGTTTTTTGTTTTTCATACAGACCCCAGCATCTGCAACATTTTACCCCTTGTGACCCCGCCTCATTGTTCTTTGATGTAATGTTTTCCTGACTAACCTGTTTGGACACCATTCACACCTTTGATTGCTGTGATTATCTCTCTGCCGAGGTGTGATAAAGGGCAGTTAGAAAGATTACCTGTAATCATCTGGCATTATTCTCTGACTATATAATTTGTGTCTATAGGCATCTCTCCACTTCACCTGACGAAGGAGCAGCGCTCCGAAAGCTTGTCATTTCAAATAAAACTGTTGGGCTATAACCTGGTGTTGTGTGACTTCTTACATTTGTCCACCCCAGTCCAACACCGGCATCTCCACACCTTAAGCTAATATGGCAGGGGAGGAAAAAGCAAGATGAAGAAGCAGAAAGGAAATGAAAAGGGAACGGTAGTGTAGGAAAGATATTAAAAAAAACAGAAGATAATAAAGAAAAGATCAGAAGGAGGAAGGATTAAAATGATTAAGATTATCAAATAGACAGAGGCAGGTTTGAATTGTATACATAACATCTTGTGAATAAAATTGGTGAGCTAAAGGCATAAATTGCTATAGGGCTTATTAATCAATGATTCCGTTACAACACTAGAACATTTGGATGATAATAGGGGACATCTCTAATCAGCCCTAGCCATTTTAAAACATTCTTTTACTTATGTGTCAGTGGCACCAGCCCCCCTGGAGTGGCTTTCCAGAGGATTTGTCCAGTCCCTTCTTAATGTTGGATGCCCCCAAGATGCGCCATATTAGCATGGGTGCCCCCCAGAAAAATGCAGATTAAGGAACCCCTGAAAAGTCCCGCAGGTTCCTGTCAGGTGCAACTTGACATTTTGGATCGCGAACCACAGACGTTCAGGTTCCTAATTAGTCATGGCATTGTGCAATTAAACAGTGGTGCGTTTAATCTTTTTCATAATATTTTTGATTTATGTCGTTTTACACCTGCACAGGATTACTTGCTTCCATTTAGCCTCAACTGGGACAAAAAGATGGCCAAGATCATAAATGTTTCCTCGGACACGATCGATGCTATTCCACAATCAATTGAGGGCACATGCGCTTATATCTATTGGAATTGATAAGGTCAATTAGCCTTGAATATCCCTTAATGTCTCTTAACTTCTCCTGCCTTCAATCCTATCACAGACCTTCCCTTTTGTTCTTTCATCCCCTCCCCCCTTTCCCAGCCCCTGCCCTTGCTTAAAAATCTGTTCCATTTCCTGCTTTTTTCCAGTTCTGACAAAAGGTCATCGACCTGAAACGTTAACTCTGTTTCTCTCTTCACAGATGCTGCCTGACCTGCTGAGTATCTCCAGCATTTTCTGTTTTTATTTCAGATTTCCAGCATCTGCAATATTTTCTTTTTGTATTAGTCCCTCCTTGAGATGGCTCTCATGATGAGCAGTTGACAGCATACTCTAATAACAAGTGTTACAACAGAGATACGGTGCATCCCTGTCTAAACAGGATCGTGTGACCAATGTAGCATTATTCTGTGCACAGCACATGGAATAAAAGAGAAGAATGCTAGCTCCAAGTAGACGTCTGTTCAAGTTTAATTCAGAAAAATTCATCACAGAAGATTAATGAGGGCAGAAAAGAAAGGATTCTTTCGAGAGAAAACATTTACATTCTAAACTAATTAAAGTAGACACTGGAGCACCCGAAACGTAACAGCAGCTTTCATCCTCACGAGACCTCTTGTCCTATATATTAATTAGTTAAATTGGGATTGCTGATATCTGCAGCGTATAATAAAGTCCTGCCTACAGAACAAATGGGCTGCTGTGAAACAAGTTGAGCAAGCTATTATAATCATCAAAGAAGATAAAAGAAGAAATTAACAAATGTCGCCATCATTCATTAAAGGAGCATATTTGTGTAGGATGAATACTTTCACTAAGCTTATATATTTTTATTTCCCGACAGTCATGTTCTGTAAAATGACATTTTCAGAGGCCAGATATGCTCATCAGTGGCATCACTGCATGAATCCACATGGAGGATCAGTATGGGAGCCCGCCAGAATACAGCAGGCCCCAACTGACAAGCTGCATCGAAATGCCTGATTGGCATCCAGAGATTTCCTGTTCAACTCAAATGAGGTCCGATGCTGAATTTTGGTCAGTCCTCGGGCTGACAGGGATCAAGTGCACGAAGCAATCGCTTCATCGAATCACCAGTCCAATTTCTCGGTTGTGTGTTTGCACCATAAACCTACCCCAAATTACACTCCCACAATAAAATGGAGGCTAAAAGAGGAAGGTAAAGCATAAGTGGAGAATAGCTCTCCTAATGGCTTGAAAGAGGCCCACGTAATGCCTAGAGTGGCACTGACTCATAAGAGACTCATGCACCCAATGGTGCTGAGTAATTCTTATAATGATAACAATATAACTCTTGTGAATTCTGAAATTTATATGCTGAATGTTGTTGAAAACAATTGATGAAAAGTTCTGAGAACTTAAAGTTTACTTCACCATTTTCTACTTCACTCAGGAATATGAACAATTTCACTGTACAGCAGAGTTAGTTACATAACGGGAAAGAATGGGTAATTTGACCATTCCTTCTGCAAGATGTAATGCCACATTTATGGCAATACTCGAATATGGTGTCATTATGGCTTTGAGCCTTCACAGACGTCACAGAAAATATGCAAGGCTTTAGAAATAATTAGAATGTTGTCTTGCCATTCTTCCTCCTTGGATCATTAAATTTTCCTTTCAACAATACATTTCATCTTGAGTCAAGTAAGAATCTTACAAGCTTTTCAGGGAGATGACAAGAAAAGCTGTGTACATGTCTGGCATTTCATAGATTAAACACAATTCCTACATCGCTTTAATTATACTGGAATTTTGTCAGACCTGAAGAAACTTTAGAGGCGGGGTAGCGGGGTAGTGATTTAGGTGGGGAGCAGGCTCCAACTTACATACCATTAGAAATATTAACTGTAACCTCAAAGGAATGAGCAAGTTCATACAGATCACCGCTGTCCCACACATCTCTTTAGAAGTCAAAATACAAATACTACATCAGATTTAAAGCAGATTTTTAGTGCAACCAGATCAGAGCCATCAGCACTTTGGACCAAGTAATTTGTCAGCATTTAAACAGACAGACCATGGCATCTCCCTGTCAGCTTCAAACCGAATAACTCCGAAAGTAAGAGCACATGTGCTGATAATTACTGGAGAATCTCAGGCCAAAAGTTAGCTATGTATAGTTAGGGTGTCCTTGAATGTATTATATATTTGAAGAAACAAACTAAAAGTCTTTTCCATTACATTGTATTCTCTAAATAAATACCTGCCCTAAAAAACCTTTGTGGTAAACCACTGTTATAGTTATCACTGTATATTGTTCTCACTGTTCTCACTGTCACATCACTACACGAGGTCGCCTCTTGTCGCACTGTTATACCTGGGCTGACCACCTCCGACTCCGCCCATTACCTGCCCAGGTATAAAGGTAGCTGACTGGCTAGTATTCCTCCCTGTTGGATCGGATCACCCACGAGGGTGGGCTCTGTTATTTAGCCAATAAAAACCTTCAGTTACGTTCTTAACTCGTCGCCTTTTATTGGACTAATTGATAGGCATATCAATTTTATTGACTAAATTTTAAAGATGTCTGATAATGAACAGCAACAGCAAGGAGCTCACCCAGCAGCACAGCAACAGCAGCCTCCAGACAACGGGCCACACCAGCCGGCTTGGCTGCAAGCCTTGAAACCACCATACCTGGATCTAAACCCACAGGCACCAAACTCAGCCAACGACTTCAAACACTGGCTGGACTGCTTCGAATCGTACCTGGAGGAAGCCGTCGTCCCTCAGAGATCCAAACTAAGAGTCCTGAAAGCCCAAGCGAGCCCGAGAGTATATACACTCATCCAGGACATGACTACGTACGACGACGCCATCAACCTACTGAAACAGCAGTACCGGAGCCCGGTAAACTACATGTACACTAGGCATCTCTTAAGATCTCGCCAGCAACAGCCAGGAGAATCGATAGCTGAATTTTCACGAGCGCTGAGACAACTCGGCAGGAACTGTGACTTTAAAGCGGTGACGGCTACTGCGAACATGGAAGACAATGTCCGCGACGCCTTGGTGAGAGGCCTACGTTCCGACTACACACGGCAAAGACTGCTTGAAGCTAAGGACATAGACCTGGACAAGGCCGAAGCCCTCGCCCTCACCCTAGAGGCCACCCAGCAAGACCAGGAAGCGTTTGCCAGGTACTATTCGCGACCCTGGGACTCGGGCCCGACCCCCACCCCACCACCCTTCACAGCGCTGCCCCCGGGACCTATCTCAGCGTCTGCATCACGGATCCGACCGGGCCCGCTAGCCCCGGTACCGGCCCCGACATCAGGCAACCCCGATCGGGCCGCTGGCTGCTTCTTTTGCGGCCAGGAGAAGCATCCGAGGTCGCGCTGCCCAGCCAAAAACTCGACCTGCAAAACCTGCCTCAAGAAAGGCCACTTCTCCAAGGCCTGCAGAAGCAAATCCTCAGAAGCCAGCAGTGCCTCATGCGAACCCTGGGGGCGGCCATCTTTGTGCGGGGCAGCCGAAGCCTGCAGAGCCTCATGGGAAAACCAGGGGCGGCCATCTTTGTGCGGGGCAGCCGAAGCCTGCAGAGCCTCATGGGAAAACCAGGGGCGGCCATCTTTGTGCGGGGCAGCCGAAGCCTGCAGAGCCTCATGGGAACAGCAGGGGCGGCCATCTTTGTGCGGGGCAAACGATTTAAACAGAGCCTCATGTGAACTACGGGGGCCGCCATCTTCGCCGCCATCTTGTCATGACAACGACGCGCTCATCTACACCCTAGCTTCCGTGACCCTGGATCAAGCCCGCCCGCACCACCTGGCCAGCTCAATGATGGACATCAAAGTCAACGGCCACGCCACGACCTGCCTGTTCGACAGCGGAAGCACGGAGAGCTTCATCCACCCAGACACGTTGAGCCACTACTCCCTCCCCGTCCTGCCAACGCGCAGCCGCATCTCGATGGCATCGAGGTCGCACGCCACAGACATCAGCGGCTACTGTGTCGTGACATTGTCGGTTAAAGGGACAGAGTATAAAAATTTTAAACTCCTCGTACTCCCCCAGCTGTGCGCTGCCGTCATACTAGGGCTGGACTTCCAATCCCACCTCCAAAGTGTAACCCTAGCATACGGTGGACCCCTCCCCCCACTCACAGTCGACAACCAGCGAAAGTTAAACCGCCCACCGCGTAACACCTGCAGCCTATCCACCCTCAAGGTACCGCCACCTTCCCTGTTCGCTAACCTCACCCCCGACTGCAAACCTGTCGCTACTAAGAGCAGGCGGTACAGCGCTGGGGACAGAGCCTTCATTAGCTCTGAGGTGCAGCGACTCCTGAAAGAGGGCATTATTGAGGGGAGCAGCAGCCCCTGGCGTGCCCAGGTGGTGGTAGTCAAGACCGGCGACAAAAATCGCCTGGTTATCGACTACAGCCAGACCATAAACAGATACACCCAGCTGGACGCATACCCCCTCCCCCGCATATCGGACATGGTCAATGAGATTGCACAATACCGCGTATTCTCGACCATCGACCTCAAGTCGGCCTACCACCAACTCCCCATCAGCCCGGAGGACAGCCAGTACACCGCCTTCGAGGCGAATGGCCGCCTCTACCAATTCCTTAGGGTCCCCTTTGGTGTCACCAACGGGGTCTCGGTTTTCCAACGGGAGATGGACCGGATGGTTGAACAGAACGGACTAGAGGCCACTTTCCCCTATCTCGATAACGTCACCATCTGCGGCCGCAACCGGCAGGACCATGACGTGAATCTGGAGAAATTCCTCCGTACGGCCCAACGGCTGAACCTCACCTACAATAAGGAGAAATGCGTGTTTAACACAGCGCGCCTTGCCATCCTTGGCTGTGTAGTAGAGAACGGAGTCATCGGCCCCGACCCCGAAAGAATGCGCCCCCTCATGGAGCTACCCCTCCCCCACTGTCCAAAAGCACTTAGGAGAACCCTGGGGCTTTTCGCCTACTATGCCCAATGGGTACCCAATTATGCGGACAAAGCCAGACCCCTCCTGAAAACCACATCCTTCCCCCTCACGGAAGAGGCGTGCGCGGCCTTCTCCCTCATTAAGGGAGACATAGCCAAGGCCACAATGCACGCAGTGGATGAGTCAATCCCCTTCCAAGTGGAGAGCGATGCATCCGACTTCGCCCTAGCCGCTACCCTTAACCAGGAGGGTAGGCCGGTAGCCTTCTTCTCAAGGACCCTACAGGGCCCCGAGACCCGACACTCGTCGGTCGAGAAGGAAGCCCAGGCAATTGTGGAGGCAGTACGGCGCTGGAGGCACTACTTGGCAGGCAAACGATTTACCCTCCTCACCGACCAACGCTCGGTTGCCTTCATGTTTAATAACAAGCTGAGGGGCAAGATCAAGAACGACAAAATCTTGAGGTGGAGAATCGAGCTTTCCACCTATGATTATGAGATCTTGTACCGGCCCGGTAAACTGAACGACCCCCCTGATGCTCTTTCACGCATTACATGCGCCAGCGCGCAAAGTGATAGACTTCAGACCCTCCACAATGACCTCTGCCACCCCGGAGTCACCAGACTCTACCATTTCATTAAGGCCCGCAACCTGCCATACTCCATCGAGGAGGTCAGGACCATGACCAGGAACTGCCAGATCTGTGCTGAGTGCAAACCGCACTTCTATAAGCCGGACAGAGCAAGCCTGATCAAGGCCACCCGCCCCTTCGAGCGTCTGAGCATCGACTTCAAGGGGCCCCTACCGTCATCCGACCGTAATGTGTACTTCCTCAACATCGTTGATGAGTACTCCCGTTTCCCCTTTGCCTTCCCCTGCCCAGACATGACCAGTAACATGGTCATTAAATGCCTGAACAAACTCTTCGCCTTGTTCGGGTTCCCGAACTATATACATAGTGACCGGGGCGCCTCCTTCATGAGCGAGGAACTCCGTCAGTTCCTATTGGAGAGGGGTATTGCAGCAAGCAGGACCACCAGCTACAACCCCCGAGGGAACGGCCAGGTGGAAAGAGAGAACGCGATGGTATGGAAGGCCACCCTCTTAGCCTTAAAGTCTAAGGGCCTCCCAACCTCCCGCTGGCAAGAGGTCCTCCCGATTGCGCTGCACTCCATCCGGTCACTACTTTGCACTGCCATTAACACCACCCCCCATGCTCGAATGTTTGTCTTCCCCAGGAAGTCGACTACGGGAACCACCCTACCAACCTGGCTGACCTCTCCGGGACCCGTCTTGCTGCGAAAGCACGTGAGGGCCCATAAAACGGACCCCCTGGTCGAGAAGGAGAACCTCCTGCACGCCAACCCCCAGTACGCCTATGTGGCTTACCCAGACGGACGGGAGGACACTGTCTCCTTACGAGACCTCGCACCCTCACCCCCCCCTCCCAACCCCCCGAGTCCAGCCGAGGTAGACGGCATGCCGGAACCCCACGAGCCTTTGCCGACTACGCAGACACCAGCTTTAACACCGGATAATGTAACACCGCCGCTGCGACGATCGGAGAGGCTAACGAAGCCTCCGGACAGACTGACATACCAGAGCTGGTAATACACTTCACCCCGCCGGACTCTAATCTAAACAAGGGGTGAATGTGGTAAACCACTGTTATAGTTATCACTGTATATTGTTCTCACTGTTCTCACTGTCACATCACTACACGAGGTCGCCTCTTGTCGCACTGTTATACCTGGGCTGACCACCTCCGACTCCGCCCATTACCTGCCCAGGTATAAAGGTAGCTGACTGGCTAGTATTCCTCCCTGTTGGATCGGATCACCCACGAGGGTGGGCTCTGTTATTTAGCCAATAAAAACCTTCAGTTACGTTCTTAACTCGTCGCCTTTTATTGGACTAATTGATAGGCATATCAACCTTTACACAGGTACAATTTCCTAAAATACTACAACGAAAGCCAAGAATTTAGGAAGATGAGGAACAAGCTAACTGAAGTGAGGTGGAAGGAGAAATTTGCACACAAACTATAGAACAACAGTGGGAATTTTTTTTAAGAGATTGCAAAGGTGCAGAATAAGTATATTGTAGGAATGGAGGTTCCTACCAAGAAGACTGAGTTCGACTCAGGTAATTAAAATAACAAACTTTAATGAAACCAAACGAGTTTAAACTGGAAACTGCTAGAACACATCAATAACAGGTCTACTCTCCTTGAGGGCTCCACGAGGACTGATCCTCTGGTCAGAAGACTGACATCATGACGTCATCATGTTCTTCCTGCCATTGGGGCATCACGTGACTAACAGCATGACGTCATCACGTTGAAACCGTGCTGTAAAGGTAACTAGGCATTGTACAGACAAACAGTGTAATTAAAGGTACAGGCACAGACAGTAACTACATTGCTGTTAAAGGAATTATGTACAACTGCTCCGAGTCCTTTGGTGGCTCCGCCACATGCGCCCCCCCAGAATTGTCTTTAACAGAAAAGGTGAGGCGAGGAGGAGGCCAGATGAGCCTGTCCGATCGACTTCGGTACCCTGGTAGAGGAAGTCGACGACCGGTGGTCGAGTTGGCAGTCGGTTGCGGCTGAGCAGGCGCGGCGGAGTTGTCAGGCGGCTTTGGTTGATCTGGTGCAGCGGCAACGAGCGGTCGGCCACGTTTGGGTGGCTCAGCGACTACGACAGGGTGGTCCAGGTCCAGGTGAGCCGGCTTCAAGCGGTCGACCGAGATATGATCGGCTTCCCTCCGACGTCGACCGAAAAGGATTTGTCTCCTGGTTCGATGATGCGGAAAGGGCCAGTGTAAGGGGGCTTGAGCGGATCCCGGTGAGTGTCGTGGCGGACGAAGACATACTCCGCATTCTTCAGTCCCGGTGGCACGTAGGAGTTCTGCAAACCGTGATTGGATGTAGGTATCGGAGCAAAGCATCTGGCCGCTTCTTGGTGGCGAACGAGTTGCCGGGAGGCGGACCATGGCTCCGTGGGAGAAGGGAGGAAATCTCCTGGTACACGGAGCGGCTGGCCATAGGCGAGTTCAGCTGAAGATGATTGTAGGTCGTCTTTGGGCGCCGTACGAAGACCCAACAGGACCCATGGGAGTCTGTCCACCCATCCTGCGCCTTGAAGACTGGCCCGGAGAGAGGCTTTAAGCAACCTGTGGAATCGCTCGCAAAGGCCGTTTGCCTGCGGATGATAGGCGGTGGTGCGATGAAGTTTGGTGCCGAGCCCCTGAGCCACAGCGTTCCAAAGATCCGAGGAAAATTGTGGCCTGCGGTCAGAAGAGATGTCTGCCGGTACCCCGAAACGGGCAACCCAACAGGAGATGAAAGCTCTAGCGACGTCTGCCGAAGTGGTGGAAACCAAAGGAATTGCCTCTGGCCACCTAGTGGTGCGGTCCACTATTGTGAGGAGATGAGTATAACCCTGAGAAGGCGGAAGCGGCCCCACAAGGTCCACATACACGTGGTCGAAACGATGCTCCGAAACAGTGAACGCAGCCACTGGAGCCTTGACATGATGCTGAACTTTGGCCTTCTGGCAAACGATGCAGGTATTAGCCCAGTCACAGACATCGATGTGCATACCTTTCCAAACAAACTTGGCCGACATAAGCCGTTGTGAAGCCTTCATCCCCGGGTGCAACAACCCGTGTATGGCATCAAAAACCTTCCGGCGCCATGCGACTGGCACGATAGCTCGAGGAACTCCCATGGAAACGTCGCAAAGGAGCGTGGCACCTGCGGCCTGGAAGATGACGTCGGTTGCTTGGAAGCTAGAGGGGACGGTTCTGTATGATTGGACCTCCGAGTCCGAAGCCTGATCTGCCGCCATGAGGGCATAGTCGATTCCCAGGTGCACCGCGTGGACCGTCGCACGGGAGAGGCAATCTGCCACCAGGTTGTCCTTACCAGGTACATGTTGAATGTCCGTGGTAAATTCAGAAATAAACGTCAAGTGACGTTGTTGACGAGTGGACCACGGTTCGGCGGTCTTGGCCATGGTGAACGTAAGGGGTTTGTGGTCGACAAAAGCCATGAAGGGGCGCCCCTCCAATAAAAACCGGAAATGGCGAATGGCGAGGAAAAGGGCCAGTAGCTCCCTATCGAAAGTTCTGTACTTTTTTTCATTCTTTCGTAATTGACGGCTGAAAAATGCCAGCGGTTGCCACGTGCCATTGACCCACTGTTCTTGCACTGCCCCAATGGCGTAGTCTGATGCGTCAGTGGTAAGGTCGATAGTAGCACCTGGAAGTGGGTGCGCCAGCATGGTGGCATTGGCCAAAGCGTTCTTGGTGTCGCCGAATGCCTGGACCATTTCAGCTGTCCAGCCGATTGGATCTTTACCGGGCTTGCCCTTGAGGGCCCCGAACAATGGTTGCATGAGTTGAGCCGCCTTGGGGACGAAACGGTGGTAGAAGTTGACCATCCCCAGGAACTCCTGCAAGGCCTTGACTGTTGACGGCTGCGGGAAAGAAGTAACCGCCTCAACCTTCGTCGACAAAGGGACGGCGCCGTCCGATGTTATGCGATGTCCCAGGAAGTCGATTTGTTGCAGGCCGAACTGGCACTTGGCCAGGTTGATGATTAAACCATGTTGGCTGAGGCGCGTAAAGAGGGAACGCAAATGGGAGATGTGCTCCTCCTTGCTGGCACTGGCGATGAGTATGTCGTCAAGATAGACGAAAATGAAACGCAGGTCTCAAAGAACAGAGTCCATTAAATGCTGGAAAGCCTGTGCTGCGTTCTTTAAGCCAAACGGCATCCGCAGGAACTCAAAGAGGCCAAAAGGGGTTGACTGCGGTTTTCGGGACGTCTTGTGGGTGCACTGGAACCTGGTGATATCCACGGACGAGGTTGACTTTAGAGAAGATAGAATTTCCCGCCAAGTGGGCCGAGAAGTCCTGGATATGCGGGATCGGGTACCAATCCGGAGTGGTGGCATCGTTGAGGCGTCGGTAGTCACCGCATGGCCACCAACCGCCGCCTGGTTTCAGCACGATGTGGAGAGGCGAGGACCAGGGACTCTTGGATCGCCGAATGATCCCGAGCCGCTACACTGTGGCGAACTCCGCCTTCGCAGCTGCGAGCTTGCCGGGTTCGAGCCTTCTAGCCCGCGCATAAACCGGGGAACCAGTAGTGGTGATGTGATGCTCAACACCATGTTTCGTCGCCGAAGAGGAGAAGGTGGGCCTTGTCAGCTCCGGAAACTCCCCGAGGAGCAGCGTGAAATCATCTGGAGGAAGGAAAGCACAGGCAATGGAGCGCGCCACGGAGGTACAGTGGAAGCACGGAATTGAGTGGAAAGTGGCCGCGTTGATCAGCCGGCGGTGCCGGACATCGACTAGTAGACTGTTGGCACACAGAAAATCTGCCCCTAGGATAGCCTGTGAGACTGTGGCCGTGACGAATTCCCAAAATAAGCGCTGACCTCCGAAACAGACTTCGACTCGCCGCTTTCGGAACGTTCGAATAGCTGCACCATTAGCCGCCACGAGGGAAAAACCGAGGTTCCCAGTCTGCATGTCGAGCTTCGACGCAGGTAGAATGCTACACTGCGCCCCGGTGTCACAAAGGAAATGGCGGCCCGAGAGGGAATCGGTGATATAGAGGAGTTTCCCCGTAGAACCGACGGCCATCACCACCGCAGAATGCCCGTTAGACTTGGTCATCCGTCGCCAGGGACGCCGCCTGCGCCTTCTTGGTTTTTTTTCGGGCGGAAAACTGCAGGGGGAATGGCAGCATCGTGCTTTTGTGCCAAAACGGGTGTGGTAGGAGCACCAGCCCGCTGTAGGAGAAACCGGGACTGTGTCTGTGGGGGGTGGGTGCCTTGTGGCCACGCAGCACTGCTGGGTAACCGTGAATATCTTATCAGCTTCGGCCGCAAGCTTGGCGCAGTCTGTAATGTCGGATCTAGCTCGGGCAGCCTGAACCTGTTCAGGCAGTTGATAGAGGAAAAGCTCCCGGAAGAGGAAACAGTCCAAAGATGTGCGGGTTAGGTTGATTGGCTATGATAAATTGGCCCTTAGTGTTAGGGGGGATTAAATACGTGGGGTTACGGGGATAGGGTGGGATATGTGTCGGTGTAGGCTCGATGGGCCGAAATGGCCTCTATCTGCACTGTGGGGTTTCTGTGATTCTGTGATTCTGTGATTCCAGTTCAGCACCCAAGAGCGTGAGCATTTGGCTCATGAGCTCGGACGGTTTGGAGTCCCCGAGGCCGGGCAGCGATGAGCCGGTGAGCACGCTCCGACTTTGATAGCCCGAAAACCTGAAGCAACCGCGCCTTAATTGCATCACACTTGCTGTCAGTAGGAGGATTACCGATGAGGCTGATGATCCGTGATGCAGTTGCGCTGTCGAGGGCGGAGACCACGTAATAATAACGGGTCTTATCCGCGATGATGTTCCGAATGGCGAACTGGGCTTCAGCCTGGATGAACCAGGCGTCTGGTTGTTGCTCCCAGAACTGTGGCAGTTTCAGCGTGACGGCGTTCGTGTCCATGTCGAAACTTCCACAAAAATCGTTCGTAGAAGTCGGGGTCACCAATGTAGGAACGGAGGTTCATATCAAGAAGAATGAGTTCGACTCAGGTAATTAAAATAACGAACTTTAATGAAACCAAACGAGTTTAAACTGGAAACTGCTAGAACACATCAATAACAGGTCTACTCTCCATGAGGGGTCCATGAGGACTGATCCTCTGGTCAGAAGACTGACGTCATGACGTCATCACGTTCTTCCCGCCATTGGGGCATCACGTGACTAACGGCGTGAAGTCATCACGTTGAAACCGTGCTGTAAAGGTAACTAGGCATTGTACAGACAAACAGTGTAATTAAAGGTACAGGCACAGACAGTAACTACATTGCTGTTAAAGGAATTATGTACAACCGCTGAGTCCTTTGGTGGCTCTGCCACAATATTCCATTAAAAAAGAAGGAAACTACAAGTAGTTTTAGGATGCCATGTATATATAAAGCGATTCAAAAACCAATTATAATTGAACAAGATATTTTATTAGGACAATAAGAAGGTTACATTCCCTTCTGCCTGATTTCATTGGAACAGAGTCAGAGAGCTGCCCCAATATTTTTGATGCCTCCATGGAGGTCCTGATAGAGGAGGTCAGGGCAAGTATTAGCCAGTTTGCCAGGGATATTTCAGTGCCAGCTCTTTTTGCCAGGACATTGCAGTGCCAGCCAGTTTTTCAGGGATATCACACTGTTCTGACGAAGGGTCATCGACCTGAAACATTAACTCTGTTTCTCTCTTCACAGATGCTGCCTGACCTGCTGAGTATTTCCGGCATTGTCTGGTTTTATTTCACACTGTTAACCAGTTTGCCAGGGGTATTGCAGGATGACACTAGCCTTTCAGTGCCATCCTAGCTCGTCCCTTTTCTCTTTCCTCTAGGTCCCTCTCAGCACCTGGACCCTGCAGAAGAAGACACCTTGGAGGAGCTAATGGAATTCTCACTTTGGTCACAAGGGGTGTAGAAAATAAAAGCCAATAGGTAATAATGAGCCTATATAAAACCTTAATAAGATCTCAGATTACTATGTGCAATATTGGGCTCCACACTATAGTAAGAATATTGAGGCTTTATAAAGATAACAATGCAGATGCACTAGGATGCTGCCTGGTAGGAGGAATTACAAATTTGAAAAAGCACTTGGAAAATTTGAGTCTTTTTTCATTATAACACTACAATTTAAGGGCAATATGATAGAAGTGTTTAAAATATGAAACAATGAGATGGTAGAAAGAAGCAGATTGTTTCCAAGAACGAGTTGTCATAGATACAAGATTATATGTTAGAGATTTAGAACAAAGGGCAGGGGGAACTTTTTTACACAGAGGGTTGTGTGGATGTGGGATTCAGAGTTACTGGTTTGAGGCTGAAACTTTGTTAACATTCCAGATTAGATTGGATAGGTAGATACAGGAATAAAGGTTTGAAAGGATACGGGAACAGAGTGGGTAAAAGTGATTAGGACTATTTGCTCGCATGGAGGGTAACACGGTCTGATTAGGCCAAGTGGCCGGTTTCCATATTCTATGTATTTCTCTGTATAACTAATTCAAAACAAACTAGTCGCTGAAATCCTCCAATGCACAGAGTGCAAGTATCAACATAATCTATGTAACCCATCCTATGATTTTAGACTGCATTCAGTTTGATTTGGCTAAATTCAGTTCAACAGCAACAACTATCATTTATATAGGGATTTAAATTAGTAAAACATCCCAAGGCACTTCACAGGAGTGTTATCAAATAAGGTTTGACACCGAGCCAGATAAGGAGATATTAGGACAGGTGACCACAAACTTGGTTAAAGAGGTAGGCTTTAAGGAGCTTCTTAAAGAAGGAGCGAGGGGTAGAGAGGCGGAGAGGTTTAGGGAGGGAATTTCAGAGCTTAGGGCCTAGGCAGTTGAAGGCATGGCTGCCAATGGTGGAGTGATTAAAATCGGGGATGCACAAGCCGCCAGATTTGGAGGAAGGCAGAGATCGCGGAGGATTGTAGGGCTGGAGGAGGTTACAGATCAACCCTGCTCAGCAGGTGGAGATTTTCTGCAATCATAACAGTTCCTGAAAGTGCAGATTTGAATCTTAGAACCTTTGTAGCTCCTACAGGCTACACACTTTTAAAATCTAAGCTTGATGTCACTTAACCACTACATCTCATCTTCTAGATTGAAAGCTGTACTCTGCTTTGTTCACCTCTCTCCTACTATTGTATCCAGGTAACAAGTCAAGGAAATCTAAGTTACTTCATTAAGTTGTACATTTATTTTTGATAAGTGTTTATTGTCCGATATTATTACAGACAGATTAGGCCAGATCAGAAAAACTAGCATTTCAACGATTGTTTTTTGAAAATATCAGAATTTTTGGCCTGTACCTACTTTAAAACAATACTTCTCAAAATATGGACAGTAAGGGCTGTTTCTATACTCAGAGTGTTAGTATGAACTGCACAATCTCTACTCAAGTGACCTATGTGCCCTTTTGTCTATATACTGATGAAGCACAGATTCTTTTTAGTTATTTCTCCAATTCTGCTTTAGTGATTGGCTCTTGCAATCTATTAATTCTGACATTTTCTCTAATCTAAATGTTTAGATGTCTTCAAATTCATTGTACTTTTAAAAGTTAAAGTTAAACATTAACAAAGTAAAACACAGCTGTCATTTTGACATTTTGAAGAATTCATGATAATATTCGAAGTGTTTTAAATCAAGGGCTGGGCAATAAGCCAGTGTGAGAATATTATGAACTGCAGATCACAGAAATAAAAAAAATATTTGTATAATTGGGACAGAAATATCTTAATGCAATAATGTAGTACAGACACCAATTTGAATTCAGAAATGACCTTACACATACGAAGCATTAAAAGAAAACTTTAAACAGATGCATTTGTTATTACAGAATGTGATAGCACTTAAGGAACAAATTATACAAATACATTATTTTTTAAGAATTAGACAATGGTGCTTAATGTTAGCACAATAAACTGTAGAGAGATTACTTACGGAATTCCTGTATTGCAATCAAGCTGAGCTCTGTAGTAGATAAGGACTGTGTTGAAATCTCTGTCACAGGAGATGATTGTAACAATAACTTCATAGTTGAAGAGAAGGTAGAAGAGGAAAGGGAGAAACTAGAAAATCTGAAGCTGTAAGAGCTTTTGAAGGAAGAATTTGAAGTGGGCATAGCTTGCAGCCCATCTAAGGAAGTTGTAGTCTCTTCCTCAGTTTGAAGAACTGATCGTTCGGAGGTCACTTCACTTAAAAGCACAGGCAATGTTTTAGTTAAGTAGGTGCCAGCAGGGCTCTGTGCAACCCCTTTTAGATCAAGTAAATGTGGAAGTTCACTCTCATATTTTCTAGTCACAAGAAACCATTTTGTGCCAGCAATGAACAGTATCAAGCAAATCAAACATGCCAGGACCAGAATGATACAGATCTTTTCAGAATTTATATACTTTTGCACAAGGCTCCTCTCTTTGCAGGCACAACAAAAATAACCAGCAGTAAGTTCTGATGGGCTTCGATCATTTCCACCAAGTTGGCTTTGGGTTTCATCATCCTCACATGAGGCATCAATAGGAATGGAGGCAGAGAAACAGTGCATAGGTGGTGCCAAGGAATAAGCAGACCCATCTTGAGCCATTGCCGATGTCTCGAATTATAATATTACATCCAGCAGATCAGGAAATATTAGTATCATGGAAACACAGGGGAAACTGCACGGTTTATGTCAATCTTTATGTTTTTCACTTTACCCAGGAAAATAAACAGAAGTTGTCAAAAATACATAACCTATTGCAAGTTCTTTGTTTCTTTCTTCTAACATAATGGAGTTAGGATGAGCTGGAAACAAGAATCAATAATATTTCTTAAATTGCACTATTTCTTACCCTGAGATAAAACATTGTAGTTCCTTTTGCCGAGAACACTGTTTCCTTTTACTCGAGATGCACAACTGACAAGAAATCCCCGACATCTTGCAGATGAACAAGGTCTCTGAACACCTTAGCTGTCAGTTCCATTAAAATCTAACTAGCAGCACAGGCAAGTGTGTTCTCCAGTCAAAAACTACTTGCGATCAAAATACTCCAGTCAGAGCTGCACACTGGCTATACACCCTTCAACAGCATATTGTCATAATCGGGCACAAGGAAAAGGCATCTTTATATCTTTTAGGCGAGAAAGGATGAGTAATCGATTATGCTAATACAAAGAGTCACATATGGAGAGCTGCTGGTAAACTGACACAAAGGGCACATGGTGATACTCTGGGGACCAGCAACCACAGTATGTCTTTCCATGGGGAATAGCAAACACAGTTTATGCACATACTGATCAAATTTCAGTCAACTACTATGAACAAAGAAAGATAAGAATCAAAGAATAAAAAATTACATTGCTCCTGGGTTCTGGGAAAAAAATTGCAGGCATCTAATCACTAATGCAGTGATATTTTTGCTTTTAGTCCAGAGACATGGTGCAGCTGAGAGTTTCCATGTGTGCTTTTCTATTTGAACTACTGCCCACAGGCAGCAGTCAATCCATCAGGCTCGAATACCACCTAATACCAGTCTCTAATGTAGAAAACAGTGTAACTCACCTGCTGTGGGTGGGATTTGTTCTCTTATTTGCCTCAGTTGCAGCCGTTAGCTGAGGTCTGTTCTGATAGATATGTTCTAGAAGACCACCATTGCAAAGTAATTGGGTGTGAAGAAAGGCAGTTGCAATACATGAATCCTCAGTGAAGCCCAGAGACTGCTATTTATCAGGCTGAATCCAGTTAGAATTGGGTAATGCAACAGCTAGTTCACCAGGTCCCTCAATAATCACACAGTATAGAATACCTGAGGACAAGTGATCTAAGTTTTAAAGTAGTTGCCTCAACACAATAATTCAGACCAATAGTTTTCCTTTTTTTTATAAAACTCCTTTGGCAGGTATATAGAGAATACATATCAGAATGCCATTGGATACAAAATTTAGCAACAACTACCCAGTAGAATAACACATCAGTAATGGAAACATGAAAGTTGAAATTCAACTTTGGTGAGTGCGCAAAACGCGTGGCATCAAAGCGACCCCTCGTTAAACAGACTGTTTGATTTTCCTTTCCTTTGATGTCAACCGAAAGGAAAATCAGGCAGGGTGTATAACGGGGGTATTAAAGTGTGTAGTTTAATGTTCGGTACAATTGTTCAATAAATATTATATCCAGTGGGATCCCTGGCATGTGTTTGGCTTATACCATAGTTCACAGGATTTCAAAGGTCCAATTTTTTAATTTTTAAAGATAAAGCTAGGATTTACATTTGTATTAAGGAGATTATGGAAGTGAAATTCACCTTTGGCAATCACAAAACATGTGGTAGCGAATCGGCTGTTTTTATACATCCCATCCAATTTTCCTTTCTATTGAACTCAATCGGGTGGGGTATATAAGTGGTGGCCAATTCGCTACCGTGTGTCTTATGCTCTCGCTGTAGTTGAATTTCACCCCATATGGATGGTAGATGGTGGATGGATGGATGGAATTGAGTGCTGCTGTCTTGGTAGTAAAGGGAGAAAATGTTACTTGTGGGGACTATAATCATGTACCCTTTAAATCAACCTTCTGTTCATGTACTGAATCAACATGCAGAATTTAAAATACCATCATCCCAAGCAACAAAAAGTTACATTCAACATCTTTTGAGTCCCAAATGATAGGATAAAAGTAAACAGCATTTATAGAGTTTGGAAGGCATAAGAAAGAATGGGGCAAAAAAGTCATTCAGTCCACCAAAGTCTTCTCTCCACAGACTGTATACAAGTGTCCCATTGGGACCCAATCGATTCGTTCATTAAAGAAGACACCAACAACAGGTAAAGCTACAAGAAAGCAAATATCGGTGAAATTTCTCCCTAATCCTCATTATCAAGGAAACCTCCAGGAGCATATTTCCTCCATTCACTAATGTTAGCATAAACCAGCTTCATATTAATGTCGACTTTTGCTAACATTAGTGAACAGAAGAAGCTATAACCCCAGAATATTAATTCAGTCATACAACACAAACATACAACTCTGACCAGCTGCTTTGCATAGACGACTTATCCATGGTCCCAGCAGAGCATGAACCTTTGTATAATGTATTACATCATGTGTGACTATATTCTTATAAAGTACAATACTATTCCTAAACAGACACTTAACCAACTCCTTTAAAAGGAGTTAATTAACATAACATTAACTGTTTTTCCTGTCAGTCTATTCCACATATTGATGTTGGAAGAAACAAGTTCTCCTCTGACATTGCTGATTTTATATTCATATCTCCTGGTTATACATGGGCATAACTATGCCACCTAAATATTCCAACAAAGCATTCATTTTCCTTCATTTGATAAAATCTTGCAGTGTTACCGTATTAGTTAAAGTGAAGTGCATGTTCTTGTCATTATCATTATCAACCATCGTTGCCTGCAAATTAATTTCTAATGACTTAACACACAGCCATCGGGTTTGTAAAGAACTTTTGAATGAATTGTTATTTTTCATGTGACTATGAATACATGAAAATAATGATTTCAGTAGTCTGCAATAGAAAGCATTTACAAAAGAAGACACTCTAATGTAATGCCACAATGAAAAAGAACATATCTTAATTAAATGAGCTCCTTCAAAGTGTCTAAATCATTGGAGCTGTCTCATTTAATTATGGATCCATTTCTCGCATTCTGCTGCCTTTTCCTTAATCTCTGTGTAAAGCAGACTCTCTGTAGAATCAGCAATCAGACATCTTGCTCGTATTAATTTACTTTCTTCAAAAGTTAGAGAAGTAACATTGTACACAATACATAAGTTATGCCCCTCAGTAATCTGTGGGGGTGAGAGTGGTCTTAATGGTAACACAAAACGAATCACAGCAAATCGGAAGCCCACTGCCCAATTTTGTTTTTCATTAACTTCACTGTAAAAGATAATCAGGCAGGTTATTAAAGAGGCTGCCGATTCATTATCACCCATTTTGTGCTACCACTGAATACCAATTTCACCTTGTATCTTTGAAAACAAATGATTTGCTTTTACACCTTGGAGGGTAACCATCAAGGGAGAGATCCGCACATTTCGCAACCTTTGTCTTACAGGCTTCAGTCAGTTGGTCGCAGATTCTCTGTCTAAAGGTTACTAATGCAATTTCTCACTTAGACTATACTATTACTCATTGCAAACATGTTGGAGCAGTACAAAAGAGTTCATTCTGCAGTATGCCTGTTAAGTTATCTCCTTTTACAAATTACATGCTCCTACATTTCTGACACTTATGGATTTAAGTAAAATCAAACACTCAGCCATATGCTTTCAATGAAAGCACTCTTGACATTCAGTCACTGCTCCCTCAGACTGCGAGTAATTTACTTTCTTTACATTTGCTAATGTTTAAGAAAGGGAAAATAGAATATGAGAGTAAGCTAGCAGGGAACATAAAAAATGACTGTAAAAGCTTTTATAGATATGTGAAGAGAAAAAGATTGGTGAAGTCAAGCGTAGGTCCCTTACAGTCAGAATCAGGGGAAATTATAATGGGAAACAAGGAAATGGCAGACCAACTAAATACATACTTTGGTTCTGTCTTCACAAAGGAGGACACAAATAACCTCCCAGAGATGCCGGGGAAAATAGGGTCTGATGAAAGGGAGGAACTGAAAGAAATCAGCATTTGTAGGGAAATGGTGTTAGGAAAATTGATGGGACTGAAGGCCGATAAATCCCCAGGGCCTGATGGTCTACATCCCAGGGTACTTAAGGAAGTGGCCCTAGAGATAGTAGATGCATTGCTGGTCATCTTCCAGAACTCGATAGACTCTGGAACGGTACACATGGATTGGAGGGTAGCTAATGTTACCCCACTATTCAAAAAAGGTGGTAGAGAAAAAGCGGGGAATTATAGACCAATAAGCCTGACATCGGTAGTGGGGGAAATGCTAGAGTCTGTTATAAAAGATGTAATAGCAGAGCACTTGGAAAGCAGTGACAGGATCGGACAAAGTCAACATGGATTTACAAAAGGTAAATCATGCTTGACTAATCTACTGGAATTTTTTGAGGATGTAACTGGTAAAATAGATAAGGGAGAATCAGTGGATGTGGTGTATTTGGACTTTCAGAAGGCTTTCGATAAGGTCCCACATAAGAGATTAGCGTGCAAAATTAAGGCACATGGGATTGGGGGCAAGGTATTGACTTGGATAGAGAACTGGTTGGCAGACAGAAAGCAAAGAGTTGGAATAAACGGGTCATTTTCCGAGTGGCAGGCAGTGACTAGTGGGGTACCGCAAGGATCAGTCCTAGGACCCCAGCTGTTCACAATATATATTAATGATCTGGACGAGGGAATTGGATATAATATCTCCAAATTTGCAGACGACACAAAGCTGGGTGGGAGGGTAAGCTGTGAGGAGGATGTCGTGAAACTCCAGTACGATTTGGACAGGTTGGGTGATTGGGCAGAAACATGGCAAATGCACTATAATGTGGATAAATGTGAGGTTATCCACTTTGGTGGCAAAAACATGAAGGCAGATTATTATTTGAATGGCAATAGATTGGGAGAAGGGGAAGTGCAAAGAGACCTGGGTGTTATTGTGCACCAGTCACTGAAGGTAAGCATGCAGGTGCAGCAGGCGGTTAAGAAGGCAAATGGTATGTTGGCCTTCGTAGCAGGAGCGTTCAAGTACAGGAACAAGGATGTCTTGCTACAGTTGTACAGGGCCTTGGTGAGACCGCACCTTGAGTATTGTGTGCAGTTTTGGTCACCTTACCTGAGGAAGGACGTTCTTGCCATGGAAGGAGTGCAGCGAAGATTCACCAGGCTGATACCTGGGATGGCAGGAATGACGTACGAGGAGAGATTGTGTCGATTGGGCTTATACTCACTGGAGTTTAGAAGATTGAGAGGGGATCTCATCGAAACCTATAAAATACTGTCAGGTCTGGACAGACTAGATGCAGGAAGGATGTTTCGGATGGCCGGGGAGTCCAGAACCAGGGGTCATAGTCTAAGGATAAGGGGTAAGCCATTTAGGACTGAAATGAGGAGGAATTTCTTCACCCAGAGAGTGGTGAACCTGTGGAATTCTCTGCCACAGAGGGCGGTGGAGGCCAGTTCATTAAATATATTCAAGAAAGAGTTGGATATATTTCTTGAGGCTAAAGGGATCAAGGGATATGGGGAGAAGACAGGGACAGGGTACTGAATTGAATGATCAGCCATGATCTCATTGAATGGCGGAGCAGGCTCGAAGGGCCGAATGGCCTACTCCTGCTCCTATCTTCTATGTTTCTATGTTTCTATGTTTTTCTGTTTGTCGGCTAGTAACTGGCACTAATACAAAGAAACTGCTGGCTTTTATGTATCAATGGTGTAGAAAGCAACTTCAGCCAAAAATATTCTGTTCAAAATGTTCATATCTCATTCCCAATCAATCTCGTAGCAAATCTAGTCAATCCATGCAAAGTTTTTACTTCACAACTGTTTTCTACAATGCTGCATAAAAGCTCAACCATACAATTGTTACTCCGGGGGAAAAATTCGGTATCGCCCCGTTTGGGGCACAATTATCGGCCGGCTGCAAAGTTTAGCGCCTGGCGTTAATTATCGCCTCCGACTGCAAACTTGGCTTCTATCGCCCCTGGAGGTGATTGGAGCGCTAAATCAGGTGCTACACACCTGTCTTAAGGCACTAACGCCGAGGAGCGAGGCACTACCTCAGAGCGCTCGCGAAGCTCATGTGATGTCAGCCAGCAATGGAACACAGACACACTGGCGCCAGACAGTTCTTAAAGGGGAGGGTCGATCTTGCTCTCCATCCACATTCTGCTAATTGCAGCCTTGAATCTCGGCCTGGAGAGACCTGTACATCAAATCTGCTGGAAAGAACAATGGAGAGACCCAGGTAAAGAGCTCAGAGTGCAGCCCCCATAGTCTCTTCTAAATCGATGCAAGGAAGGTCAAATCAAAATGAACCTGCAAAGTAGGTCCTGATGGGCTTCGATCAGTACCCAAAACTCCTTCACACAGCATTGAATCTCTCCAGAAGTCTCTCTCTCTCTCTCTCAGAATGTGTGGTGCAAAAATGTCGCTGACAAAAAAAGGCAGGAAGCGGGCGCCTTTAACTAGCACTCCCCCAGTCCCTTCCCGACTACAAAACGTTCCCCTCAACCTGTTGTTGCTAGCAGCAGGCGGTAAGGCAGGGGGCGCCACTCAATATCCAGTCCGGGGCGCTACTGGGGCATTGCACGCTCGACTGATGTCATGATCTGCGGGCGCAGGAGATCATGGCGATAGTGTTTAGCGCCGCCGCAAAATGTTTGGTCAATTTCACGAGCGGCGCAAACAGTGCTGCGCCCGGGCGCTAGGTGCTTTGTGCCCCATGTTAGCGCCCTAGGGTGCTAACGGGAGGCGCAAAGCAACCGAATTTTTCCCCCTCCTAGTTTTAGAGCTCTACAATTAAAGTAGAAATAGATCAACTAATATTTTAAAAATGTTAAATGTTCTGTTTTACAGTATCTACTGAAGGTAGTACGCTAATCTAAACTCTTAAACTACAAGTGTCATGATTTTTGAATGTAATTGTTTATATGGTTATGAGCTATTAATGTAAACAAAGGGACTGGTCACAGATTTGCAAGTGTGTATGGTTTACTATTTGTTAGATCCGTGGTTCAGTGGATAAATAATTACACGGATGCTGTACATAACAAATAACAGGTCTTTACTGGAGGAGGGCAATCTCTAGACTGGAGTACAGAGGCATGCGCACAGCTTATATACCGGTGTGGTTACTGCCGGTACTACAGTATACAGGAGCTGTAAAAAGTAGTTCTGACTTAAAGCACATACACTACAATTCCTCCCTTTTTAGATTAATAATACCCCCTTAATATTCAAATAACAATTACATTTTTACATGTACATTCAATAACAAAAGTCCATTTATAGATTCAGTCTTTGGGGCGGCTTCCTGACCCTTTCGGGATAGCGCCTTTCCGGAGGTTCTTGTTCTTGGTGCAGAGGCGATTCTGACCCCCTTTCATCGGGTAGTTCATCGGGTTCCACTGCTGCTGGGTCTGAAGTAGATACTACCGGTATGTCGGGTTCATCCCCAGGTACTCGAGACATGGGGGTGATGCATTCCTGTGATGCTAAGATCTGATCGACGTGGCGTCTCACAATGTTCTCCCCGACATCCACTGTGTACATTAATGGCCCCTGCCTTGTACATATTGTTCCGGGTTGCCACGTCTCTGTTCGATAGTCCCGGGCCAAGACTGGTTGCCCTACATTGAAGCTCCTTGTCGGCTTCTCGTTGATGTGCTGGAATTGTTTGTCCTCAACATTTCTTTTCACATTTGGTCTGAGCAAGTCCAGACGAGATCTCAACCTTCGGTTAAAGAACATCATGGCCGGGGTCTGGTTGGCAACTGCATGTGTCGCATTTCGGTAAGCTAATAAGAAATTGTCCATCTTATACTGTAGTGGAATTTCCTCCTCGCACATGGCATTTATCGCCTTCTTAAAGGTTTGCACAAACCTCTCAGCCAATCCATTGGTGGCTGGATGATACAGGGCGGATGTGTAATGCCTTACCCCATTCCTTTTCATGAATTTTTGGAACTCATCGGAGACAAACTGTGGTCCATTATCAGAGCAGATCTGCTCTGGCAACCCGTTTCTGGCAAATATGGTCCATAGGACTGCAATCGTTTTCTCTGTAGTGGTTGAAGACATCTTTATCACCTCAGGCCACTTTGAATGAGCATCCACTGCTATTAAGAACATTGAGTCCATGAATGGACCAGCGAAATCAATGTGCACCCGTTGCCATGGAGAGGAGGGCCACTCCCATGGGTGTAGAGGGGCATGTGGTGGTGCATTTTGGACCTTCTGGCATCCTAAGCAGCTCTTAGTTAGGTCTTCGATTTGTTGATCGATTCCCGGCCACCACACATAAGCCCTAGATAGGCTTTTCATTTTCACTCCCCCCAGATGACCTTCATGTAGTTCATTTAGCACTCTCTCCCTTAACTTGGGTGGAATCACCACTCTGGATCCACACATCACTGTCTCCTGGCATACTGACAGCTGTTCTCTTCTGGATGAGAATGCTGGCAACAGTGAGTCGCCATGTGTTGGCCACCCCCTCACCGTCAATTCATATACCCGTGACAGCGTCGGATCATTGCGGGTCTCCTTCTCTATATCCGCGTTTGTTACTGGCAATCGTTCAATTATCGATGAATAAAATATCTCGATAGGGTCCACTGCTGGTGCTTCCTCCACAGTAGGCAGTGGCAGGCGCGATAGCCCATCAGCGTTCCCATGCTGTCTCGTGCCTTTATATTCTATTTCATATTGATTCGCCCCTAGAAACAGGGACCATCTTTGTAACCGCTGTGCAGTCATTACTGGCACGCCCTTCTTAGGATTAAAGATGGAGACAAGTGGTTGGTGGTCAGTCAGCAAGGTGAACTTCTGTCCATGCAGATAGTGGTTGAATTTTTTTACTCCCCATACTAGGCTGAGGGCCTCCCTGTCAATCTGGGCGTAGTTGCGCTCGGCTGAGGTTAGTGACCGAGACGCAAAGGCTACTGGCCTCTCCAAACCGTCGGGGAATTTGTGCGACAGCACCGCTCCAATGCCGTAGGGTGATGCATCACATGCCAAACGAATTGGTAGTGCTGGGTTGAAATGGGCCAACACGTCTTTTGATGTGATCAATTCTTTACACTTCTGGAAAGCTCGTCTATGTTCGTCATCCCTCTTCCATGGTACCCCTGTTTGCAGTAGGGTGTTCAGCGGGTGTAATACCATAGATAAATTTGGTAAGAACTCGTGGTAATAGGTTACCAGCCCGAGGAACGACCTCAGTTGTGACACATTTTCCGGTGCTGGAGCCTTGACTACTGCCTCTATCTTGTCAGGGGACTTATGTAACCCCTCTTCATCGATGACGTGGCCGCAATACGAGATCTGTTTCTGGAAAAACTCGCACTTGTGGCGATTAGCTCGTAGCCCATATTCCTTTAATCTGGCGAGCACCTTCTCCAAGTTGGCGAGGTGATCACCGTCATTTTCGCCCGTGACCAAGATGTCGTCCAAATAACACTGGGTCCCTGGAATCCCTTGCAGGACCTGATCCATCGCCCTTTGCCAGATAGCCGGAGCCGAGGCTACTCCAAACACCAGCCGGTTGTATTGATAGAGACCTTTATGTGTGTTGATCGTAAGGTAATGTTTCGAAGCTTCTTCTACCTCCATTTGCAAGTACGCCTGGGCTAGATCAATTTTTGTGAAGCATTTACCACCAGATAGCGAGGCGAAAATATCCTCAATTCGTGGAAGCGGATATTGCATCGTGTGAAGGACTGGGTTCACTGTCACCTTAAAATCCCCACAGATGCGGACCTTCTTTGGTTCCCCAGGCGTATTACTCAACGACCTCTTCATTACAGGAACGATGGGTGTAGCCCACTCGCTCCAGTCCACTTTGGACAGTACTCCTGAACGTTCCAACCCTTCCAGCTCTGCTTCAACCGCTGGTCTGATCGCATAAGGCACTGGTCTGGCCTTCAGAAACTTTGGGCTTCCATTATCCTCTATTTTAATTGTTGCTGTTATTCCTTTTAGTGTTCCTAGTCCCTCCTGGAACACTTCTTTTGCGTCAGTTAGCATTTTTGACAGTCGTCCAGGTGTGACGTCGTCATCCTTTTTGGCCTCCACCTTCAGTGCCTGTATGGAATGCCAATCTAAATGTATCTTCCGGATCCATTCACGTCCTAGCAGTGGTGGTCCTCCATTTGGCAATACATATATATCCATTTTAGGTATTTCCTGACCTTTATATGTCACTTTCACCCTTATTTTTCCTTTGGGGTAGACTTTTTGCCCCGTATACGTCTTCAAGACAATCTCTGTAGCTTTCAAGGGTATGTGTGAAAATAGCCGCTTGTAGTCTCTTTGATTTATGACTGTTAGAGCTGACCCTGTGTCCAATTCCATTTCCACTTGGACTCCGTCTATCTTGCGTGTAACCCAGATAGTCTGGTGATCCTCCATTTCGATTACATTATGTAGTTTCAGACAACCCAGCTCCTTGCTTCCGGAGTCTGTGTCACTTTTCTGTTCGTCTGAACCACTGTCCATCACCTGGTGTACCTTTTTGTACTTCTCCTGTGGAGATTTCTTACTGTTGGTTTTCTTCCCAGACCTGCAGACTCTTGCTATGTGTCCTGCTTTCCCACACTGTCTGCACACTTGGTCCTTGAACCAACAATCTTTCTGGTCATGTGTTGTTCTGCCGCAGCGATAGCACTTCCCTGTTCCATAGGTCATTTTGTTGGTGCCGTATTCTTGCGGTCTCCATTGTATCTCTGCAGCACCCCTTGCGGCTGCTTCGTGTGATACTGCCATACTGAAAGCTTTGTCCAGCATAAGGTCCTTTTCTGATAGAAGCCGTTTCTGGGTTCCTTCACTTTGTAGCCCACGCACAAACTTGTCCCTTAACGTGTCTGCTAGTCCCGCTCCAAACTGGCAGTATTTCGATAGCTTGCGCAGTTCCGTTAGGTACTCAGCATTGCTTTCGTCTTTGTGTTGGTTCCTTTTCTGGAACTTAAATCGTTCTGCTATCAACAGCGGTGTGGGGTTTAAGTGGTCCTGTAGGATTTCTACTATGCTTTCAAAATTCTTGTTTACCGGCTTCTCTGGGGTTATTAGATTTCGCAGTAACCCATACGTTTTTGCACCCATGGAATTTAACAGAACCAGTGCTTTATTAGCATCTGGCACTTCATTCGCCCTGCAGTACACCTCAATACGTTCCACATATGTCGCTCAATCTTCGACTTCATTGTCGAACGTAGAGATACTGCCACTCTTTGGCATCCTTGGTTGTGCGTTAACTATCACCAATGGCGCCTCCCGCGCTTCCCCTTCTTCTCCACTGGCACAAAATGGCGTCTCCCACGCTTTCCTTCCTTCCCGCGCTCGCCCGTCTTCTGCGCTGCGGCTTCGCAAAATGGCATCTCCCGCGCTCTTCCTTCTTCTCTGCGGCTCAATGGCGCCTCCCGCGCTCTCCCTGCTTCTCCGCGGCTCAATGGCGTCTCCCCTTGCTTCGCCCCGCGGACCCTGATCAGCCCGTGATCCCTGGCTGTGCTCTGCGTGTTCTTCTCATGATATTTGTCGACGCCACTCAGTCTAGAACCAGGCTGTTTCTTACCCTCTCTCTCTCCGGTTTTGCAGTATTTTTCTTTGACGCCGCTTGGTGATCAACCCCCGGCTGCGCCCTGCTCTCTTCACCCTTTTTCTTACCCCGTCGACGCTGCCCGGCTCTCTCTCTCTGCCGTCGGTCGGCTCCAGCCGCCGCTGCTCGGGAAGGGTCTGCTCTGGACCTGTCGTCGGTCTCTTACTGCTCGTTGTGGCTGGGGAACCAAGCCCGGCTCTCCACAGCCTCCCCAGTGAAGTTGGATCTCTGCCTGACTGCTGGGCGGTTGCTCGCGGTCGACGCCCGTGTTCCTGGACTCGACTATTTTTTTTGTTTTTTTTTGTTTATTGTTGCAGGTAGATTCGCATCAACACTCGTCACCACTGTTAGATCCGTGGTTTAGTGGATAAATAATTACACGGATGCTGTACATAACAAATAACAGGTCTTTACTGGAGGAGGGCAATCTCTAGACTGGAGTACAGAGGCATGCGCACAGCTTATATACCGGTGTGGTTACTGCCGGTACTACAGTATACAGGAGCTGTAAAAAGTAGTTCTGACTTAAAGCACATACACTACACTGTTATTATGTTTATGAGTCGTGAGCGTCTTAAGTAGTACTGGGTTCAGTATAACAGTTGGGGCTGGATTTGTGTCTCAGAAACCAACACTTTCAAAACATAACATTATTGCACGCAAGAAAACTGGTCTATCTACTTAATAGTGTTAATCAAACTGCCTACCTCCCAAAGGTGGCAGACTTAGATCTTGATGGATTTGATTGGATTTAATTGGGTAAAATGGGCCACATATCCTGAGTGTTCCAGTTTACTCCTAAATTCAGAGCAACAACAACTTGTATTTATATAGCGCCTTTAATGTAGTTAAACATCCCAAGGTGCATCACAGGAGCGTTACCAAACAAAATTTGACACCAAGCCCAATAAGGTGATATTAGGGCAGTTGCGAGGTAGGTTTTAAGGATCGTCTTAAAGGAGGAAAGAGAGGGAGAGAGGATTAGGGAGAGAATTCCAGAGCTTAGGGCCTTGGCAGCTGAAGGCACGGCCACCACTAGTGGAGCAATTAAAATCGGGGATGGTCAATAGGCCAGAATTGGAGGAGCGCAGATATCTCGGAGGGTTGAAGGGCTGGAGGAGATTATAGAGATAGGGAGGGGCGATGCCATAGAGGGATTTGAAAAATCTCCTTTAGATTATCAGTATTTCTCAAAAAATAATTTAACCTTGAACCATATGGATCTTCTTGAATTACCTCAGATTGCAGTTTTGCCATCACAGAATGTAACTTTTACAATACAACACTGTTAATACGAAGAAAAGATTGCAGATGACAAAGAGAAAGGGACAAAAAAGAGAATAATAGGCAAGCAATTGTTTTTTGACCACAGATTATTGTATATTTATATACACACATTGACCCAGATTATCTTTGGTGGAAAAAAAAACAACGCAAGAGCCAAGCACTTTCCCATTTTTTCAGTTCAGATTTAACTGGCAGTGTAAGTTATGTAATCATAGTTACCCATTTTTGGGGTTTGTGAGATCTAAACAATGCAATTCAATACGTACTGACTTCCTTCCTGCCCACTGAGAGATTGTATTTCTTTGATCACAAGCACTACCTCAGTGAATTAGTTGGGCACCTCATGTTCACCAACATACAAAATGTTAGTAATCAATGTCATCGATTTCAAATTTAAGAACTCAGAACAATTGCACCTGCTGTCTAGGACAATTTCTTGTATAATTATAATAAAGAAAGGTCAGCCACCTCATACTCTGTGTTAAAGGGAACTTGTGACTGACAACAGATTTCTTACTTGGAACAGCAGCTGTCTTTTGCATCACTGCTTCTCTTGGCCTAGACAGCAATAAGCCTAACAATATGACAATTTAGCACTATTAGGACATGTACTGGTAATAGCCCATGTACAGTTGTCACACTGCCCTCTAAAGGATGGTACAATGAATTCAACTTACATATCTTTAGATCTACCATTGGAATACAATTCATGATGCATATGCAGTAGTTTAATGTCATTTAAAATTATAAGCATAAAGTTTCATTGGCTAAAATTGTACTTAGTGAAATTATTGTTAAACTTGAGAACAATAGATTGTTATTTATAGATTGCTCAAAAAGAAAGTCATTTTAAAAAATGGCTATTTGCCATAATACTTTGTTTTCTCGCTAACAAAATGTTTTCCCGCCGTGGCCACTTAGACCTGCCAGGGGAGAACAAAGGAAAAAAATCTAATATGCACAATCGACTGTGTTTTTAAATGATGGATCTTGGCTCGGATCCCTGATAAGAAGCCTATAGATGAATGGCAGATCAGTACAAAAATAAAAAGTGATCATGTTAATTTCAGTTCTGTAAACTTTCCATCATAACATCTCAAAGATAAACAGATTTAACTCACAGCATTTGGCAGCAGCTGCTTATCTTGGAAAGAGTCATTGTCTTTGCAAAATTAATCGTAGCAAATGGAGGTTTAAGAATGCATTTCTTTATGGTTTGGTCACTACTCTATGAACCCTTTGACTTTGAGAAGAAAAGGGAGAGACTGCTGCTGTTTAAAACATTTTGTGGCGTCATCACCTTGCTCTTCTACACAACCTAATACAGTTTTCTTTCCACCAAGGTTACAAACGTTGGAGAAGACAGTTCAGTAATCTGCTTGAACAAATGCATCACTGATAAAATGACCTCTGTCTTGGATTATAACCTGATTCTGATTACTCAATTATAAGAATATTCATCTATAATTATTACAGTAATTATGCAATTTAAGTACTACTGCTGTAGGTAACGGGCCAAATGTATAATTATTTAAACCATTTTAATTATGCGTCTAAAAACCCTAATTCACAGTTCGAGCAGTACATCAATATTATACCTTAATGAGAGAACAGCAACAGTATCCTCTTTCTGTCAGATTTGTGCTACCTTGGAGGAGGTCATTGCGATTAACCAAGTCCTCTCTTCCCTGACATTTTACATATTTTACTTGGATCCCAGTTTGCTGCTGAAAAATCTGATGATGAAAATCGACTTGAATAGATGACTCGCAAAAATGTAAAGAAACTTCAAGAAATTTCAACGTTGTTTCAGTAAAAGCAAAGGCCAGAATAACTCATAAGACCTGTTATACAGGCCAATACAAAAGCAAAATACTGCGGATGCTGGAAATCTGAAATAAAAACAGAAAATGCTGGAAATACTCAGCAAGTCAGGCAGCATCTGCGAAGAGAGAAACAGAGTTAACGGTTCAGGTTGATGACCTTTCGTCAGAACGACGGGTCATCGACCTGAAACGTTAACTCTGTTTCCCTCTCCACAGATGTTGCCTGACCTGCTGAGTATTTCCAGCATTTTCTGTTATACAGGCCCTTAGGGGACCCCCAAAATGATTTGTAAATGAAGTGAGTGTTAAATAACAATCCACTGAATATCAACTCTGTATCTGGCTCAAACTGTGACTCTATTGAATGTGAATCGCTGCTGTGTCAGTGTCAGTGTCAGTGGTGCCACACACATAATTTCCATATTAAAATGCAGAACAATTTGATGAAGGAGCGAAAGAAAGAAAGAAAGAAAGAAGCTACTTTATTGTTTGTCTATTGGCCTATTATATGTCATTACCTTCCTGTCATATGCAACAGCCGTAAGCTGAAGGGGCGGCAGCAATTTTACCTTCCTCCACTGGGTGGGAATGAAAATCACAGCACTGTACTTACTGCCCCGTTCCCACTCCAGTCCTGCTTGCCTCCGTTTTCCTGGGGTTGACCTTTTTCAGGTGGGAGCCATATTCCAATATGCTAATGATGTACATATGAACCCAATGCAATTTTTAGGTACCATTGAGTGGAGCTTGGTTGAGTGACTGACCAACTGCAGGCTGCTCAGAACAAGTTTGTTTTTAAGAGCCCTGCCCCCGAGGGTAAAATATCTGACTTGGCTCCACACAGAGTTAAAATTAGTCTTCAAACCTGAAGAGGGTTGATCTCTACTGTGCAAGTTAGTTTTTCTTTATGTCTTATTAAATGCTAAGCAGCAGTAAGAAGCAAGAAAAAAGAACCATATCTTTTGCTTATATAAATCCTGGTGTGCCTGAACCCATGAAATAAAATCAACCAGTCCACAGTTACGTTGGAACATAAAAACAAAGGAATAGGAGTAGACCATTCAGCCCCTCAAGCCTATTCTCCCTTGAGGTCTGACAGGTTTCTACAGAAACCGCAAGAATCCCAAGGCTGATCAGTTCATTACTCGACATCAGGGAGGATCAATTGGGAGCACCACTACACAAGCGTAACAGAAGCTCTCACAGACCCCTCCTATGTAGACAGCCCTCTCACACCAACAGGGACACGCTCAGATCTGATGAAGAAGAACAATGTGATGCACCAGAAAGAGACAACACTAACTTGCATTTATATGATGCCTTTAGCATAGAAATATTAATAGGAAAACATCCTAAGGCGCTTCACAGCAATGTAATGAGACAAAAATTGACACCGAGGCAAAGAAGGAGCCATTAGGAAGGATGACTAAAAGCTTGGTCAAAGAGGTCGGTTTTAAGGCAGGTCTTAAAGGAGGAAAGAGAAGTGGAGCTGGAGAGGTTTAGAGAAGGAATTCCAGAGCTTAAGGCCTGGACGGCTGAAGGCATGAATGGTGGGGCAAAGAGGAACGCAGAGTTCTCCGAGAGTTGTAGGGCTGGAGGAGGTTACGTAGATAGGGAAAGGTGAGGCCATGAAGGGATTTGAACATGAGGGTGAGAATTTTACATCTGAGGCGGTGGTGGACTAGGTGCAATGTAGTGCAGCGAGCACATGGGTTATGGGTGAGTGAGCCTTGGTGTGGTTTAGGACATGGGCAGTTTTGTTTTTGTTGAGCTCAAGTTTATGGTAGGTGGAAGCTGGGAGGCCGGCCAGGAGAGCATTGGAATAGTCGAGTCTGGAGGTAACAAACGCATTGATGAGGGTTTCAGCAGTGGATGGGCTGAGGAAGGGATGGCGATGTTATGGAGTTGAAAGTAAGTGGTCTTTGTGATGGAGGGGATATGGGGTCGGAAGCTCAGCTCAGGGTCAAATAAGAAGACAAGGTTGCAAACAATCTGGTTCAGCTTGAGACAGTGACAGGGGAGAGAGAAAAGAGTTTGTGGCTGGAGCGGAAGACAATGAATTTGGCTTTCCCAACGTTTAATTGGAGGAAATTGTGGCTCACAGGACTGGTCTGACGAAAGGTCATTGACCTGAAACGTTAACTCTGTTTCACTCTCCACAGATGCTGTCTGACCTATTGAGTATTTCCATCAATTTCTGTTAGGTAAGAATGGAACCAGGCGAGGGCAGTCCCACTGAGCTGCACAATGGAGGAGAGATCATTGAACAAGGATGGTCTAGTCGACCATGTCAAAGATGCAGAGGTCAAAATTATGTGAATTGATAGTGAAGCACAATCTCAGTCACAGAAGATGTCATTTGTGACATCGATTAGGACCATATCAGTGCTGTGGCAGGGGTGGAAACCTGATCGGAGAGGTTCAAACATGGAGTTGCGGGAAAGATAAGCACAGATTTGAGAGGCGACAATATGCTCAAAGGCTTTGGAGAGGAGGGTGTTGATGACAGCAGATTTAAGGGGAGGGAGCAGTGTCAGAGGAGAGAGAGTTACAATGGCCAAGAAATTAGGTTCGGGGGCTTGCCGCGCGTGCAAGCCCCCGATGTGCACTCACCCGGCGTGCCAACATCTGAAGCCTGGGCCTGCTTGGAATTCCTGTCACTGGCCCGGTTCAGATGTCGGCGCGGTGTGCTTACCTGATCCAGCGGCGTAGTTAGTTCGATGTGCCGGCTGGGATCAGGTGAGCACTGTGCAGCCAATCAAGGGAGGGGAAACTTCATTCATGAGTTTGATAGTAAGAACTGTCAAACTCATGAAAAGTACGGGCGCCCAAAAGACTAGTTTAACTTCAAATAAAATTTTTAAAAACATCCCAATAACTAAATAAACTATAAATAACTTTAAAAAAACTATTTTAAACAATTAATCACATTTTTGAAAAAAATAATTTTTTAAGAAATCGGGTCTAAAAATAAACTTACCTTACTGTAATGTCCTTAAAAACAATAAAGCTGTGGAAAAAATGTTATAATTTGAAATAATAGACCACTTACCTTAAAGAATCAAGTCCTTACACCTCCTTTTTATATGTCTAAAAAGTTCAGGCCCTTACACACGGGCAAACCTGTCAAAAAGAAGGAAGTTCAACGCGTGCGCGCAGAGTCCTGCGCGCACGCGTTGGACCTCTGAACCCCTTGGAGGAAATGCCGGTTTCCCGCGCATGCGCTGTGCATGCTGAAATCCAGCACTTCCAACTGGCCCACGCGTGAGTACCCTGTCCATACTCACGCGTTGGGACCGGAATTACTGGCCCAATATCAGCAATTATGGGGGCCAGGAAGGGACATTGGGTGGTCTGCAGTGTAGTGGTAATAGGGTTGAACGATCTCATGGTCATGATGAGCTCAGAGAGGACATGAGGGGAGATAGGAGAGAAACTGTAGAAAGGGATCCTTGGGGGAGTCTTGGTTTGGTGGGCAAGGGGAAGGATGGGATGCAGCAGAGGCAGCTGAAGGGATGGTCTCAATCTGTGAGAAAGACGCCCATGAGCTCCTTGCACTTCTTGTTTGAGGTGAAGGTGGAGTGGGCAGGGGAGATAAGTTTAAGGAAACTGCTAGTTGTGGAGAAAAGATGTCAGGGGTATCCTTTGCTTTCCAGGATGATCCTGGAGTAATGAACAGTTTTGGCAGAGGGAAGAAGGGCTCGCTAGTGCTTAATGTGGTCCAGCCAGATCTGGAGGTGAATGGCTAAACCATAGACATTCAAATCTGGACTCTTTGAAGTTAAGGGAGAGAAGTTGGGGCCCATACCAGGGGAAAGACTGAAGTAGGAGAGTGTAAGAGCTTTACTGGGGACAAGGGCATCAAAGGCTGTGGTGAGGGAGTGATTGAATGAATGACAGCTGCAGAGGTAAGGAAAGATATATAAATGGCTTCAGAAGCAACACTAATGTTTCAGTATTTGGATATAATCCTTTTTGAAATTCGAACAGGATCCCAGACAATATTTGCTCTTCAAAAACAAAAATTGTCAAATATTTGTTAAAAGATGCATACGAATCGATAGCCTATTCTCAAATCATATGCATGACCACAAAAGCTGTGACATTATGAAACAGCTGATGCCCCATTTACCAGCACCGGTTTCCCTCTTCCAGTGTGGGCTAAAGAGTTTATTAACTCTTTCATTCCTAGGTAGAGTTCAATCAATGCTGTCCTGTTTAAAATGCTGTTGACTATAAAAACATTCTGACTGTATATAAGTACTCTCTTATGAAGAAAATTATGAAAATTAGCACAAATTCTATTAACCTCCACGAACACGGATATGGTAATACGCTCTACTCCACACATTCATAATGTTGACAAAGCTACAGAACATATACACACTTACCAGCTTGAACATTAATGGTCGTTTTTGAAGTGTCCTTGCCTAATGCATTCTCAGCCTCACATGTATATTCCCCAGCATCTTCCACCTTCAGTTTATTTATCTGAAGCCTTGAGTTTTTTCTGCAGAAAAGAAATGAATAATTTGGGAGCAGTCTTAGATACATATTTGGAAATTGTAAAAAGTTGAACAAGACACAAAGTTTTGCAGCTGTAATTTTAGCACAAAAATGTAGACTTTGGATCCATTTGGTGTAATCTGTATTTTGATTCACTTTCTTTGCTCTAATTTGATTAAATGATAATCTTCAGCATAAATTACTGGAACCTTTGTCCTGATAAATTAAACTTGCAACACTGAAATATACCACTGGGGTGCCGGTGACATTAGCATCTGTTGAGAAATGACCTGAAGCACAGTGCTCTAAAATAGGTCAAAAATGTATCACAGAATTTTGTTTACAGAGGCTTTATATCTTCTATCTTAGACATCTGTAGTTTAGTTAGATTAACCAATCATAGACATGGTTCTTAAAGATAGGATTCTGCAAGATTTCTAGAATGTTTGATTATTGATTTGTTTAATGGAAGAAGCTATTTAAAGCATCATCACCATCCTCTTAATATAGATGAGCAAATTGCTTCACTCATCCTAATGATTCAAGAATTATGGAGAGGAATAAAAAAAATCCATTGCTGAAGTGCACTTGTGGACATTGGATAAGGACAGGATTGGCTTTAGCTATAATATCCCCATGGTTAAATAGCCAACATGCAACATCGAGGGTTATACAGTAAAATTGGCCAATTGGGTCAGATACTGGTAGACAACCAGTGTCGATAGAACTGGATTCCAGCAAGGAGAGGAAGGGAGGTGAGAAAATTGGCAGATTAAATTAGCTAAAACGGTGAAAAAATTGCAACAAAATGCCACTAACACCTTTAAGGGATCAAAGCTCTGTTGCTACTTTTTCCTGCAGCAGTAAATGGTGGGTTGCCATGGCTTCACTGCATCCGAAGTGACTGTATTGGCAATAGAGCAGCTGGGTTCACTAATTTATTTTACAGATGCCACTGTCATCCCTGTAATGATATCAGCAAATAGTGATGATATTTGTCTGTGTTTGATTACTTATGCCTTACAGCATATTTGTCTGTGTTTTTGATTACTTGTGCCTGATCAGCAGATGTCATGTGAGAGACAAGCAGTCCAGAGGAGTTTTACTTTCAGTTTCATTCTAGATGCATCACAGCATAGTGTGTTCTGTAAAAAGCTGTAGAAAGTCTTGAACAAGACTTGAGATTAAACAACATTCTCTTTCAGAAATGAGTCTTTATTGAACCCAAAAACAAATCAAAACATGGTGTCAGAAGTGGCTGAAAGAGAAAAAATCTGAAATTAGCAACTTGATGGGACAGTGAAAGCAGTTGTGGCAAGTAAGCGAAATCAGCTCTCCACATATTAGCAAGCCAAAAGAGAACATCGTTGCTTACCATTAGAGAATAGCTAACGAAGTGAAAAATGGAAGGTTTACACCCACCGGCGACGCTTCAATTGACAGGTAATGTGGCTGAAAATTGGAGAAGGTTCAAACAACGTTTAGAGTTGTATTTAGCGGCAATCGGAGCTGACAAGAAAAGTAATAAACAGAAATCATCACTGTTCTTGCATGTCGTGGGTGATGAAGCGCTGGAGGTGTATAATAACTTCACATTCGCTGTTGATGGAGACAAAATGAAGCTAGATAAAATAATGGAACAGTTTGAGGCCTACTGCATACCTAAACGCAACGTGACCTTTGAGAGGCACAAATTTTTCACATGTGTACAGAAAATCAGTGAGACTATTGATCAGTATGTGACTGAACTGAGAAACCGGAGCAAATTGTGTGAATTTGGGGGACTCACAGACTCGCTGATAAAAGACAGGCTGGTGTGTGGTATTCGAGATAATGGTCTAAGGGAAAGACTGCTAAGAGAGCAAGATCTAGACCTGGGAAAAGCCATAGCACTGTGTAGGGTTACAGAGACTGTGAAGTTGCAGGCAAAGGAGCTGTTCAGTGACAGTAGCTGCAACGTGGATGCAGTGAGAAAGAACGGATACAAACCATTTAACAAAGAGAGCGCCAATGTGAAAAAAGAGACGTGGCCAGCAAACGAAAATGAAAGAGACAATCGGAAGTCATGTAGTCGATGCGGTACACAGCATCCACCAAGAAAGTGTCCAGCATATGGTAAAACATGCAATAGATGCAACAAAAACAACCATTATGCCCGTTGCTGTAAGAACCAAGCGCAACAAAGCAAGGTCCATACAGTAGATGAAAGCGAGATAGAGGAATTCAATGTAGATGTTGTGTCTGAAAACAAAAAAGAAAGAGACTGGATGTTGACACTAAAAGTGAATGACATACACATTCCATTTAAATTGGATACTGGAGCACAAGTTAATGTGATATCAGAGACCGATTTTAAGAGAATTAGACCCAGACCAAAGTTACATGGAATACAAGTGAAAGTGACCGGATACTCAGGTACTGATATACCAGTGAAAGGAAAATGCATTGTCAAAGTAACACACAAGGACAGAGAGCACACGCTAGCATTAATCGTGGTGCCAAAGGATGTGCAAGCCATACTAGGGTTAAAAGCCTGTGAGAGACTGAACCTGGTAAAGAGAGTCCTCGTTGTGGAAAGCGAAGGAGAGACAGTCTATGATGAACTCATGAAAGAGTACAAAGACCTATTTAAGGGTCTAGGCTGCATTCCAGGAGAACACACGATCAGAGTAGATAAAAGTATGACACCGGTCATACATCCATGCAGAAAAGTTCCATTTGCTCTTCAAAAGCAACTGAAGGCAGAGTTGGACAGGATGGAAAGCCTGAACGTGATTCAGAAGATAGATGAGCCAACTGAGTGGGTGAGTTCCCTCGTCGTAGTGGACAAAAAGAATGGAAAGCTCAGAATTTGCCTGGATCCAAGAGATCTAAACAGAGCAATAAAGAGAGAGCACTTCAAGCTTCCTACACGTGAGGAAATCATGGCACAGTTTGCAAATGCAAAATATTTCAGCAAGTTAGATGCGTCCTCAGGATTTTGGCAGATGAAGCTGGACGAAGCAAGTTCAAGACTGTGCACGTTCAACACTCCATTTGGCAGATACAGATTCCTAAGGTTACCATTTGGCATTGCCTCAGCTCCTGAGGTGTATCACAAGACTATCCATATGATCTATGAGCACCTGGAGGGAGTTGATACATCAATGGATGACATCATAGTATGGGGAACCACGAGAACTGAGCATGACGAGAGACTGAAAAAAGTGCTGGAAGCAACAAGGAAAACAAACCTGAAGCTGAATAGAGAGAAATGCCAGCTCGGGGTGACAGAACTGACATTCGTGGGAGATATCCTTAGCAGTGAGGGCATCAGACCAGATCCCAGAAAGCTGTCCGCCATTGAGAATATGCCAAGGCCACAATGCAAAAAGGACGTGCAGAGGTTTAATGGAATGATCAACTACATAGGTAAATTCATATCCAACCTCTCAGAAAAAATAGCGCCACTGAGAAGACTAACTGAAAAGAACATAGAATGGGAATGGAATCATGAGCATGAGAAGTCATGGAGCGATCTAAAGAAACTGCTCACAGAGGAACCAGTTCTGAGGTTTTATGACCCAGCGAGACCCATCAAGATATCATCAGATGCATCACAGAGTGGGCTCGGTGCCGTTCTTCTGCAACAATATGACTACTGGCAACCTATTGCATATGCATCGCGCTCAATGACAGACGCGGAGACGCGATATGCTCAAATAGAAAAGGAGCTGCTCAGCATCACATACGCCTGTGAAAGATTTCACCAGTTTGTGGCAGGACAAGCAATCAGTGTAGAGACTGACCATAAGCCCTTGATTGCATTGTTCCAAAAGCCACTAAATAGCTGTCCGCTTAGAATACAAAGAATGATGATCAGGCTGCAACGCTATACACTGAATGTTGCGTACACACCGGGTAAGCTGATGTATACAGCAGACACGTTGTCCAGAGCTGTTGACCCAAGTGAGCCCGCAAACACCACAATGGATGAAAAAGTGAACGCCTACGTGGACATGATCACAAGTGCACTGCCCATAGCAGATGCAAAAATGGAGCTCATAAAGACTGAGACAAACAAAGATGAAACAATGAGACGACTGAGAAAAAGCATCTTGGATGGATGGCCCAACATGAAGCAAGACTGCTCACCTGATATAGCAGAGTACTGGAACTGCAGGGCGGAACTATCAGTGGTCGAAGACATCATCTACAAAGGAAGTAAAATAGTTATCCCAAAGAGTCTGAGAAGAGAGATGCTAAAAAAGATCCATGGAGGACATCTGGGAATCGAAAAGTGTAAGAAAAGAGCACGAGAGGTGATGTACTGGCCACGAATCAACCAAGATGTGACAAATGAGGTGTCAAACTGCACAATATGCCTGAAATATCGAGCAAGCAATCCGGTAGAACCACTAAAGCCACACCCAGCACCAGACAGACCTTACCAGAAGGTAGGCGCTGACCTATTCGTATGTCAAGGGAAGGACTATCTTGTCGTCACAGACTATTACTCCCTGTATCCAGAGGTTTGTAGACTGTACACCACCACTGCAGAAGCTGTGATAAGAAGTATGAAAGCCATATTCTCCAGACATGGCGTGGCAAGCGAGGTCTTCACAGACAACGGACCCCAGTTTAACAATGCAAATTTCCGACACTTTGCCAAAGAGTGGGACTTTGTCCATACAACGTCAAGTCCTCACTATCCACAGTCCAATGGATTAGTGGAAAAATCGGTCCAGACAGTGAAAAGACTGATGTACAAGGCAAAAGACAGTGGAACTGACTTCTACCAAAGCATGCTTGTATACCGCACAACGCCGCTCGAGTGTGGTATGTCACCAGCCCAACTCCTGATGGGACGTCGGCTAAGGTCAAACCTGCCCATCCCGGAGAACCTCCTGAAAACAAAAGAGGGGGAGAAAGTGAGGAAGTTCAAAGAGCAACAGAAAGAAAAGCAAAAGTACTACTATGACAGAGGAACACAAAACCTACCTGAACTCCACACTGGTGACCAAGTAAGGTTGAAAGTCAAAACAAACACATGGACTCAGAAGGGAACTGTCCTGAGTGAAGTTCAACCAAGATCATACACCATTCAGACAGATGAGGGTGCTGTTCTGAGAAGAAATCGTCGAGATCTTCTCATGGGACCAGCCACAGCAGGTCAAGAGACTGATACTGGTGAACAACCTGATCACACAGCTGAGAACCAATCATCTGAGGCAACAACTCAGATTCAAGGACAATCAATCAGAAAATCCTCAAGACACGTGAAGCCTCCTGAGAGACTCATTGAGCAAATTTAAGGACTATTGTTAAAGAAGGAAGTAATGTTATCTTATTCTTTCTTCAAGTTCTAGTGTATTGACATATTTCATGTGAACACACAAAGCAAGGGTAAAAAACCTTGATCATGATAATGATAATGTAAGTTCATTAAATGTTGTTAGTTAAAAGTAAAATACTTTTGTTTTAAGAAAGGGAGATGTAATGATATCAGCAAATAGTGATGATATTTGTCTGTGTTTGATTACTTATGCCTTACAGCATATTTGTCTGTGTTTTTGATTACTTGTGCCTGACCAGCAGAGGTCATGTGAGAGACAAGCAGTCCAGAGGAGTTTTACTTTCAGTTTCATTCTAGATGCATCACAGCATAGTGTGTTCTGTAAAAAGCTGTAGAAAGTCTTGAACAAGACTTTAGATTAAACAACATTCTCTTTCAGAAATGAGTCTTTATTGAACCCAAAAAGAAATCAAAACAATCCCTTCTAGTGTCATAAGAAGTTTCTCCACCCTTCTTAATGTGCCACAAGAATTCTTCACTGTTGCTAATGGGGTGAGGGGAATGAGAAAAAGACAAAAGAGAATACAAGGCGGAATTTTTACTCCCCTGTCTGACGGAAATTGGGCGGGGCCAATTAAAATGGAGCAGGATACTTATCCACTGGTCTCCCGCCTTGATTCAGCTGTCAGCAATTTTAATTTTCAGGCACTAAGGATAGCTGCCTAAAGCTGGTGGTCCTTGTTTAAACATACAGATTGAGTCCAAATTAAATCATCAGGACCCAGCTACAATATTAACCCCAGGCCTGTGCAGGGAGGTGCCTCTAGGCCCAACCTGCCGGGAATAGGAGCCAGGGCCAGAAGCAGGAGTGCTCCTTGTTCCCCACAAAGAAACCATGGGCCTCATCTGTCCTGGGCTTCCCTCTCCCAACTCCCAGGTCTACTTACCTTATGTCGAGGGACCGTTCCCTTCTTCCTGCCACCCAAAATCTCACTTCTACCCACCTTATTCCTTGCCTGACTGCTCACTAGGCCACGTTCCTGCTTAGGATTAAAATCAACCCTTTTGTTTCAGCATTGCTGAGTAGTATTAATGCTGTAGATCTTGACACCAGCACTAGTCAGCAGTGTCATTACTATTAGACAACCTCACTCATGATATACCCAGGTTTTCACTGGGTGAGCAACGTTAAAATCAGCCCTCTATAGTTGTTGTCATTGTTGAAAGCACTTTTAGGTTGCATTCTCCCAATCAAGGAAATTGGTGTGGATTGCAGGAACTGATATGTGTGAGAAAAGTCAGGGAAAATTAGGACAGATATATGTGGCCTCAAAAACTCACAGATAGTAAATCTATTAGCATAATAAATGTTATCACCTCCAGCTTTAGCAGTAAGTATTAATGGCAATCAGGAAAAGGCCAGCTGCTATTTCACTTGAACTCCATAGTAATAGATCAACCTGTTTTGTTTATAACTTAAAAGCCTGGACGTATTCAGTTGAAAGTGCATTTGCAAAACTGAGTCTTTGTGTGAATTTCAAAGCAAAACCTCTAACTTTCATTTAAAAGCTTCCTCCTTCAACTGTTTATGTTGCATGAAAGGCTATATGGTTAGCTTCACATTTAAGTCCAGTAGAAAAGGCATCTCAACTCCCCCAACATCGTCTATTTACACGAAATGAAACTTTACAACTGAATGTGACCTTGTTATCGGAGGTAGCGTAATGATCATAAACCAGTAACATAAAAACTGTGGTGAATTGTAAATACAAATGGAAAAGGCACTCTCATGGTAGTTATGCTTTCTCCCCCGATGCACCAAATTGTGAGTTTTTAACATCAACTGTGTCATCAGAGATACCTAGTGGATATAAGGCACTTACCCATAGGGAGAGGTAAAATCAAAGGCAAGTCACTGATCTCATATACCACCTAGTCTCCAGTTAAATAGCAGCACTAGCAGAAGTGTTTGTATCGGTTTATGTCTCCTCACAATGGCTCATTGATCATAGGAGGAATGGCACTTTACTCATCATATGCAGCATGTGTTGATTCCTCCCATTAGCAACAGTAAAGATTTCTTTTAAGAACAGACTACACAAAACACAGATACCAGCATTCAGGATGCTGGAAGTGGGATCCATAGGCATATACCAGGCCAGGTTTGTGACCTTGAACACTCAAAAGACTTCAAGAAGCCCCAAAGTCACTGGACAACATCAATTTTTTTTCCTCTTCTGCTGGACGAGCTGACTTTGAAGGTGGGCAGCAATCCATCTGCACATTTTCTACATCTTCCCACTGAACAGGTAAACAAGATGCGCCAATACTGGCATGGGTGCCCATCGGTAATATCTAAATTAGTTAACCCAGGAATGTTAGTGAGGTCAGCACTTAAGTTACTGGCAGGGTGCGATTACTGCTCTGCCATAGTTATAGCGGCAAAGTTGGATCCCGGGTTTTCAGCCCCGATATCCAAGCCTCACAGGAGCTATTCCCATTATATCATTGTCAGTTTTCTATCTACGCCCCACTTCCAGCTATTCTTTGTGGCCTTTCTGATCGATTACCTATACTGAGAGTGACTAAAATCACTTAACAGGATTCTTACATCAATCGCAAAGAAATCATACAATCAGCCTGGGCTGGATTCAATCCCAGGCCCAGGTAGAAGTAGGACAGTGTGTTAAACCACTGCAGTTCCTAGCCTCTACTAGGAAATATAGTAGGAATATGTGGAATTCTCTGCCACACAGGGCAGTTAAGGCCAATTCATTAAATATATTCAAGAAGGAGTTGGATATATTTCTTGAGGCTAAAGGGATCAAGGGATATGGGGAGAAGGCAGGAACAGGGTACTGAATTTGGATGATCAGCCATGACCTCATTAAATGGCGGAGCGGGCTCAAGGGGCCGAATGGCCTACTCCTGCTCCTATTTTTTTTTTTAAAAGATTGCATAATGTTTTCACTGTACTTTTGTTTCCAACTGTAAAAGCCATGATAAAACAGTGGAAAGTGAATTTCCCAGTGAATTAGTAAAAAAAATACTTAAACGTCAAACGTAAAAGCAGAATTGTATATTTTGTGAACTTACTTCCCAGTTTTTATCTTGACTTCTTTGTTTTTCTGTATCTCTGTTCCATCTTTGAACCACTTGTATGTGGGGCGGGGATTTCCTGCTGCCTCACATTTCAGAGAAAGCTTCTGTCCTTCCAGAAGCGTTTGGTTCTTCAGTTTCTTCAGCTTCGGAGGAACAGCTGTGAAGACACAAATTAACCTTGGAGTCAATCCACTGGAAGAGCCTGTCCAACAATTGCCTTCAAATACTAACACATATTGAGGTGAGGTAATCATTGCTATAAAAAATGGTGGCCAGAAATTTCCTTGGGGGTTTCTCCCGATTGGCCACCATAACGTTGGCAGAAACCCCGGATAAACCATGAAAACGGGTTTCTGTCGATCTTCTGCCACAGTTACGGTGGGAGGCGACTGATAGGAAGAACCCCCGAAAAAATTCCCGGCCATAGACGGGCTGCTAAAAAAGTGTTCCTACTGTAACATTTAGGGTTCCTTTGTTAATGCTCTTCTAAGTCTGTAGCAGAAACCTTAATACAATGCCAAATGGCGTAAGAACGTATATTCAATGCCAATCAAATCTGTGGCAGAAGCTGTAGGAAGATTGTATACAGCATTTATTTGTAATAGAAATATATATGCTGTTAAGGGCTGTTTTGGGCCTGAATGCACAAGTAGGGACTATCTGCTACTCAGTATGGTTATCTGAAGACACTTGACCTCAGTGATAGTTTGTCAAAATTCCTCAATTAGTTTGGGGCTTGAGAGTTATCACAGAACTATTTTCAACAACCTGCTGACACAGGTGCACCTTCTGCTGGAATGCTGCAACTTAATTCCTCACATTTCTATCAGTAATTTAATAGGTTTCACTCTGCAATTATCAGTATTATTTTTCACATTGCACATTTCGCTATTCCTCTGTAGAACCCAGCGCACTGCCAGTTTGAAGTGCGTGGAAGCACAGAACGCTAATCCAATACAGCTGTGCTCCCTCATTCTGCTCTCTGTTGACACCTGCACCTATAAGCCAACCAGAAGCACAAAGCATTTTCAAATAACATTTGCTGACCATAAAATTTTTAAAAGAGCTTCTGGTGTGAAAATATAAATATATAGGGGTGAAATTCAACTTTGCAGGGATGCAAAACGGGGAGTTGTGGATTCACCGCTTGTTATAAATCCTCACCAGATTTTCCTTTCCATTGCATAATGGACGCAATATCAGGCAGGGTGTGTAACGGGAAGTTGATCCGTTACTGCCCATACTGTGCACAGCCAAAGTTGAATTTTAACCCCACAAAGTCATTCCTATTCATGTAATAAGCTCACAACATATTAAACAGAAATGATGGGCTGGATTTTGCCAATGGGGAGCTTTTAGAGGCGGGACTCCCACGTGTCGGGTTTTAGTCCCCCCTCCATCAACTTCTGGCCAACCCACGCTATTTTCCCTTGATTGACCTTGTTAAGCCCACTGGGGCGGGCTTAGCAGGCCAATTAAAGGGAAGCGGGTTACAGAGAACGTCAGCGCATGAATTGTCATCGTTTGACAGCTCTGTGAAGCTTACAAACACTGACATTCTCTGTTGTTTCATGAGTCCTTGTATTCAAGACTCACCAAACCTCTTCTGTGAGCAGAAATTAGATGGTTGTTGCTTTGGAGAATGCAGCAGCCATCTGTCATCTCTGCCGGTGAGATGCGAGACTCTCCGCATCCGCAACTGGTGAAGCCTGCAGGAAGAAACAAAGGTAAATAAACATTTCCTTTCACTTTCCACTCACCTCACATACTTACCTCTCCACACTTGCACCCATCACTTACCTTCACAGCACACATTTGCACCCCTCCGACCCCCGCAGACCCACTACTCGCCTCGGTGACCCTGGCGGGGTTCACAGCCTTCGGAAAGCCCACACTTGTGTGGGTAAAATGGGGATAATCCTCTTAACTGCCTGTTAACTACCTGTTAACAGGCAGTTAAGTGGCTGTAATTCTCTTCCCGCCTCCAGGAGATGGGACCCGATGCGGGTCGGCTACCCGCCTCCCGGGAAGATGGCACGGAGGCGGGTTGGGGCGGGATGGGCACTTGCCCCCAGATTCTGCCATTTTCCTGGCAGTCCCACCTCCAAACCCGCCGCCCCAGGGCTGGCAAGGTCACGCCCATGGTGTATAATAGACAGCAGAGTTAATATTCTGTTAATACCGAAAGCAGATTTTAAAAATTGTATAATTACTTTCTTCAGTACAATAACATGATAAATATAAGTTACTCTTTGGAGTTTAGTTGGCTCAGTTGGTAGCACAAGGTTGTGGGTTCATAGCCATAGTACAATATTTTGTATCAGTCTTTACAGTAGAAGACACTAAGAATATCCCAACACTGGACAAACAGGGGGCTAAAGGGGGGGAGGAGCTAAACACGATCAAAATCACTAAGGAAGTGGTACTCGGTAAAATAATGGGACTCAAGGCGGATAAATCACCTGGACCTGATGGCTTACATCCTAGGGTCTTGAGGGAAGTGGCGGTAGGGATTGTGCATGCATTGGTAATAATTTTCCAAAACTCCCTGGACTCGGCAAAGGTCCCGGCAGATTGGAAAACTGTAGACCGGTTAGCCTAACATCTGTGGTAGGTAAAATTTTGGAGTCCATTATTAAGGAGACAGTAACAGGACATTTGGCTAATCATAATTTAATAGGACAAAGTCAGCATGGTTTTATGAAGGGGAAGTCATGTTTGACAAATTTGCTGGAGTTCTTTGAGGAAGTAACATATAGGGTGGATAAAGGGGAACCAGTGGACGTAGTGTATTTAGACTTCCAAAAGGCTTTTGACAAGGTGCCACACAGACTATTGCTTAAGATAAAAAATCACGGGATTGGGGGTAATATTCTGGCATGGATAGAGGATTGGCTATCTAACAGAAGGCAGAGAGTTGGGATAAATGGTTCACTCTCAGACTGGCAATCAGTAACTAGTAGTGTTCCGCAGGGGTCAGTGCTGGGTCCCCAACTCTTTACAATCTATATTAACGATTTGGAGGAGGGGACCGAGTGTAACATATCAAAGTTTGCAGATGATACTAAGATGGGAGGGAAAGTAGTGAGTGAGGAGGACATAAAAAACCTGCAAGGGGACATAGACAAGCTAAGTAAGTGGGCAGAGATTTGGCAGATGGAATACAATACTGGAAAGTGTGAGGTTATGCACTTTGGCAGGAAAAATCGTAGAGCAAGTTATTATCTTAATGGCAAGAAACTGGAAAGTACTGAAGTACAAAGGGATCTGGAGGTCCTGGTGCACAAAACTCAAAAGGTTAGTATGCAGGTGCAGCAAGTGATTAAGATGGCCAATGGAATGTTGGCTTTCATTGCTAGGGGGATAGAATATAAAAATAGGGAGGTACTACTTCAGTTGTACAAGGTATTTGTGAGACCGCACCTGGAATACTGCGTACAATTTTGGTGTCCATACTTAAGAAAGGACATACTTGCTCTCGAGTCAGTACAAAGAAGGTTCACTCGATTAATCCCGGGGATGAGGGGATGGACATATGAGGAGAGGTTGAGTAGATTGGGACTCTACTCATTGGAGTTCAGAAGAATGAGAGGCGATCTTATTGAAACATATAAGATTGTGAAGGGGTTGGATCGGGTGGATGCAGGGAAGATGTTCCCGATGATGGGTGAAACTAGAACTAGGGGGCATAGTCTTAGAATAAGGGGCTGCTCTTTCAAAACTGAGATGAGGAGGAACTACTTCCCTCAGAGGGTGGTAGGTCCATGGAATATGCTGCCCCAAAAAGCTGTAGAAGCTACATCATTACATAAATTTAAAACAGAAATAGACAGTTTCCTAGAAGTAAAGGGAATTAAGGGTTACGGGGAGCGGGCAGGAATTTGGACATGAGTTTAGGTTCGGATTGGTCATGGTCCTGTGGGTAGCGGAGTGGGCCCAGGGGCCGTGTAGCTTGATCCTGCTCCTATTTCGTGTGTCTAATTCTGTTAGATTCAGGAGATGGTTCTGTGATAGTAGATTGGCGGTTAGGATCAGATCAGCCATGATCTTATTGAATGGTGGAGCAGGCTCGAGGGGCCGATTGGCCTACTCCTGCTCCTATTTCTTATGTTCTTATGTTCTTATGTTCCCACTCCAGGGAACTGAACACATAAATCTAGGCTGACACTCCAGTGCAGTGCTGAGGGAGCGTTGCACCGTCGGAGGTGCCGTCTTTCAGATGAGACATTAAACCGAGGCCCCGTCTGCCCTCTCAGGTGGACGTAAAAGATCCCATGGCACTATTCCAAAGAAGAGCAGGGGAGTTATCCCTGGTGTTCTGGCCAATATTTATCCCTGAATCAACATCACAAAAACAGGTTATCTGGTTATTATCAATTGCTGTTTGTGGAAGCTTGCTGTGCACAAATTGGCTGCCGCGATTCCTACATTACAACAGTACTCCATTGGCTGTAAAGCACTTTGGGATGTCCAGTGGTCATGTAAGGCGCTATATAAATGCAAGTCTTTCTTTCTTTCAATAGTGGATTATGTAAAATAGATCATTCAGTGGTGCAAAGCTGCAGAACTTGTGAGTGTTGTGTTACAGGAGTAACATAGGAACATTAGGAACAGGAGTAAGCCACTCAGCCCCTTGAGCCTGTTCCACCATTCAATTACATCATGGCTGACCTGCATCTCAACTCCAATTACCTGCCTTTGCGCCATATCCCTGGATACCCTGACCTAACAAAAATTTATGTAACATTCCCTGCAGCATGTATTTTCGATTTTCTGTAATCCCCGTATTCCTGATAATTGCTTTCTTTGTCCTTATTCGTTCTGTATTATCATTTGAAGATCTTTCTGGTATCCTATTTTGGTTGGAAGACGGATGGTAGGTAGAAGGCTGTGGTCTGATAGCAGACTGTGGTTGACAGGTCAGTCATTGGGAATTCACGCTGTCATTATGAGGTTATTAGTTCACATTGGGCAGGCCAATGAAATGAACTCTGGGATAAGAGCTACAAAGAAGTGAGAATGATAGGGAAACAGATCTGAAGACAGAAAAACGTATGCAGGAGAGAAATACGCTGGCAGAGAGCAACTTGGAAGAAAGGGAGAAACTGTTGGCCATCAGGCTCAGTAGTTTTGTCAAATAGCTTCAACAGTGCAACATGAGATCTGTAAACCAGTGAGTATAGTTCATTGATATAAATCACACAGGTTTGGTATAATTTGAGAATACAGACAGAAGTGGAATACCAAATTTGACTTATGAAATAGAAATTGGTTCAACTCATGAATGGAACAGACCCAAGAAAGTCATTCAAGTTTTGCAACAAGGAAGTAAATTTGGGATTCTACTCTTGATCATTCCTGGGAATTTCCTGGGGGTGTTCTGTCAATTGGCCGCAGTAACTTCAGTGGAAGATCGGCAGAAACCCCTGTTGTGATTTTTGGTTTGGGCGGGCAGTGGGAGGTGCGCTCGCGATACCCGCCTTCAGTCACTGCCTTGAGGTCCAAGTCATTTTTAATGGCCGGACCTCACTTGGTTACTGTTGGCAATCTGCAAACGCAGTACCAGCACTCGCAGGTAGCTCATCAGTCAGCAGGGGGTGAGGAGGGAGTTCCGATGGATCCCACCTGGAGCTGAAATGGAAGTTACATTTTAATCAAGGGTGGGGGGGGGGGGAGAGGAGAGGCAATCGTGGAGAAGAGGGTGAGGACCCATGTTCCCGTTAAGCTGGGCAGTCGTACGGCGCGCAGCTGTCTGGAGCTCCTCATCTTCTCAATGGAAAAAACGCACATGCTCGGGAATTTAAAAGGGCCACGCACCCTCCAAAACATTAGAGGGAACATTGGTAAGGACAGGCTGGCAGTGGGCCGCAAGATTTTTGTGAGGAGCAATTATGCTCCTCCTGGCCCCACAAAAATCTTTTTAAAAACATACTGGGCTGTTTGTGAGCAACTTGCAGTGGTCCCTTTAAGGACACTCAATGCCTGGTACCAATGGGCCTGGTACCGTCGGAGGCCATCAAAACCAGAGCCCCATTTACGCATCTATCTGGGGTTTCTGCCGAAGTTACGGCAGCTAATCAGGAGAATCCCCGAGGAAATTCCCAGTACATGTATTTCACAGTGGAATTACACTTCTGACTATTATGTCCGTGAATGATTGAGACACGGACAGCAGGACTTGAACAAAACAAGTCTTTACTGATTGAAGTCAATCGGGAAACTGAAACTACAGAGGCTCACTAGCGCCTTTTATACAGGGGTGGTCACTGCCGGTACTGCAGTCTGAGACCAGTTATTCTCTTAAAGGTACATACACAACAATTCCTCCCCTTTTAGATAAACAGTACATAACATTCATTTAACAACTAAATGATAACTAATTACAATCACAATTACGGTTGCTAGATAAATTGGTTAAGTTTAAGCAATTATAAGTTCAGTCTTTGAGGAGGCTTCCTGATTCTGTCTGGATAACGCCTCTTTGGGGTATCAGGTTCTTCTGGCAATGTTGAGTCGGGATCAATGTCGTTGTTTGGTTCATCTGCTTCCAATATCACCGATTCTGCGGTAGCTGCAATTGGTACGTCGATTTCATTGCCAGGTGTATCAGATCGTGGTGTGGAGTTGACGTTTTCCAGTGACTCTAGAATCTGGTCAGCATGGCGTCTTACAATGCTCTCTCCAACGTCCACGGTATACATGAGAGGTCCTTGCCGTGTACAAATCGTTCCTGGCTGCCATTTCTCAGTGCGGTAGTCCCGGGCCAAAACTGGTTGACCTATCTTAAAACTCCTGGTCGGCCTTTCATTCATATTCTGAAACTGCCTGTTCTCCACATCTCTTCGGACATTTGGCTTAACCAAATCCAAGCGACATCGTAGTCTTCGATTGAAGAACATCATGGCTGGAGTTTGGTTGGTAACTGCATGTGTCGCATTCCTTGTGTTGTAGGGGTATATCTTCATTATACATTGCCTTGATAGCCTTCTTGAATGTTTGAACAAACCTCTCGGCCAATCCATTAGTGGCTGGATGATATGGGGCAGATGTGTAATGCTTAACACCATTGTTCTTTAAGAACCTCCGGAACTCTTCAGACACAAACTGTGGTCCATTGTCAGAGCAAATCTGTTCAGGCAGCCCATTCCTGGCGAATATGGTTCGTAAAACTGTGATAGTTTTTTCCGTGGTGGTTGAGGACATTTTTATTACCTCTGGCCACTTTGAATGTGCAGCCACCGCAATTAAAAACATCGAGTCCATGAAGGGACCAGCAAAATCAATGTGCACCCTTTGCCATGGAGATGAGGGCCACTCCCATGGAAGCAGAGGAGCTTGTGGTAGGGCATTTTGGACCTTCTGGCATCCTGCACAGCTCTTGGTCATCTCTTCGATTTCTCTATCGATTCCCGGCCACCACACAAACGCTCTGGCTAAGTTCTTCATTTTTACCCCACCCAGATGACCCTCATGAAGCTCATTGAGCACTCTATCTGTCAACTTAGGTGGAATTACTACTCTGGATCCACACATCAAGGTTCCTCTGCACACTGACAGCTGTTCTCTTCTCGGCGAGAATGCTGGCAGCAGTGGTTCGCCATGTGCTGGCCATCCCTTCACCGTTAAATCATAGACCCGTGATAGTGTCGGGTCATTCCGTGTTTCCTTTTCTATGTTTGCATTCGTCACAGGGAGACATTCGATGATGGTCGAGTGGAATAACTCCATTGGATCCACTGCAAGGTCTTCTTCTTCCACCATCGGCAACAGTAGGCGTGACAATCCATCAGCATTCCCATGCTGTTTAGTTCCTTTGTACTCGATGTCATATTGGTGTGCCCCTAGGAAAAGGGACCACCTCAGCAGCCGTTGTGCTGTCATTATCTGTACGCCCTTCTGAGGGTTGAAAATGGAGACAAGAGGTTGATGATCGGTTAGTAGAGTAAATTTTTGACCGTGCAGGTAGTGATTGAACTTCTTCACCCCCCACACTAGGCTGAGGGCCTCTCTTTCAATCTGGGCGTAGTTACGCTCGGCAGAAGTTAACGAGCGTGACGCAAAAGCTACCGGCCTCTCTAAACCATCAAGGAATTTATGCGACAGTACCGCCCCAATGCCGTAGGGAGACGCATCACACGCCGGTCTGATCGGCAGTGCTGGGTTGTAGTGAGCCAATACTTCTCTTGAAGTGATTAAGTCCTTACTCTTCTGAAAGGCCCGCTTACAGTCATTGCTCCATTTCCATGCTACTCCCGTTTGTAGCAGGGCATTCAGTGGGTGCAGAATTGTCGACAAATTCGGCAAAAACTTATGGTAGTAATTCACCAATCCGAGGAATGACCTCAGTTGCGACACATTTTCAGGCGCTGGGGCCTTAACAACCGCTTCAATTTTGTCAGGGGACTTATGTAGCCCCTCTTCATCAATCACGTGGCCACAATACGAGATCTCTTTCTTAATAAACTCGCACTTGGGGCGGTTGGCTCGTAGCCCATGTTCCCGTAGTCTAGTGAGCACCTGTTCTAGGTTGTTAAGGTGTTCACTGTCATCTTCACCTGTCACAAGGATGTCGTCCAAGTAACACTGAGTCCCCGGAATCCCTTGCAGGACTTGTTCCATCGCTCTTTGCCATATCGCCGGAGCCAATGCTACTCCGAACACCAATCGATGATACTGGTAAAGACCTTTGTGGGTGTTTATCGTGAGATACTTCCTAGAGGATTCTTCACCCTCCATCTGCAAATATGCTTGTGCTAGGTCAATTTTTGTAAAACGCTTCCCTCCAGACAGTGAGGCGAAGATGTCTTCTATCCTTGGAAGAGGATATTGTACTGTGTGAAGGACTGGGTTCACCGTCACCTTGAAATCCCCACAGATGCGAACCTTCCTTGGCTCCTCAGACTTATTGCTTAACGTTTTCTTCATGACAGGAACGATGGGTGTCGCCCACTCGCTCCAGTCGACCTTAGACAACACGCCTGCCTTCTCCAGATTCTCCAGCTCTGCCTCGACGGCTGGGCGAATTGCATATGGTACCGGTCTTGCTTTGAAAAACTTGGGAATTGCATTCTCTTCTATTTTTATCGAGGCGGTTACGCCTTTAAGAGTGCCCAGATCTTGTTGAAATACCTCTTTGGCGTTAGCTAAGATTGTTGACAATCATCCAGGAGTGATGTCATCATCTTTTTTACCGTCCACCGTCATTGCATGAATGGGGTGCCAATCTAAGCTTATCTTCCTGATCCATTCATGTCCCAATAACGGTGGTCCACCATTTTGCAGTATGTAGAGATACAATTTCCATATTTTCTTGCCGTTGTATTCGACAGGCACCCTTATTTTTCCTCTGGGGTATACTTTTTGCCCCGTATACATTGTCAAGACGATGGATGTCTCTCTCAAGGGTATGTGTGAGAATAGCCGCTCGTAGTCTCGTCGATTCATGATGGTTAGCGCTGATCCTGTATCCAATTCCATTTTGACTTGGGACCCTGCTATCGTGAGGGTGACCCAAATGGTTCGGTGATCCTCTTTTGCGATTACATTGTGAAGTTTGAGACAGCTTAGTCTCCTGTTCCCGGATTTACTATCGCTCATCTGGTCTTCGGAACTACTGTCCGTCATCTTTTGTACTTTCTTGTACGGTTCCTTAGTAGCCTTTTTGTTGTCGCTGGTCTTCTTCCCAGACCTGCAAACTCGTGCAATGTGTCCCACCTTTCCGCATTGCCTGCATATTTTGTCTTTGGACCAGCAGTCCTTCTGGTCATGGTTAGTTCTGCCGCAGCGATAACATTTTGCAAATCCCTGTGTCATTTCGTGGGTGCCGTATTCCTGTGGCTTTTGTTGAATTTCCGCAGCTCCCCTGGCTGCTGCTTCGTACGATACTGCCACACTGAAAGCCTTATCTAGCGTCAGCTCTTTCTCTGAGAGTAACTTCTTCTGTGTTCCTTCACTCAGGGGTCCACAGACAAATTTGTCCCGTAGGGTATCTGCCAGTCCTGCTCCGAACTGGCAGTGCTTTGATAGCTTGCGCAGTTCCGTAAGGTACTCAGCATTGCTCTCATCTTAATGCTGAGTTCTCCTGTGGAATTTAAATCTTTCTGCTATCAACAGCAGTGCAGGGTTTAGGTGTTCCTGTAGGACAGCAACAATTTCGTTAAAACTCTTCGCCTTCGGTTTGGCTGGAGTAATCAGGTCCCGCAATAGGCCGTACGTTCTAGCGCCCATTAAGTTTAGCAATTCCGATGCCTTTTTCTCATCGGCTATTTCATTTGCCTCGCAATATCCCTCGACTCTTTCCACATACGTGGTCCAGTCCTCTATTGTATTATCAAAGGTAGTGATACAGCCAGTCTTCGGCATCTTTGCCTTCTTCCCCGCTGATTAAGATGGCGCCTCCCGCACTTTGCCTTCTTCCCCCGCTGTTGCTAGCGCTGCTTTCCACGGTTCCCATTGCAACCTGCAGCTCATTGCGGTTTCTTGCGCGTTTAATATTTCTTTTTTTTAAATTATTTTCCCGTCGTGGAACAACCCTGTGGGACTCTTGCCTCCCTCTTCTCGGGTTTATACGCAGCCCGGCTTCGTAGCACCGGCCGCGCCCTGTGTGCTCCACCCTCTCTCTCTCCTCTTCCCGACAACGCTGCTCGGCCCCGTTGCAAGCCACCCACTCGAGTTTGTGAACACCGCAGCCCAGGAAGGATCAGTGTACTACCTGCCACCAGCCCGATTAGCTGAAGCACTGTCAACAGGAACCAGGCCCCGCTTTCGAAAGCTTCTCCAGCAATCTTCAACTCCGCTAACACAGTGGCGGATGCCCACGGTCGACGCCCGTTTCTACTGCTTCTTTCTTTCTTCTGGCCTCGACCTCTGCTCACTTCGCTGCAGGAATGGATCCCAGGAGGTGGTGCAGACTGTAGGTAAGTTCATATCTGCTCGTCGCCAGTATTATGTCCGTGAATGATTGAGACATGGACAGCAGGAGTTGAACAAAACAAGTCTTTACTGATTGAAGTCAATCGGGAAACTGAAACTACAGAGGCTCACTAGTGCCTTTTATACAGGGGTGGTCACTGCCGGTACTGCAGTCTGAGACCAGTTATTCTCTTAAAGGTACATACACAACACTGACCATGTATGCATCGGCAATAGCATGAAGGGGAAAAATATATTTTAACCAGTATTTGTGAATCTCATGATGCTGAGGAACTGAATAGTAATTTGAGATGTAATTGATACGGCTGTTACACAACCCAATGTACAAACCCGTGACTCAAACAGAAAAACATCAGTCACATGATCAATAACTGCATTTGCTATTTTTAAAATAATAAAGCAACATAATTTTTTTTACACTTCAAATAACATTGTATGTAATCTACATAAAAATAAATCAAATAAGAGTGCCAAGACACTTAGACAAGTCAAATGATTCCAGTGATGCTGAGAATGCAGGAGCTAGAGTTCCCTCTGGTTTATATTATAGAAACATAGAAACATAGAAGATAGGAGCAGCAGTAGGCCATTCGGCCCCTCGAGCCTGCTCCGCCATTCAATATGATCATGGCTGATCATCCAAATTCAGTACCCTGTCCCTGCTTTCTCCCCATATCCCTTGATCCCTTTAGCCTTAAGAAATATATCCAACTCCTTCTTGAACATATTTAATGAATTGGCCTCTACCGCCTTCTGTGGTAGAGAATTCCACAGGTTCACCACTCTCTGGGTGAAGAAATTCCTCCTCATTTCTGTCCTAAATGGCTTACCCCTTATCCTTAGACTGTGACCCCTGGTTCTGAACTCCCCGACCATCTGGAACATCCTTCCTGCATCTAGTCTGTCCAGTCCTGTCAGAATTTTATAAGTTTCAATGAGATCCCCTATCATTCTTCTAAACTCCAGCGAGTATAAGCCCAATCGACCCAATCTCTCCTCATACGTCATTCCTGCCATCCCAGGTATCAGCCTGGTGAATCTTCGCTGAACTCCTTCCATAGCAAGAACATCCTTCCTCAGATAAGGTGCCCAAAACTGCACACAATACTCAAGATGTGGTCTCACCAAGGCCCTGTACAACTGTAGCAAGACATCCTTGTTCCTGTACTCAAACCCTCTCGCTACAAATGCCAACATATCATTTGCCTTCTTAACCGCCTGCTGCACCTGCATGCTTACCTTCAGCGACTGGTGCACAAGGACACCCAGGTCTCGTTGCACTTCCCCTTCTCCCTCAAGTTTCAGGTTGAGTAACTGTTTTTCAGCTTACTTGTAACTCGTCTGTTATAGTAGGTTTGTACACAAGTCAGTCCACTATTAGAAACTTGTTTTGCCACTAACCCCAACTTTTTTTTTTGAAGAATTTTCACTCATAAGATACATGACAACACCAGCATGGATGAAACAGCATCAATCTAAATCTGTTATATATACATATCTATCTATCTATCTAGATGTCTCATTTCTAAAAATCTTACATTGTTGCACACTTCCTGTCAACTTTTTATTACAAATTCCTGTGTCACATCTATAATGGAAATGGCCTATGTAAACTTCACTGCAATTACACTCTCCTGCCAGTGGTGTGGTAGAACCTCCATTTTGCGTTTTCAAACTCCTCTGCCTGTAAACCCTTAAACTCCAATCTTCTCTGCTTCCCAAATTTATTACAGAAAAAAAGAACAGCATGTCTGACTTTAAAAGGCACACTCTAGGTCAATTATCCCCTGCCCTCTATTAATACTTCAACTGAAGTATACAGTTGATCTTGACTCCCTGTTTGAAACAAAATGAAACATTAACTAATATTTATCCACTATGTATTAAAAAATGGTGAGTAGTCACAAGATTATAAAGGTAATGCACTAGAACATCGTGTGGTAAGCCTAACATGACATTACCAAGTAATTGCAGTAATTGAACACACAGAAATCTCAAGCATTAAATCTTACTGGCTGTATTTCTCCTCCTCCGTTGGCTGGCTGCTCTATGTCTCGACTGTCTTCCCTCTCCCAGCATGAATGGATAACCTTGAAATATTTCCCAAGAAGTACACATTCCTTTTAATCCTCCACACACCCCGATGAAAGACTGATCAATGATGGCTTAGGGACTGCTACTGCAGGTAATTTGATTTGACATTCAGCACATGTTTGGTAGACAACTCGGACAGCAGGATATTGATCCTATGCCTCTCCCCCTGCCCGCCCCATGTGGCTCAATTTCCCGGCAGTCCACTGAACCGTACCATATCCTGTGCTCCTCTTCCCCCTCGCATTTATATAGTGCCTCTCATGTCTTCAGGATGTTCCAAAGTGCCAATATAATGGCCCAGAAATTCGGGTCGGGGGCTTCCCGCGGGTGCAAGCCCCCAACCTGCACTTACCTTGCGCGCTGGCAGTTGAGCTCTGGGCTCCCGTGGAATTCCGCTCCAGGGCCTGCTCCAACTCCCGGCACGCTGTGCTTGCGTGTCCCAGGGGCGAAGTTAGTGCGATGCGTCCCCTGGGATCACGTGAGCCATGGGCAGCCAATCGGAGGAGGGAAAAGCCCATTCATAAGATTGACAGGAAGACCTGTCTAAACTTATAAATATACGGGCCCCAAAATAACAGTAAACCTTCAAATAATTTTTTTTTATCACACTTTTTAAATAAACTATAAATTACATTAAATAACTATTTTAAACAATAATTTAAATTTTTGAAAAAAATAATTTTATAAAAAAACGGGGCTAAAAATAAACTTACATTGCTTTAAAGTATTTAAAAATAATAAACCTGTGGAAAAAATGTTTTAATTTTAATTAATTGACCACTTACCTTTTAAAATGCAGGCCTTACGCCTGGTTTTTACATTTCTAAAATCTAAAGGCTTACCCTCACGGAAAAACCTGTAAAAAACGTAAGTTCAAAGCGCACGCGCAGACTCCCGCGCGCACGCGTTCGACCTCTGGACCCCTTCGTTCAGAGGAACGGAAGTGCCAGTTTCCCGCGCATGTGCAGTGCATGCAAGAAACCGGCACTTCCATCGGGTCCACGTGTGAGTACCCCGTGCGTACTCACGCGTTGGGACTCGAATTTCTGGGCCAATACTTTTGACGAAGGGTTATTGACCTGAAACATTAACTCTGTTTCTGTCTCTACAGAAGCTGCCTGACCTGCTGAGTATTTCCAACATTTTCTGTTTTTATTTAATACTTTTGACGTGTAGTCACTGTTGTAATGTAGGCAAACACAGCTGCCAGTTTTTTGCCCAGCGTCATCTCACGGACAACAACAAGATAAATGGCCAGTTAATGGGGCTAAATTCAACATCGGCAGAGCGCTAAACAGGCTGAAGTCAATGGAAAGGAAAATCAGACAGAGTGTATAATGGGCACTACTGCCCGTTTTACAGAATTGCTGAAATTGAATTTTTACCCAAATCGTGTTGGTTGAAAGATACATTTTGGTCTGGACACTGAGAAAATGTCACTGCACTTCCTGAAATCATGCCATGGGGTCATCACAGAATCACAGAATCACAGAAACCCCACAGTGCAGATAGAGGCCATTTCGGCCCATCGAGCCTGCACCGACACATATCCCACCCGATCCCCGTGTATTTAATCCCCCTAACACTCAGGGTCAATTTATCATAGCCAATCAACCTAGCCCGCACACCTTTGGACTGTGGGAGGAAACCGGAGCACCCGGAGGAAACCCACGCAAACACGGGGAGAATGTGCAAACTCCACACAGACAGTCACCCGAGGCCGGATTCGAACCCGGGTCTCTGGCGCTGTGAGGCAACAGTGCTAACCACTAACCACTATCATAGTCCACTTCAGACTGAAAGCCCAGTTACTCAAAAAACCCATCCTCGACCTTTCTGTCTGTGAAAACTACCACACCATCTCCAACTTCCCCTTCCTCTCCAAAGTCCTTGAATGTATTGCTGCCTCCCAAATCCGTGCCCATCTTTGCCGCAACTCCACATTTGAATCTCTCCGATCAGGTTTCCACCCCTGCCACAGCACCAGATCAAAGTTACAAATGACATCCACTGTGGCTGTAGCTGTGGTGAGAGCACAGCAGATTGAGCTGGTAATGGACTGAGCTGGAAAAGGGGAATTTCTTAAGAGTGGGAATTCGATGCAGAGGGGGATGGAGGTTCTAAGTAAATTAACAAAGGGACAAAAGCAAAAAAATAAAAGATGGAGAAGGGCAAATTCAATAAATTTAATTGGAAGGGATTTGCCTTTGTCTTTCTTCACTGTTTAAGGTTTTTTATTAAAACTCAAACAAGCTTAAAATTTTAAAGTTGCACGAGGATGGAATACTTTGTGCATTGTAGAAGTTGTGAGATGTTTGCCTTCCAGGCCCAGAATCTGGAGGGCTTCATCTGCAACAGCTGCAGGCTGGTCATTGCACTCACGGCTGAAGTGGTCAGCCTTAGTGAGTGACTGACCACACATCAAAATATTAGGGAGGGAGAAGTTTTTATAGATGATGTATTAGAGAAGACCACACTGGGGATCGGCAGAGGAGAGAAACCCCCAGTACCTAGAAGAGGAGGGTGAGTCTCTGTTAGAAAGAGAGCCAGAAGTGGGTAGTGGAGCATCCCTAGTGCCCTCCAGCAGTTTCTCTCCTCTGAAAAGAGATGATGTGGAGACTCAAGAGGTGGCTGCTACAGGCGAGAATGTTCCATTCACGGAGGCAATCCATCATCCTGTCAAGTGAAGGAGGGAAAAATAGAAAGAATAACAGACAATTTGTGGTATTAGGGGATTTGATTATCTGGCTCACAGATAGAGTTCTGTGCAAACCGAACCCAGAAATGGTACATTGCCTCCAGGGTGCAGGTTGACAGAATGCTAGCTGACGTAAGTGAGCAAGCAACTGTTGTCACCCATGTGGGAAAAAACAACATAGGTATAAGAGACCAGAGGTCCTTCATGCTATAGTTATGGCATTAGTAAGGAAGTTTAAGGGAAGGGCCTCAAATGCAATATTTTCTGAAATACTACCATTGCCATGTGCTAATGATGAGAGACAGAGGGTAATTAGGCAGACTAACACATGGCTGAGCCTTTACTGTAGGGAATCAAGATTTTGGCTCTTCAAACCGTAGGACAACTTTTGGAATAAGGGAATCTATACTGAATGCATGGGCTCCATCTAAACAAAAAAGGGCGATAAAGTTGTTGGCAGGCATGACAAATAGAATGGTAGGGCAGTGTTAAAACTAGAAGCGGGTGTATCAGAGCACCCATACCAATTAATGGGGTACAAATTAATCTGGACCCATTTTTAGGCTGATAGGTAGATCCTGTCGTGCCTCCATGGGCAGCTCACCCATCTCCAAAAATGAGTTTCGCTGACAGGCCCTTAGGGAGGGGCCGAGAATGGGGGAGGGGGAGGAAGGACAGGGGCAGGTGGGTCGATTGCAGCCATCAGGGTCTGTTAGCACTCCTGCTCCTCCTGATGCCACATGCTTTTAAAAAAATCAATTGTTTACCTATTCGGTGGCAGCCGCTGCTTAGGCCACATCCACAGCTGAAAAACCGGAGGATGCCTGCTCCGCTCAGAGCAGCCCAATTTCCCAGAAGGCTCCTAAAGCAGGTGTTACACCCCTCAATGGCATGTGCAAGAAGCTTAACGCCTGTTTTAGATGGCCACCCCGGATGACTGAAAAATAGCCTCATCCAATTTGGGGTTGGATTTTTTCAGGTGTCTGTGGGTCTTAAGATGTTGGTCCTCAAAATTTTGGGTGACGAGGTACAATTTCTACCACAACAGATGAAAAAGAGGTAAACTATTAAAAGGGGTATGCTATAGACACCCAGGCCAGGGAAAGACATGATCTGGTACTGTGGATGAGATAAGGAAGGTGACTTGTAAGAGACCAATTCTAGTAGTTGGAAATTTTAACTTACCAGAACTTGATTGCATTAATAATGTCTCTACTGGCAAGGCAAGGAAGGGATTTCTAGAGTTAGTGGAAGACTGCTTATGATTCAGTTTGTAAAAAAGCCAAAAAGGGGAGAAAACATCTTAGATTTGATTGAGAGTTATTGGGACGATTAAATCCCAACACAAAGGTGGGTGAGGCTTTAGGTACCAATGATCGTAATTTGATCACATTTGACATTACATGGAGAGGACACACTTTATGTGCTTCAGAAGTCTTGTCAGAGTGGGCCTGGCAGATTTGAATATGGCAGAACTATACAGTTCCTTCAAGAATATGATTCTGAATGCAATGGACCATTGTGTATTCATGCAAAGCAAGGGTACCAAGCTTAAAGGCACTTCTGCCTGGTTCGACGAGGCTACGAAGTAATTCAAAGAAAGGGAAAAAGGCATTTTAGGCCACAAATTAAATAGCACGGAATTAAGATGGATTCAATACCAAAAGACATGCCAAAGGAGTGTAAAAAAGGCATTAATATGGCAAATAAACATTTTAAATTGAATATGCCAAGAAAAGTAAGGGCAATAATAAAACTTTTTTTAGTTATATTGAGAAAAAGAAAATGAGCGCTGGTGTGTGGCCACTGAAAGTGGGACTGGGTGAGAGCATGACAGGCTGCAAAAGTCCTAACTAAGTTTCTTGCCTCAGTTTTTAGAAAGGGAACCAAAGGGTGTTGCAGATGTATGTCGTGACACTATTCACATTACTACCAGTACATTTGCAAACAGCTGTGCAAACCTAAGGTACATAAATAAAGGAAGGAAATTGCAGGAACTCTGGCACAAATCTTCCAGAAATCACTGAATACTGGAGAGGTGTCTGGGGGCAGAAAAAAACACAAATGTTGGGCTGAAAAAGTGACCCAGAAAACTACAGACAGTGAGTTTCACATTCACTGTGGGTAAAGTTATAGGAACCTCTATTAAAGATAAGGTCATGGAGCATCTGGCTGGAAATAAAATCATAAAAGATCACCAAAGAATGTGGATTCATGGAGGGGAGATCTTGCCAATCTAATTTGTTGGTTTTCTTTGTGGGTGTGACAAAGGTGCTTGATAGGGGTAAGGCAGTGGATGTGGTGTTCTTGGATTTCTCCAAGGCCTTTGATACAGTTCCTCTGGAAAGGTTTGTATTGAAAATAAAGATAGCGGGAATCAGTGGAAATATTTTACAACGGATATGCAATTGGTTGACTAATAGAACCCATTGTACAGGGACTGTCATCAGCCTGGGAGATGTTACCAATAGGATCCCACTCGGGGTCTGTTTTGGACCACTTTGGTTTAATATCTTCAAAGGGCCATAGGAACAGGTGTAGGCCATTCAGCCCCTAGAATCATTCCTCATAATTTAACCTTTTAAGCCTGGTATCATTCTGGTGAATCTGGGCTGTACCCCTGCCAAGACCAATATATATTTCTTGAGGTTTGGTGCCCAAAACTGACGCACTACTCCAGATCAGGCCTATACTACTGAAGCATCATTTCCTTACTTTTAAATTCCAACCCTCTTGAGATAAAGGCCAGCATTCCATTAGCCTTTTTAATTACTTTTTGTAGTTGTGCACTGGCTTTTAGTGTTTTGTGTACACAGGCACCTAAATCCCTTTGCTCCTCCACAGCTCTTTGCCTCTCAACATTAAGAAAATATTCCACTTTCTCTTTCTCAGATCCAGAGTGGATGATCTCGCATTTCCCCACATTGAACTCCAAATGCCATATAATAGCACACTCGCTTAGTTTATCTATGTCACTTTGTAACTTCCTGCTCCCTTCCATACAGCTTGCTGTGCCTCCTAACTAGTGTCATCCACAAACTTGGATAGCCAACACTATATTCTTTCATCTAAGTCATTAATATATATGGTGAAAATTTGAGTCCTCAGTACAGATCCCTGGGGAACACCACTGTTCGCATCCTGCCATAAATGACAAAAATGATCTGGAGCTATGAGTCACAAGATCAGTGGCTAAATTTGCTGATGATACAAACCTATGAAGGTGATAGACTGCAAAGTTGAACAGGATAAACTGCAGGAGGATTAGAACATACTTGGGAACTGGGCAGACAGGTGGCAGATGAAGTTCAATGTAGAGAAGTACAAAGTGCTTCACACAGGGGAAAAAATCCAGCAAGGGACTATTACTTAAATGGAAAGAAAATAATATGTATGGAAAATGAATGAAATCTGGTAGTCCTGCTTGACAATAAATTGAAGCAATTGCAATAATGCTCGATGGCAGTGAATAAAGCAAATCAAATTCTGGCATGTGTTACAAGGTCAATATTGAGCTGAGATAGTCACACTTCAAAGTGTCAGAAGCATAAGGAGAAAGAAAAGCAATAATTTAATGCTTATTTTTTCCTGATCTGGAGCCAGAAATTTACAAACCCCTTCCAATCTGCAAGCTTCTCTCACTAATTAGATGTGGAACACTGGCTTACTTCCCAAGAATGGGTCATACAATCATACAATGTATAAATGGAGCTCAATGAGTCAAGAAAACCTCCAATTGCAGTCCCAAAAGGCAAAGGAGTCCGTTTATTACAACTACTCATATGTTATTACATTCTTTCCTCTTTCCATCCTACAATACACACAAAACTGGTTGCTGCATAAAAGATAAAAACCGAAGATTCATGAGATTAAACAAAAAGTAATGATGGAAATCTAAAAGAAAAACAGGAAATGCTGGAAATACACAGCGAGTAAGTCAGCATCTGTACAGAGAACAGTTAAGTTAATGTTTCAGGTGTAGATCCTTTGTTAGAATTGGAAGAATTTACAGATAAACAGCACTTCAAAAGGAACAAAACAAAGGGAAGAGGGGAAAGAAACTAACATACATGCGAGAAGCAGAATGACCATGCTGAAAAGACTGTTATAAATTTCTGGCCTGCAGTAGATATTCTCTCGGGTTTAGTGTCACTGATCTCTAGTCGTTCCTGTAAGCGGATCCTGTGCTCCTTACAATCAAGAGTTCACCATTACTGCGCAATATCTAGTTACATGATATTGACCCTGAACTGTAACAATAAAATCTGTTGTTATATGAACTAGATACTATAATCCCACCTGGCCCATTATGTATACTTCTCCAATTTTCCGAAAAGTAGTCTGATGAATACTTTACTGCGACAAGGCTGATTATAGATCAACATTTTACAAATAGAGCAACATTTTATATTAAATCTCACTTGACTTCAACTTATTTTTCTAAATCTTGTAACATGGAAAATAACAAAGTGTGCCACACTGCCCCTGTTAGCAGACTAAGTGTACACTTCTGACCAGAGGACCCTCTGAGACTGGTGAAGGCTGAACTTAAGAAGAGAACTTTCTCTCTTTAGGCCAGACTTCCTAACCATAGAATTACACAGAATATTCGGCACAGAAACAGGCCATTTGGCCCAACCAGTCCATGCTGATGTTTAGCTCCACTTGAGCCTCCTTCCATCGTTCCTCATCTAGCTCTATCAGCATAATCATAGTCATAGAGCCATAGGGCTGGATTTTCATTGGGCTGTGGAGTCGGGATTGGAGGCGTGTGGGGGTTTAAAATCCCAAAATCGGGGGTCCCGACACCATCCCGCCCCCAACCCGCCTCCATGCCAGTTTCAAAGGAGGCGGGTACCCGCCCTGCACTGGGACACGCCTCCCCGAGGCAGGAAGGGGATTAGTGCCAATTAACTGCCTGTTAACAGGTAGTGAACAGGCAGTTTTTAGCCTAATCCCTATTTTTATTGTTGAAATGTGGGATTCCTGACGGCTCCAAACCACGCCAAGTTAGCGAGGCGGGCCGTCGGGATGAAGGGCTTGGAGGGGTCGAGATGTCTGGTGTTCAGGTGAGTGATGGGTGCATGAGTGCAGAGGTAAGTGTGTTTGGTCTGTGTAAAGTGTTTAAAGAAGTTCTACTAACCTTTACTTATCTTTACAGCCTTCCTTCCTTCAGGTCTCGGGAGTCCCTCATCTCATCGGCACAGAAAGCAAAATGGCCACCAGCTGTCAAAATCTGCAGCCTCTGCTTTCTGTTCTGGGGAGATCTCTAAATCATCCTGAGAGGAAGGAATTAACCTGGAGTACAGATTGTCAGTGTTTGACAGCTTCAAACAGCTGTGAAACGCTGATATTTCATCTGTCAAAAGGACTCTCTGGGCAGGCTCAACAAGGTCAATCAAGTCAAAATCGCGTTGGTTGGCTAGAACTCGATGGAGGCGAGACTACAACCCCAAAAGTTGTAGTCCTGCCTCTTACCCGACTCCTCAACGAAAATCCAGCCCATAGAGTTATACAGCACAGAAAGAGGCCCTTCGGCCCTTCGTGTCCGTGACGGCCATCAAGGCCTGTCTATTCTAATCCCATTTTCCAGCACTTGGTCCGTAGCCTTGTATGCAATGGCGTTTCAAGTGCTCATCTAAATGCTTCTTGAATGTTGTGAGGGTTCCTGCCTCTACCATCCTTTCAGGCAGTGAGTTCCAGATTCCAACCACCCTCTGGGTGAAAAAGTTTTTCCTCAAATCCCCTCTAAACCTCTTGCTCCTTATCTTGAAACTATGCCCCCTGGTTATTGACCCCTCTACTAAGGGGAAAAGTTCCTTTCTATCTACCCTATCTATGCCCCTCATAATTTTGTACATCTCTATTCCCTTCTCCCTCATATGCTTTTCTAGCTTCCCCTTAAATGCATCTTTACTATTCGCCTCAACTATTCCCTGTGGTAGTGAGTGCCACATTCTCACCACTCTCTGATTAAAGAAGTTTCTTCTGAATTCCCTATTTGATTTTTTGGTGACTATCTTATATTGATGGCCTCTAGTTTTGCTGTTCCCCACAAGTGAAAACACTCTCTCTGTGGCTACTCTATCAAAATCTTTCATAATTTTAAAGACCTCGAGAAGGCTGAGGGGTGACATAATAGAGGTCTTCCTTTCCTGATAGGTATAACCTTGCAGTTCTGGTATCATCCTTGTTAATCATTTTTGCACCCTCTCCAGTGCCTCTATATCCTTTTTATAATATGGCGACCAGAATTGTACACAGAACTCCAAATGTGGTCTAACTAAGTTTCAATACAAGTTTAGCATAACTTCACTACTTTTCAATTCTATCCCTCTAGAAATAAATCCTAGTGCTTGGTTTGCTTTTTTTATGGCCTTATTAACCTGCGTCATTACTTTAAGTGATTTGTGTATTTGGGGATGCTTCTTTCCTTTATTTCTTAGAACTTAGGAATCCAAGGGCTTAACCTGTGACCATCTCCTAACTCCGTGCAACAAAACACATAATACTGCGGATGCTGTAAATCCAAAAGAAAAACTGAAAAATGCTGATGTCGGCAGGTTCGGCAGCATCTGTGGAGAAAGGAAAAAAAAGCTAATGTTTCAGGTATATAACCCTTGGTCTGAGAAAGGGTCATATTCCTGAAATGTTAACTTGATCCATTTTCTGCAGATACTGCCTAACCTGCTGAGTTTTTCCAGCATTTGCCTGTTTTTGTCCCAGCTCTGTGTGTCTGGGGATCGGCCAGCTGTGCTTCCAATCAGATCTAACTACCACCCTCCTAGGTGTGAGCTCCTGGCAACGAACCCCAACTGACTTCAAATGAATAGAGCCATTCCAACATCTCACGCGTAAATGTTTACTGAGCTATTTTAAACAAACCTCTATTGTCCCAAAGATTCTGGATAAATGCTACGTCTGAAGTTTAATCTGCACCCCCAGTGCAAAGCTGTTCTGTGGATTTAATCCCTCGTGGATGAAATTTAACTTAACAGTAACATTTGAGCATCATTTTCATCCAAATCCTTCCTTTACAATTACAAAACATGACAGTGGCCCATCTAAAAGGTATTAAGAAAGGTATTCTACATTGACTTATATAACCAACAGATACCATCAGAGATCCCCGAGCCCACTAAGCAAATTAAAATGTTGAAGATTCTTATTCCACCAGTCTCTGAACCCATTTACTTCTTGAGTGTAAACTTCGCTCAATGATAGCACTCTCACCTGAGTCAGAAAGTCGTGGGTTCGAGAATCACTCCAGGACATGAGGACATAATCTAGGCTGATACCTCACTGAGGTACTGAAGCAGTGCTGCATCGTCAGAGGTACAGCTTTTTTGATGCGACATTCGGGGTGCTTTTCAAGAAGTGCTCAAAATGGGCACAGAGTTGGTGGGGCAGCCACGCTACCCGTCCGTTAGTGCCAGCGTGAGGCCTGAGCCAATTTGAGGCTGCTGGGGAGCTGCAGGCATCAAGCAAGCAGCCTGCAGCAGCTTGCCAGTTCTTGAAGGGCAGGAAATCAGCCCATTCCCATGCAGAGCTGGCCGGCAGGTCGGGCCTGTGGGGCGGGGGTGGGCGGGTTAGGGGGCTTTGAACTTCTGCTCCTCCTGGGCCCAACAAAAAAAAAGCTGATTAAGCTGCTCAATGCTTTGTACAAATGGGTGGAGTTATGTGTGATCCACGTTCTGTCAATGTGTACCTGAAAATTGTAATGTAGAGCCTACAAGTACAGGATGCTGATTTGCATATTTAAGCAGTCTTCTACATGCTGCTCATCCATTTACAGGCCTGCCTGAAAATGGCATCAGGCAGACATTGGGCATTATGGGGTGGCCAAGGTGTCTCCCCACCCTCTCCAACTTTCAATTGTCCCGGCCCATATTTTAGACGATAAAACCGGCGATCAGCAGTTGAAAATCACCCCCATTAAACTGAGGCCCCGTCTGATTGTTTAGATGAATGTAAAAGATCCCATGGCACTTTTTCAAAGAGCAGTGAGTTCTCTTGGTGTCCTGAGCAACAATCAGCTCTCAAAGACCACTACCAAACAGATTAACTGGTCATTAAACTCATTGCTGTTTGTAGGACCTTGCTGTACACAAGTAGTTAGCTTTGTTCAAAACAACATTGCCTACACTTCAAAAATATGTTGTTGGCTATGAAGCACTTTGGTACATAATCAGGATGTGAAAAGTGCTCGGTAAGTGCAGGTTCTTAATTTTTTTTCTTTAATAACGGCAGATAGCTGCAAATAATAATATTCTTATCAGGCAAACACATTAACCAGTTGTAGAACCTAATGTTAAATTTAATACCGGCCATCGCTGCTATTTCACCTGGTTTCTTTTTCGAGTAACTATACAGATGTCACCTTTTTGGATTATGCTGCACAACATTCCAACTAGCAATCAGTTTCAGTTACAGGTATGTGGTTAACAGAGGTGTTTTATAGAAAGTGATATGTTTATCAAAATGTAAAAGAAACTAATTCAGTGTACATCATGTAAATATTTAAAAGTTAGGTACAAATACTACTTAATTTTCAAAATGCTCTCCATTCACTGCTGCTGAACTACACAATTTTATTTTCTACGAAAAATCCACATTTAATCCGTGGAATAATCACACAGACCTTCATCTTTACTGGTGCTAATCATGTAACTGTTTGACAAGGTGGGCTATAAATTTGTCCATGCAGCGCCCATTTTTCGGGCACTAACTGGCCTACTAAGTCTCCAGTGTGGCGGGCAGGAAGCACACGTACATTTCCAGCCTGAAGTGCAACAACACCTGTCATATTGGGAAAGGAACAAAAATCGGCATCCAGGACCCACACCTGAAATAGGCATTATCCGCTTTTCATATGCAAATAAGGGGCCTAATGCAAGTTTGAGGCCCTCACTTCAAGATTGGTTTGTCCTGACCCCAATCCTCTCTCTCTGCCTCCTACTCTGACCCCCAGCCACTTATCCTTCCCTCCCGGCCTCTGATCCCAACCCAGGCCACCCTACCCTTCCCCCACCCCCCGCCCCAGCCTCCAACCCCAAGCTTCCTCTCCCGACCCTCGGCCTCCAACCCTCGATGCTCCCCTCCGCCAGCCTCCTCTGCCGACCCCTGATCTTACCCTCCTGCCTCCTATCCTTCACCCCACCCACCTGGCCTCCAATCCCAAGCCCCGGCTTCACTTACCTGAGGGCTGCTATGATGTTAACAGTGGCCTGATCTTGGCCTCCTCTTCGCCAGCTGGCTGCTTGCCCCATGCCGGCTCCACAGTAATGAGGCCTGAGGCATGTACCCTGTGCCCCCGTGTGCCCAAAAATGGGTGCACCCGAATTTCTCGGCCGATATGTTTGTTTAGCACCTGGCAGTTCACAACGCACTGATGTCTGGATAATATTATATTTTACCCGCTTAATGCATTATTTCAAAAATCAACCTAAGGAGTATTGTGCCCTGTTTTCTCGTGCAGTTGCACACTATGCCAGCCAGTCACTGTCCAATGAGCTCCTGTCTGAATACAATCCTTATGGTCCAAGAACGATGACGTGTTGTTGCCTTAATGCTTTGTATTTTGAACCTGCCTGTGGACATCGTCAGGTAAGTTGCATTTTGAAACCTTGATCTCGATGACACTTTTGGCAGCAGAAATATTAGTGTCAGTGAGCCTTTCCACACTTAAAATTTTTTCACATATTCTCATTTGAGTACCCACATGTTAGTTGAATAATATCAGCTGCCACAAAGCTCACTGTGTTATGTCTTGCAGTCGGACATAAACCAGGCAAACTGAGTTTCTCAGATTTTATTGCTTTTCCCCATCCAGTGATACATCAGCAGCCCCTCAATACACTGCATGGAGGTGAGGGATAGAACTTGTCTGCAAGCTTGGCAGCGAGTGAATCAAAAGCGAAATTGTTGTGATGAGCAGGGGGGCCAGATTCTGATTCAACAGCAGGAAATTACAGCAGGCTCAGGTCTACTTTAAAATCTCCTGCTACAGAAACCAAATTGCATTCTTTTCAGCCAATCAGTTTTGAATTTTTTCATTTTGCTGATTTCATTGCTAGATGCTGCAGTTAGATAAATAAATCTGAATGCAACTGATTTTTCAACAGCCTAATGCCTTTTGAGGTTATGGCATATGACTGTACAAAGGGCTGTATAGTGGCGCACCACACTGAAGCCCAATGTGTAGGAGGCTGCCATTCAACTGATTTGCCAATCTCAGCCGTGAAGGAGTGAAGAAACACCAAACAAGTCAAGTACTTCCCCATGGAGGATGGTGTGTCCACACTGGGCTAGTTTCAGTCACCACCTAGCAACCAACTTGACAGCAGCATTGTTAAACGACTGGGAGGAGGTTACACACCTACCCTCTTGGTAATATTTGGTGCATGGCCTGTTTTATCTACTCAATTTTATCTACTCATATTAATTTAATGTTTTATAACCTATAAAACAACATTGACAGTGTTGAACTTAGATGCAGAAAGGGATTACTTGTTTAGGGATCAACACTGGGATGAATAGATGCACTGCTCTAAGTAGTGATCCACTAAAGCAAACATCTTGTGCCCTCAGTTTGACAAATCAAACAGTACTAAAAACTTTTGTTTGTCAAATTCAACCATGTAATATATAATTCTTTTCAGAAACTGTACCTTAAACATCCGAAAGCAAATATTTATTAAACGATTACCAGCACAGAAGCTGTAAAGACACATACAGCAAGATCTTTAACTTGATGTGTTGCAGACATAGCACATTGGAACATGCACACAGAATCTACCCTCTTTAAAATATACTGAAAAATCTTCTAAGGAAAACTGCTGCTTAGATTTACTACAAGTCAAAATCTCATCAAGATTACAAGTTACAATACTTATGCTCTAGTGGTTATAATAGTGAAGGAGTTTAATTTGAATGTAAAAGTTAGAAGTGACATTTTCATATTGAGGTATTTTTCACATGAAGGAATGCAGATAATACTGGAGATAGCACCATGATTTCACAAACTGCACAAATAAATTTACACACTTGAGCCAGACTGTCTTTCCAGATACTACAATGGAGCATGCTCTTTACAATGTGTCAGATTACTCCTAAATAGGGAACTCTGCCCATATTTCAACAAACATCTTTGAAAACTGAACAATACGTGCCTGCATTTATTTTCCTTTCTTCCAGTTTTAGCAAGTAGATTTCAGAATATATATTTTGAAAACAGCTACTTCTTAAATATTCCATTGAGACTTTTTGTAAAGTATAGCATTTATGTTGCAAGGTTTATCTTTAAAGACTGTCAAAGTAACCCAGTTTTTTACATGTTAAAACCCATCCAATTCATACAGTCAAAAAGATTACATTGATTTGCAGTAACTTGTCCCTTTTCGCATAAGGGCACAACCTAAAAAAGCAGTCAGAGAAATTGCAATTAATTTGTATTAGTTGCTTCACTTACACTAAAGAGACATTGTTTAAAATAAATTACCTTTTGATTTTTTCCCCTTCCCTTTACCACGTTTGTCACCTTTCTTTTTTCCTCTGCCCTTTTTCTTGTTTTCAGACATTCTGTGCAGTTGGAAACTTACCCTCACACAGACGCAACAGATTATGCTGTATGAAGACTGGCTTAACTTCCTTGTCCCTTATGTTTATTCAACACCCACTATTGTACCTCCTACTACTGGATGACGCTTGCTTGAGGCTGACTGATGGGGGTTTCCTATCCAGCAACCAGTAACTAAACAAGCCGCTATGTTTTCCAGTGATTTATTGACTGCATATTTTAATTGTTTTGGTTAGAGTAGCATAGAGGCAATTTTGTTTAGGTACAGAAAGGCTATTCCTCAACATTATCAGAGGGGAATGGACACACTTTCTTACCTTAGTTTTGCCAGAGTTGATTTGTTTGCTTTACTTAGCTGACCACACTGAAATCAAAGCAGAAAATCACGGCAAAGCTAAAGACGCACACCATTGAAGGTGATTTTAACCAGTTGAGTTAAATTGTGTTATCATGAGAAACCATCATTAACAAAAGCACATCAATGGGACATTCTATTATTTTCAATCATTATCCAGTGACAGGAGACCACAAGAAGAATCTGTGTGGAGTATCTAAATACCGTCCATGCTGATAAAAAAAAGCTGCTGACAACAACTCAGCAGTTTTCATGAAGAATCAATAGGGGAAAAATTCAGTTGCTTTGTGCCTCCCATTAGCGCAAAGCACCTAGCACCCGGGCATGGCGCCGCTAACGCCTCCTGCGAAATTTAGCGGGAGGTTAGCAGCGGTGGTAGCCAGTAGTGGCCCGCGGCGCTGCGCCTCTGGCGATGATGACATTGGTATGCGCAGCGCCCTGCTCGCAAACTTGGCACGCGCCCCCCGACCTACTGCCGGACACTATGTCTGACAGGATCAGGGTGCCGTGTTTGCGGCCGGGGTGGTGCAAATTAAAGAGCAGGTGCTAGGCGGCCTTTTTCTTGGGCCGCCTGCCAGCACTTGCCCCCTCTCGCCTCTTCCTGGGGGTGCCGGCCACGATCGGTCAGCCTGGCACTCCTCTTGAGTGCTGGGCTGTTTTCCCAGCACCCCGTTCCCCTGTGGTCCAGCAGGGCCCCAACGCATGCTGCGCTAGGCCACTCCCCTTTAATCAGGGGAGGGAGGCCTGCAGTACCGCGGTGCTACATGCTGATGCGTGTGGCGCTGCTGCACATAGCACCGCAATATTGAGCTGGAGCACCCCAAGAAGGAGGCGGAGTGCTTCCGGTAGCGCCCCGCCTCCTGCTTAGGGTGCTACCATTCAATTTCGGGTACGGGGGTGCTAATTTTTTCGGGGCGCTAAAAGTAGCACCCCAGTGAAGTTAGTGCCCCAAAGAGGGCGCGACTCAATTTTTCCCTCAATGTTTATACACACAGAGTAACACTGTGGGATTGATTTTAACCTTGAGCAGACTTCAGGTGGGTTGTCGGGGGGTGGGGGGGGCGGCGGCGGAGTGACTTCGAAATGCACTCGCTGGCATAAATTTCAGGTCGGGGGGTGGCGGGGAGGTAATTTTAACTCCCGGGCCTCACTTACATGTGGCAAGTAGGTTTTCCACCCATTCACATTGTGAAGGGGAAACCCGCCCATTTTCAGTGTGTATTTTCTGGTGGGCCTCCTATTTAAAGAAGGAATGCACCTCTTAATGGGAGGTTGAATTTTTTGCTGCAAGAAGATTTTCCAGGTTTCCTGAAGCCTCCCTGGAGGTCCTAATCAAAGAGGTGAGGACCTTGGGCACCAACAATACGTGGGAGCCCTCCGCACACCCATCATCAGTCCATTAAAACATAAATGTGTAGTAAAATGCAGGAAGAAATAAGCCCATAGGATGTTTACACACTTCATTAAGGTTAAGGGCAGTGGTGAGTTTGACAGCTACAGGCAATGCATGGCCACTTGGGCAAGCAGGCAGCAGGTCCTGTTGCAGGAAAGTGACTTTTGACCTATAGACCCTGTGGGCTGAGTAAGGACTCCTATGAGAGGCTGCCTCACCTGCTGTCTTCTAACAGGCCCACCTGTTGCTCATCCTGGCTTTTGAGGCTGCTGCTGCTCTCTTCTTCCAATTCAATTGATTTTTGAATATTAAGAGAATTGAGGGATATGGGGATAGTGCAGGAAAGTGGAGTGGAGGTAGAAGATCAGCCATGATCTTATTGAATGATGGAGCAGGCTCGAGAGGCCAAATGGTCTACTCCTGCTCCTATTTCTTATGTTCTTATGTTCTAACTGTTCCACTATCAAAATCAATGAAGCAAAAATGGTACCCACGATACGCTGTGAGAACTTAATCAAGGTGAATAAGGCAAAGAAAAAGACAGAATCAAGCAATCTCCAAGCCCAAAGAGCTCGATTAAATTCACTAGGTACAATAATCCCTATGATCTGAGTACCTGCAGCTGAGTGCCCCTTTAAATAAGTGCCTCCACTTACGTCAGTCAGTTAGTGCCTGAAGCCAATCCCACAAGGTTTTACTCAGTGGGTTGGCCACAGGGCAGCGCCCAGTTAAAATCATGTTGGGGTCCTCATTACATCATTGGATTTGCATGCATTCATGAGCCATCTGCCTACTTCAGGAAGACTCCTCAGCCACCTAAATGAAATGAGCAGTTAAAATGGGGGCCAGCGAGATTACAGCAGGAACGGGGCGGATAGTCAAATTGATCAAGTTTAATGGTCCCCTTCGCCCCGTTCCACCGGGCGGGGTGGGTTATAGGTGACCTCTGTGTGTTACAAAAAGCTATGCATCAAGGGCTTGAGTTGATATCATAAATGTCAGTGCAGTGTTGTATAATGCATAGAAATGTAGTAAATTTATTTTTACTGCTTTCATTTTTTTAACCAACAAAGCTATCTTGGTAGACAGTGACAGTAACAAATGAGAAGCTTATACATGATATTAAGAGGCCTGTCGGAGCTTCCATATACTGCATCACAGTACAGGTAGACTATCCTTTATCCGAAAACCTCGGGACCAGCCGTGTTTCGTTTTTCGGAAAATTTCGGATTTCGGAAGGTATTTTATAAGACTGGGAAATTTGTCGGGGGTGGGTCGGCGGGGGGTTGGCGGTGGGGGTCGGCGGGGGGTCGGTGGTGGGGGTCGGCGGGGGTCCACGGGGGTCGGGGTCGGCGGGGGTCCGCGGGGGGGTCGGCGGGGGGGTCGGCGGGAGTCGGGGTCGGCGGGGGTCCGCGGGGGGGTCCGCGGGAGTCGGGGTCGGCGGGGGTCCGCGGGGGGGTCGGCCGGGGGGTCGGCGGGAGTCGGGGTCGGCGGGGGTCCGCGGGGGGGTCGGCAGGGGGGTCGGCGTCGGCGGGGGGGGTCGGCGGGGGTCCGCGGGGGGGTCGTCGGCGGGGGTCGGGGTCGTGCGCCACTCTGGTCATGTCGTGCGCACGACTTACGCTGAACGAAAAAACCTTCGGTTTTTAGAGGGTTTCGGTTTTCGGAAGTTCGGATAAAAGGTAGTCTACCTGTATTGTAATGCCATAAATGCTTCTACTGAGATTACATGGATATTCTTCTTTACTAATTATATTTAATTTTAAAACAGAAATATTTCTGCCTTCTCAATCTCCAATGATGGTGGTGGGATGAGGGGTTGAAAGATAAGATTTAAGGACATTTAGTGAAGCAAAAATAACTAAAAGACAACTGTTCATACTCTTAAAAGAAACAAGGTAGGAAAATAACAATACAAGATGTTATTGTTGCTCATGTGAACTAGTTGAATAGCACCCATAATATAGGTTCAGTTATTGAGTTGTGACCATGATTTGAGTCCTATTTGTGGCATTGTAGGAATCGTCAGATCCCTAGCTGAAATACTGAGGTCGAGTCAGTCCGATAATTAAACGAAGTTTAATGTAAACTAAAGAACAAACAATGGAATGCAGGAGAAACAATCAACAGGTCTTTTCTTAAGGCTGGCTTCATGACGTCTAACCTGAGAACCTCCCAGCCTGACGTCATGACGTCATCACGTTTCCCGCCGTTCGGGACGTCACGTGACCAACGTGATGACGTCATCGCGCTGGTTCTGGAACTTACCGAGAACGGGTTATTTACAAACAGTAAACAAACATAGGTGCTGTAGCACTCTGTTAAAGGCAGTTATATAGTACAGGAGTCCCTTGGTGGCTTTGCCACAGCATGATAAATTCTTACAGGATTTCCTCAGAAGCCCTTTAAGGTATTGGGACAGTGAAGCGTTACAACTCTAATAAGGACATTGTAGATTGCTACGTAATTTGAAATGGAACTTGGATTACTGTTCCCTTAAACTGGATAATTTATAAAGCTATTGAAAACCACAACATTTTAATGCTTTGTGATCAACCCAAACAAACATAGCGCTACAATTTCTTACAGAGCTTCTTACAAAGCTGTGGCACTATGCTTTTCAGATCCGAAGAAGCCATTGTTTGAAACTTACAACTCTTTTACTCAGATACAAAACAAATAATGCTGTTCAACCCGTCCATTCAGTTCAAGCTAATTGTTATCTGGAATAGGTTCTGGAGAAAACTGACCAAATCAACAGGTATTTGCAAAGAATACTTTGCTGATAGGGTGAGATGACGAGGGGTGGGAGGAAGCTTGTGTGGAGCATAAACACCGGCACTGACCAGTTGGAGCAAATAGCCCATTTCTGTGCTGTACATTTTATGTAATTCTATGTAATAAACACACAGATGAATTATGAAATCTCCATTTAATTACATAATGTTAAATACAAAATTGCAAGTTTTAAACATGCATGATTAAGAGACGTAGGCCTAGAAATTCAATTAAGCCCGAAAACGGGCGGTGCCACCGCAGGCCGAGGTTAACGGCCACTGATTTAAATGAGTGGAGCACAGAATCTCCCGTGCAACGCGCTCTTTCCAGTAGTAGCATCAGCAGGAGGCCGAAGGTCCCGTCTAAAGGATCAGTGCGGTGTTCTCGGGCAATGTGCTCTTTGGGATAATTTGGTGGTGGTTCCTGGGTATTGCTGGGTCAGGAGGTATCGAGTCCGCTGATGGTCCTTGTAGGGTTGGAGCATTGACCTTTGCGGCACATTAGGAGGCATTTGTTTGTCCACGGCTTCCCTCTTACTTTCTCGGGCATTTCTTTGGGTCTTGTGTGGGGTCCACAAATGGGTACCAGACTGCCTGCACTCCCACCCTCGCTAGCTGCCATAGGTCCACAGATGTTTCACCCAGATGTTTGCTGTGTGGAGGTTTGTGCTCCACCATGGTGCTGGAGGGGGAGGGGGATGGGGATGCACCATCTTGCAGCTAGCAGTGGCAGTGCACTAATCTGCATATCACACGGGGGATTCACTCCCCGGTGAGTGGCTCTTAAAGCACAGGCTCAGATCTGGAGGGACTGTGACTGGAAAAACCACATAAAGACTGTGGCATAGATGTCGTTAAACCATTGCATGAGAAATCAACTGAAATAAACTTTAAAAAAAAGAGAAACATGAACCTCTTGGTCAGGAGTTTACTGGTGTAAATCGTGCAGAAGAGAGTTCAATTAAATGTTTAACAACAGCAGACTTTTGAAGAACTCTTGGTGAGAATATGGTGTTAAGCCTTCTAAAAACAGACTTCCAAACTTTGCATATTATGTTATCAGTTCCTAAACTAGAAAACCCAATGTATAAAATTTAAGGAAATGTAACTTTGATTTTTTCCTGAGATTCTTACAACTGTAATATAGTAGAGTTTATTTTAAAAGTATTTACATCCTGTAATGTTTGGCTGACCAGGTGGGAGAGTTGATGCATCTCATTGGAAGCTGTTTTCACTCCAATTACATAGTCTGTGCTCTCCATAGTTACCTGAGCAGCTGTTTACTGTACTGTTTATAGTTCACCGACGCTTTCTCCCAGCTATACACACTATCAATGGCTGCACGCACAGGCGTGCTTTGGAGAGGGCGGCAAGACGAATGGCGATGTGCGAAATTGATGAGCGTGCATCAATTCAGCGTTGCACCCCGATTGACATCACACTCCGGGTAATTAAAATACTTGCAGCGAGCGCAGAAAACGGCAGTGCGGCCAACCTGCCCACTATGGCAGCTGTCGCATTCTGTGCCAGAAGTTGTGGGGGGTGGGGGGGGAAGTGAGGGTGCTGCGATCTTTTCTTCACAACTGGTCTTAACGGCCGGCGCTAAAGGTTCAAATTTCTAGGCCAAAGTAAGTAAACATGAGGCATGACACAACAAAAATCTTCTAATCACAGACAAGAACTGCATGGATAATAGAGGTGGATTAGGAGGATTTGTTGATTAAATACCAGTGACCTTCATGGGATCCACTTTCGAACAGTTTTGATAACTTGAGATAAAAGACATAACTCAAGTAATTTGATTAAAAGATGGACGTAAACAACATTTGTGCCAAACTTTCTCCTTATCAATGTCAATACTGTAACCTTCTCTAACCATATCCAAATAATAGACACTAATTAAATTAGAGTTTTGTGACAAACAACTCTTACTGAAGGCAGGTGCATGGGTGGATGTGTAGGATTTTTTCGGAATGTTAATCACAGGCACAGAAAAGCCATAGAACCACATTACTGTTCCCTTTCCTTGAGCACATCAATAAAAAACGAACGTGAGATACTTAACCCTTTCAACACGGCTAATTTATCCATGCCAAAACTTTCATTAAAATCCCACAGTGAACTGTTTGTGAAGCAATCATTTGAATGTTGCTTTTTATTTATTTATGTGGTTGAAAGATACACATGATGTCTACGTCACATTGACAAAATAAGATAAATTATTCAAAAGTTGTTTGTCATCCAGTAAACATTCCGTTAAAGCTTTAAATATGGGTCTGTACTAGTAAAAGTTTGTGATAATTGCACTAGGATTTTACGTATATAAAGCTTATCTTGTCAATGAGCCAAGTATTAGAGAATTTTTTAATAATCTAATTAACCTTAAACCTATTTTTTAAAGTCATGAATGGACTGGTACTTCCTTTCGTGACTGAGTAAACCCCAAAATCACACACCTCTTTTCCTATTATAGGATTACAAGTCTCAGACTCATGCCTAAACTAGTTATTATAACACTGTGTTTAATGGGAGAATACGACTGTATGCAGAAAGGATATGTATTAAAAAAATCACGCCATTTTGTGCATCAAAGTCAACAAACACACTACTAGGGTCATAATTAAGAGCTAAAGGGACAATATCTGATTTATGTCGCTCACCATAAGGTTAACATCAGTAAAACAATATTTTATCACCACAGAAACTGTCAGTATTCATGACAAGGCATCCACTGGAAAGTTAAAATCAAAGACTTGGCCTTCCATGATAAAAAAATGCTTCCACCCTTAAAAAACAAGCAAGGACATGCGTGCGGATGTATATGTGCTTTCAAACTGCTTATTAACTTCTCCCACTGCTGAACTTTGCCCAATCACAAAGAGTTTCAATTAAACTGTGTACAGATACTAATGCTCCGTGTAGGTGGCAACAGAAACTTGATAATAGGTTTCAGCACAGTTCTCACACTCTGAAAAGTGCAGTTCTTACAATGGCAAATAAGTGACTTTTACCTGAAACATTTATTGTAAAAAAAATAGGAAACTGAAACTCTTGTAATGATCCATAGATACAAAGAGAACTGGACCATGTCTGATGTCCCACTGAAACTATTTACTTATATTGCTATATAAGAAGGCACTATCGTGATTTCAAGAAAGCAAAAGCTTTGCCAAGTAGCCTGAACAGAAATAAATGACGTGCATTTTCTATACAGGTGATATTTGTTATATCAGATCCTATCAATGTTGTGAAATGTTTTCAATGTGATCTACTCTTTGGAAGATCTGATTTAAAAATATCACACATCTGTACAGCGCACCCATCCTCCAGTCCATTTTTAGAACCTTTTATGTCAGGACTTGAAAATAAAGCTCAGATTGAGTGGTTTGTTTTTCATGAGCTGAAAATGCCAAGCCAGGTTGTGCCGTTACAAATGCGGTTCATTTGCAGTCCGAAGCACTGCTCAATTTTGATCTGCTTATAGTTTGCCATGCCAGAAACAAAAATTGAATTGCAAGGCAACGTGCCATTTTTCAAATGCAAAGATTTGCCCTCAGTTTAAATTATTTATAACTGTTTTGGTAAAATATTTACTAGAAATATTCCAACCTTCATAATGAAAAAGAATTTGTAACAACTTGAGAAACCTGACATTACTTAATGACCAGGTTGCCCGCAGTAACAAGGCCATAGCTGCTGACTGTAACAATTGGCCCAGCTTTTCCTGTGATGGCGAGATTGGTGACCTGCACCGGGTATCTCACCATCTGGCGCACTGATCTCGCCGTCGCTAACTTGCTCCAAATATTGCTGATTTTCAAATTAGAATACGCTGCAGCAAGCATAGCAGGAAGTCGGCCACTCAGCGCCAATCTAAGAGCTGGAGTCATGGCACATTCACCATCCAGAGCCGTGGGAGTTTCAGTAAAAAAGATGTGTAACTTCTTAATTTCCAATTATTTTAAGATTTGAGATTTTTCTCAGTTCCACTGCTGCATGTGATCTATGAATTCAGGTCACTCCAAGCCACTACATTATAAATTATTAGTACTTTAGGAATAACATAATTATTAACTTTTACTTTTACAAATTATGAGGGCATAAAATGAACTAAGCTTGAATTTTCAAACTTACTGTAAAGATCTGGGAATGGAGATCACAAATCTTTGTGGTCAGCAAAGAATTACATAATAACAGGCTGACTTTCCTCAAAGTAGATGGGCTTGAAATGTTTGCTGAGGTATATGTACATCAATTTACTCATATAACTGATTGAAGCAACAGTGATTACTAAGCAAATTAGAGTTATTAGAAAATATATGTTTGCTGTGTTAGCGGCTTTAGTGAGGTTGAGCACGGTGGGAAAACAGAGAAGGGGTCACTTAAATTCTGAAAACCATTTCATAAATTGAAAGGGCCCCGGAGATATAACATGGTGATATTAAAACTAAAAATCCCAGGTGCAGGAGATGGATCCTGAGAGCTCCCAATTACATGCCCAACTGGTCCATGCCGGTGTTTATGCGCGACACGAGCCTCCACCCTATCTTTGCAACAATAATACACTTTTAACAACTGGGAATGTACACCCAATCTTGGAGCAACGAATCACACCTCAGCCAGGTCACCAGCGCCATTATTTTTGTGCTCAAGTTGCAGCGATGTGAAAACTGGATTAAATGCAGGAAAATAGCCATTGATTTTAATGGGGGCGGGGCTATAATAATGACTTTCTGTTTTTGGCAAGGGTAATAGCAGAGCTGCTGAAAAGTTCCAGCAAAATATGGACTGACATAAATAATGGCATAAGTCACTTACTGCACAATTTCCTCGTTCTTTTTTCTCCGCTCAAGGGTCCCTACGACGTGCATGCAAGTCCCCAGGAAAATCTGGGCTATTACTGACAACTTTGCTGCTCAAAGCACCGATTTTAACTCGGAACGGGAATCAGGGGTGCAGGGGCCAAAGCGGGCAACGAACCATTCGCTCCCCAGAGCATGAGGCCTGAGAGATTTTAACTCCCAGGCCTCCTTTGACTCCCAGTCCGCATCAACATAGAACATAAGAACATAAGAAATAGGAGCAGGAGTAGGCCAATCAGCCCCTCGAGCCTGCTCCGTCATTCAATAAGATCATGGCTGATCTGATCCTAACCGCCAATCTACTATCACAGAACCATCTCCTGAATCTAACAGAATTAGACACACGAAATAGGAGCAGGATCAGGCTACACGGCCCCTGGGCCTGCTCCGCTACCCACAGGGCCATGACCGATCCGAACCTAGACTCATGTCCAAATTCCTGCCCGCTCCCCATAACCCTTAATTCCCTTTACTTCTAGGAATCTGTCTATTTCTGTTTTAAATTTATGTAATGATGTAGCTTCTACAGCTTTTTGGGGCAACATATTCCATGGACCTACTACTCTCTGTGAAGTAGTTCCTCCTCATCTCAGTTTTGAAAGAGCAGCCCCTTATTCTAAGACTATGCCCCCTAGTTCTAGTTTCACCCATCATCGGGAACATCCTCCCCGCATCCACCCGATCCAACCCCTTCACAATCTTATATGTTTCAATAAGATCGTCTCTCATTCTTCTGAACTCCAATGAGTAGAGTCCCAATCTACTTAACCTCTCCTCATATGTCCATCCCCTCATCCCCGGGATTAACCGAGTGAACCTTCTTTGTACTGACTCGAGAGCAAGTATGTCCTTTCTTAAGTATGGACACCAAAACTGTACGCAGTATTCCAGGTGCGGTCTCACCAATACCTTGTACAACTGAAGCAATACCTCCCTATTTTTATATTCTATCCCCCTAGCAATGAAAGCCAACATTCCATTGGCCTTCTTAATCACTTGCTGCACCTGCATACTAACCTTTTGAGTTTCGTGCACCAGGACCCCCAGATCCCTTTGTACTTCAGTACTTTCCAGTTTCTTGCCATTAAGATAATAACTTGCTCTACGACTTTTCCTGCCAAAGTGCATAACCTCACACTTTCCAGTATTGTATTCCATCTGCCAAATCTCTGCCCACTTACTTAGCCTGTCTATGTCCCCTTGCAGGTTTTTTATGTCCTCCTCACTCACTACTTTCCCTCCCATCTTAGTATCATCTGCAAACTTTGATATGTTACACTCGGTCCCCTCCTCCAAATCGTTAATATAGATTGTAAAGAGTTGGGGACCCAGCACTGACCCCTGCGGAACACCACTAGTTACTGATTGCCAGTCTGAGAATGAACCATTTATACCAACTCTCTGCCTTCTGTTAGATAGCCAATCCTCTATCCATGCCAGAATATTACCCCCAATCAAATAGTCATCCCTGGAAATAAAACATTTTGTGTTGAAATACAAATTTCTGGGGTCACTCATGACCTTTACAAATTGTATACCTGTAATTATGTAATCTGTGTAATTTATACCCACATTTGATTTTTAATCTTTATGTAATACTTATTCTAATTTTAATAAACAGAGTACCTACTGCAAAACTGAATACTTTTTTTATATTTCAGAAGAATACCATAAAAACTCAAATCTAAAGATCTTCCTCACTTGCTTTAATAAATATAGTATTCCCATTTGAATGATCATCTAAGATAATAATGTAATCTGGTTAAATATTTACAGAAAATAAAAAACCTAATAAAAGCATTATATTGTTGCTTTGTTTCATTTTCACATTTAAGTATCTCAGCTTTGTTTGATTCCTTTGGATTTGTAATTGTGTTCGTCCCCAACTGTGATTTTTTAGTATTTATCCCGTAACTCTAATAATGTCATCCATCAACATGATGACTGCACTGAATCTGGTACAGTGCAAAAACTGCCAGACAAATAATTATTTTAAATCAATGGTATTAGATAAATGTAGAAATGCTTCTTATCAAAGTAAGACAAGATCACTACTGCAATCTAAATCACATTTATTTAGCAACAAATTCCTTTTGTTCTGCACTATCTTCATAGATTATTTTGTAAGCATAGAAGGATGAAATGGCCACCTCAGAGTTTTACTGACATTTATCAGTGATTCAGCTTTCCATAAAACTATGCTTATAATAATAATTACACAATACATACATGAAAATCCACCACAGTTAAATCGAGTTCTTGCCATGGGGGTTCTAGTCGTGTAACTTGTAAGGATCTATAAATTAGCACATCAGAAGTAGATACACTGCAATCCCCTCAGCAATACATCTGACATGTCTCAAACATTGTCCTTCAAAGAAATAAAAAGTGGAATAAGGCCAGGCTTGTTGCTATTTGTTTTCATTTATGGTTGAAATAATCATAGCAACAGTGCTAAATTTTGACTTCTCCAAACGATGTGGGGCCACAAAGAATATAATTTATGGCATTGCTACATTACTTAGTGCCATTTTGAGAAGTTACATTTCTTTTTGGCAGGTGGGGGTGGTAGGGGGTGGGGGGGAGGGGAAGCGGGGGAATGGCTGGCAACCATTCACCTGCTCTTTTGCTCTAACTTTCCTTCAGCTGCAATTGTCCATTTTTCATGTTTTTGAAAGGGAAGAGCGGCTAATAGCTTTAGTACAAAACCATAAATAATAGAGAAAATCTGGGTTCAGCAACAGATCAACATCAATGGGAATACACCGCCAACAAATCATTTACAAGCAGTTTCAATACGCACATTAATGAGACAATTTTATGAGACCGCACAGCTGGAAGGGAGCCTCACCTGCCGGCAGTCCAATTCAGAGATTCAGATGAGCACTGCCCACAAATTTCTCTCCGTTAAAATGAATAGTCAGAAAATCATGTGCAGTCCAAGTTTCTGATTCACACTTCCAGTGGGCAAGGTTCCACGTTGGCAACACCGACTTTATAAAGTTCCCCCCCAGAGTGAAAAGTAACATATTACAAGAGAATGTTTTGAGAATATGCTTTGCTTTTTGCTCCTACAAATAAGACATCACAAAACAGGCTGAGAAAAATGACCAAAGTGTTGGTAGGTCACCCCAGTTACATGTTAGCCTGGTTTAAGCAAAGATTTGTCTCCCCTGATCTAATGCACACAACAGAATTCCACTGATAAAAGTAATTTAAGCATTCAAAAAATAAAACTTGGTTGTTTAAAATAACTTTGTTTACTAAATGCATGAATTAATGAGAAGTAACTCTGGATCACGGTGCAATCATGGACGTAACTTCACTTGCACATGGAGACTGTATATTCAGCATCTTCTTCAGTGATTATAGGTGGAGAGCTTGAGCTGATGATTTAATTAACATGATTGCTATGATGCATAGTACACCACCGATCAGACAATCTCTCATACTTTCCTAGACTTTCCCTGAGGCAGCAGTTTCACTACAGAAAGTGGAGTGTGACTTCAGCCCAACTCTGAATTTATGCTACAACTTCTTTATATTGAAACAAACCACCGTTGTTACATTTGTAGTGACGTGAGCCTCAAACAGTTACTGACAATGTCAGGTCATGTGTCAAAAAAAGGATAGGAAACCAGTTACTAGATCATTACTAGAACCCTACGCATGAATTTAGTAAAGATCAGAACTGCTGGCAACATGCTAAGCAGAAGAATGGCACAGTTGTTGTTGATGAACCTGTGACATAAATGAAGCATTTATTCTAAGACATATCAGTATTGACTTCTTACTTTCTTTCTATCACTGGCACACAAAGGGTTAAAGGCAGCTTCATTTATAGAAAAAAAAGTGCTAACTTATTTGGAGACAATTGTTGCAGAATTAGTTGTTTGTCTGAAGGGGGTAATTGTAACTGAACCCACCCAGCGGGAAATTGATGGGATGGGATCAGCTGCCCGTTTTACACCCCATCCAATTTTACTTTCCATTAACCCCCACAATTGTCCCCAGTGGTGGAGGCAAGCCAATCAGTTCAAATACAAACACCTTATGGGATTGGCTCAATTATGTATTTGACTGGCGGCTCTTTCTGAGTTTAACACAGTAATTTAAATATGTTTGGTCATTTTTAAAATAGAAATTCAAAGTGGAGAATTCTTCTGAAGCCTTCAGAGATAATCAGATAGCTTCTGTGGACAGTGAGAAAAATAGAACTGCCGGTTAAGAATATTGTGTACTTTATAGTTTAGCGCAGTGGTCGTGACTATTTTCTTTCTATTTAAGGAGTTAGTTAATCTTAATTAATGCTGTAAAACTCAGTGTGCCACCGCTACTGTTCACTTCTTATTTTACAATTTAATCAATTTATTTGGTAGTTAAAGCCTAATTCACAGTCTAGTGAAGTGTTATTTAGTTACATTCCAAAGTTGAGGAAAATCACGTGAAGACATGTTGATTATACTCCATGGTCCTGAAATTCCACAGGGTTCCAAAGGTCTCCTACCGGAGATACAGAATTGTGGAGACCCAGTTATCAGGTGTGGGCCGTTTTTGCCAGTTTCTGACTTGACTCGTAAGGGGTGGAAATTCTGTCTGCACGTTACCAGGTAAGTGATTGGCTAAAGATGGGGCCAGGGACAAGGACTTCCTAACTACTGAGCCTCAGTTGGGACCCAGTGTTACAACGGCAGCTGGTATGAGAATGATGAGGCATAGAGGCCTCCACAAAGGTGCATGTGGCCTTAATGGTGGGTCCAGGCCTGGCAAGAACTGGGTGGTATTTTTTTAACTCCTGATTGGCCCCTTTGCTCAGAGCTGAATGGAGTGATGGCATGGTTTGGAGTAGATCTTAGTTTACCAGTGCATGGAGTGAGCAGGCACCAAAGATGCACCCCAAGTCGGCACTTGTGCCCACCTGCCCAGGCAAATGAAGTACCTTCCACTGACCCATCAAACTTCAGTGGGGTCTGTAGTGTATGTAACCATTCTACCTTTAAGAGAACTATTGTATGTAACCGTCCACCTTTAAGAGAACTATTTTAGGTGTTGCACTACTTTATGTTGGCTGATGTATACTGTAATACCGGTAGTGACCACACCGGTATATAAGTGCTGTGGCAGAATTTATTGGGCAGATTCGCCCTGACCTTCGAATAGTAAAGTCCTGTTTTAAGTTACTCTGGTAGTCTGTGTATTAATTAACTAAACAACTCACAGACTTTACAGTGGCGACGAGTCCGATCGTACCCTGCGGCAACAATACTTCCGAAGCAGTTAACGAGCGTCGAGAAGAGGCAACCGCCCTCGTCGTTCTGCTGGGAGAAAAACTCGAGGCTGCAGAACTAGAAAGGAAGAAGAAGTTAGAGACAAAGACTTCCATCAGCAACAGGCACTGACTGTCCCTTCTGCCACGGTGAGGAGTGAGCCGATCAGCACGAGAAGCAAGGCGGCCACGGTGACTGTGAGTAAGAGAAAGTAAAAAGAATAACCGGAGGATAAGGGCGGTGCACTCGACCACGGTCGAGGGGGAAAGGAGCCGGACAGAAGTCGGGTCCAGAGGCGCTGAGACTGGGGCAGCGTGGAGCAAGGAAGCCGCGGTACAGACAGGCCGGGGGACGCAACGGCGTCGTGAGACAGCTAGACCGCGACCGGCGAAAAAGGCCGGGCAGCGACCGAAGCCACGAAGCGCTGCGACCGGGAGCGTAGGCGCAGGAAGAGATAAACTCAGCCGCAGCCGGGGAGGGAAGCACCGGACTGCGAGAGGGCTGGGAGGCGCGATTGGGAGCCGAGTGAGCGGGAGAGGCAGAGCCGACCAAGGGGGAACTGAGCGAGAGCCAGTCCAGCGGCTGAAACTGTTCTCCGTCAACGGGGTGTACCCAGCGCCGGTAGAGCCGAGCGAGCGGGAGAGAGACAGAGCCCGAGCAAGGGGAACCGAGCGAGAGCCAGCCCAGCGGCTGAAACTGTTCGCCGTCGACGGGGTGTACCCAGCGCCGGTTGCCCTGCCGAGAAAAGGGAAAGCACTGAAGTCGACGCGCAGGCTGTGAACCTGAAAGCCAGCGGCCGTCGCCCGTGGGGAAAGTGTACCCCTCCCGCTAGGGAGGAAACGCGGGAAGCCGCCATTAGGCGGGGAAGAAGACAGAAGCGGGAAACCGCCATTGAAGTGGGCGGGGAGGGAAGATAAGCACGGGAAACCGCCATTTTCGCGGGAACCGCCATCTTGGAAAAATAAATAAAAGAAAATTTAAAGAAATAATTCGTGGTGTTATCAGGAAGAGAGGAAGATGCCTAAGCGTGGTAACATCAATGATTTTAATTCCGAGGTAGAAGACTGGGCCACGTATGTGGAACGCATTGAGATCTATTGTGAGGCCAATAAAATAGAAGAAGATGACAAAGCTATAACCTTGCTAAACTCGATGGGCGCGAAGACATACGGGCTCTTGAAGCATCCACTAGCACCAGCTAAACCGGCGGATCAGACTTTCGATGATATTGTGACTGTTCTGAAGGATCACTTGAACCCCACACCGTTGATGTTGGCGGAACGATTCAAATTCTATGCGAGAACGCAAAGGAAAGACGAAAGCAACGCAGAATACTTGGTCGAACTACGTAGACTAGCGAAACACTGCCAGTTTGGAGGGAATCTGACAGAGGCATTGCGAGACAAGTTCGTGTGCGGGTTGTCAAAGGAAGGAACGCAAAAGCGACTACTTGAAGAGAATGACCTTACACTTGACAGGGCTGTCCTTATTGCAGCATCGCACGAAGCCGCAGCGAAGGGAACTGCAGAAATGCAGCTAAAGGCAGCGGCACTCAGTGTGGATCAAATTACCTCGAGTACAACAAAATGCTATCGTTGTGGGAAGACAACACATGACCAGAACCAATGCTGGTTTAAGAACCAGGAATGTAGGAAATGTGGCAAACTGGGTCACATAGCTAAGGTATGCCGGTCAGGGAAGAAGACCAACAACCAAAGGAAGCCATCACAGGAAAAGTACAACAAGGTACACAAGGTGGCTGAGAAGAGTTCAGACGAACAGAATTCGGACTCAGACCCAAACGGCCAGGAGCTGGGCAGTCTGAGAATTCACAATGTGAGTAAGGAAGCTGACCTACAAACTATCTGGGTCATGCTAAAAATAGCTGGAGTCCAAGTGAAAATGGAGTTGGACACTGGATCAGCTCTATCAGTCATAAATCGAAGGGATTACCACCGGCTATTCTCACATATACCCTTAAGAGATACTAAGTTCGTATTGCAGACATACACGGGGCATAAAGTATACCCCATGGGGAAGATAAGAGTCAAGGTGAGAGATGGGGGTAAAGAACACCCAAGAATGAACTTATACGTACTACCTGAGGGAGGACCACCACTTCTGGGACGGGAGTGGATCAAGAAAATAGACATGGAATGGCACTATCTAAAAGCCATAACGAGTGAGGACTCGGTGCAGACAATCAGCTCAGATTCTGAAACGGATGACGATAAGACCAACCCAAATATGAAAGACAAGGCTAAAATGGACTTGCCGACTAAGGTTGGAAGAACGAAGGCATGCATAAAGGCTTTTGCTCCAGAGAAGAACAAAGTTTCAGAACAGAACTCCACCGAACAACGATAACATAGTTTGACAGAGAATTCTGAGTCTGTTCAGTTTACGGACATATCCATGACTGACGAACACCGAGCTCGGACTCAACTTTATTTCAAATTACGACAGCAAGTAGAACAAGTGAGTTACCGTCTCGAACAAGAGATGAAAACAATGAAAAAGTTCTATGACACCGAATGGGAGAATCTGGAAAGACAACAGAAGCAGCTAGCTCAAGCAGAGAGCGACCATAGAGCCATTGTGACCAATTACCGATCACATCTCCCTTATGCTGTTCAGGAGTTAGAATATTTGCAGGAAGGAGCAAATGAAGAGGAATCTTCAGGAAGCCAGGATTTTATTCCCGTTCTTCTCTACGACTCCTTACAAGCAGAGTTTGAGAAGTTGAAGGAACAGTATGAACAGGCCCAGGCTACAATCCTGGAGGGGATTAACTCGGCAACCTCCGAAAAGCTAGTTTCAGTAGAAGCATATGAGCAACTAAAGGTTGAACATGAGCAAGAAGTCCAAAGGCTGCAGGAAATTCTTGATGAGCTCAAGGCCAAGACAGACTCATCGGTAGAAGTTCCATCCATAGATGAGAAATTAGAGGTGAAAGACATGGCAGAACATGAAAGACAAGATGTCCAAGAACTCATAAAAATATTGAAGGAAACCCAAGACAAATATGAGGCAGCAATGACCGAGGTTCAACAACTTGAAGAACAGATTCAACTGGGAATCCTTTCAGTGGAAGAAAAGGAAACTGTAAGAAACACAGAGACTGTAAGAATGGGCCCTGAACATGAGCTAGAGAGCATCAAGGTGCAACTTCTCCGAGTGCTGAAAGCCAAAGTACAAGAGGAAAAGAAGGTGAAAGCATTGGAGGAAAAGGTGGATGAAATGGAGAAGACTCTGATCCACAGTGTTCCCGTGGAAGAGTTAACGGTCAGCCAACTCCTTCATATGCTGAGGGACAAGACTCTGCAATGGGAACAATCTGAACACGAGCTTCAATCTTCAAAGGGAAGGAGTTCGGAGCTCTCAAAAGTTATGGAAATAGCTGAGGTTGCAACACAGATTTTACTGGGATGCCAAAAGTACGCTGAATCACGTCTATGTGAACAACAGAATGTTGAAACAGCTGCTCCAGTAGAAGGATTGAATAGCCCGATCAATCAATCCCCGATGGAAGGGGAAGTATTGAAATCACAAATGAGGTCATTAGTGAAGGATTTGCAGGAAACCCAGGAAGAGCGGGATGAATATGAACGCATGAAGAAGTCTCTTCAGGAAAGATGTCTAGGGAGGGAACAACAGTCGGCTAACGTCCAGTTGGGTAAGGAAGAAGTAGCAGGCCCTCTCGCTAGACTAGTTCAGGACGACACCGAATATTACCATGACCTGTTGAGTGACACGGAATATTACGAGGACTTGGTCTGCCCAGCTTGTGATGAAAACTCCCAAAGTGCAGAAATCAGGATGAAGCACTTAAAGTCTAATGAACATAGGGAGATGGTGGCGCTACAGCTGGCAGCTGATAAGGGAGCCCCGAGAGTCTCCAAGAAGCAGAAAAGGAAAAGACGAAGCAGAAAATAATGACCATCTGAACCATTATCACCTCTACCAGACCACGCACGTGCTCCCTCCAAATGGAGCCAAATCAGTTGGAAGTAGAAAAACTTCCCAAGGAATCCAATGGTTTTTAAAAGTCAGCAATGCTGGTTCAGAAGTGATGGAAGTTCAAGCTGTTAAGTTTAGGGAAGGGCTATTGGATGAGTCACTCCAGCAACGTGAACCGACTACACCATCGGGAACTGCTACACCACGGAGGCGTTGTCCGGACTGAGTTAAGAAGCACAGGAGATGCCTCCACAGAGACTAAATCTGTGAACTGTTTTCCACAGAGACTGAAATTGTGAACTGTTTTCCACAGAGACTATATCTGTGAATTGTTTTACATGAAGTTGAATACATGTATGTTTAATGGAGAATAAGTATGTTGTAAGCTAAAAGAGGAGGATTGTAGTGTATGTAACCGTTCTACCTTTAAGAGAACTATTGTATGTAACCGTCCACCTTTAAGAGAACTATTTTAGGTGTTGCACTACTTTATGTTGGCTGATGTATACTGTAATACCGGTAGTGACCACACCGGTATATAAGTGCTGTGGCAGAATTTATTGGGCAGATTCGCCCTGACCTTCGAATAGTAAAGTCCTGTTTTAAGTTACTCTGGTAGTCTGTGTATTAATTAACTAAACAACTCACAGACTTTACAGGGTCAGTGTTGGAGGGCACCGGCGGGCGTGATTGCTGGGATCTCAGCCTGTGGAATTTCAAGGCCGGTAAACCAAAATAAAGTGTTCAGCATTCTCTGTTTGACTCCTGGTAATATCATAAATTTACTTTGATATCCAGACAACTGATAGCGCCCTCTATGTCAAAGGGACAAGGTTTGCCTACAGGAGTAGTCTGAGACACTGAACCCCCAAAAATATCGAGAGTAAAATCCTTCAAAATATAGCAGAATCTATGGATTTTCCCAGTGGAGGCGGGTTCGCGTCGGGTGCACTGTTTGGCGGGTTCCAGTCCCGCTGCCGGTTTCAGCCGCACTGAGATAACGATTTTCACTTAACTGGGCTTATTAAGCCCACCGTGCATGTTACCCGGCCCAATCAGTGGATTCGGGTCTGCTGCTCACCCCTGCTGACGTCTTCGATTCAGCTGCATTTAAGGGGCCCATGCAGCCTTTGGGTTTTAGTAACTTTCTGATGCTCCTGAGTGCTATTCTTTGCAAGATGACTACTCCAAGAACAAAGGCTTCTCCTCGCTTTGATGCTGACTCCCTCCACGCTCTTGTGGAGGGAGTAAGAGGGCGCAAGGAGGTTCTGTTCCTCTCGATGGCCGGAGGAAGCCTCCTCAGCACACAAAGGCAGCCTGGCTGCAAATTGCTGAGGAGGTGAGCGCCAGGTCTTTGTGTGCACGCACCTGCCTGGGTTCAGTGCAGGAAAAGGTTCAATGATCTGTTACACTCAGCAAAAGTGAGTATAACATCACACTTACCTTCAATCTGCTCTCCATCTCTTCTCATCACCAGCACTCTGCATTGTCAACCCGCTCCTGTACATCCCACTTTACCCTTACATCCCTTGCACCCTTAACCATCCCTCTCTCTCTATGTACAGAATCACTTCACCATTCTACTATGCACCCCTCACACTCACTATCACTGTTATGCAATGACAACAACTAACAATGCACAGGGAGGGCCCTTGGTATTGGAACCTCACTCTGTCTTCCTCTAAACATCTATGCTATGGCTTCTCTACATTCAACATTCTCGCTCAAGCTTCGCTTGTGTTCCTCATTGGAGGAAAAGAGAGCCCACAATAACAGAGAGAGGGGGAGGACAGGAGGTGGCCCACCTTCCATGGCGCATTTAACTAATGCTGAGGAGGCTGCTATCGAGATCGTTGGAGGTGCAGAGGAGCTGGAAGTGGGGGATAGAGAGACGGGCGCAGTAGAGCAAGCTGGTGACAGAATAGATTTGCAACCCTCTCAGTTAGGTTTCATGAGTGACTGATATGGCATCTAATGTTCATACAGATTGAGTTTTGATCATCTGCACAATGGGATGTGTCTGGTACCTAAATATCAAATGTCTAACTCATGCCTTTACTCCTCCACAGGACCATTGAGAGCCCCCCTCCCCACTGTCCAGGAGGAAGAGCCGGACAACTCCTCAGAGGAACCTGCAGCCTCTGAGGGAGCAGCGTCAACAGAAATGAGCACAACCAGCACCAGCACAGAGACACACACCTCGGTGGGTCATTTGCGAGATAGATTAGTGTTGTCACCTGGTGTATCACAGCTCACAAGTGAGCATCAGCAGATGGTGGAGACATGGACAGCAGAGGAGAGTCCTCATCAGAGGGCACTGGACGCTCCTTGCTCCGCTCAGCTGCATGTGGACGCTGTGCCTCTGGGGCCATCCAGAAAGAGAGCGGTGCTAGAGCTTCAGGAACAAGTGCAGGAGGCTCTGACAGGGTTTGCAACCATGGTGACCGCGAGTGTGCAGAGAATGGAGGAGTCTATGTCAAACTTGAGCAATGCCGTGGTGCACGCAATGGCGAATGTAGGTGCCGCCATGGAAAGGATGGTAACCTCCATGGAGGACATAAATCGCTAGACACAGCAGAACATGGTAACACTTCTAAATAGATGGTCATCTCTGAAGGATAGATGGGCATTTATTGAGGAGAGAAACCAGAGGTTCATGGATGTCCCCATTATGAGGAATGTCAGCACAGAAATAGATCCTCATGGCCCCACTGATGTGCAGCAAGGTGCTCTCCAGCTACTTGCTAGCAGTGAAGTGCGGGCGAGCCATGTCGGTGGTCGACAACAAGGAAGTGTGGGCTCCTCTCCAACCCTCACACTCCCATGCCACTGCGGAGCCCTCGGTCAGAGCCCCAGATTCCTCACCCAACTGAGATGGGCGTCTCAGCCTCTGCACAGCCACAGGAGGAGCAGACTCTGGAGGAGCCCTCCCAGGCTCCCAAACCCAGAGGACGCCCGCCAAAGGCGTCTAAGCAGGCGCAGCAGAGAAGTGAGCAAGGTGCCTCTACATCTGCTGAAGCCACAGGGGAAGCACCACATAGAAGCACGCATAAGAGAAAGTTAACACACAAATAGTCACAAGGGTAGTCACTTGGATGTTTTGATATAATACAAAGTTACGTTTGTCATCGTTATTTCAATTGTATTAAAGAAATGCAATGTCAAAGGTTCAAAGAGTTGGCCTATATGTGCTCAGAAATGGAAGCTGCACAGTGAGGGGTCAGGGTGCCTTTCATCTGCCGTGATGGTGGGGAGAGTGATAGGAATGCTCAGTTCATTGTACAGATGCTGTATGGTGTGTAATGAAGGCCGTGCAAACGCTCATATCCATGTGCCAGCCATGTGTCTTTGCTGCGTATAGTTATGCGAATCTGGCATGGATTAGTGTATCCCTTGCCTCACGGCCAGCAATGTGTTCGCATGCTGGTGGCACTGGCACATCCGACTCCGCAAGGTCCTCCTCCTTCTCCTCTTCTGAAGAGGCTGTGCGCTGAGCCACCTGTTCCTCAGGGAGCGGTAAGCCACGCTGCTGTGTGATGTTGTGCAGGACACAGCAGACCACGATGATTCTGGCTGGTGCGTACTGTAGGGCTCCACCAGATCTATCCAGGCATCTGAAGCGCATTTTGAGCAAACCGATGGTTTGCTCTATGATGCTTCTGGTGGAAATGTGGCTCTCATTGTAACGCTCCTCAGCTTCGTTTGATGGCCTCCTCATCGGTGTCATTAGCCATGTCTTCAGGGGATAGCCCTTGTCTCCAAGGAGCCATCCGGAAAGTTGGGTTGGCGGATTGAAGAGCTGAGGCACATTGGACTGCCGCAGGATGAATGAGTCATGGCAACTGCTAGGGTACTTGGCGCAACATGCATAATGTTCTTCCTGTGGTTACACACTAGCTGGACATTAAGAAGTGGAAGCCCTTGCGGTTCACAAATACAATTGGGTTGTGATGCGGTGCCCTAATGTCCAAATGTGTGCAGTCTACGATGCCCTGCACCCTTGGGAAGCCTGCCATATTTGCAAAGCCAACTGCACGTATGGTAACACTTGCTTCACCTGTGGAGAAGTGGATGTAATTGTGTAACTTGGCAAACAGGGCATTAGTAACCTGCGTGTTGCAACTGTGTGCGGCCAACTGGGAAATGCCGCTGATGTCTGCTGCTGATCCCTGGAAGGACCCTGAAGCAAATAAGTTTATTGCAGTGGTGACTTTGACGGCCACTGGTAAGGAGTGTCCACCCACTCCTCTGGGCTCCAGGTGTTGGTGCAGCATTGCGCAGATGTCAGCGACTACCTCTCACGAAAGTCTCAGCCTCCTTTGGCACTGATGCTCACTCATGTTGAGGAAGCTCATCCTCGGCCTGTAAACCCTGTGTTGGGGGTATCTCCTGCAGTGAGGTGCAGCCCTGTGCTGATGTCCTCTGCCCTGTGCAGCATCAGGTGGGTGAGGAGGAGGTTGGTTCTCCTGTTGTTGCTGCAGCTGTTGTGCCTGGTTCTGCTGCTGCAGCGGCTGCTTTTGCTCTGATTCTGAGGACCAGGATGAGAGGATATAAATGGTTCCCATTCCACTGGTATATATGTCAGTTGAGGAAGAGATGTTATAAGCGCTCAGTCAATGTGGGGAGAGGGTTTTCCAATGAGGTCACAGTGCATATGGATCTCAGAATAAACATTTACAACCTCAAAACAACTGGAAAATGTGTTCCAAAACCTCAAAACAGAAAGTTCTGGCATCTGAAAATGAATCACGTTACAGGTCAGCTTTTATGCTGCAGGAGCAGCTGTCAACAATTCAGCGCGTTGCTGAACCCGGCACAATCAGCTGGCATGTTTGTAGAATGACGTGGAACATGCTGAAAATGTTGCAAAATGGAAAAAGCCTCTCAAAATAGGATTAGCCAGGCAGTTAACAAGCTGTTAACTGCCTTAAGTGGCTTTCCCGCCGCTTGGTGTCGGGTCTGATCCGGACTCGCAGACCCGACACTTTGTAAAGTTGCGTGGAGGCGGGATGGTGGCAGGTTCACTACCCGCCATCAATCATTTTGATTTTAACTCCGGACCCGCCTTCAAACCCGCTCTCTGAGCGCCGGCAAAATCGCGACGGATATAACAAGAAAAGAGCTAAAAATGGTGTGAGGCAGCGAACCCAAACTTGATTTAGGTGAAGTGCAGACTTCCCTGAGCAATGTCCAGTGGGTGTGAGAAAGATGTCAGGTGATACTATTGTAAGATTTGCAAAATTTCTACATTTTCCCAAAGGTTATTAGTAAGAAAAGGGACCCTGCATGGACATTTTAATGAAAAAAAGGGTACCCAAAATGGCGTCCGCACCTCGTGGCAGAAAGCCTGTGAGATTTTTAAAACTTGGACTCTGCGGCACAGGCAGTTCATGGAGAAATCAAAACCAAAGCTGCAGTTTCTGTGAAGAGAGACTTTGCATTTGTAAAACCAAACAGAACTTTGAATTATGTATTAGATCAAATTGGAGACAAATTTAAACCCAGTTAGGCCTATAGTTAAGGCCATCAAGCAGTTTGCATATATAATCGGCAACAGATTAAGGAAGCCATCGAGGCTGGACAGGCCCAACAAGGTGCATTCATGACAAAACAAGCCAATTATCGGGCCGGTAGATGTGATTACCGGCCATCTAAAAACAGTTAGAGTAGATTGCCACCGTTATTTAAAATAGCCCGCCAAAATTAAGACAAAGAACTAACCTGATTTGGCGCGCAGATAAGAGCCATCCAAAGAAGTATAATTGTAGGCCCACCAGCAACCTTCTCGTGCTCTGCTCTCAGCCTTGCTCCAGCTCCGGCCCCTCGCCCTCGTGGCTGCTGCTCTTTCCCTGTCCTGCGCTTACCCCCTGGCCTTTGCCCGTGCCTTTTCCCCACTCCATCCGGACTCGCCCAGGCACTGCATCGGGCGGACATGGACAATTCAGGCCAAGCGAGGCGGGACGCGACGAGGCGAGGGGGAGACGAAGTGAAGAAGACGACGGAGAAGACGAACTGAGGAAGACGACTGAAGACAGGTTTCGAATCATCGGGCCTTCAGTCTCAGCTGACCTGCGACTATCTTCATGCAAACTCAAACTGTCGGCCGAGGAAGAGAAACTGCCATCCCTGCAAGGTAAAGTACCCAAGCAGAGACTTTAACTTTGGGGTACTTGTACCTGGACAACGCCCTTGCAGCACCCGGAGACCACGTGATAACGGCAGGCTCCAGAGAGCACCAAGAGCGAACCCCGAACCCCACCGCTGTTTCGAGTTCAGCAGACCCCTTTTGATTGGTGAGCATGAAGTTCTGACCCCTCATAGCTTAATCTAGTTAGGTATAGTGGGTGGGATAAGGATAAGGGGATTGTTAAGATAGTTGTTTTCCCTCGATGTGCCGTGTGTTCCCCATTCCCTGTATAAGTACAGTTATTCTTTTGTATTTTGCCTGTAGAAGTGTATACTGGTAACTTTTTCATAAGATTGTATTAATTTCCTCTTCAATAAAAATCTTGGTTTTGCTTACATCCAACCACCTGTCTACTCGAGTCTTTTCTGTATCGCCGCCTTGTACCTAAATCCGGTGTCTAGAACCCAGGGGCATGGGAGCGATTCGAACCGCTCATAAACAGTCAGAGGCATAACTGACTGGGTGTACGCGCCACCACACACCACCCCCTACACTATGAACAAAATCAGCAATATTTATAGATCATTGAAAATCACAGAGGAGCTGTTCATAAGCATTAACTGTATAATATGTTTGGTTATTTAATTAATTATAGATGATTCCAACGAAGGATGACATATACACAGATTGTTAACCATCGTATACCTATTTCCAAATACACCAGTCTATCAGTCCAGTAGTTATTAACCAGATTAAATCATATCTCTTTTTATAGTTATCAGGCTATCAGCGTATCACGTTCTCTCTCAAATGAATGAACATGTCACCTTAAGTCACCTTAAAATCAGTTATAGCTAAACACTAATGAGGCTTTGGAGACACTGCTGCAAATCAAATACTCCACCTCTGGAACATCTGTATTATAGAAATTTGCCCTTTAATGCCTTATGATTTGTTATGAAGCAATTTAGCCCAGGAAATTTGTCTTTGGCTCTCAAAGCAGACATTGAAACTATCATTTAACTTAACATAGCTGTTAGCAAAACCTTTGGCAGGAAATGCTAATAAATTTCTACGTCTCTTTGAACCTTTCGAGTGTGGTCATAGAATGTGGTTGCAAAACTGCAAAACTCATAGTGGCCTTAATAAACCTGTCCCTAAATAGGCTGTCTCACTACATTGAATTCTGTTCTTATATTTTGTTACATTTTAGTAAAACAAATTGAAATTCATAATTAAATTGCATTCTATGAATACGAGCAACATGTTTACTGCTTAATATTTAAAGATGTTTAAACATGTGCCCAAATAATATTGTAAAAATAAAACAGGTGTAATTTTAAATCAGTCAGTCCTAGTGCTACAAGCAGAGAACCTATGATTGGGGAAATTAATGGGTTGACCGTATGAATGGATGGGCTCATGAACCACATCTCATCTACTTAGCAACACCATGCTCAACGAATATTCTATATTCTATTGGTGCCATGTCTTTTTCCTTTGTTTAAGAGGTTTTTGCAGAATGTGGGATACAGAATTGTATACCCATGTAGCTAAAAACCATGTGGAATGATTTTATGACAATAAAGAATTTATTCTGTATCTGTGGGATAATAAAACCAGGACTACTTTGTCCCTCAAATATAAAAGGACTGCTGTAAATCTGCCATTAATAGGTACTTCACGATAATACAATGTTTACAAAATGTTGCACAGAATTAAAACAAGAGTTACTTTTAATTCCATACAGCTGCTGAAAAAGAGTTTGGAGTGGTTATTTGAATGACTTATGTTTATATGTGAAGTTGTAGAGATACAATTCCATGTCAACTCTGTAACTCGCCGGTGAAGATGAAATGTCCCCAATTTTTTCAGTTCTCAAAACTGATAGAAAATAAGCCAAACTACATCTAAAATTTGGGCTAACCCAGTTCTACTGCACCTTGAAAGGAATTAAATTACATCCAGGTGTCACGCTTCTGCGGAAATGTTCAATACCATATTTGCTGAATAGACAGCTGAAATTCAAAAGTTCAATCTCCAAAAATACATTGAAATGTAACACCCCAACTGGCTGAATCATGAATACACACAAGGAAATTAAATATCTCCCTCAAAACTTCAAAACTTTGATCTGGGAAAGATAATAGCCTGATAGCACAGCAACTCATGTTCTCAAAGTCCTATCTGATGAACTCGCTGCTTACTTTACACATCTATTTGTACTTTCACTGCAACCCAGTGGAAAGCAATATATGTTGGGTCTTACAAGAAAAGGATCAAAGACTCAAGAATAAATGACCAGTATACCTACTGCCAATCTTGTCAAAGATCACAGTAAATGAAAAGTTGCAGCAGTCGATTACATTTTCACTAGAGAATGGCAACTTGCCCTTATTGCAAAGTTGTTGTGTACCACTGCAGCCGTTGAATTTGATATTAGACTTATTTACAGGATGTAAATATTTGATCATGATGGGTTTTTTTTTAACCATAGCAGCTGTCCATCAGGAAAGCATGACACAACTTTATTCCCAGTCATCACCAAATACCTGATGGCTGCTGTAAAATTGATTATTTTACTGATGACATCTCCCATATTCTTAGAATCAATACCGCTTCTGAAAACCAAGCAGTGACTGAATCAGCGCAGGCAAGTGCAGACAGAATCGAAGAGTTGTTCAACAAATGATGTAATGGCCCAGTAATTCCGTTCCAAACGCGTGAGTACGGTTGGGGTACTCACGCGTCTGGCCGGAGGAAATGCCGGTTTTCAGCATGCACAGCGCATGCGGGGAAAACCGGCATTTCCCGTCCTCTGAACGAAGGGGTTCAGAGGCACAGCGCGTGCGACTGCACAGGCAGCGCGTGCGCAGTGAACTTCGTCGATTTCATTCATGGATTCAGTGAGGTTAAGTCCTTACAACTTACACATGAAAAAAGCATGAGTAAAGTTGCTCCAGAGGCTGCGGAGGAAGATATATTTTATCGTGGAGCTTCTGAAAGGCAATATTTTTGTTTGGGAAAGGGAGGAAAGTTATTTTAAGAAATGATGAGGTAAGTTTTAAAGTTTAATTTTTTTTTTAAACGGGTTTTCAGTACTGTAGGTAGAAGGAGCAATTGTGGCTGTGTGAATTGAATTTGCTGTGTTTATTAAATGTGAAAATGACTGTTCTAAAATGAATAATGTAACATTTCCAACATTTTTAAGAAAGAAACTTTTCATCAGTAACTAATTATGTATGTATGTCCATATATATTCCTTTACGTATATGTATGTATGTATATATTCCTTTACTTATGTGTATGAATGTATGTATTTAATTATGACTTTGAGAGAAAGTAACTTATTGGAAAATCATCTCGGGCTGTGAAATTGATCAGGCGGGTATGATGTATTACCAAGACGATAACGCGTTTCTCCTGCCATAGGCCGGGGTGATTTTCTAGCCAGTCACTTCATTAAAATTACTTTAACAACTCTTTCCATTTCTTCCTTGCAAGGACGTCTGTGTAAGCAGGAGGCCTGTGAGCGAGAAAAATGCCTGGGAACTGCTAGTAGCCAACACCTTCACGAGCTAGTGGCGCCTTGTACCTCCCCCTCCCCCCGCAAGGCAAAGAAAGGAGCAGACACAATTTAAAGTGAAGCAGTGAACTTTTATTGCATCATAAAACAGTTTTCAGGGTCAGTTTTGATGTAGATAGTTTATAACTTTAAAATGTTAACTAGCTATTTCCTGCTTTTCAAACATTTGTAAACATGAATAGTTCAGAAAAAAATGTGTTAACATTTTAAAGTGACTTTTTCTGTTTTCTTAGTGCAATAAAGACATTCAAGGTGGAAACTAGCTATGTTCTAATTTTCAAATAGTTGTTGTAAAAATACTTTGGCTCCAATAAAAGTTGCTAATTTTTTTCAAACTGACTACAGGCTGCACTGTTTAAAGGAAAAGGTTACATATCCTTTCAGTCACAAATAAACATTTCAATGAAAACAGCAACATTTTACATGTCAATAAAATGAAAAATTTAACAATTGCACGATTTGCCCCATCGCATCTGCGACTGAGGGTCCAAGGAGGTGCATTGCGCAAGAGGTCATCATCGTACATATCCTCACACTGTTCCCTTTCGGGAACTGTATGAAGTGGTGGAAGGATTTCTGGCCACGTTAACGCTCCTTCTGTGACCATAGCCATCTTCATACCAGCCATTAGGGTGGTTAGTCCTATGGCGCGAGGGTTTTACTCCACGTAAAAGGTGACACCCATACGTTTCCTGCGCCTTTTCCCTCCCCGTGACTGGAGCCCTATGCTGCCACTTGAAAGACCAAGCTATCATCTGTCCTTTTTGCGGCACCTTGGACTTCTCATTACCAATGATGAGCAGGCGCTGCGCCTCCACCTCGTTGAGGAGATTGCTGAGGTCATCATCAGTTCAATTGCGAGTTCTTTTAATGCCGTGAATTGTGCTCATTCCAGCCATTTCACGTTGCTAATCGGAGTGGGCCTTTGGCGTAGCGGTAGCATCCCCGCCGCTGGGCCAGACGGGGTAGGGTTTCGAACCCCGCTCCAGACAGTCCCGGCAAGTGGAGTCGGAGCTCCAACTATAAATTATGGGTGGACATCCAGCGGGATACTTGCGTCCGCGGGTGTGGGTGGCCCCCCCCCTCGTATAGGTTGTGGGAGCCCGTAAAACCCTCCCGCCATAGGACTAACCACCCTAATGGCTGGTACAAAGATGGTTACGGTCACGGAAGGAGCGTTAATCACGGCCATAAATCCTTCCACCACTTCATACAGTTCCCCAAAGGGAACAGTGTGAAGACACGTACGACGACGACGTTGCTAATTAAATAAATGGAATGAAAAAAATGCTTTCAGGGCTTTTAAAAGTCTTTAAATTGCTTTAATTCTGTTTAAAACTACTTCAGATTCTTCAAAATAATGTAAACGTTTTTAAAAGTTTATAAAAGTTACCAAAAGCTTCATAAAAATACCAAAAACCTATTTAAAATGCTGCTCTGCATGTAAAAATGCTTTGCAGCTTGTGAGAAACATTGGGGGCGTGTCCTATTAAACTGAGACCTCAAGGGGCGTGTCTCACTTGCACTGCGCGCTCCAGGCTTCGCGCTGGCTGCACTCCTGGGCGGCATGACGTCAGACGCTGCCCGGGAGTCATCATTTTAAAACAGAAATTCCAGGCGTCCCTGAAGCTCAACGGCTGGCGCGTCGGGTAAGTGCACATCGGGGGCTTGCACGTGCGGCAAGCCCCCGATCCTAATTTCTGCCCCATTATCTTCAGCCCTGAGACGAGCATGTCATTAACAATTGAAAAGAGCTTGGGTGTGAAATTGGGATCAGCAGCACCCGTTGTTTGGGTGCTATGGGTGCCGTTTGGGGGACCAAAATGGTATTCAATGTGCGCACGTACACATCCGCCACAAATCGCGCCGGACACCGTCTTGCTACCCACGTCTGAAGCAGGCGTTAGTCTATTTGCATATGCAAATAAGGGGCCTAACACCTGCTTCTGGTCCCTGCTGCAACCTTGGTTAGCCCTGAAGTAGCCAGTGCCAGTGCTAGTATAACCAACACTAAACACCCCATAAGTAAAAAAAGGTAAGTACTTACCATAGTCACCACCGCCCCTGGTCCCGAGATCTCTGACCTCACTCCCAACTCGGACCTCCAGGCACCCCCCAATCTTCCCCCAGCCCCGACCCTGACCACCTAGCCACTCCCCCACCCCTGACAGCACTCCCCACCCTCCAACAGTACTTCCGAGATCTGTGATCTTCCTACCCAATCCCTGACAGCACTCGCCACCCCCCAATAGTACTCCCGAGGTATGTGATCTTCCCAATTCATCCAAGGTCTGGGATCATCTTACCTGACCCCCCAACAGTACTCCTGAGGCCTGCGATCTTCCTACCTGATCCCCAACTGAGCCCTGATCACTAACTCTGAGGCCCACCCATTCCTCCTCCAGATCCCCGCGATCCAACCCAATCACTTACCTGGAAAATGGAGGACTAACCTGTTTGGGTTCTGACCGCAGCACCATCTACATTATAGAGTCATAAGGGGTCGATTTTCAGTGAGGCGGGCTGTTAGGCGTGCGGGGGGCTAAAATCCCGAATTCGGGGGTCCCAACACCATCCCGCCCAAAACCCGCCTCCACGTAAGTTTCAAAGGAGACGGGTACCCGCCCCACACTGGGACCCGCCGACCCAAGGCAGGAAGGGATTAGTGCCAATTAACTGCCTGTTAACAGGTAGTTAACAGGCAGTTTTTAGCCTAATCCCTATTTTGAGGGGTGTCGTGTGGGATTCCCGATGACTCCAAACCATGCCAGGTTAGAGCAGGTGGGCCGTCGGGTTGAAGGACTTGGAGGGGTTGCGATGTTGGTGTTCAGGTGAGTGATGGGTGCATGAGTGCAAAGGTAAGTGTGTTTGGTGTGTCTAAAGTGTGTAAAGAAGTTTAAATTACCTGTACTTACCTTAACAGCCTTTCTTCCTCTAGGTTTCGGGAGTCCATCACTCAGCCGGCACTGAAAGCAAAATGGCTGCGTGCTGTCAAAAGTGACAGCCTTCAGCTTTCATTGCCGGTGAGAGTTCTAACTGAGTCTGTGTAGAAGGACTCAGGTTAGAAGTCAGACTGTCAGTGTTTGACAGCTTCAAACAGCTGTGAAACACTGATATTTCATCTGTCAAGACCTCTTGACAGATGAAATTTCAGTCTGTGACGTCACCTGTTGCCGGGTGGTCCTTAATTGGCCTGCTGAGCCCGCTGGGCGGGCTCAACAAGGTCAATCAAGGGAAAATCGCGTGGATTGGTCGGACGTCAATGTAGGTGGGACTAAAACCCGAAAGTTGTAGTCCCGCCTCCTTCCCGACAGCTTAATGAAAATCAACCCCATAGAGTTCTACAGCACGGAAAGAGGCCTTTCGGCCCATTGTGTCTGCGCTGGCCATCAAGACCTGTCTATTCTAATCCCATTTTCCAGCACTTGGTCCGTAGCCTTGTATGCTATGGCGTTTCAAGTGCTCATCTAAATGCTTCTTGAATGTTGTGAGGGTTCCATTCAGGCAGTGAGTTCCAGATTCCAACCACCCTCTGGGTGAAAAAGTTTATCCTCAAATCCCCTCTAAGCCTCCTGCCCCTTACCTTGAAACTATGCCCCCTGGTTTTTGACCCTTCCACTAAGGGGAAAAGTTCCTTTCTATCTACCCTATCTATGCCCCTCATAATTTTGTACACCTCAATCAGGTCCCCCCTCAGCCTTCTCTGCTCTAAGGAAAACAACCCCAGCCTGTCCAGTCTCTCTTCATAGCTGCACCCTCTGCAATGCAATCACATCCTTCCTATAGTGTGGCGACCAAAATTGCACACAGCATTCCAGCTGCGGCCTAACTAGCGTTTTGTACAGCTCCATTATAACCTCCCTGCTCTTATATTCTATGCCTCGGCTAATGAAGGCAAGTAGCCCATATGCCTTTTTAACCACCTTATCTACCTGTCCTGCTGCCTTCAGGAATCTATGTACATGGACACCAATGTCCCTCTGATCCTCTGTCCTTCCTAGGGTCCTACCATTCATTGTGTATTCCCTTGCCTTGTTAGTCCTCCCAAAATGCATCACATAATGAGGTCCGAGGCCTAAAATCCGGGGCTCCTCGGACCTCTCCATTTGAGCATGGGCGCACCTGAATTTCTAGGCCCTTGACCGTGGTTCAGCTCATTTGCCTCTACTTTATTCTCTCCTCAGATGAAATATATGGGTGCAGACATTAAATTCTGCCCGAAGACAGGTGTGCAGGTGGTGGGGCACACGTTGCACGTACCTTGTGAAGTTGTCCGAGGGACCATGTGATATTGGTTCTGGCAGCTCATTGTAATTATTTAGACATGCAGTCAGCACTACTCACACTATTGGTTACATGCCTTTTTGGGGTGTGGGAAATCGGGCGTCTCTGATACCACTTATATGCTCCTCTTAAAGGGGAGGTGCACTCTGACTACAGACAACAGGGAAACTTCTGAGACTGTATAAAATGGCTGGAAGAGGTGCAGAGTGGTTAAGGTAGTGGACAGGAGGATGGAGATCCTGTTCCCACCAAGGGCAGAAAGTCCTCCGGGTAACACCTCCGGCAGCAGTGGGAAGAGGTTGCAGAGGATGTCAATGCCAGGAGCTTAGCTCCTAATATATGGCTGTAATGACCAAAGAAGTTCAATGACCTCACCAAAATTATCAAGGTAAGAGTACTGCCCTCTTACTCCCTGTTCACACCTCCACCACCTCCAGCCTCACTATTCACAATACACCCTTCCTCTGCTTCCCTTCACTCTCCTACAATTACTGCCCCACACTTCACTCTATTTCCTTATCCTAATATTCACACACTCACCACTATTCCACTATTGCAACCCTCACTTCTCCATACCTCACATTATATACACTGCATACAAACTATTCAACATGACAGGTACATTCTCTAAATACCCATCCAAATTTGCACATGGACCTATGAATAATGATGGAAATGACTGCTGCTAGAAAATTGAATGCTATTAGCACATTGCCATTCTGGTTAAATTTGAACCATTCTTAACCATTTAGAACTTATAATCAGACATCAAAATCAACCCCATATTGTTTGTCTTACTAGAATTATCCATAACTATTTCAGTTAATTTTCATAAATTGTTAACCCCATTTTTTTAATCCTTTCTTTCAAAATTGACAACCTGCAAATCAGTGGAAGTACTTCTAATATATTGGCCTGAAGAAAGCTTCCCACAAAGATCTCGCGATCTCTGTGGTGAGAAGTTCGGCTTTTCCAATGTTCATTTGAGTTCAGTGTAAGTTAATGGGAATTCCCTAACGTGAGCTGCTGTTATGTCAATAAGCTGTCTAAGCAACCAATCACAATGCAGAATTCTCACAGACCGGAAACCAGGAAGTGAAAAAGATCCCTTTATTCCAACTTTTAAAAAATGTTATAGAGAGCAAAACAATGATTAAGGCTCTCACGTGGGGAAAAGGTAAACCTGGTGAAGAAACTTTTAAAAATATTTTTTTTTTAAAGTCTTAAAAAATTATATTTTCATTAAAGTGGATAAATTTGACACTTCAAAAAATTAAAATTAGTTTTTAAGGGCCATAAGATTTGTTTAACAGTCAATACGCTGTCAAAACCCCAGTTACACATAATCCAAACAGGTCTGACTTTTAATGGGGTATTTAACAGTGATATTACTGGGGAAAAGCCAAATCTCCCTGATTACACTGATTGCTGGCTATGGAGTGGGGGGAGGGGAGAGCATGGGTGACCACAGCGCAGCCAGTCTCGGAGCAGTGAACGACTGACCGCAACTTCAGGATTTCCGCATTAGGATGTGCATGTGCTAAATCCTGACGTTGTCGCCAGTTTCAAAGGCATCGCAAAATACAGGCTGTGTTAATAGCTTGTTGGCTGAATTAGTAATTGGGATGATCAGTTCTTCCCCTAAATCTAAAAGCTTTTAATAACAATATCATTCCCATTGTTGTACATTTCATATAACAAGGGCTGCTGCCATGTCCCTAAATAGGTTAATTCTGCATCAGCAGTAAAAGCATTAACACAGTAATAAAGCTCTATTTCTTTAGAGGTGCACAATAAGGCAATTCTGAACAAATGACACTTTCAGCTGGCTTTATCTACAAGGTTTGCTGAGTACAGGAAGCAACTAGTGGTATTAGCATTAATAGAAATTCTGTATGCCACATCCTTCATCAATTTCAATTGCATTAATTTATTGTCTATTGGAGACGTTGGGCTGGATTTTCTCAGTGGTGTTGGGATGGTGGTGGAATAGCTGTTTGCTGGTTCTGGTCCCGCTCCCGGCTGCAGCCGCTCTGTCAAAGGGATTTTCCCTTGATTGGCCTTGTTAAGCCCTCCCTGCGGGCTTTCCAGCTAATTAACAGGAAGCGGGTCTGATGACATCATTTGATGACGCATCATCAGTCGGTTTCCTAAAGGGACCACGGCCACAGTGAGTTTGACAGTCATTCTGTCAGTGTTTTACAGCACTGAAGTGCTGTAAACACTGACAAGCACGGCACAAAGGTGGATGGTTGCACCCAGGCCCTCCAGTGACTCCCTCCACATGCTTATGTAGGGAGTCACAGCACGCAGGGAGGTTCTCTTCCCTTCCAAGGGCGGAATAACCCTCCCCAGGACACCAATGCAGCCTGGTTGCACATTGCATTGGGGGGGGTGCGCTAACGGGGCACAAAGCACCTAGCGCCTGGGCGTGGCGCCACTAACGCTTCCTGTGAAATTCAGCGGGAGGTTAGCGGCGGCGGTAGCTGGTAGCGCCCTGCGGCGCTGTGCCTCCACCGATGACATCATCGGCGTGCGCAATGCCTCGCTTGGGCCTCAGCCGTAAACTTCGATCGTGCCCCCAGACCTACCGCCAGGTGATATATCTGACAGGGTCAGGGTGCCGTTTTTGCGGCTGCGCAAATTAAAGGGCAGGTGCCGGGTGGCCATTTTTTTGGGGGGCTGCGTGCCAGCACCTGCCTCTTTTCCGTTCCCTCCTGCGGGGTGCCAGCCGCGATCGGTCAGCCCAGCACTCCTCTTGCGTGCCAGGCTGTTTTCCTGGCCCCCCGGTGGCCCAGCAGGGCCCCTAGGATCGCGCCACGCTAGGCCCCTCCCTTTTAATCAGGGGAGGGAAGCCTGTAATATCGCAGCGCGACATGCTGACCCGCATGGTGCTGTTGCACGTAGCACCGTGATATTGAATGGTAGCACCCCAGGAAGGAGGGGGAGCGCTTCCAGTAGCGGGGGCCAACAGTTTTGGGGTGCTAAAAGTAGTGCAAAGTACCGGCGAAGTTAATGCCCCAAAGGGGGCGCAGCCGAATTTTTGCCCCTATAACTCTAATTGTCTAGCACTAGACGCCTATGCTAGAAACTTGAGTTTAAATCACTATTGCCACCGATAATTTCTTGAGATCCCCACTGGATTAACTCCACTAGATCATGTTCACTTCACCAGAAGGCCAATTCTTACACATTTTAATTAGATGAGTGTTAAGTTGAAAAAAATGTTAGATCTGTGATTTGATATTAACAAAAATAATCATTACCTTATAGATCGTGGCAATATTTTGGTCCAGTTTACTTATAAAACTACAATGACAAAAATGGTGATGGTCAAAAAAAGCAACAAGTATGTGGAAACCATGCAAGGGGTAAGGGTTAATGCATAGAACCTGATATAACATTGATTAGATGCTGGGTAAGGTTCCATCTACTTTTCTAGAACACTCTGCTTTCTTACTAAGTACCTCCATTGCACTAGATATTTCTGTGAGCCATTCCTCTTGCTTCTTTAAGTGAAATTATAGTCAATTATGTGAGGTAGATCCATGCCCAGAAAGAACTGGACATCTATTTTTGGTTACTATGTGGCCCAGGTACAACATTAACATTACTATTACTTTCCTTTTTGATGGGATAACAAACTGAAGGTATGGTCCACATTTTTAAACCCATTTTTCATAATTTTCCATTTTGTTCATATTAGAACAACATTTTGCAAAATATTTCTCAGAAACTAAAAGAAATCCTTTCGTCAGTAACCTATGCTACACTGGTACCTAAACCATTAATAATACTAGAATGTATTGTTTTTATTGCTTCTTTTACTAGGCTATTAATATAAGTGGCAATGCCTGTTAAAAACTGCAGCGTCATCAGAGAACATCTGTGGTGACTGCGCCAGTAACAGTCAGTCTTTGTTTATGGTGGCTGAGCTCATTGCATGAAATCAGTTCTAAAGAACTATTTGGGAATGTTAGAAAGAACTAAAACATTGTCGTTTTTAATGTTGATATTTGCTGTACTAATGCGTGATTTATTTTGCTTCTTGCAAAACACTGGAGGTAAAGAGGTCACACAAAAAGTTTAAAAACATCCATAATGAATGACGACGTATCGGCCACTCAAGCAGTACCCGCCATCTCTCTTCCAAAATCTAAACAGATTGACCTAACTGATGTGTACTTTATTGCTCACCTAAGCCAGTGTTCCACTATTGACATTCTTAGATGGGTGCAGCTGCCTAAGGTTAATTACACCATTTAGTCACCTGCCTCCAGTCAAACCTATACATTCATGTTTTTATTTTATCAGCAATTTTTACAACCTTTGCAAAAATGAAAATGTTACAGAGAAGCTTCTAACTATGTAAAGAGAATAATGGCAAAAAAAATGGAAATGGGAATGCAATCATTAACTTTTACACATTTATGCCACTAACTGGACTAACGGGCCTGAATTTCCGATTGGAGGCTTCCTGCAGGCTACAAAATGCACAGAGGCCCAGGTATCCCAGGGGCGCATGCGGTTCGCAATCATCCCTGGGATCACGCGGGCCATGGGGAACCAATCAAAGAAGGGAATCCCCCCGCACACTTTTGACAGGACTGTACGCACAGAACTGTCAAAAGTATGAATGAGGATCACATTTAAAAACACAGTTAAACATTAGATACATTTTAAAACAACATCCCCTATTTAAAATTAGTTAAAATTACATTAAATTTAATATTTAAAACAAAAATTTTATTTTTTGAAAAAAATAATTAAAGTTTTTTACAGGGCTAAAAATAAACTTACCTTTTTTAAAAGTATTTTAAAATTATAAATGAGTGAATTTTTAAAAAATTATTTTAAACTCTTATGCTGGTAAAAGCAGGCCTTGCTCCTTTTTCACAGGGTCAGTTACAAAGCATAATTATCCTCTGAAATGTGCAGGTTAAATAGCAGCCTATTTTTAGAAAGATAGTGATTGCGAACTGAAAAATAGAATGAATTACAATAATATTAATGGGCCGGATTTTGCGGTCAGCGGCGAACGAATGGCATTCTCTGCTCATTACACTTACACTTGTCCACAGACAGAGAGATAAAAGAGACAGAAATAAAAAGTTAAAACATTTTTTTTAAACTGTTTTAAATCTCCAACAATAATTAAAATCTGAAGGAATGAGACTCCACACTTATAAAAGTTAACTTTCAGTGCCAGAGAGGTTGTTTGGCACTAATTAAGACTTATCACACAGTTAAAAATTCACCAACTCTTGAATGGCCAAGCCCTAACATTTTCTGTCGTGTTTAGTGGGTATCTAGTGGGTAAGTATCGCATCTTCACAACCTTCCATGTATTTCAATGCCGAGTCTTTCGGGGAGATACTGTTATAACGTAGCTTCTAGAGGAACAGGGCAACTCGGACAGCAACTTCCTGATTTCCGCATTTAACTGCGCACGTGCGGTTGCTGGAAGTTGCTGTCTAATTTACTCTTTAATGATGGTGAGCCTCAATGTTATTTCAACTGCAAAATCCGGGCCAATGATGTTCACAACAAATCTTACTGCTGTGTCTGCTTTTAAAAGAACAATCTTCTTTCTTCCTCTACTGAAGGTACTGACTCTTACTGGAGAAATTTTCATCGGTACATAGATGCCTTTAGATAGCCACAATTAGCTCGAATCTATCACTATAGAGTATATGATCCAGAAACAGGGGCGGGGGAGGAGCTAGGACCAGTTTCATTCGGAGTGTGCTGCACAGAGTGTGTTAGTAGGTTATTCCACAGTTGAGAACATCACAGCTGAGCCTATTCCAGTCTTCCAGCCTCGATAAATGTTGCTTACTGGCTTCTCCTTGGCCAGCTTTTCCCCATCATATTACAGTATATATGTGAGCAGATAAAGCAGCCATCAGCTCTGTCCTGGCCTGAGCCTCTTGCTACTGCTAACCTACTTCTGCATCCACGTTCCCTTCCAGCGCCATTTCAACAGTGTGAACCCCCTTTCCACATCACTTGCTCCCAGACCCAAGTCCCAGTGTCTCTCACCTGTATGTGTTGTGCCAGCTCCCAAGTTCCCCTTTATTTGGCTGACTGTGGCTCCTGATACAGCATGAAAGCAACACGGAACTCATCTGGCCCAGAATGTAAGTGCATCCCAGCCCAGGCCTTCCCTAACAGGCACCCTTCCAATCGAAGAAAAAGAAGCGTGGGACAGGTATTAAGAAGGAAAGTAAGTGAGGGCTAAAAGCGGCGTAAATGATGAGGCAGCTGATTTCTCTACTTTTTGAATATTGGACAGCAATAGCACTAAGGGAACTGCTGGCTTAAACTGATGTGGGCTACCCCGTCCGCTATGTGCTATTTTACAGCTCCATGTCACTGATGTTTGTGACTAAAAAGAAACTAATCAGCATGCAGGCGGTTTGCCACTTATTAGGTGCCTTGACAGCCCAAGTAATTGCAATAAAAGTGACTGGGTTCTGAAACAGCTGTGCAGAGCTGAAGATCTGGAGTTACTCTGTTAGCTCTTGGCACAGAGCATCAATGCCGTGTCCAAATCAAAAAGGACAATACAGGAGATACAAAAGAAATTTAGTGATACAGTATCAAGAAAGTCACCGACTTGTTCCAATGGAAACTTTATGCAGAACAGCATGCAAAGAGATTTTTATTTTATTTAGCCAATAGGGTTAAAAGAGTTTTGTTGCTATAGCCATAGCTGACAAATACAGTATGCCTCAAAGGAAAACAAAAGTGAATGAAGCTGTCATCTCAAAGGCATTTGATATAAAGAGAAGCTTTCTGTAATTATGAATGAATGAGCACAAGAGTTGTGGAAACCTGCAGCAGGAAACAGCTGAGCATCTTGTGCACAGTGTAATTATAAAATTGAGGAAGAGCAGTGAATGTTTTCATTTCTGTATATCTTCACATAATTACAGAACCATAACAGCATTTATAAAGCACCTTTACTGTAGCAAAACATCCCAAGGCAATTCACAGGAGCGTTATCAAACAAAATTTGACACCAAGCCACACAAGGAGGTATTAGGACAGGTGAAAGAGGTAGATTTTAAGGAGCATCTTAAAGGAGGAGAGAGAGGTAGCGAGGCGGAGAGTTTTAGGGAGGGACTACCATACCTTAGGGCCTCGACAGCTGAAGGCATGACCACCAATGGTGGCGCAATTAAAATTGGGGATGTGCAAGATGTGACAATTGGAGGAGTGCAGAAATCTTGGAGGGTTGTAGGGATGGAGGAGATTACAGAGATAGAAAGGGGTAGGCCATGGAGAAATGTGAAAACAAGGATGAGAATTTTAAAATCAAACCATATGAGAAATTACAGGGTAATCATCCACAGCAGGAGAAATATAACCAATAAATGCAAATTGTAACCTGCTTGCCATAGTACAGTAGCCTTGCCACTATTCCGCTAGTTACAGGTCAAAATGGCAAACAATGCAAGGCTATAGGAAAGGGCAGGATTTGGTGATGGCCAGTACCATAATAAAATCCTTTCATCATTCAGAAGAGTGTAACGTGAATTTATTGAGCCTGGATTGCCCATTGACTGGTGTGTGCCCAAAGGGCTTGTGAGTGATATGTATTGTGCTTGCATATTGTTAAATGAACACTAGAGGGCTTCCTGATGGAAGCAAGCACACTGTAGCAATTATACTCCAAGGGCTCGATTTTAATAGCCCTGAGGAGGCGGGTTTGGAGGCGGGCTGGCAGTGAAAATCGGAAAAAATGGCTTCAGACACCCAATCTGCCTCCGTCCCATGCGATTTTCTTGAGTGTTGGGTCAGCCGCTCCCAAACTGACCTGACTGGAACCGGTGGGACAGGTAGTTAAGGCAGTTAAGAGCCTGTTAACTGCCTGGCTAATCCTATTTTGATAGTGATTTCCCATTTTCGTGCCTCTGGCTCCTATTTCCCGTCTTGTCAGAAACAGGTCAGCTGCAAGGAGACGAGTTGCTGGAGGACATGATTTGTAGTCATTGGTGCAGCACTTTAAAAGTGCTCCTGTAACATGACTGACATTCAAATGGAATAACCTTGTTGTTGGAGGTTTGGGATAAGATTTTGCGAATCCACTGACCTTGACTGTTCAAGCTGACAGCCATCTGCAGTGTGACCTGATAGGAATAATTTATGTTCACTCCTAGTGTGCGCTTGCAAGCTTCTTGCCTCAAGTGAAATCTATAGCTACGGGATGGGAAACATTTATATCTTCTCATCCTGGTTGTCAGATTCATAAGTACATAAGAACATAAGATGTAGGAGCAGGAGTAGGTCATTTGGCCCCTCGAGCCATTCAATAAGATCATGGCTGATGTGATCTTGGCCTCAACTCCACTTCCCTGCCCGCTCCCCATAACGCTTGACTCCCTTATCATTCAAAAATCTGTCTATCACCACCTTAAATATATTCAATGACCCAGCCTCCACAGCTCTCTGGGGAAGAGAATGCCAAAAATTCACGACCCTCTGAGAGAAGAAATTCCTCCTTATTTCCGATTTAAAAGGGTTTTCCCTTATTCTGAAATTATGCCCCTAGTTCTAGATTCCCCCACAAGGGGAAACATCCTCTCTGCATCGACCCTGTCAAGCCCCTTCAGAATCTTATATGTTTCAATAAGATCCCCTCTCATTCCTCTAAACTTCAATGAGTATAGGCCCAACCTGCTCAACCTTTCTTCATAAGACAACCCCTTCATCTCCGGAATCAACCTCACGAATCTTCTCTGAACTGCCTCCAATGCAAGTATATCCTTCCTTAAATAAGGAGACCAAAACTGTACGCAATACTTGTAAGCATCAAATGCAGGCCCCAAGGATTTTTGGTATCGGACATTTTGAATGACTGTTACTGCTGATTTGACCAACTGCCTGTTTGGAGAAGATGGGAGGGGCCCAGGTGTTCATGGACAGGAGATTCCAGCCAGGCGTACAAACTAATTATGGGAGAATGTCTGGGCAGACAGAATTCTCTGGGAATACAATGGGTCCGGGGAGGTGACTCATACAGTAACGAGCACCTAGATGAGATAGCCCCGAAAGGTAGGAACCGGACAAAAGAGGGCCATTGTAAATTAATGGGAAGCCACTTAACCCAGGATCAGGTGAGAAGTGCGGCCCATCATCTGCCATTAACATCAGCACCTAGATGGGATAGCCCTGAAAGGCGGGAAACCAGACAAAGAAGGGTGATTAAAAAGACATCACTGCAACTGCACAGGGCTGGAATGAACTTTTAGGATAAGAGAAGGCAGCTTTGCCATTTCTCTCTCTCTCTCTCTCTCGCTTGCTCTAAGCCACCACGAGCGACAAGAGCCTTGCCTTGCTCTTCGACTGTAGGAACGAACCTCGAAACTGGGACTTGGATACTGCATCGGCGATACGGAACCAGGAGACATGTTCTACACAGGGGAGCAGCGAGCAAGAAAACGGACAATCGGGGTGAGCATTGTCCAAGCCCACACATCCTTAAGACCACCGGTACTGTGTGAGGGGGTGTTGTGTGTCCCAACAAATCCAGTGGGGTTTAGTAGGGAGGTTCTGTGTGTATTTTATACTCTGTATGCAACACAGTGTGATTTTAGGCATCTTAATACAAGACAGGGGCCTGTTCGACGGGCCAAGTTGTATTGTTGTACTGTTTGTTTTACGCCACCAGGCATTTTACGTACTGGAGGCGGGTGTGTGTGTTAACCTTATTAAACACCGTACGGTTGAGTCTGAAAAGCTTGTCTATGTCCCAATCCTGTTCACCATAATTCCTGTCATATAGAACTAAGTAGGAGGGGTGATTCGAACCACCAAGGCAACCACCTACAAAATTGGCGACTACGGCAGGACGATAGGTTGTGTGAACAGGATCATGGAAAGTTTAGAGGGCAAGAGATCTGCAATGGGGGACAGAATTTCCTCCTATGTGTTTGGTAAAGTTAATGTGTCTCAGCAGTGGGTGCTGGAGATGTTGCGTTCTGACAGTCCTCAGGATAGGGTTGCTGAGTGGGGCATAAAAAGTCTAAGGAAAAGGTGATTTGGCTCCTGTGCCTGCAGAAACAGGTCCAACTGCTCAGGTAGCAGGTTGGAAAGCTGCAGGCCGAGCTCAGGGAATCAGAAGAAAAGTCAGACGCAAGGGGGTTAGTGAGTAGTAGACTAGTGGAGGAGTTGTGCGGGGAAAGACAGGAGAAACGCACACAGGAGGAAACCTCCCGTAACACCGGGGAGTACCTGCAGTGCCAGGTCACCGAGGCCAAGCTCAATGAGCAGGATGTAAGGGAGGAGAACGCCCGCTTAATGGGTAAAGTTGACGGGCTACAGGGGCAGCTTAGAGACATAAAGGCAGGCTACAGGGTAGCCAGGAGCAGGGGTTACAAGGATTTAAACCACGGGCCCTGCGAGGAAAGGATAAAAGTTCTGACCCAAGCTCTGTCCACAGCCAGAGGGATGATTTGCTGAACAACCCTGGGGGAAGCTCAGGTGGACTGGGACGAGGAAGGTCAGGGGTCTGAGGATTGGCTCTGGGTTAGGGGAGTCCGACTGGTGCCAGAAGCACCACCAAGACCAATGTATCCTCTGCGGCAGCAAAAGTATGGACCACCCACACCTAACGGTGCTCAGGGCCCACTGCAAAGTGATTACGTGGTCCCGTTTACCACCCCACAACTGCAGGCTATGATAGCAAGCATGCCCAAATTAAGAAAAGAAGGGGACCCCTCCGTTCACTTCATGGAAGTGGAGCAAATTGGGGGGATCAATGGGTGCAGTGAGGGCGAAACTCACAGGCTGTTGCTATTTTCCCTGGATGGAAAATTGCACCAGGCCCTGTCCGCAGCCACCAAGCTGGGAACCACGGCAGGTTTAAAGGAGGAAATTCTGAGAGCCATGGGACATACCCAGGGTAGTCCGTTCTCCCGAGTGGAGAGAACGCTGTAGCTGGCTGGCGAAGCACCACAGGCATTCGCAGACAGGGTATATGACCTGTGTACAAAAAGGCCATGGGTGGGATACTAGACAGGTTACAGCTGGACGGGGGCCCCAGGAATCACTGGCTCAGGACCCTCGTGGCAAACAGTTTGCCACAAGTAAGGGCAAAAGCAGAAGCCTGGTTTGACTCCGAGGACCTCGCGAATACAGAGGCCAATGTGTTCCGTAAGATGAACCTGGCTTTTAAAATCGAGTCAGAGGAGGAGGTCAAACCCAATAAAGGCAAGGTACATGAGATAAAGGCCAGTGAGGGTAGCAAGAAGGAATGGCGTCAGGAAGGGGTTGGTGCAGAAAAGGTAAGGACATGTTTCGGGTGTGGGAAGACGGGACACTGGAGGTGAGAGTACCCAACCCAGAAAAAGGGGCAAGGCCGAGGGGATCCTCCGGTGCAAAAGGCACAGACTGCCGAGGCGAAGGGGGCAACCGGGGAACCATTTGACGTTCTGGTGGCTGCCCTTCGGACGGTTTTTTGTGCAGGAGGAAGGGAGGGTAGATGCTGCCGCGAGCAGTGTGATCCTGACCGCTCCCGTATGCCCAACATCCTGACTAGAACGCGCCCAGCCTGAGTACCTGTGTCCGCTCACGTACGATGAATGGGGCAGACCTTGTGTGAAGATAGAGGTGGAGACAGTACACGGGAAGTACTTGGTGGACACCGGGACCTCGAGCACAGTGATCCATTCAAGGGACCCGACCAATTCACCCTGGTCTAGTAGGATCCCATTCAGCCTCGTTAGGCTCACAGGGAATGAGCAGGCTGGGGCAATGTCCAAACCTCTGGCCATAGATTTAGGATCCCTCCATACCACATGGGAGGGCAACCAAAGGCTGATGAATTGGCCAAGCAGGGGGCCAGAGAAGGAGAGTTCTGGGATCCCTATGAAGTAGGCCCGGTAGCAGCAATCCGGGACAAGGGAGGAACACCGGGGGTAACTTTGGCCCTGGACTTAAAACAAGTCCAAGCCCAGGATCCCATCCTTAAGGCTATTCTGGAGTAGAAGGAAAAGGGCGAACAGGTAAAGGGTCCGTTCGGAGCAGCGAACATTACCGTTAAAGAGGGGATGCTATTTAAAGGGGATTGGGAGATCGGTGGATAGTTCCCAAGTGGTACCAGAGGGAATTCCTCCAGTTGGCCCATGGGGGCCGAGGAGCGGGACACCCAGGGCCGGAAACTACCTGGCAGAGGCTAGAACAGGCAGGGTGGTGGCCGCAAGTCAGGGAGGATGTCCGCGATTTTTGCGCGGACTGCCTGGTGTGCGCAGCAAACAACCCTGATCCTCAGTGTAGGAAAGTCCCCATAGGACACACAAGGAGGGTAGAGGGACCATGGCAGTCCCTCCAGGTTGATTACATCGGACCGCTACCCACCACACAGGCAGGTAACAAATACTGCCTAGTCCTGGTGGACGTGTTCTCCAAGTGGGTGGAAGCCTTCCCTTGCCGAGCAGCCACGGCTTTGGCGATGGCAAGGATTCTGGCAAAGGAAGTGTTCTTCCGGTGGGGACGGCTACAGGCCGTGGAGTCCGACCAAGGGAGTCATTTCATGGGGCAAGTAATGCAGGCCACCTTGAAGCTTTTAGGGATTATGGGGAAGTGGCATGTGGCTCACAACCCACAGTCATCGGGGGTTGTGGAGCACCTTAACCGGACGATTAAAGAAAGGCTAAGGAAAGAGACAGGGTCGTCCCCGAAAAAATGGGATGAGATCCTGCCGTTAGTTTTAATGGGTGTCCGGGCCAGCCTTTCCAGAAGCACAGGGTATTCCCCGCATGAGCTCATGACCGGGAGGGTCATGTGCACCCCCACCCATGTTTTGGCACCGGTCCTAATGGAATCCCAAGTCCGGGAAGTGAACCGGGACAAGTTTGTACAGAATCTGTAAGATAAATTAAAACAGATTCACTGGCAGGCAGCCAGTAACATGGGGAACCAGCACCGGAAAAATCAGTTGCTGCTGGAGCCCCAGAAAACCCACGAGTGGAAGGTGGGAGACCAGGTAATGGTACGGAACTATGCCCGGGGAGGGGCATTTGAGCCACTATACATGGGGCCGTATAGCATAGTGGACAAGGCAAGCCCCATGGTGTACGCGGATAAACTCCCAAAACGCACAAAGTGGTTCCATATTAACCAGTGCAAGCGGTTTAACCCAGGGGAGAGAACAACAAAAGTAAAACGACACCAAGGCCTAATAATGAGCATGGTGGACGCGGGTCTTCCTCCCATGATTTGGGATGACGATGACCCGGCGGTCGGGACAGTAAGGAGGAGCAGTAGGGACCCACGGCTGAGGACGCCGTGGACACCTCCTTACACGCCGACCGTGAGCCACAAAAGGCCTCGGCGAGAAGAGCCTTAGCGGGGGCACCGGGCAACACGGGTATCACAGAATCACAGAATCACAGAAACCCCACAGTGCAGATAGAGGCCATTTCGGCCCATCGAGCCTGCACCGACACATATCCCACCCGATCCCCGTAACCCCTATACCAACACATATCCCACCCTATCCCCGTAACCCCACGTATTTAATCCAGTGATGTACATGGTCTTAATGTACATAGTTCTTGTATATAACGAAGCCAGGCCTTTGGAGGTAAACCCTCTCACAGAAAGGAATTGTTGCTTTTTGTTTCATAGGAAGCTGAGGATGGAATGGAGACAGCCCTGAGACTGAGCGTGATCTTGGTGTTGGCCGGAACGGGGCACAGCAGGAGAGGGGACAACGAGTCGCCCCTCCTCTATGGCTGTACTCAGGGGGGGGGGAACCAACTGTGACTAAGAGGGGTAGGAGGGGGGACACAGACGAGATGGCAGCCTACTTCCATGAGGGAAGATGGCCAGGGTGGCTGGGGTCCAATTCGATGAAATGCTCCAGCCACGCCAGGTTCACATACGAGGAGGCTTCCCTACCATGTCCCCAACTGAAGATCACAGCCACACGGGTTAGGGTGACTGAGGGCAAGTGCGTGTGCTTAAGATGCAAGGGACACATTCCTCTGGGATGGTGGTGGTGGCTTAGGAAGTTGAGTCAGGACAAGGGGAACAGGTCAGCGGACTGGGAAAGACTGGAGAATGACACGTACCGACAGATCACGGGGATGAAGGGGGGAGTGGAAGTGTGCTGGAACAAGTGGTGGAAGGAGGAACAGGGGATTTATGTGTGTGTGTGGGGGTCAGAATGGATCTGCTCGGCGGGTGTGTCGATTGCTTTCATATAGCAATGGCAGGATTCTGGGATGGGATCGGAGTTTGGATGCTTGCGTAGTCCCAGACCCTCCCAACACAATAAATTCCACGGAACTGGTAGTGCATGATAGGAAGCCCCTGCCCACAGCCCCACCGATACAGGAGACAGAAGTTAGGTGTCCCGCCACCACACCAGGCCCAGGGAATGGTTTAGTTCTCGTCCTGACCAGGAATGTTTTATTCCAGGATGTACATTACGCGATCGCGTCTGTCATCTTAAATTTTACCCGGGTGCAGCTGCCCGAGTGGTGTCCAAAGGAGACTGAGCAGTTTTACAAAGCCCTTATTAAAAAAATGTTCCGCCAATTTTTCGAGCTCAACTACAGGGATGTGAGTCAGGAGAAACTGTATGGCATGGATGCATACGATAGGTCCAACCATATCGTTATGGGGATTGTACTGCGGATGCCGGTAATGGGCGGGTCACCGCAGCCAGTGCCGGTATACCGGGTCGATAGCATTGGCGTCTTGACGGACGAGGTGCATGTGCGGTATCATGGGGCCCCACCGTTTGTTATAAAGTGGGAGCATGCCATGACCAGCACTGACCTCAAGGGGTGCCAGAGCAGGGGCGCACATGTGACATTGTGTCCCCAGCACCTGAACGCGTTCGATTGACCAGTGTGTGGGTTTGAATCAGAAAGTGCAGAGCCCATTAATTGCACCATGGAGGTGATGGCCCAGAGCCACGTTCCACCTCAGGTAGCATACGTGGGCGATGGGACGTACTGCGCCACAACAAGCGTGGACCAGTATCGGGTACACAATGACACTTGGTGCCCGGTCACCGATTTGACTTTCTGCTTCAAACTCCACACAGAAGTTCAGGTGGCACAAGAGCGCATCCTTCCCATTTCAGAGCCATCCACAGTACACCTCATGGTAAACAACACGGTACAGAATCTGCAGCAGTACGTTACACGGTTCGGGTACGAGATACAGCCTCTGCCCGAACACCTCATAAAATTAATAAAAGCCATTGAGCTGTCACAAAAACATTTTTACACGCTCGAACAGCGAAACCGGGACACAGGGGAGGAAATTAAAGGGATGATTTCCCCGCCCTGGTGGGACATTGGGTTAAATGTTGAGATCCCTCCGTGGATCCGGATATGTTCGCACGCTCTTGTAATTATACAGAGTTTGGTGGTATTGTACTTGTTTCAGCTCTCCTGTAAAAAGCAAAGCAAGGCACTCCAAAGTCGTTAGCAGGCCCTGATTAAAGGGTAACCAGGAGTTTTGTTCTCTGTAAAAAGTTGTATAAGTATGTATTTGTGATTAAAGAACAGAACCTGGGGATTTTAAAGGTAATGAACGGCTTGGTTGGGGCTCACGATGCATCTACACAGTGGAAGAAGACAAGGATACTTGATATTCCAATATGTAAGCATCGAACGCAGGCCCCAAGGATTTTTGGTATCGGACATTTTGAATGACTGTTACTGCTGATTTGATCAACTGCCTGTTTGGAGAAGATGGGAGGGGCCCAGGTGTTCGTGGACAGGAGATTCCAGCCAGGCCTACAAACTAATTATGGGAGAATGTCTGGGCAGACAGAATTCTCTGGGAAGACAATGGGTCCAGGGAAGTGACTCATACAGTAACCTAGATGAGATAGCCCCAAAAGGTGGGAACCAGACAAAAGAGGGCCATTGTAAATTAATGGGAAGCCACTTAACCCAGGATCAGGTGAGAAGTGTGTGATGAAATATTCCATTCATCACTCATCAGTATTTCTCTGCCTGTGACTGTGGTTGGTTTCAGTTTCATTTCCATTCTATTGTACTGTGTGTAGGGCTCCGCCCATACCTGGCTCCTATGTAAGCTGGCCCAGCCTGCAGCACATCCAGTACGGCAGACCTCTGGATGGAAGATACATTCTCCTCTGTGTGTTAACTTCTAAGTCAATAAAAGCCTTGTTTTGTTTCGCTAACATCGAGTCTCGGCTTTATTGAGGCACATCAGTTTAATTGACTTAATTTTCAACACAATGGATCAACTCTTGAAACCCGAACGTTTGGATTTGGACCAGCATGCTTCGGACGCATCGGCACGCTTCGGACACTGGTTTATGTGTATGGAATTCTTCCTGGACAATTCTGCAGCCGTCAAAGACGCTACGGACGCTGCGAGTATGAAACTCGGAATTCTGCGGAATTGGGTAAGCCACCGGGTTTACCCCCTCATCCAAGACGCCGACACGTACCCGGCTGCCTGCGACATCTTAAAGGCGCATTACCAGCAGCCTACGAATGAGGTGTATGCTAGGCATCTGCTCGCTACTCGCGCACAGCGACCTGGGGAATCGGTGGAGGAGTTCCTAGGCACCCTGAAAACGCTTGGCAAAGACTGCAAGTGCCAAGATGTAAAAGCCGCAGTGTACACTGACGAGCTTGTTCGCGATGCCTTTATCACAGGCCTCAGCTCCACTTACATCGGGCAGAGACTGCTGGAAAAAACGGGATTGGACCTGAAACAGGCTGCGGACACAGCATGATCCCTGGATGTGGCCCAGAGAAACTCGGACGCCTACTCTTCAGCCCGCGCCGTCCACGCCGCCACGTGTGCACCAAGGGCGCCGCCATCTTGGAAGGCATCTTCCCCGCCCGGCAGCCCGACACCGTCGGGGCCCCGCTCTCCCCCCAGAAGCCCTACGACAGCCGCGACGCGTCGGGGACCCAACTGCTACTTCTGCGGGCAGCCGAAGCACACCAGAAACCTGTGCCCGGCGAAAGGCACCACCTGCTTTAAGTGCGGTAAGAAGGGGCACTTCGGGAAGGTGTGCAGAGGGAACCCCGCCGGAAAACCCGCCACCGCCGCGTGTGCGCCGTGGGAGCGGCCATCTTGGACGCCATCTTGCCCGACCTCGTGGGGTCCGCCATCTTGTGAGCAGACAGCGTGGACGCCATCTTGTCTCGATCAGGGCCCTACAGTGGCATCGGTCACAGTGGACCAGACCAGGCCGCACCCGCTATCCAAATCAATGGTGGACATCGAGGTAAAACGGGTGCAGGGTTAAATGTTTAATTGACAGTGGAAGCACGGAGAGTTTTATCCACCCTGAACTGGTACAACAACTCTCCCTAAAGGTGGTCCCTACTCGGGGTACCAGCTCTATGGCTGATAAAACCCAGACATCGACCATTATGGGTTACTGCACGGTACAATTGTGCGTTAACGGAACTGTATATGATAATTTTAAAGTATTACTCATGAAGAACCTATGTGCGAGCGTGATCTTGGGCCTGGATTTCCAGTGCAACCACCAAAGCATCACGCTCAAGTACGGTGGGTCCCAGCTGCCCCTCACAGTGTGCGGTCTGGCTACCCTGAAGGTAAAGCCGCCTTCGCTATTCGCGAACCTTACCCCTAACTGCCGGCCAATAGCGACCAAAAGCAGGAGGTACAGCTGGGAGGACAGGCGGTTTATCGCGACCGAGGTAGACAGGCTCCTGAAAGAGCACATTATTGAACGCAGCAATAGCCCGTGGCGCGCCCAAGTGGTGGTGGTAAGGAGTAGCGAGAAGAAACGGATGGTGCTCGACTATAGCCAAACGATCAACAGGTACACCCAACTAGACGCCTACCCGCTACCCCGCATATCAGAAATGGTGAACCAAATCGCCCAATACCGGGTGTTCTCCACCATCGACCTCAAGTCAGCGTACCACCAGCTCCCTATCAGACCAGAGGACCGCCCGTACACCGCCTTCGAGGCGAACGGACGCCTCTACGAATTCCTCAGAGTCCCCTTTGGGGTGACGAATGGGGTCTCGGTCTTCCAGAGGGAGATGGACCGCATGGTCGATGACCACCACTTGCAGGCAACCTTCCCCTACCTCGACAACGTCACCATCTGCGGTCACAACCAGCAGGATCACGACTCGAACCTCGAGAGGTTCCTGAAAACCGCACAAAAACTCAACCTCACCTACAACGAGGACAAGTGCGTTTACAACACCACGCGCCTCTGCATACTAGGCAGCGTGGTGGAGAATGGGGAAATCGGACCAGACCCCGACCGATTGCGCCCCCTACGGGAGCTGCCCCTGCCCAACACTCCCAAAGCCCTGAAAAGGTGCCTGGGGTTATTTTCTTATTATTCCCAATGGGTCCCCCACTACTCCAACAAAGCCCGCCCCCTCTTGAAAGCATCCTCTTTTCCGCTCTCTGCTGAGGCCCACGCCGCCTTCAAAAGCATTAAGCAGGATATTGAGCGGGCCACGCTACAGGCAGTGGACGAGAACACTCCCTTTCAAGTGGGAAGTGATGCGTCTGACTTTGCCTTGGCGGCCACCCTCAACCAGGTGGGGCGGCCCGTAGCTTTCTTCTCGAGGACCCTCCAAGGGCCCGAGATCAGACACTCCTCCGTAGAAAAGGAGGCCCAAGCCATCGTGGAGGCAGTGCGCCACTGGCGCCACTACCTAGCCGGCAAACGCTTCACTCTACTTACCGACCAGCGGTCGGTAACGTTTATGTTCAATAATAAACAGAGGGGGAAGATTAAAAATGATAAGATTCTTAGGTGGCGGATCGAGCTCTCCACCTTCGATTATGACATCATTTACCAGCCAGGGGCCCTTAACGAATCCCCCGACGCCCTCTCACGAGGGATGTGTGCCAGCGCCACCGGGGATCGGCTACAGACCCTCCACAATGACCTCTGCCACCCAGGGGTCACGCGGCTGTTCCACTTCATAAAGTCCCGCAACTTACCCTACTTGATTGAGGAAATTCGGTCCCTGACCAGGAACTGTCGCACTTGTGCTGAGTGCAAGCCTCGGTTCTACCGCCCAGATAGAGCCCACTTAATCAAAGCTACACGGCCCTTTGAGCGGCTCAGCTTAGATTTCAAGGGCCCCCTCCCGTCCGTCGACCGCAATGTTTACTTCCTGAACATTGTGGACGAATACTCTCGCTTCCCATTCGCCTTCCCCTGCCCAGACATGACCAGCGCCACGGTCATTAAATGCCTCAACAGCCTGTTCTGCCTGTTCGATATGCCGAGCTACATCCATACGGATAGGGGGGCGTCCTTCATGAGTGAAGAGCTACGCCAGTACATGCTGTCCAGGGGGATCGCCATGAGCCGTACCACCAGCTACAACCCCCGGGGTAACGGTCAAGTGGAGCGAGAGAACGGGACAGTATGGAAAGCAGTCACTCTAGCTCTAAGGACCAAAGGCCTCCCTATCTCCCGCTGGCAGGAAGTCCTCCCAGATGTGCTCCATTCGATATGGTCGCTATTGTGTACTGCCACTAAAGCCACGCCTCACGAGCGAATGTTTGTCTTTCCCCGGAAATCCACCTCAGGCGTATCCATGCCATCATGGCTCTCCACCCCAGGTCCGGTATTCGTGCGAAGGCATGTGAGGGGCCACAAGACGGACCCTCTTGTGGAGTCAGTGCACCTACTCCACGCCAACCCCCAATACGCGTATGTCCGGCACACCGACGGAAGGGAGGACACCGTGTGCATAAAAGACGTCGCCCCAGCCGGTAACGACAACAACCACGACAACAGCAACAACAACGACCACAGCAACTCTTACCCACCCACTACTCTTTCATCACCCCCGGAAGAACATCGACCAACGGTACCCCCACCAACTACCCCTTCAACAACCCTGGCGGCACCCCCGGCAGAGACCCAGGAGGCCACCGGGGACACCCAGCCGACACCCGCGGCACCACAACAGCCACGTCGGTTGCAGAGGACTATCAAACCCCCGAACAGACTAAATCTATAGAAGGGGTGAATGTGATGAAATATTCCATTCATCACTCATCAGTATTTCTCTGCCTGTGACTGTGGTTGGTTTCAGTTTCATTTCCATTTTATTGTACTGTGTGTAGGGCTCCGCCCATACCTGGCTCCTATGTAAGCTGGCCCAGTCTGCAGCACATCCAGTACGGCAGACCTCTGGATGGAAGATACATTCTCCTCTGTGTGTTACCTTCTAAGTCAATAAAAGCCTTGTTTTGTTTCGCTAACATCGAGTCTCGGATTTATTGAGGCACATCAAAGTGCGGCCCATCATCTGCCATTAACACCAGCACCTAGATGGGATAGCCCTGAAAGGCGGGGAACCAGACAAAGAAGGGTGATTAAAAAGACATCACTGCAACTACACAGGGCTGGAATGAACTTTTAGGATAAGAGAAGGCAGCTTTGCCATTTCTCTCTCTCTCTTTCGCTTGCTCTAAACCACCACGAGCAACAAGAGCCTTGCCTTGCTCTTCGACTGTAGGAACAAACCTTCAAACTGGGACTTGGATACTGCATCGGCGATACGGAACCAGGAGACATGTTCTACACAGGGGAGCAGCGAGCAAGAAAACAGACAATCGGGGTGAGCATTGTCCAAGCCCGCGCATCCTTAAGACCACCGGTACTGTGTGAGGGGGTGCTGTGTGTCCCAACCAATCCAGAGGGGTTTAGTGGGGAGGTTCTGTGTGTATTTTATACTCTGTATTGCAACACAGTGTGATTTTAGGCATCTTAATACAAGACAGGGGCCTGTTCGACGGGCCAAGTTTTATTGTTGTACTGTTTGTTTTACGCCACCAGGCATTTTATGTACTGGAGGCTGGTGTGTGTGTTAGCCTTATTAAACACTGTACGGTTGAGTCTGAAAAGCTTGTCTGTGTCCCAATCCTGTTCACCGTAATTCCTGTCGTATAGAACTCAGTAGGAGGGGTGATTCAAACCACCAAGGCAAACCACCTACATACTCCAGGTGTGGTCTCACCAACGTCCTGTACAGTTGTAACAGGACTTCCCTACTTTTATACTCCATTCCCTTTGCAATAAAGGCCAACATTCCATTTGCCTTCCTAATTACTTGCTGTACCTGCATGCTAACTTTTTGTGATTCATGTACACGGATCCCAGATCCCTCTGTACCTCAGCATTTTGTAATCTCTTCCCATTTAAATAATAATTTACTTTTTTATTTTTCCTACCAAAGTGAATAACTTTGCATTTTCCCACATTAATCTCCATCTGCCTGATTTATGCCCACTCACTTAGCCTGTCTATATTCCTTTGGAGATTCTTTGCATCCTCCACACAATTTGCTTTCCCACCTATCTTTGTATCATCAACAAGTTTGACTACATTACACTCAGTTCCTTCATCCAGAGGAGGAAGAGCAGCCACGGCAGCACCATAACCAGCCACAACAGCAGCACCAGCACCAGGAGCGCCAACCTCCTCCTCACCCACCTGATGATGCACAGGGCAGAGGGCCTCAGCGTAGGGCTGCATCTCACTGCAGGAGATACCCCCAACACAGGGTTTACAGGCAGAGAATCAGCTTCCTCAGCATGACTGAGCAGCAGTGCCAAAGGAGGCTAAGATTTTCAAGAGATGTAGTCGCTGACATCTGCACAATGTTGAACCAACACTTGGAGCCCAGGGGAGTGGGTGGACACTCCTTACCAGTGGCTGTCAAAGTCACCACTGCACTCAAATTCTTTGCTTCGGGCTCCTTCCAGGGATCAGCTGCAGACATAAGCGGCATCTCCCAGTTGGCTGCACACACCTGCATCACGCAGGTCACCGATGCCCTCTTTGCAAAGGCCCACAATTATATCCACTTCTCCACGGATGGCCCAAGTGTGATGGCGGTGTGGTTGGCTTTGCCAATATGGCAGGCTTGTCAATGGCGCAGGGCATCATAGACTGCACTCATGTAGCCAATAGGGCCCCCTATCACAACCCAGCTGTATTTATCAACCGCAAAGGATTCCACTCCCTGAACGTCCAGCTGGTGTGTAACCACAGGAAGATCATCATGCATGTTTGCGCTAAGTACCTTGGCAGTTGCCATGACGCCTTCATCCTGTGGCATAACATCGCACAGCAGCACGGGTTAGTACTGCCGGATGAGCAAGAGGCTCAGCACACAGCATCCTCGGAGGAAGAGGAAGAGGATGAGGATGAGGAGCGATGCTTTGCTGGGCCGTATGTGGCCAATCCAGCAGCAGGCGAACACATTGCTGGCCGTCAGGCAAAGGATGCACTCATCCATGCCAGATTTGCGTAAGCTTATGCTTCCAGCACAGGTGTCTGGCACATGGAGATGAATATAAGTCCGACATCCTCAAAACCCCAGGCATCATGTGTCTACTAAAGCGCTCAGTGTCGCCACCAACATTCTACATGGCATTCGCCCTGAGCCCTCACTCTTGAGCTTCCATTTCCCAGAACACAGAGATCACACTTTAGGTGATCTTAGCAGATCATTAAACCTTTTTCCACACTGAACCCACACAGACCTTGAACTCACCTCCTCAGCAATTTACAGCTAAGCTGCCTTGGTTTGCTGAGGAGGCCTCCTCCTTCTGTTTCCAGGGAAGAGGACCTCCTGACGTCCTCTAACTCCCTCAACAAGAGCATGGAGGGAGCCCTCATTGAACCTAACTGCAGCCTTAGTGTTTGGGGCTGCCATTCCTGCAGCAGCCAGCACCTTTAAGAGAAAAAAAGCATTAATTTTACTAAGCCAATGATTGGAACACATCTGCCATATTTTTCATTTCTTAGTCATATACTACATTGATAGATAAAAAAATCATAAATGTCTTTCTGGGATAATATGACCAGCAATTTCAATCAATTATTTGTGTTCACACCAGCCGCTGTCAACTCCCCTTTCTAGATAATACAGAACCAAGCCATTCCAGTTACATTTCTTGCAAAGGGGACATGGCCCCTTTAAATTTTTACTCCAAAAACGGGTCATCAGATGCGAGAAACTGACATGCTTCAAGCAATTGCCTGGAGGGACCAGCACGTTGGCCGGAACGAGGCCAATCAAGCACAAATCGCAACTGTGGGCTGGCGGCCTCCGGGAGCGGGTCCGAAAGCTGCCGAGCAGTGGGCCCGCCCTCAACCCGCCTCCTCGATAAAAATCCAGCCCCTGGTCTCCTCTCATACTGAATCCAGAGAGAATGTTCCAGGAAGTCTGAAATAAAAGCAGCCATTACAGTACCACACCAACTTGAGTGTTTAATGAACACAGCATTTGGCGACAAGGATAACGGACAACGCTCCTGGTGAGGCACTCAGCTCTTGTCGTGGGAGATAGGGAGGTCAGCGCTCCTTACCGGCACCAGGTTATTGGCTGAGCACCTACACTGTTGGCCTGGCATCCCTGTGTAGGACCACACAGGCACAACCGTCCACCCCTTCTCTGTCTCCTTACATGGTGACGCTCACTCATGCTTAGCTTCAGCTCTCCTTTCCTGAAGATCTACTATAGCAGTGGGCAGGATGGGAGGATTATAAAGATGATGCTAGTGCAGATCATAATGAGGAGCAAGCCACCCAGGTGTCGCAGCTGCGAGAAAACGCCATCTCTCAGCACAGTAGCACATGCCGTTTCAGGGACATTTACCATACTGGAATGGCAACTTCCACAGATTGTTTAACTCATAAGGTTGTTTCTACTAATAAGAAGGAAGGGTTTATCTATGAAAGCTGACTTTATGCTTTGTGAATAAGAAAACGTATCCTGAGTGACCCTGAACCAAAACAATTCAGCAAATGAAGACTTGAGCTGGATTTTGTGAATGGAGGCGAGTTGGAGGCAGGACTGCTACTTGTCGTGTCAATGTCCCGCCTCCATCCTCGCCTGACCAACAATTGGATTTTCCCCTGATTGACCTTGTTAAGCCCACCCTGCGGGCTCAGCAGGCCAATTAGGAAGGAAGTCACTGACAGAGCACGTCAACATCAGACGTGCTATCTGTCAAGACTTCTTGAAAGAAGAAATGTCAGCGTTAAACACTGACATTCTCTTTAGTTTGATGAGTCCTTGTGTTCAGGACTCATCAAACCTTTCAAAATTGTAAATTTCACATGGCTGTTGGTTTGGAGGTTCCAAGAGCCAGTCTGTGAAACTGACAAGGAGGATGGTGGCATAGTGGTTAGCACTGTTGCCTCACAGCGCCAGGAACCCGGGTTCGAATCCGGCCTCGGGTGACTGTCTGTGTGGAGTTTGCACATTCTCCCCGTGTTTGCGTGGGTTTTCTCCGGGTGCTCTGGTTTCCTCCCACAGTCCAAAGATGTGCGGGTTAGGTTGATTGGCTATGATAAATTGACCCTTAATGTTAGGGGGATTAAATACGTGGGGTTACGGGGATAGGGTGGGATATGTGTTGGTCTTAGGGGTTATGGGGATCGGGTGGGATGTGTGTCGGTGCAGGCTCGATGGGCCGAAATGGCCTCTATCTGCACTGTGGGGTTTCTGTGTGATTCTGTGTGATGTCGGCTCTCCCGATCCACCACAGCTGAAGGCTGTAGGTAGAAAACAAGGTAAGTGAACACTATTTAAAACTTATCACTCACCTTGCATACTTACCACTCCACACTTGCACCCATCACTCACCTCTACATCTTACTTCCAGGTGCCTCCGACCGCCATAGACCGCCTTTATGTCTCCTTCAACCCGGCGGGGTTCTCCAAGGTCGGGAAGCCTTCACCTGTGAAGGTAAAATGGCACTAATCATTTTTTCTGCCTGTTAACTACCTGTTAACAGGCAGTTAAAAGGGTTAAATGCCTTTCCCGTCTCCAGGAGATGGGACCTGAAGCTGCACATCTTCCCGCCTCCTGGCAAAAGGGCACGGAGGCAGAATTGGGGCAGATTTGCCATCTGCCCCCACTTTCTCCGAATTTACCAGCTGTCCCGCCTCCATGCCCGCCTCCTCTGGGCTTGGAAAATCCAGCCCTATGCCTCAGTGCCGTAAGAGGTTGGGGAGCCAGACGGTGTAGCCAAACTTTCACATCCATTAGCAACAGCAGCACGAGCACCTCACTTGCTCAGCAAGAGCACGTATCACCAGATAATGGTAGCATAGCACTAGGTCACCGGTGTTTCCAGGGCAACCGTCAGAGAAGGTCAGCAAACTCTTTGTGGAGGACTTTAATCTGCTGTCACGCACGTGTTGCCTGAGGCTGGAGACTTCTGTGCAGATCCCTTGGAATGGAAGACACTCGAACATGTTGTGGGTGCAGAATAGGGTTGCCAACCCTCCCAGATTATCCTGAAGCCTCCACGAGTGGACACTGCTGTGAACAACCCGGGAGACAATGCAAACACTGAGTTTGCAGTTCGTGCCATTTCACGTCCTGCCTGCGGTTTGCGCGTGCTGCAGCTTTACGTTCTGGTGTCCGAACCTTCTTGTCTCTAGTCCCATGAAAGAGAATCACAAAACACTGGGGAAATGGAACGGTCAACACCGGGGAAGTGGAACGGTCAACTTCAGGGAAACGGTATGGGCGACACGAGTGGGGTTGACAAGTCTGGATTAAGTCCAAACCTGGGCAAGATGGGAGATTTATTCACAAAATGTGTTAAGCCAGAAGTAAAGGACTCAAGGACACCAATGTTCGCGGATTTCCCATGGTAAATGTTGCAACAAGGGGTTGTTATTCCAGTGACAACAACCTCCACTCGGATTCAGGCACGAGTGGTTTTTAAACAACAAGCTTTAATATACATTGGCCTAGAAATTGGCCTGAGGCGCCCAAGCGGCACAAAGTTCACCTGGGCACTGGAATTTGCGCCACGATCGCCGCATTAGCGATCGCCGCAAATTCAGTTGAAGTGCCCCTAGAGGGAGACGGGGCGCGGCTCGAGGCGCTCCGCATCCCTCTTAGGGCGCTGAAAGTGAATTTCGCAGCGCTACGTGCCGCAGTGCCACACGCTGTGGCACGGCATGCTGCGGTACTGCAGGCCTTCCTTCCACTGTTAAGGGGGAGGGGCCTGCAACAGCGCGAGCCCCGATCGCGAGTGCCGGCAAAAGAGCCCGGCACCAAGGAGAAGTGCCGGGCTCTTGGGAAACAGCTGGCAATGCCGCGGGGGGGGGGGTACCAGGAGGCCGGGGACGGAGGTGCTGGCAGGCGGCCGCCGAAAAAGCGGCCGCCCCGCACCTCCACCTTAACTTGCGCCTCTGCCGGCGCAGCAAGGCCCCGTGAACCGGGCCGGGTAGCGAACGGCGCTACAGCGGCGTTCGCTACCAAATATCACGATCAGGGCGCGAATGGGGCACTGCGCACACCGATGACGTCATCGGTGGCGGCGCAGCGCAAAAGGCTAACACCACCATTAGCGCCCCTGCTGAAAATTGCGGGAGGCGCAGCCAGTGGCGCTAGAGCCACTGACTGCCTCTTTAGGCGCTAACAGGTGGCGCTACTCACCCAATTTCTCCTCCACTGACTATTAACAGTATTGGTTTATATGACTCTTCTACAGTATTACATTAAATGGCAAGCAATTAATACAACCTGTCCCCATCCACCACCACCCTCCTCCGCCTGGCTGAACTTGTTCTCACATTAAACAACTTTTCCTTTGACTCACTTCCTCCAAATTAAAGGTGTTGCTATGGGAACCCGCATGGGTACTATCTATGCCTGCCTTTTTGTGGGATATGTGGAACATTCTTTGTTCCAGTCTTACTCAGGTCCCCTCCCTCATCTCTTTTTCCGGTACATTGATGACTGTATCGGTGCTGTTTCCTGCTCTCGCCTTGAACTAGAAAATTTCATTCACTTTGCTTCCAATTTCAACCCTTCCCTCACCTTCACATGGTCCATCTCCGACTCTTCCCTTCACTTCCTCGATTTCTCTGTCTCTGTCTCTGGGGATAGGCTATTGACAAAAATTCACTACAAGCCCACTGACTCCCACAGCTACCTGGACTACACTTCCTCCCACCCCGCTTCCTGTAAGGACTCTATTCCATTCACCCAGTTTCTCCGTCTCCATCTGCTCTGACGGTGCCACCTTCCATACTAGTGCTTCCGACATGTCTTCCTTTTTCCTCAACCGAGGATTCCCCTCGACTGTGGTTGACATGGCCCTTGACCGTGCCCGTTGTATTTCCCGCACTTCTGCTCTCACCCCTTCCCCTCCCTCTCGGAACCACGATAGGATTCCCCTTGTCCTCATCTTTCACCCCACCAGCCTCCACATTCAACGGATCATCCTTCGCCATTTCCACCACCTCGTGCGTGATCCCACCACCAAATACATCTTCCCCTCAACTCCCCTTTCAGCATTCCGAAGGGACCGCTCCATCCGCTTTGCGGAACACCTCCATTCAGTCTGTAAGAGTGGCCCCGAGCTTCCGGTCGCCTGTCACTTTAATTCTCCGCTCCACTCCCACTCAGACCTCACCGTCCTCGGCCTCGTACACTGTTCCAATGAAGCTCAACGTAATCTCGAGGAACAGCACCTCATCTTTCGATTAGGCACTTTACAACCTTCTGGACTCAAAATCGAGTTCAACAATTTCAGACCATAACCTCTGCCGCTATTCTTTTTTTCCATTGTTTTTTCTCTCTCTCACATGGCAGCTGTCTTTCATTCTGCCATCGCCATTTACACTTCACCTAGAGCCATCTTTTGTTTCTTAACTTTTCTCATTACCATCTCCTTTTGCCTTGCACCATCATCCCTTTTGTCTCTTAATCTCTCCTGCCTTCCATCCTATCACAGACCTTCCCTTTTGTTCTTTCCTCCCCTCCCCCCCTTTCCCTGCCCTTACACTTGCTTAAAAACCTGTTGCATCTACAGCTTTTTCCAGTTCTGACAAATGGTCATCAACCTGAAACATTAACTCTGTTTCTCTCTCCACAGATGCTGCCTGACCTGCTGAGTATTTCCAGCATTTTCTGTATTATTTCAGATTTTCAGCATCTGCAGTATTTTGCTTTTGAATTAATACAACCCGTTTGTCTTTCCACAAAGTCTCGTTCAAGTTGATCAGACTTGGAGGGGAAATTTGCCAGCCCTGGGGAGGCGGGTTTGGAGGCGGGACTGCTGGGAAAATGGCAGAATCTGGGGGCGGGTACCCATCCCGCCTCCGTGCCATCTTCTCGACCTGCGCTGGGAGCTGCCTCCCTGAGGCGGGAAGGGGGTTAGTGCCAATTAACTGCCTGTTAACAGGTAGTTAACAGGCAGTTTTTTGGCTAATCCCTATTTTCAGCCCTGAATTGTGGGCTTCTCGATAGCTCCAAATCTCGCCAGGGTCAGTGAGGCGGGCCGTCGGTCTGCGGGGGTCGGAGGGGCCGAGATGTCCAGTGTGCAGGTGAGTAATGGGTACATGTGTGCAGAGGTTAGTGTGTGAGGTGTGTGCAAAGTGTTTATAAAACTTTACTTACCTTTACTTCTTCCTGCAGGCTTCCTCCCTTCAGGTCTCGGAATCCCTCAGCTCACCGGCACAGAAAGCAGAATGGCCGCTGAACTGTCAAAAGCTGCAGCCTTTTGCTTTCTGCTCAGGAGAGCTCTCTAGCTGAGCCCTGAGTGACAGGACTGAACTTAGAGGACAGACTGTCAGTGTTTGACAGCTTCACAGAGCTCTTGACAGATGAAACGTCACTCGCTGACGTTACCTGTAATCGGCTTTCCCTTAATAGAAACATAGGAGATAGGAGCAGGAGTAGGCCATTCGGCCCCTCGAGCCTGCTCTGCCATTCAATGCGATCATGGCTGATCATCCAAATTCAGTACCCGGTCCCTGCTTTCTCCCCATACCCCTTGATCCCTTTAGCCTTAAGAAATATATCCAACTCCTTCTTGAATATATTTAATGAATTGGCCTCTACTGCCTTTTGTGGTAGAGAATTCCACAGGTTCACCACTCTCTGGGTGAAGAAATTCCTCCTCATTTCTGTCCTAAATGGTCTACCCCTTATCCTTAGACTGTGACCCCTGGTTCTGGACTCCCCGACCATCGGGAACATCCTTCCAGCATCTAGCCTGTCTAGTCCTGTTAGAATTTTATAAGTTTCGATGAGATCCCCTCTCATTCTTCTAAACTCCAGTGAGTACAAGCCCAATCGATCCAATCTCTCCTCATACATCATTCCTGCCATCCCAGGTATCAGCCTGGTGAATCTTCACTGAACTCCTTCCATGGCAAGAACATCCTTCCTCAGATAAGGCGACCAAAACTGCACACAATACTCAAGATGTGGTCTCACCAAGGCCTTGTACAACTGCAGCAAGACATCCTTGTTCCTGTACTCAAACCCTCTCACTACGAAGGCCAACATACCATTTGCCTTCTTAACCGCCTGCTGCACCTGCATGCTTACCTTCAGCGACTGGTGCACAAGGACACCCAGGTCTCTTTGCACTTCCCCTTCTCCCAATCTATTGCCATTCAGATAACAATCTGCCTTCCTGTTTTTGCTACCAAAGTACATTTATCCACGTTATATTGCATCTGCCATGCTTCTGCCCAATCACCCAACCTGTCCAAATCATCCTGGAGTTTCTCGGCATCCTCCTCACAGCACACACGCCCACCCAGCTTTGTGTCATCTGCAAATTTGGAGATATTACATCTAGCTCCCTTGTCTAGCTGGGCGGGCTTAACAAGGTCAATCAAGGGAAAATAGCGTGGGTTGGCGACAAGTCGATGGAGGCGTGACTAAAACCTGACAAGTGGGAGTCCCGCCTCCAAAGGCTGCCCATTGACAAAATCCAGCTTGTAATCTTTTGTGGATAGGCTTTCGACTACCCCCAAGAGCGCTCCGCCCTTTAAGAGAAACATGTCCCATTCTTATACTATTCAGCTACCTTGGGCTGCGTCTATACACAGCACATGCTGTGTGGAGTTTGCATATTCTCCCCGTGTTTGCGTGGGTTTTCTCCGGGTGCTCCGGTTTCCTCCCACAGTCCAAAGATGTGCGGGTTAGGTTGATTGGCTATGATAAATTGACCCTTAGTGTTAGGGGGACTAAATACGTGGGGTTACGGAGATAGGGTGGGATATGTGTTGGTGTAGGGGTTACGGGGATCGGGTGGGATATGTGTCGGTGCAGGCTCGATGGGCCGAAATGGCCTCTATCTGCACTGTGGGGTATCTGTGATCTGTGACATGCGGAGGTGCACGTTTGCTGAGGCCACGTATTAAGATGTTTAACCTGCTTCTAATCTTTCAGCCATTTAATTCACTTGATAAGACTAAGAACCTTTTCAGGTATTTATTTAGCTTGAACAAACTTCACCTGAAATAAAATTCAGTCAACAATGCAGATACTTTTGTACTTGGATAATTGTAGAAATATGAACAAAATTACTCAAAGTGCATAAGCAATAAAATGGAACAAATTATGATTTATTTGTTAAATAATATGGTACATAATTTAGCACACATCTCACATCTCATTACTTGAACCGCTGCAACTTCGAAGTTTTGCTGAAGAACAAGCCTAAAAATGTGGGTGCACTTTACAATTCTTGACTTTGCAACAGATAAGATGGTTACAAAAAAATGACATGTTCACAGTCTACTTTTACACAAAATGGGTATCCCTGAACTATTGTTAGATATTTTTGAAAAAATACCATTAATCCCAAGCAAAGATATCACTACAAAGGACATATAACCGCTACACCAGCGAAGGCATGCCGATCCAGGCCAACTTGAACAACCTACCACCAAACCGTCTCAAATCTAAAGTGCCATTTCGAACCGTCGCCGAAGCTCTTCAGCGATCTCCCCTCAGCCTTGATGACTGATAGCGAAATGCTTGGAAGAATTGCGACATACGGAATGGATTCCTCATAGAGGACCCCGCAGTACAACCTGAAGGATCAAACCTTCCTCACAAACAGTGGACAATCATCAACCGCCTCAGAACTGGTCATGGTAGATGCTGCCACCTTCTCCATAGATGGAAGATTAAAGCTTCCCCATCATGCGATTGTGGAGCTCCTAATCAGACCCTGGAGTACATTATTGAGCATTGCCCTTGGAGGAAATTCACAGGCAGCCTACAAGATATCCATGCTGTTACACCGGAAGCTTTGACTTATTGACATTTGATTTGCTTTGCTACTACCATACAAAAGAAGAGAAGGGGACATATCTCCAGTGCTCCACCTTTAACAAAATGAGGTAAAGTATGAATAACTAGTAGAGGAGTGGGACCAGGTACCAAAGAGAAAACCAACCCGAGTCAGAAGATCTGATTTTTTAGGGCATGCAATGACACGAAATGCAAAGAATATGACTGTATTCCTGTGCACAATCTAAATTAAAAAATGACTCATCAAAGGGTTATATGATACTGGGTGTACTTTAACATTGGTACAACCACAAATGGTGCAGGATAACTAATACTTAGAAGATAAGATGGCTCATATTCATGATCTCTCTGGGTCAGTCGAATGCCATTGGCTAAGATCCAGCTGGAATACCACATGCGGTTGAAAACAATAGCAGTAGGAACGTCTACACTCATATTTTTAGGTTTTGCTGGGAATTGATTTAAATATTGGGAGCATGACTATCTTGGACAAGGAGGAGAAAGTGACGTTAATGACTCAGAGATGAAGCCAAACCGGTCTGAAATGGCCATAGCACTGGTCACGGTCATGAGCTCAGTTCACACAGGGTGCCTGAGATAATAGCCAGGTTCTGCGGGGAGGGAGGGGTGTGGATTCCTGCAACCACTGTGGTGCTAAGCCATGTGAGAGCATTTGAGGGGCCTGGAGCTTTCTCATACAATATTCAGTAAGAAGCCATCAGCCAGGGGAACCTGGGTAAATTAGAGTCTACCAGAGTGGAGGCTCAGCTGATGGATCCTACATTAGGGGCTGCATACAAGCTCAATCCACCTGGGCATCAGAGACGGATAGGGGGTCATTTTAACCCCCCAAAATGGGTGGGTTTGGATCGGATGGGGAGTTAAAATGTAAAAAATTTCAAACTAGAACCCAACCCACTCATTTCCGGTTTTGACAGAGGCTGGATTGGGGGGTGGCAGGTGACGAGCCATTCTCAGGAGGCGGGTCGGTCACTGAAAGTTTTTAAAGAGGTTGCGTGCCTCCATTTTTACAAACTTTCTATTTTTAATTCAAGTCAGCCGGGTTTGCCTGGCCTAGGGAAACCTGGCAGATAAAAAGCGAGAAGGGCTGGATCCTAAGGTAAGTGCCTTTACAGCACTGTTTAAGGGAATGGATAAGCCAGAGTGTTTCCTCCAGGCCCACACAGGCTTATTTATAAACCCAATTGCGATCTGTCCAACCTGCAGTGGTGTGCCAGGAAACCTGTACCTCGGCCCAGCCCCCTCCCCCCGCACAACCCCCCCCCCACCCACCCCCAGCTTCGAAAACGCGCCTTGAAAAATATCACGGGCATAGATAAAACCAACAGATTGGCATAATTATTAGGATGAGCGTCTAGTCCAAAATTACAAACTCAAATCAATTGCGGGATGTGAACAAGTGCACTGAAAAGATTTACTAAGGCTATTTCATGATACAAGCGGATAACAAGACAATGGCAGAATTGTTAACTGAGTACTTTAAATCTGTTTCCACGGTGGAGGAAGGGGACAAAATACCAGTGATACAAGGGAACCTAAAATTAAGTCAAGGTAAGGAACTTAATGGATTTGATACAAGTTAAAATTTCATAATGGAAAAAATAATGGGACTTAGGGTAGACTGTTGTGTCCGTGTGTTAATGGAGACACGGAATGCAGGAGTTGGTTTCACAGGTGTTTACTGAACAAAGTCTGGAAGTGAACTAACTGATACAACACACTATACAGGCTTATATAGCCCGAGTGGCCATTGCCGGCATTACAGTACACAGGGGGCTCTTAAAGGCACATACACCACAATTCCTCCCCTTTTAGATAACCAGTACATAACATTTTAAGTAATCATTAATTAACATGTTACAAGAACAATAATCTACACATTTGCTGCAGTTAATCAATTATAAGTCAGTCTCTCTGGAGGCTTCCTGACTCAGTCCGGATAACGCCTCGGTGGTGTAGTAGTTTCTGGTGGTGTAGTAGGTTCTTTTGGCAAGGTCGATTCAGCTTGAATGCCAGTGTTGGGTTCATCTGGTTCCAGTATCACCGGATCGGAGGTAGATACTATGGGTATTTCTGCTTCATCATTAGGCGTATAGAGTTGTGGTGTAGGTTGTCCCTTTTCGGATGACTCTATGATCTGGTCAGCATGGCGCCTTATTATGCTTTCTCCAATGTCCACGGTATACATCAGCGGTCCTAGTCGTGTGCAAATAGTTCCAGGCTGCCAATTCTCGGTACGGTAGTCCCGGGCCAAAACTTGTTGACCTATCTGGAAGGTTCTAGTTGGCCTTTCATTCATACCTTGAAATTGCCGGTTCTCCACGTCCCTTCTGATGTTTGGCTTGATCAAATCCAGCCGGCATCTTAGGCTTCTATTGAAGAACATCATGGCGGGAGTTTGGTTTGTAACCACATGAGTTGCATTCCTGTATGCAAACAAGAAGTTATCTACCTTATGCTGTAGATTTATGTCTTCATTACCCATGGCCTTTATGGCCTTCTTGAAGGTCTGGACAAACCTTTCAGCCAATCCATTGGTGACGGGATGGTATGGGGCGGACGTGTAGTGCTTAACCCCATTGTTTTTTAAGAACTTCCTGAATTCTTCGGACACAAATTGCGGTCCATTATCAGAACAGATCTGTTCAGGCAGCCCATTCCTGGCGAATATGGTCCTTAATACTGTGATGGTTTTTTCCGTGGTGGTGGAGGACATCTTTATTACCTCCGGCCACTTGGAGTGTGCATCAACCGCGATTAAGAACATTGAGTCCATAAATGGACCAGCAAAGTCGATGTGTACCCTTTGCCATGGAGATGAGGGCCACTCCCATGGATGTAGAGGGGCTTGTGGTGGGGCGTTTTGGACCTTCTGGCATCCTAGGCAGCTCTTGGTCATTTCTTCGATGTCTCCATCGATACCTGGCCACCACACAAACGCTCTGGCTAGGTTCTTCATTTTCACTCCACCCAGATGCCCCTCGTGAAGCTCCTTTAGCACTTTATCCTGGAGTTTGGGTGGAATCACCACTCTGGATCCACACATCAAGGTTCCTCGGCACACTGACAGCTGTTCTCTTCTTTGCGAGAATGCTGGCAACAGTGGTTCGCCATGTGCTGGCCATCCCTTCACCGTTAAATCGTAGACTAGTGAGAGAGTCGGGTCATTTCTCGTTTCCTTTTCAATGGCAGAATTTGTTACTGGTAGACATTCCACTATGGTTGAGTGGAACATCTCCACTGGGTCCAATGTAGGTGCCTCTTCTACTGTTGGCAACGGTAGGCGCGATAAACCGTCAGTGTTCTGGACCAATGAACATTTTATGTGTGCAGATAGCACCCTCTGGTGGTGGTTATTCTGTTAACAGTTTGTATGCTGGAAAGGTCATCTGATCTTTCTTCCTGTGTGAGGTCATTTGACCTTTGTTCCTTTCTTCCTGTGAGAGGTCATTTGACCTTCCTACCTTTCTTCCTGTTGACCCCAGGAAGCAGTTTTGCTAGGAAGAACCTGAATTGAGTAATGGAGAATCTGCCATGAGAGGTTCCATTCACAATCCAATGTAATCTGATTTCATATGTTAGGCCAAGCGCAATATCTGTGAGTATCTTTGTTCCTTAGCATAATAGCAACGTTGTCAGAGTAATATTTTGATAATACTATGTTTATAAAAGGTTAATATTTGATAGTTATAGAAGTTAGTCCAAATATTAGTTAGTTATACAATTAGTCCATTCTACTGTTGTAAATATGTTTATATCTTATGTAATATCGAATGTATAGTACTCAGTTTATGTACAAAACATACTTTGTCTTTGTTTACAGTTTCACAAATTTGTTCAAGTAAAGCTTCAAAACAGCAACCGGCTTCAGAAGAATTATTTTTGAATAACTGTTTAACTTGCTGGATAGCTAGATAGCAGCACGTCTAGCGCGGCCAGTACAGTCAGCATTCCCATGCTGTTTTGATCCTTTGTATTCTATGTCATATTGTTGTGCCCCTAGGAAAAGGGACCACCTCTGTAGCCTTTGCGCTGTCATAATGGGAACACCCTTTCTAGATTTAAATATGGAGACGAGGGGTTGATGGTCAGTCAACAAGGTAAATTTTTGTCCGTGTAGGTAATGGTTGAATTTCTTAACTCCCCATACCAGGCTGAGTGCTTCCCTGTCGATCTGGGCATAGTTACGCTCAGCTGAGTTCAATGAGCGTGACGCAAAAGCTATCGGCTGCTCCGAGCCATCGGGGAATCTATGCGATAATACCGCTCCTACGCCGTAAGGGGATGCATCGCACGCCAGTCTGATTGGCAGTGATGGGTTGTAATGAGCCAAAACTTCCTTGGACGTGATCAAGCCTTTGCATTTATGGAAGGCACGTTTACAGTCTTCGCTCCATTTCCAAATTACTCCCGTTTGTAGCAGTTCGTTAAGAGGGTGCAGAACAGTTGACAAGTTCGGTAAAAATTTATGATAGTAATTTATCAATCCCAGGAACGACCTTAATTGTGAGACATTTTCAGGTGCTGGGGCTTTTATGACCGCTTCAATATTTTCAGGTGACTTATGCAACCCTTCCTCGTTAATTATGTGGCCACAATATGATATTTGTTTCTGGAAAAATTCGCACTTGGGGCGATTTGCTCGTAGGCCCCGTTCTTTCAGCCTAGTGAGCACCTGCTCCAAATTGGCAAGGTGCTCGTTGTCGTTTTCTCCTGTTACAAGGATGTCATCTAGGTAGCATTGAGTCCCCGGAATCCCTTGGAGGACTTGCTCCATAGCTCTTTGCCAGATAGCTGGAGCTGATGCTACTCCGAAAACCAGTCGATTGTACTGGTACAGGCCTTTGTGTATATTAATCGTGAGATACTTTTTAGAGGCCTCTTCAACCTCCATCTGTAGATATGCTTGTGCCAAGTCAATTTTGGTGAAACGTTTCCCTCCGGATAGTGAGGCGAAAATATCTTCTATCCTCGGAAGAGGATACTGTACCATGTGAAGGATCGGGTTTACAGTCACCTTGAAGTCCCCACAGATGCAAATTTTTCTCTGTTCTTCAAATTTATCATTATTCAATGTTTTCTTCATGACCGGGACGATGGGTGTTGCCCACTCGCTCCAATCTATCTTGGATAATACGCCTGCCTTTTCCAAATTCTCCAGCTCTGCCTCGACTGCTGGACGAATTGCGTATGGCACCGGCCTTGCCTTAAAAAACTTGGGGATTGCCGCATTTTCCACTTTTATTGAGGTGGTGACGCCTTTCAAGGTTCCTAGTTCCTGTTGAAACACTTCCTTGGCGTTGGCCAAGATGTCTTTTAATCGTTCAGGTGTGACGTCATCATCATTTTTTTTCTTACTGGTCACCGTCAGTGCCTGAATGGAGTGCCAGTCTAAACGTCTCTTCCTGATCCATTCACGTCCCAACAGCGGTGGACCACCATCTTGCAGAACGTATAAATACAACTTCTGTATTTCCTTGCCATTGTATACAACAGGCACTCTTATTTTCCCTTTGGTGTATACTTTCTGCCCCGTATATGTTTTCAAGATAATGGATGTGTCTTTCAAAGGTATATGCGGAAATAGCCGCTCGTAATCCCGTCGACTTATGACGGTCAGAGCTGGTCCTGTATCTAGCTCCATTTTAACTGGGGACCCCGCTATCGTGAGGGTAACCCAAATGGTCTGGTAATCTTCTTTGGCAATTACATTATGTAATTTGAGACAGCTGAGTCTCTTGTTTTCGGAGCCGCTATCGCTCTTCTGGTCTTCGGAGCTACTGTCCGTCATCATTTGTACCTTTCTGTACTTTTCCTTATTGATTTTTTTCCTGTCCGTGGATTTTTTGTTTCCAGATCGGCATACACGTGCAATGTGTCCAATCTTTCCGCATTGCCTGCATGCTTTGTCCTTGAACCAGCAGTCCCTCTGGTCATGGGTGGATCTGCCGAAGCGATAACATCTCTCGAAACCCTGTGTCATTTCATGGGTGCCGAAGTCCTGTGGCTTTTGCTGTATCTCTGCAGCTCCTCTTGCGGCTGCTTCGTATGATACAGCCACACTGAAAGCCTTGTCCAGTGTCAAATCTTTCTCAGAAAGTAGCCTTTTCTGTGTTCCTTCACTTAGGAGACCGCAGACGAATTTGTCTCGAAGAGAATCTGCCAGTCCTGCCCCGAATTGGCAGTGCTTTGACAGCTTCCTTAATTTGGTGAGGTAATCAGCGTTACTTTCATTCTTGTGCTGATTCCTCCTGAAGAATTTGAATCGTTCCGCTATCAGCAGCGGTGTTGGGTTTAAGTGCTCCTGTAAGGTATCAACAATCTCCTTAAAATTCTTGTCCCTCGGTTTGGCTGGAGTGATTAAGTTTCGTAACAGCCCGTATGTCCTTGCGCCCATTAGATTTAGAAGTACTGATGCCTTTTTATCATCCTCTATTTCATTTGCTGTGCAATATACCACCACTCTTTCCACTGTAGGGGGTTTCGCTTGCTTGTTCTGGTCTCCTGCCAGGCTTCTTGCAATAATTACCCGTGAGTGGTTCGACCCACTCGCCCCTATGGTCCTAGACCTTGGACTTAGGTGCAGGGAGCTGTAGTGCAGAGAAAAACTCAATAGACCAGGTCAAATAGCACGAAATGGATGCCTTTATTGAACAGTTTGCAGCATTATAAAATACATGTCATATGCACAGATTAAAGCAACTACAAGCATGCACACATCTATAAACTTAACTCTATAGAAATGGGGAACACATGGCACATCGTAAAAGGGGTAACACATTACAACTACCCTTAACCCCCTCCCCTAGACCTAACTAAGTTTCGATTTGAGGGACTCGGGATCATGCTCACCAGTTTAAGAATTGCGAAAAAGGCTTTGCAGCCTTTCGACACAGCTTTCCGTCGTCACGTGGGTTTGGAAGCTTCTGGCGCATCTTGTTTTCCTCTTGGTTCTCCTGCGATGAGCGCTCGCCGATGTGATGTTGACGAACTGGAGTACCGGGCCCTGGGTCGTCGATGATCTCCCGATGACTCTTTATACAGTCATAATTGTCCTTCTGATTGGAGTACCTGGGCCCTGAGGGTCTTCTTCTCCGGCCTGGGTCGTCGATGATCTCCCGACAAAAGTACCCGGGCCTCCCTCGTCGTCTTCCCGTCGTGGCCGGGCCTTGCCTGGCTGAGCTGGCTTCCAAGCCGAAATCTTCTCGTCGTCCTCTCGTCGTGGCCGGGCCTTGCCTGGCCGAACACCGAACACGGTCCGAACCGAAGTGCTGCTTGGTTCCGATGGAGTCTGTCCCGAAGTGTACCGATGGAGAACTCACTGATGGACTTTACTTAATCCACAGTTATACTTTTAGGACCATTCTTATCTCCCGCCAAATCATAGTCCTGTCTTTGTAATAGTTTTGGCGGGCAGAACTCTCTGCAGGGGTGTTTTGTCTTCATAACGGGAGTCGGTGATAGCTGAACTGGCCTTCCTGGGCTGATAATGTCTTTGCTTTGTTACCGTAACTTGCTTTTTATATTGATCGGTCTGGAGATTGCCCTGGATGGCTGTTAAACGGCTTCTCTTTGTACAGTGTAATGGGCTTAAGCGTTCGTTCAATTGTCTGCCCATTTCTTGATGGGTCTCATCCTGCCACCCAAATCTGTCCTGTACTTATAATCTAATCAATATGTATGCTCAGTTCCATGAGTTTCGGCTTCCCGAAACTGGTTTCCGCGGGCTTTTAATGTCTTCAATCCACAAGCCTGTCTGGCTTGCAGTAACAGAAATTCAAATGGTCCCAGAAGCTGGTCACGAGGTCTGGCGGCCATTTTGTGTGCCCTTTTATCAAAGGTTTCTCTGTATAAGCTTCTTTTGGTCAATAAAGCTGTTTTATTAACCCTACTTTCCTACGTGATTATTTAATGAAAATTTCACGAATCTTACACCACATATGTGGTCCAATCCTCTATATCGCTATCGAAAGCAGTAATATTGCCAGTCTTAGGCATCCTGAAAAAAAAATGGCGCCTCCCGCGCTTTCCTTTCTTCCCCGCAGAAAATAAATGGTGCCTCCTGCGCTTTCCCGCCGCTGCCGCTGCTGACAACGTTGTTCTCCGCGGTTTTTATTTACACAGGTATTTTTTTTAATAGGTGGAGACTCGTTCCCGCCAGACTCTCTGGGACTTTTCCCTTCCTCTGCTTGGTCCGAACGCCGACCTGCTTTGCAGCACCGGCCGTCTCCCGAGTGCTCCACCCTCTGTCTCTGTTTGCCTCCGCCTTTGCTGCTCGGCCCCGCTGCAGAGCCAGCCGATGGAGCCCCAACCGCCGCCCAGGAAGGATTATTGTAGTACCTGCCACCAGCTCGGCTAGCTGGTGAAACCACAGTTTTTTTTTCTTAATTGTTTTTCTTCGACTTTCGTATGAGGAATCGATCTCCTTGAGGTGCTGCTGAATTGCAGGTAAGTCCGTTTCCAATTCATCGCCACTGTTGTGTCTGTGTGTTAATGGAGACACGGAATGCAGGAGTTGGTTTCACAGGTGTTTACTGAACAAAGTCTGGAGGTGAACTAACAGATACAAGACACTATACAGGCTTATATAGCCCGAGTGGCCATTACCGGCATTACAGTACACAGGGGGCTCTGAAAGGCACATAGACAAATCTCCATGACCTGATGATTTCCACCCCAGGGTATTAAAAGAAATAAGTGACAAAATTGTAGAGGCATTAGTCATAGCTTTCCAGAGCTCTCTAGATCCAAGAATTGTACCTTTGGATTGGAAAATTGCAAACATAGAAACATAGAAGATAGGAGCAGGAGTAGGCCATTCGGCCCCTCGAGCCTGCTCTGCCATTCAATGTGATCATGGCTGATCATCTAAATTCAGTACCCGGTCCCTGGTTTCTCCCCATACCCCTTGATCCCTTTAGCCTTAAGAAATATATCCAACTCCTTCTTGAATATATTTAATGAACTGGCCTCCACCGCCTTCTGTGGTAAAGAATTCCACAGGTTCACCACTCTCTGGATGAAGAAATTCCTCCTCATTTCTGTCCAAAATGGCCTACCCTTTATCCTTAGACTGTGTCCCCTGGTTCTGGACTCCCTGGCCATCGGGAACATCCTTCCTGCATCTAGTCTGTCCAGTCCTGTCAGAATTTTATAAGTTTCAATGAGATCACCTCTCATTCTTCTAAACTCCAGCGAGTACAAGTCCAATCGATCCAATCTCTTCTCATACGTCATTCCTGCCATCCCAGGTATCAGCCTGGTGAATCTTTGCTGAACTCCTTCCATGGCAAGAACATACTTCCTCAGATAAGGCGACCAAAACTGCACACAATACTCAAGATGTGGTCTCACCAAGGCCTTGTACAACTGCAGCAAGACATCCTTGTTCCTGTACTCAAACCCGCTTGCTAAGAAGGCCAACATACCATTAGCCTTCTTAACCGCCTGCTGCACCTGCATGCTTACCTTCAGCGACTGGTGCATAAGGACACCCAGGTCTCGTTGCACTTCCCCTTCTCCCAATCTATTGCCATTTAGATAATAATCTGTCTTCCTGTTTTTGCCACCAAAGTGGACAACCTCACATTTATCCACGTTATATTGCATCTGCCATGTTTCTGCCCAATCACCCAACATGTCCAAATCATCCTGGAGTTTCTCGACATCCTCCTCACAGCACACATGCCCACCCAGCTTTGTGTCGTCTGCAAATTTGGAGATATTACATCTAATTCCCTTGTCTAGATCATTAATATATATTGTGAATCGCTGGGCTCAAAGGACTGATCCCTGCGGTACCCCACTAGCCACTGCCTGCCACTCGGAAAAAGACCCATTTATTCCAACTCTTTGCTTTCTGTCTGCCAACCAGTTCTCTATCCAAGTCAATACCTTGCTCCCAATCCTATGTGCCTTAACTTTACATGCTAATCTCTTATGCGGGACCTTATCGAAGGCCTTCTGAAAGTCCAGATACACCACATCCACTGGTTCTTCCTTATCTATTTTACCAGTTATATCCTCAAAAAATTCCAGTAGATTAGTCAAGCATGATTTACCTTTTGTGAATCCATGTTGACTTTGTCCGATCCTGTCACTGTTTTCCAAGTGCTCTGCTATTACATCTTTTATAATGGACTCTAGCATTTTCCCCACTACCGATGTCAGGCTTACCGGCCTGTAATTCCCCGTTTTCTCTCTACCACCTTTTTTGAATAGTGGGGTAACATTAGCTACCCTCCAATCCATGGGTACTGTTCCAGATTCCATCGAATGTTGGAAGATGAACAGCAATGCATCTATTATTTCTAGGGCCACTTCCTTAAATAGCCTAGGATGTAGATTATCAGGCCCTGGGGATTTATTGCCCTTCAATCCCATCAATTTCCCGAATACCATTTCCCTTAAAATACTGATTTCTTTCAGTTCCTCCCTTTCATCAGACCCTATGTTCCCCGGCATCTCTGGGAGGTTATTTGTGTCCTTGTGAAGACAGAACCAAAATATGTATTTAGTTGGTCTGCTATTTCTTTGTTCCCCATTATAAATTCCCCTGATTCTGACTGCAAGGGACCTACGCTTGACTTCACCAATCTTTTTCTCTTCTATAAAAGCTTTTACAGTCAGTTTCTATGTTCCCTGCAAGCTTACTCTCATATTCTATTTTCCACTTCTTAATTAATCCCTTTGTCCTCCTTGTTCCCAATCCTCAGGATTATTGCTTTTTCTGACCAATTTATATGTCCTTTCCTTGGATCTTATGCTATCCCTAATTTCCCTTGTTAGCCATGGTTGAGTCACCTTTTTTGTTTTATTTTTATGCCAAACTGGGATGAACAAATTCTGTAGTTCATCCATGCAGTCTTTGAATGTTTGCCATTGCCTATCCACCGTCAACCCTTTGAGTGACATTCCCCAATCAATCCTACCCAAATCGCGCCTCAGACCATCGTAGTTTCCTTTATTTAAATTTAGGACCCTAGTCTCTGAGTCAACTACTTCATTCTCCATCTTAATGAAGAATTCGATCATATTATGATCGTTCCAACCCAAGGGGCCTCATACAACAAGATTGCTAATTAATCCTTTCTCGTTACATAATACCCAGTCTAAGATGGCCTGATCTCTGGTTGGTTCCTCGACATATTGGTCCAGGAAACCATCCCGTAAACACTCCAGGAATTCCTCCTCCACAGTATTGTTACTAATTTGGTTAACCCAATCTATATGTAGATTAAAGTCACCCATGATGACTGCTGTGCCCTTGTTGCACGCTTCTTTAATTTCCCTTTTAATGCCATCTCCAACCTCCGCCTTACTGTTTGGGGGTCTCTATACCACTCCCACTAACGTTTTCTGCCCCTTGGTATTTCTCAATTCTACCCATACAGATTCCACATCATCAGAGCTAATATCCTTCCTTACAATTGTGCTAATCCCTTCTTTAACCAGTAATGTTACCCCACCTCCCTTTCCTTTTTGCCTATCTTTCCTGAATATCGAATACCCCTGGATGCTGAGTTCCCAGCCTTGGCCATCCTTGAGCCACGTTTCCATAATCCCAACCAAATCATATTCGTTTACCTCTATTTGTGCAGCCAATTCATCCACCTTATTACGAATGCTCCTCGCATTAAGACACAAAGCCTTCAGGCTTATTTTTTTAATGCTCTTAGACCTATTAGAATTATTATTTACTGTGGCCATGTTTGATTTAAACCGTTGATTTCTCTGACTGCCACTTTTGTTTTTCTCCTTCCTTTCTTTTGCTTTTATCCTTGTTTCCCTTTCCTCTGTCCCCCTGCTCAGGTTCCCAACCCTCTGCCATCTTAGTTTAAACCCTCCCCCAGAGCACTAGCAAACACTCCCCCTAGGACATCGGTTCCGGTCCTGCCCAGGTGCAAACCATCCGGTTTGAACTGGTCCCACCTCCCCCAGAACCGGTTCCAATGTCCCAGGAACTTGAATCCCTCCCCGTTGCACCATTCCTCTAGCCACGTATCCATCTGAAATATTCTTCTATTTCTACTCTGACTAGCATGTGGCACTGGTAGCAATCCTGTGATTACTACCTTTGAGGTCTTATTTTTTAATTTACCTCCAGCTCCCTATATTCAGCTTTTAGGGCCTCATCCCAGTTTTTACCTATATCGTTGGTACCTATATGCACCACGACAACTGGCTGTTCACCCTCCCCTTCCAAAATGGTCTGCAGCCGCTCTGAGACATCCTTGACCCTTGCACCAGGGAGGCAACACACCATCCTGGAGTCTCATTTGCGGCCGCAGAAACGCCTATCTATTCCCCTTACAATAGAATCCCCTATTACTATAGCTCTACCCCTCTTTTTCCTCCCGTCCTGTGCAGCAGAGCCACCCCTGGCACCAGGAAGTTGGCTGCTGCTGCCTTCCTCTGATAAGCCATCCCCCCCAACAGTACTCAAAGTGGTGTATCTGTTTGAGAGGGGGATGTCCACAGGGGACCCCTGCACTAGCTGCCTGCACCTAATACTCTGCCTGTTGGTCACCCCTTCCCTTTCTGCCTGTCCAACCTCTACCTGCGGTGTGTCCAACTCCCTAAACGTGCTATTCACGATGTCCTCAGCATTGCGAACGCTCCAGTATGCATCCAATCGCAGCTCCAGTGCCGCTATGCGGTCTGTCAGTAGCTGCAGCTGGATACACTTCCTGCACACATAGTTGTCAGGGACACATCACTTCATTATTTTAGAAGGGAATGAGAGAGAAACCAGGGGCTAAAAATTGAGTAGCACCCCATTTGAGGCGTTAACTTAGCCAGGGCACTACTTTTAGCGCCCCAGAAAAATTAGCGCACTCTTGGGGCGCTGCGATGGGATATCATGGCACTACGTGCCGCAGTATTGCAGGCCTTCCTCCCCTTCTTAAAGGGGAGGGGCCTTGCACAGCATGACCTGGGGCCCAGTTGGGCCCCCGGGGATCGGGAGTGCCGACAAAAGAGCCCGGCACTCAAGAGAAGTTCCGGGCTCTTGGAGCGCAGCCAGCACTCCACGGGGGGTGCTGTTCAGGATGCCGGGGACGGGAGCGCAGGCAGGTGCTGGCAGGCGGCCAGCAACAAAAATGGCCGCTCCACACTTCGCCTTTAAATAGCACCTCCCTGGCCGCAGGTAGGCCTCCCTGACCCCGTCGGACACAGAGCTGGATTTTGTGAATAGAGGCAAGTTGGAGGCGGGGCAGCTGCTTGTCATGTCAATGTCCCGCCTCCATCCTCGCCTGACCAACCAGAGGGATTTTCCCCTGATTGAGCTTGTTGAGCCCACCCTGCGGGCTCAGCAGACCAATTAGGGAGGAAGTCACTGACAGATCACATCAACGTCAGACGTGCTACCTGTCAAGACTCCTTGAAAGAAGAAATGACAGCTTTTGACAGCTCTGTGAAACTGTCAAACACTGACATTCTCTTTAGTTTGACGAGCTTTTGTGGTGAGGACTCATCAAACCTTTTAAATGTGTAAATTTCACATGTCTGTTGGAACGGAGTTTCCATCAGCCATTATGTGAAATTGACAAACAGGATGTCGGCTCTTCCCATCCAGCGCGGCTAAAGGCTGTAGAAAGAAAACAAGGTAAGTGAACACTTTTTTAAACTTATCACTCACCTTGCATACTTACCACTCCACACTTGCACCCATCACTCACCTCTACACCTTACTTCCAGGTGCCTCCAACCCCCGCAGACCTCCTCCACGTCTCCTCCACCCCAGCGGGGTTCTCCGAGGTCGGGAAGCCTTCACCTGAGAGGGTAAAATGGCACTAATCCTTCTTTCTGTCTGTTAACTATCTGTTAACAGTCAGTTAAAAGGATTAAATGCCTTTCCTGCCTCCAGGAGACGGGACCCGAAGCTGCACATCTTCCAGCCTCCTGGCAAAAGGGCACGGAGGTGGGATGGGAGTGGGTTTGCCATCCGCCCCCACTTTCTCCGAGTTTACCGGCTGTCCCGCCTCCATGCCCGCCTCCGCGGGGCTTGGAAAATTCAGCCCATAGTGTCCAGCGGTAAGTCAGGGGGCTTAGGGCACTAACGGGAGACGCAAAGCAACCAAAATTTTCCCCCCATGTAACTACAGACCTGTCATCAATTGTGGAGAAGTTATTGGAATATATCATCAGAGATAGAGTGACTGAGAACTTAGATAAGTATCAGTTGATCAAAGAGAGTCAGCATGGATTTGTGAAAGGTAGTTCATGTCTGACTAATCTACTTGAATTTTTGTGGTGTTCACTAGCATGGCAGATAGGGGAGTGGCTATGGACGTTGTCTATTTGACTTCCAGAAGGCATTTAATAATGGCCCGCGCAAGAGATTATCAGCAAAAATGAGAAATAAATTAATTGTTGTATCTCTTCATTGCTCCAGCCCATTTGTATATTCTGCAACATTTCTAACCGCTTTTTGCCTTTAATAAACATGGAAACTATACGTGGATAAAGTATTCTAACTAATGGATTATAAAGTGAAAATATCACATCATTTGTTTTATATTTTCAACTAGTAATATATTCTAATATACTAGCTGCATTATTAATAGCAGATCTGTACTGCAGATACATTTCCATACACTTATAACAATCAACTGATCATAATTATCCTTTGAAAGAGTTTATCCCTCTTCTCTCCAAATACAGGGAATTTTTTTCTTGAGCACATAGTATTGATTGCCCAATATTTCTTAAAAGCTTGTGGATTTGCAGTCCACAATTGTAAACCCATTTTCTTGTGTCATTATTAACCTGCTGTGAGAAAAGTTCACAACAGAATTTGAAACAACTTATCAACCCTTTCAAGTAAACCACTTAACAGTCATAGATCAAGATGAGGTTTTCCCTACTTCAGCTGCTGAAAAGCTGGCACGGTTTAGAATGCATAGTATTGGAAATCATACATTTACACCATTTATATCCCTCTCGCTAATTTACATTTAAATCAAACATTCATTTATACAAATCACTGCAAAGGCCATAAAATCAATTTCATGGGAAGAAGTTGTGAAGATATGGCTCATAACCAACCAAGTGGATGCAGCCGCAATATTATGCTATTGCTTACCTCCTTCAAATTTATGTCAAATTTTTAATATATCAACAATGACCTTAAAAAATAATGTAATAATGGGGCTTACTGATTCTTCTCAATGACTTGCACTAGCTTTCTGCATTGCAGGAGTAACATCTAAGCAAATTCAATGAGAGCTTTCACAGAATTGTTAACTATGTAATAGTGATGGCCTAGATACGGGTTGATTTAGATTTGTTTCTCACAGCAGTAAATTTGGGAACAGGCAAAGCTATTGCTGAAATCTGATTGCTAAAACTGAGCTACCTAATGGTCCAGTAGCAAAGCAGATTGGTAGGACACAAATTCATGGCCGAAATTCTTCACACAGATTAATCGGAGACAACACATAAAAGCGAGAAGCTTTCATCTCAAGCAGGAAGGAAATATTTCAGGGAATTTAGCTATGCCTCTCTGGTAGATTACTGCCTCACAGCAGTAGATTACAGATTGCATTGGCTGAGAGCAGGAGGTTTATGTCTCATCAGTCACAACAAGGCTCTAGTCCAGATCCCTCAACACCATTCTCACCAAATAATGGGGGAGAAATTCAGTAGGTTGCGCCACCCGTTAGCGCCTTAAGAGGGCGCTAAGTGGGTCGCAAGCCAACTGGCGCCCGGGCGCGGCACTGTCCACGCCTCGCGCTAAATTCCGCGGGATGTTAGTGGTGGCGCTAACCGTTAGCGCTGTGCCGCTACCAATGATGTCATCGGTGTGCGGAGCACCCCTCTGATGCCCCGGCCATGATATTTGGCAGCGCCCCCTGATTTACCGCCGGACGCTATGTCCGACCGGTTCAGGGGAGCCTAGCTGCGGCTGGGGAGGCGCAAATTAAAGGAGGTGCGGGGCGGCCATTTTTGTTGTTGGCCGCCCGCCAGCACCTGCCTGCGCTCCCGTCCCTGGCCTCCTGAACCCCACCCCCACCCCCCCGCGGAGTGCCGGCTGCGTTCCAAGAGCCCGGCACTTCTCTTCGGTGCCGGGCTCTTTTGCCTGCACTCCCAATCCTCGGGGGCCCAGCTGGGCCCCAGATCGCGCTGCACAAGGCCCTCGCCTTTAAGAAGGGGAGGAAGGCCTGCAATACTGCAGCGCGACGTGCCGCAGCATGTGGCGCTGCGGCACATTGCGCCACGATATTCAGTCGCAGCGCCCCAAGAGGGATGCAGGGCGCCTCCAGTAGCGCCGCGCTTCCCTTTGGGGCGCTACCACTCAATTTCCGGTGGGCGGGCACGAATGTTTCCGGGGCACTACTTTTAGCGCCCTGGTGAGGCTGGCGCCCCAAACGGGGCTATACTCAATTTCTTCCCCAATGTGTTTTCAGACCCATTTCCAAAATTGGTTAAAAAAAAACTAGGTGGAGCCTGTGACTTGTTTTTCTACAGAGGCCTAACTAGTGGTCCTTAAAGGAATTGCTGGAAGCTGTCAAAGACCAGGTAAGTTTTTGATTTTTAACTTTTTGAAACTTACCTCAATGTAGCGCCAGGAGGAACAGGAGCCTCTGTAGCAATGTTAAGGGCCACTGCCTGCCTGGGCTTGCCCCCTCCCGACCGCCTCCACTCCCAAGACCACCATGAGGGCTGCTACCGGCATTGCAGTGACCCAAAGTTGACCTCCACTTAGCCAGTGAGTTTACTTATTAAAATCGATATTGGACCTTGGGCCTAACCTGTTTGGGTGCAAGGATGCCCAATTCGCGCCAGCCTAGCCTCAAGAAAAGATATCTCCCCTAGCTGTGATTAACGAGGAAAAAGTCTCCGCTCAATGTTGGCTGTTAGGAACCTACATAAAATGAGCCTGGTCATTCGCAATCTAGTTCTCAGTAAGGGGGGGTATCCAAAAAACAAAACTACACATAATTTGGTACAAATTGACACTAAACAGGCAGTCTCAGTCAGCCAGCAGGTGTCAGAAAGAGAAAAATTTGTATTCATATATATTTTACTATTAATGGTCTGAGAGAAGCAGTAAAGGAGGCTAATGTAGGAATTGAAAGCCAAAATTATATTGCAGCTGTAGGGAGTACTTTTCTGTGGTTGCAGTTAAGGTACATTACCGAGGCAGTGTAAAAACAGCACTGCTTTTTGTGGTTGTATGTGAGTGTAACAGTACGCATGAGAAGGAGGGCGGGAGGTGGGGTTCGTGCTGGGGTGTAGTCCATCACACAGCACTGGCATCCTTCATCTTAATGACCTGAGAAAACAGATCTGGATTTTTAAAAATCAATTAAAATTTAAGTAATAGCCACTCAATAGAAGAGCTGCTAGGTCACCAGCTGGGAATCTTAGCTAAGGTTAGACAAAATAGTGGTGCTAACCAAAAATCTGGAAAGTCTAAGATTTGGCTAAATTCAGATATCCCTAGATCAGCCTTAATTCAGAGGTAATTTCCTCTGATAATGCGCTCTGAGGACACGACTTCTGCTCACCGAACTACCAGAGTGCCTTGCAGTAAAACCTGTGGTCAGCTCACTTAAATACCTTCCGGTGTTTCCTCAGTGCAACTCCAGTGTAACACAGTGGTACTGCGCTAGGTATGGTGGCTGGGGGTGGGGCTGGGGGTGAAAGTGCAGGCATGGTCTTTAATAGAAAGGATTCAATGAAAATTTCTGCAGCAGGTTAGGCAGCAGCAGCTAAGTAGTGAACTGTCAGGTAGCTGCTCATGTACGATTTTCTGGCACTTCTGATGAATGCCTTCAACAGGAGGACCTGGCAGAAGGACCCAAAGAAGGCTGCAGGGCATTGGAAGGAGGCAGAAAACAGCCCAAAATTTGAATCAGTTCAACCTTCAGACACTTCTGGTCAAGTGCAGTGGAGGAGAGAAGGATTCTTGGATGCTCATGGAAATAAACGTCAGGAAAGTGCATCAAGAACCATGTACAGGGAGGTGGCAGTGGCACTGCATGCAATCTCTCTCACCCCTAGAACTGCAGTATCAGAAGAAATTAAACGACTTGACAAGGGCAGGCAAGATAACAGCCTGGCCACTGTCCCCTTTATTTCTTGGGCATAATGGACACTAATGGACTATTCACCCTCTAATATAACTTGCTGCACAAGTCCTCCTTTGTACTACACTGCGAATCGGAGGTTCACTAACTTTGGTCCTGAAATGTGACAGGGTTTCTACCAGACTCTCTATGGAGTCACAGCAGAAAACCAGTAGAACCCCTGCAGAATTTCAGGGCCGTGTGAATTTCACATTACGTGTTGCCAACTCCTGTTGCAAGAATGACTTGCAAGGGAACGGTAGCGTAGTGGTAATGTCACTGGGCTAATAATCCAGAGGCCTGGACTAATGATCCAGAGATGTGAGTTCAAATCCCACCATGGCAGCTGGGGAATTTAAATTCAATTAATTAAGTAAATCTGGAATGGTAACCATAAAAACCAAATCTGGTGGACCATTAAACAACTAACAGAAGGAGGAGGCTCCATGAATATCCCCATCCTCAATGACGGTGGAGTCCAGCACATATAGTACAAAAGACAAGGCTGAAGTGTTTGCAACCATCTTCAGCCAGAAGTACCAAGTAAATGATCCATATTGGCCTACTCCTGAGTTCCCCACCATCACAGAAGCCAGTCTTCACCCAGTTCGATTCACTCTACGTGATATCAAGAAACAACGGCTGAGCGCACTGGAGCGCAAAGGCCATGAGCCCCGACAACATCCCAGCTATCTGCTGAAGACATCTGCTCCAGAACTAGCTGCGCCTCTAACCAAGCTGTTCCAGTACAGCTACAGCACTGGCGTCTATCCGACAATGTGGAAAACTGCCCAGGTATGTCCTGTCCACAAATCCAACCTGGCCAATTACCACCCCATCAGTCTACTCTCAATCATCAGCAAAGTGATGGAAGGTGTCATCGAAACCACTATCAAGTGGCACCTGCTCACTGATGCCCAGTTTGGGTTCTGCCAAGATCACTTGACTCCCGACCTCATTACAGCCTTGGTCCAAACATGGATAAAGGAGGTGAATTCCAGAGGTGAGGTGAAAGTGACAGCACTTGACCAAGTGTGGCATCAAGGAGCCCTAGTAAAACTGAAGTCAATGGGAAGCGGCGGCGGGGGGGGGGGGTAACGCGCCAGTGGCTGGAGTCATACCTAGCACAAAGGAAGATGGTTGTGGTGGTTGGAGGTCAATCATCACAGCTGCAGGAGTTCCTCAGGGCAGTGTCCTAGGCCCAACAATCTTCAGTTACTTCATCAATGACCTTCCCTCCAACATAAGGCCAGAAATGGGGATGTTCGCTGATGACTGTACAGTGTTCAGTGCCATTCACAACTCCTCAGATAATGAAGCAGTCCATGCCCGCATGCAACAAGACCTGGACGACGTTCAGGCTTGGCCTGATAAGTGGCAGGTAACATTTGCGCCACAGAAGTGCCAGGCAATGACTATCTCCAACAAGCGAGAGTCTAACCACCTCCCCTTGACATTCTACGGTATTACCATTGCCGAATCCCCCACAATCAACATCCTGGGGGTCACATTTGACCAGAAACTTAACTGGACCTGCCACATAAATACTGTGGCAACAAGATCAGGTCAGAGGCTAGGTATTCTGTGGCGAGTGTCTCACCTCCTAACTCCCTAAAACCTTTCCACCATCTACAAGGCACAAGTCAGGAGTGTGATGGAATACTCTCCACTTGCCTGGATGAGTGCAGCTCCAACAACCCTCAAGAAGCTCGACACCATCCAGGACAAAGCAGCCTGCTTGATTGGCACCCCATCCACCACCTTAAACATTCACTCCCTCCACCACCGGCGTGCTGTGGCTGCAGTGTGTACCATCTACAAGATGCACTGCAGCAACTCGCCAAGGCTTCTCCGGCAGCACCTCCCAAACTCGCGACCTCTTCCACCTAGAAGGACAAGGGCAGCAGGTGCATGGGAACACCATCACCTCCAAGTTCCCCTCCAAGGCACACACCATCCTGACTTAGAAGTATATCGCCGATCCTTCATCGTCGCTGGGTCAAAATCCTGGAACTCCCGACCTAACAGCACTGTGGGAGTACCTTCACCACACAGACTGCAGTGGTTCAAGAAGGCGGCTCACCACCACTTCATCAAGGGCAATTAGGGATGGGCAATAAATGCTGGCCTTGCCAGTGACGCCCACATCCCATAAAACAAATTTTTAAAAAGAAGCATAAAACCCCTCCCTCCACTTTACAAGAGTGTTTCTTGTCAGCTGTCTGATGCCACCTGGGAGACATCCCTCAATTGCTAGGCTTCACCTAATGGACTCAATCATTTTAGCAGAAATTTGCACACGATACTTGTGAAAGGCAGGTGACCGGAGGAGTGACCCCAACACTCGGGAACTGCCCTCTATAAGACACAGGCAGTAGAGCTGGTGGGAAGGCACTCTTCTCTAGCCTACGGATGGCAAAGTCAATGGCATACGATAAAGAAAGGAGCATTTAGATATTGAAAGGAAGCCTGGTTCATGGAAGAAGAAGGATAGCAAATTGTCATGTTTGAATTGAATTTAATAAAAGAGAAAGTGCACTTACTTTGTGCTCAATTATTCATGTAGTTTATAAAGGTTTGCACGGTCAGGTAAGGACAATGAGGTCTGAAGAACTGTGATGTTGTAGGATGTTCACTGCATTGAAGGAAATGGGATAGATCTGAAGGTGGGGGAATTAAGTAATAGCAGTAGTGACAAAGGAAAATTGTTACACAGAGAAGAAAACTTCACAGATGAGTTGAGTTTTCATGCCACATGCAGTCATTACTGAGGAACCCTCCAAGAGACTGTACTCATGAAGCTCCACACTGCTCCTTTGCCTGCAAAGCAGCTAGGGCCACATCTCCAGGAATATTTGTGTTCAGGTTTGATGCACCATCAATTGCTACAAAAGACTGGAGATTGAGAAAGTAATAAACAGGCTTTTATTACCAAAGAACAGAGCATGCCTCTTGTGGTTGCCTGGTATCCAAAAGGGCCGGAGGCTGCCGAGCAGCGACCTTTATACCCAGCCATGAGGGTGGAGCCAGGGGCGGAGTCAGCTGAGGCATGCACAGACAAGTACAACAATATGCAAGAGTGAACAACAGTACTAACAGTGAACAACAGTACTAACAACAGTGGTGAACAACAATACTAACAACAGTGGTTTACCACATTCACCCCTTGTTTAGAATTGAGTCCGGCGGGGTGAAGTGCACTAAAAATTCGTGTACTGAAGTCTATCAGGAGGCCTTGTAAGCCGTCCTGAGCGTCGCAGCAGCGGCGGTGATGGTGCAGCATCCAACGTTGAACCCGGTGTCTCGTTCAGAGGAGGTGTAGCAGGTGGCAGACCCTGGGGCTGCTGCATGCCGTCTACAGGGGTCAGAGCATGGGTAATGGGAGGTAGTGATGGTGGTCTCTCAGAGGCACCCGAAGGTGCGAGGTCTCGTGCGGGGACTGTGTCCTGGGGGTAGGCAGGAGTAGCGGTGGGTGGCGAAGAGGGTGTTTCAGGAGCACCCGCAGGTGCGAGGTCTCGAATGGAGACTGTGTCCTCCCGCCCGTCCGGGTACACCACGTAAGCATACTGCGGGTTGGCGTGGAGGAGGCTCACCCTCTCGACCAGGGGGTCCGCCTTATGGGTCCTCACGTGCTTCCGCAGTAGGACGGGACCTGGAGAAGTCAGCCATGTTGGTAGCGAAATCCCCGACGTGGACTTCCTGGGGAAGGAGAACATTCTCTCGTGAGGAGTGGCATTGGTGGGTGTACAGAGCAGCGACCGAATGGAATGGAGCGCCGCAGGGAGGACCTCCTGCCAGCGGGAGGTCGGAAGGCCCTTAGATTTTAAGTTTAAAAGGACTGCCTTCCAGACTGTCGCATTCTCCCTTTCCACCTGGCCGTTACCCCGGGGGTTGTAGCTGGTGGTCCTGCTTGTAGCAATGCCTCTCGCGAGCAGGTACTGCCGAAGTTCGTCGCTCATAAAAGATGAGCCCCTGTCGCTATGGATATAGCTAGGGAAACCGAACAATGCGAAGAGGTCATTCAGACATTTAATGACCGTGGTACTGGTCATGTCAATGGCAAGGGATGGCAAATGGGAAACGGGAGTACTCATCAATTATATTGAGGAAGTACACATTGCGGTCAGAGGAGGGGAGGGGCCCTTTAAAATCGATGCTCAGCCGCACGAAGGGGCGCGTGGCTTTGATCAGGCTCGCTCTGTCTGGCCTATAAAAATGCGGCTTGCACTCGGCACAGATCTGGCAGTTCCTGGTCATAGTCCTGACCTCCTCGATGGGGTAGGGCAGGTTATGGGATTTGATAAAATGGAAGAACCTGGTGACCCCCGGGTGGCAGAGGTCATTGTGGAGGGTCTGTAATCTATCAACCTGCGCGTTGGCGCACGTACCACGTGATAGGGCATCTGGGGGCTCATTGAGTTTCCCAGGCCGGTACAAGATATCGTAATTGTAGGTGGAGAGTTCGATTCTCCACCTTAATATCTTGTCATTCTTGATTTTGCCCCGCTGCTTATTATGAAACATAAAAGCTACTGAACGCTGGTCAGTGAGCAGGGTAAATCGTTTTCCGGCCAGGTAATGCCGCCAATGTCGCACAGCTTCCACAATGGCCTGGGCCTCCTTTTCGACAGAGGAGTGTCGAATCTCGGGGCCCTGGAGGGTCCTTGAGAAAAAGGCCACGGGTCTCCCCGCCTGGTTAAGGGTTGCAGCTAGGGCAAAGTCGGATGCGTCGCTCTCCACTTGAAAAGGGAGGGACTCATCCACAGCGTGCATTGTGGCCTTCGCAATATCGCTTTTTATGAGAGTGAAGGCTGCACAGGCCTCTGCTGTCAGGGGGAAGGAGGCGGACTTGATGAGGGGTCGGGCTTTATCCGCATAGTTGGGCACCCACTGAGCATAGTAAGAGAAAAACCCCAGGCATCTCTTCAGTGCTTTCTGGCAGTGGGGGAGGGGGAGCTCCATAAGAGGGCGCATTCTATCGGGGTCTGGGCCGATGACTCCGTTCTCCACTACGCAGCCAAGAATAGCAAGGCGCTTAGTACGAAACATACATTTGTCTTTGTTGTATGTGAGATTCAGCCGCTGGGCCGTCCGGAGGAATTTCCCTAGATTAACGTCGTGGTCCTGCTGGTCGTGGCCGCAGATGGTGACGTTGTCTAGATATGGGAAAGTGGCCTGGAGCGCGTTCTGGTCAACCATCCGGTCCATCTCCCGTTGGAAGACAGAAACTCCGTTGGTGACGCCGAAGGGAACTCTGAGAAAGTGATAGAGCCGACCGTCAGCTTCAAAAGCTGTGTACTGGCGGTCCTCAGCCCTGATGGGGAGCTGGTGGTATGCCGACTTCAGATCAATCGTCGAGAACACCTGGTATTGTGCTATCTGATTGACCATGTCAGATATGCGGGGGAGTGGGTATGCATCCAACTGGGTGTAGCGATTGATCGTCTGGCTGTAGTCAATAACTAGGTGCTGTTTTCCGCCAGTCTTCACCACCACCACTTGTGCTCGCCATGGGCTATTGCTGCTCTCGATAATCCCTTCCTTCAGGAGTCTCGCTACCTCAGATTTAATGAAACCCCTATCCCCGGCACTGTAACGCCTACTTTTGGTAGCGATGGGCTTACAGTCGCGGGTGAGGTTAGCGAACAAGGAGGGGGGGGAGACTTTAAGGGTGGAGAGGCTGCAAATGGCGCGCGGCGGGCGATTTAAAAACTGCTGGCTGCAGACCGTGAGAGGGGGGAGGGGTCCACCGTACGCTAAAGTGACACTCTTAAGGTGGCACTGAAAATCCAACCCCAGTAGGACGGCAGCGCAGAGATCGGGCAGGACCAGAAGTTTAAAATTTTTGTATTCAGTACCCCGCACTGAAAGAGTCACCATACAGTAGCCACCGACTTCCGCTGACTGGGCTTTGGAAGCCATAGAGATGCGATGACGCGTCGGCAGGACCGGGAGAGAGTAACTGCGCACCGTGTCGGGGTGTATAAAACTCTCCGTGCTCCCGCTGTCAAAAAGGCAGGTAGTGGCGCGGCCGTTTACCGTAATGTCCATCATGGACCTGGACAGTTGATGCGGGAGAGATTGATCCAGCGTCACGGAAGCCAGCGTATGTTCAAGCGCGTCGATGCGGTCGTCCGATGAGGCGGTGGTGGAGTCCGGGTCCCCCGTAACCGAAGTCGGAGGCGTCCAAGATGGCGGACAAAATGGCGGCGCCCACGGTCCCGATCCCCACGCGGCTGGGGGAGCCCAAGATGGCGGGCAAGATGGCTGTGCCCACGGTTCGCACGCGGCGCTGCTGGCATTAGCGGTCTTCCCTTTGCAGGCGCTAACGTAGTTACCTTTCTTCCCGCAGCCGGAGCAGTTAGCATTCTTCGCGGGGCAGCGTGCTCTTGGGTGTTTAGCTTGGCCACAAAAATAGCATTTTTGTGCCTTGGACATCGCTGCAGCAGTCGGAGGTGGCGGTCCCATGGCCCAAGATTGCGGCGTCCATGGCGCGGGGCGATTAGGGGAGAAAGCGTCCATATTTCTGTGGGCCGCGTCGAGCGAGAGCGCGAGGGACACTGCCTTTGTCAGGTCTATTTCACCCTTCTCCAGCAGCCTCTGCCGGGAGTAGTCGGACCTTAGACCCGCAACGAAAGCGTCTCGTATCAGTCCCTCCGCATGTGCCGCGGCCGATACTTCCTTGCAGTCGCAGCCGCGTCCGAGTACCCGCAGTGCCCGTAGGAAGGCCTCCACCGATTCCCCGGGCTGCTGTCTGCGAGATCTTAAAAGATGCCTGGCATAGACCGTGTTAACCGGGCGTGCATACTGCCCTTTCAGTAGGTCGATAGCCGCCGCGTAGGTCGTCGCATCTTGGATTAAAGTATAGACTTGGTGGCTCACCTTCGAGGCCAGGATTTTCAGTTTATTTTCATCAAGAGTCACGGTCGAGGCTTCCAGATACGCCTCAAAGCAACGCAGCCATTGTGCGAATTTAGTCGACGAACCCGCTTCTTGGGGGTCTAGGTCCAGGCATGTTGGTCTGAGGGCTCGCAGCAGCGCCTGCTGCTCAGCGTTTTGCGCCATCGGTTGATCAGCATCCGCAGCCAACATTTAACTTTGGGAATAAAATTGATGCACTATCAATTGCTACAAAAGACTGGAGATTGAGAAAGTAATAAACAGGCTTTTATTACCAAAGAACAGAGCATGCCTCTTGTGGTTGCCTGGTATCCAAAAGGGCCGGAGGCTGCCGAGCAGCGACCTTTATACCCAGCCATGAGGGTGGAGCCAGGGGCGGAGTCAGCTGAGGCATGCACAGACAAGTACAACAATATGCAAGAGTGAACAACAGTACTAACAGTGAACAACAGTACTAACAACAGTGGTGAACAACAATACTAACAACAGTGGTTTACCACAAGGTTTTTTCGGAGGGCAAAGTTGTCCAAAGCACAGCAAGCTACCGCTAGGCACGATACATGCACTGGTGCATATTACAGAGCTCCTCCTATACTGTTCCATTGAAACAATGCAAGCTCGAGGAACAGCACCCCACCTTTCCACTAGGCACTTTATAGCCTTCCAACCTTAACACTGAATTTAGCAACTTTAGATCTTAACCACCACTCCCATTTTCTCTCGGTGAGCAGGTGCTGGTAATGGAGGATGGCTGCACCAGAGGATGGAGGAGATGGCAGTTGGCAATTATTATGCAAATGCAGCAACTTAATGAAACTCACGAGGAGGTTGAGGGCAAGCTGCCATTTTCGCGAGGCTAACGGCGGAGTGGCACAAATCTTCCAGCAACTTGTGATGATTCGCAATTCACGGGTTATCTCTTCCTCGCCATAAGTTGCTGGAAGATTTACACATTAGTAACAGTGTGCGCATTAAACTCACCATTAATCTGGCAGCAAACCTGGGCCATCTTTTCCTTGTGATTCTGATTCGGATCCTTATTACTACAGCTCCACTTGTGCTGACAAACAAGCCACTCACCCTCCTATGCATTGCTCATTCAAGAATAATTTGGCAAAATACCTATTTTCCAGCTTTTCAATGGTGCAACTTCACCACTGCTTCATTGGCGAGTTTGATTTTCTTGTGTAATGCGTGACAGCAATACACTATGCAGAAAAGCCTCAAGCAGTTGATTTGAAGTATTAAATGAGGATTTAATGAAAATATGCTTTCTATATTCATAGTTCCAATTTGAGAAATGAAATGGTGTAAACAAGGGCACTGTTGAAATAAGAGTAAATCTACCATTAGACAGCCAACAAGTGAAATGAAATGAATTTGTTGACTCGACTGCCAGATCCCATACAGCTACATCAAAAGCCCCACCCATTCTAAGACCCTCAGAACTATTGTGGCCTCATTGAGATGTGCCGCAGCTTGTATGGATCCTATACATCACAAGCACTTCAAAGTTAACAATTTAAATCTGCTATATTTGTAAAACTGTGCTGCAGTGCTAGAACAAAAGTAAAACAATGCAATAATGCTCTTTTTAGAATAAAATCACAGATAAGAAGTTAAACTAAAACCCTTGGCCTAGAAATTCAGTGGGCCTTGCGCCCACTTAGCGCCTAAAGAGGTCTTTTGCGCCGGCGGGGTGGTAGCGCGGAAATTGAGTGCAGCGGTATTGGCGGCGGTAGCCGTTAGCGCTGCGCCGGGACCGATGACATCATCGGTGTGCGCGGTGGCCCGTAACGCCCCGAAACCGCGCCGATCCCCATATTTATTTGCGCCCGCCTCCTCCGAAGCGGGCGCAAGCAGCGAACAGAAAACGGGGCCGTCCTGCTGCCATAGTGGGGCGCTTTAAAGCTGAAGGTGCGGCCGGCCACTTTTTCGGCGGCCGCCTGCCCGCACCTCCTTCCCCGGCCTCCTCCACCCCCCCCGCGGCATTGTCGGCTGGTTTCCGTGGAGCCCGGCACTTCTCCGTTGTGCCGGGCTCTTTTGCCGGCACTCGCGATCGGGGCTCCGGCCGTTGCAGGCACCTCCCCCTTAAGAGAAGGAGGAGGCCTGCAGTACCACAGCCTGCCGCACCGCATCGGGTGGCGCTGCGGCAACTAGCGCCGATATTCAGTTGCAGCGCCCCAAACGGAGGCGGGCACACCCTGGTATAGCGCCCGCTTCCGAATTGGGGCGCAGAAGATGAATATACGGCGTGCGCTAATGCCTCCCCGCCCAGCGCTAACTTTTGGGCGCGAGCGAGCTGCCCGCGCCCAAGTGAATTTCTAGGCCCTTGTCTATGTGATAATTAGCACAATTTGCAATGTGCGATAGCAAGATGGTCCTGTTCAATGTATATACTGCAAAATACCCATGAGAACACTTAGCAAGTTTTCACCTCTTCAGTTTCCTAGTACACATTAGAGGATTTAGTATCCTACAATAGGCCAGCAAGCTACTTCACAGTTAATTTCCTCTCTTAGCTATAGGCAAGGTACAGTATGCTCTACATAATATCTGGATTTGCTCTGTGAATTTTAAGGATGTTTATACGCACCTGCAGACCTCTGTCCCAGAAGGATAAGACTGTCAAATGATCACGGCAAGATATGCTGATTCATTTATAGGCTTGAGATTGTTATAGCAGGAAAGGCTTTATTCACCCAATCTTTGTATTTACCAATGGCACTAGTTGCTAAGCATGCTTTAAAATGCATAACATATTACATTGCATTGCATATTTATTTGCCTCCAAACAGTGAATTGAAAAATCAAGATGATTGATACAAGTCATGCTGTTTCACCATATTGCATGTGCCCAGAAAGATAAAATATTCTCCCTGAAGCTACAGTTTCAGACTTACCATAAGATGTTTTCAGTATGGTACATTTCAATTTTCATGTAAATGTAGTGCAAGGCGTGAGCTGGATCATGAATAAAATTGTTCTCATGGCATACAGACTCAGAATATTGTGCAAACCTTTGCAAAGGAATTAAATTGCTTCAACAGCTCTAGGGGCTGTCTTTCAAGTGCCACAAAGTTTGAAAAGACAGGTTAAAAGCACTTGGAGATTTTATCTTCTACTTTAATGAGACAGGTAATATGTCAGGTCATGTTATAAGGTAAAATCTTCAACCACTTTTCTTTCGGAGTGATATTGGAAGCACAGGTGTCCACACTGGCACCTACAAGGATAGGAAGGTATATGTTATCTTATGCATTCTTTTGAGTCATGGGCAGGTGACGTGGGAAAGTAACCTCTGGATAGCACTCTTCTCCAGTTGCCTAACTGGTGATGTGGTGGAGGGGTGATGACATGCCATTTCTCATTACTCTCATAGAAGCTGAGGTGTTGGCTGCCTTCCTCTTTGACATCTATCTCAATGTGAAATCACTACACTCAAGTTACTTTTCTCCAAGGAGTGACTGCATTCAGCATTTCTAGTTTGATTGGTAACTGAGTTACTGAAGGGAGTTCTGACTATGTGTCTGTTTTTTGATTCTTTAGCACACCATCTACAGAATGGTTATGATAACCACAGAGGTAAGGAGGCGATTGTATGATGAGATTTCACAGGCTTAAAACTCTTAAAAATAAAACTTCGCTTTGGCCTTTGTGGTTAGCTTAAAATGGCATTGTGCAACCAATTTGATATTGGAAATTGCATCTCAACCTACTGGGGTTTGATTTCATTATCAAAAATAATCAAAGGTGAAGTATTCTGGCTGCAGTTTGTAAGGTGATTTCCAAAGCATCATTTGGATTGCCTGCACAGATGCTGATGCAATTTGCAGCATGTTCTGCTCAACCCTGTTAGGATTCCCGAATGCAATACAAAATGGGTTATATTTGACACTTGATGAACTGCAGTACAATATTTGCCCTGTGTCTCAAACTAATAAAAAAAACTTTTTTCAATTTATTTACATTATATTACATTACAGAATAACATACAATGGACTAAAAATATAGGCCTGTGGCAAAACCAATGAATGACTCTGGCTAACTGTATCTAATTCCCTGTAACGATGTTCTAACACCAGCCTAAACCTGTACCATTGTGTTAGGCATTACTGTGTTTTGTATATAGAGTTTGCATGTACGGGGCGTGGCCCCTTTAAGAGCGCAGGAAAACGCGGGTAAACGCGATGACGTCACATCGCAAACCTCTTCGTGGCATCTCCGTTGAGTAAAGACCTGTTTAATTGTTCTCCTGTGTCGATCTCAGTTATTCATAGGAATTCGTTAATTCCTACAGGCCGCAAATTTAATAGCGCTGAGGGGGCGGGTTTGGAGGCGGGTCCGCTGTCAAAATCGCAAAGATTGACAGTGGGTAGGAAACCTGCTGTCAACCCACCGTCACGCGAGTCTCCCAGGTGTCAGGTCTGTCAGTGCAGGACTAACCCAACACCAAGTGACGGGGGAGACATTTCTGGCACTTAAATGGCTTGTTAAGAGCCAATTTAAGAGGATTTTGAGGTTTACCTGTAATTTTAGCTTCTCCCCCATGGGTTACCTGCTGTTCGGGGAACATGCCAAGCTCAACCTGGCGTGTTGTGAGTCTGCTCTGATGTTTGTGTAAAGATGACAGCTGCAGAAGTGGTGTCAAGATGCCATGTTGCACATGGTGAGTTTCAGAGAAAAGAAAATGTTGGTTACTGCATTTTTAATACATATACAGATTTCTTTAGCTTACAAGTTTTTAAATCCAACTGTATGTCCAATGCTACCTCATTGGGAGAACCTCTCTCACCAGTGACAGATCGCTTCTGTCATCTCACCTGCAGCTGCCATCTATTCCAGCAACATCAGAGCCAATTAAACAATCAGACCTTGGTCCTCTGAATCCTTCCACAATCAGTCCCAACACCAACCTCATCACCAACCTTCTCCGCCATCACCTGATGCTGCACTGGACACAGGGCATCAGCCTCTGATGAAATTGCTGGCCAGGAGGCCAGCGATGGCATCACCATGGCTAGACTTTCTTCACTTGATGCTGTAAACCTTGGCTGCCACATGATGTGCCAAGTTGACACCATCCCACACCAGCACCGTGAAGCATCTCTTTAATGTCCAAGCCATTCCATGCACACTCATCACGATAGCCGGGGGGGGGGGTGAGTAGCTGTCCAATAGGGACACTTTTTGAAAAAGAGATTTCACTGTATGACAACACATTACCAGAAACTTCACATGGACATTGGCTAAACCTCTCAAGTGCCTACCCTTGTCTGTTGTTAGTTGGTATGCTTGAAGTAGAATGAGGGTGAGTGTGAGGGGTGGCTAGTGAGATGGGGAAGTGATAAAGTAGATAGAGAGGGTTGGGTGGAGGTGCAAGGTAAGTTGGTATCCTGGGGAGGTCTCTTCTGCCATTGGAAGGGAAGAGAACCTCCCTGCGTGCTGTGGCTCCCTCCATAAGCATATGAATGGAGTCATTGGAGAGCCTGGTTGCAAACATTCACCTTTGCGCAGTGCGTGTCAGTGTTGGCAGCACCTCAATGCTTTCAAATACTGACAGCTCAACTGTCAAAATAAAATTGTGCATGGTCCCTTTAAGGAAACCGGCAGATGATGCATCATCAAATGGCGTCATCAGACCTGCTTCCTGTTAATTGGCCGGTAAGCCCACAGGGCAGGCTTAACAAGACCAATCAAGGGAAAATCACGTCTGTTGAGCGGAGGCAGCTGGGGGCGGGACCGGAACCCGGAAACCAGCTGACCCACCCCCATCCTGCCTCCTCAATTAAATTCGCAGCCATAAATTCAAATTTCATAAAATTAATAATCAAGCCTGTGCAGGTAAGGCATAGATTATGCCTAGAACTGGAAAAAGTGTCTATTGGGGCCTCTTTCCTGAAATTTATATTTTTATATATTTTCCACTTTTCCCCTTCATTGAGCATTATTCCTTAACTATCTCCAGAGGGGCCTCCTCCCTATCCTTGTGCACGCAAATCCAATTTTTGAGGCAGAGAGAGAAGAAGAGTCACAGTGGGATCCCCTATAATCCTACAGAGCTGACAGCAACCTCATTGTGAGAAGACTGATACCCTAGGTTCTCCCTCTCTGACCACAGTCCTCTATTTTGTTGGGCTGGAATGCATTTTCTAATTATATACAAGTCTTTTAACGACACAAACTGTTGTGTATGTACCTTTAAGGGAATAACGGGTCTCAGACTGCAGTACTGGCAGTGACCACCCCTGTATAAAAGGCCCTAGCAGGCTTCTGTAGTTTCAGTATCCAGGTTGTCTCCATTCAGCAAAGACTTGTTATAATCAACTCCTGCAGTCCGTGTCTCAATTATACACGGACATAATACTGGCGATGAGTAAGAAACGAACTTACCTGCAACTCGGCAGCACCTCAGATGACGTTATTGAAGGTCGGAGCCAGAAGAAAGAAAAAAAAATATTCCAAAGAAACTCGAGAAATGGGCGTCGACCGTGGGCAACCGTCCTCCAAATCATCGAATTGAAAAATTGCAGGAGAGACTGTCGAGAGCCAGGCTTGGTTCTCCAGTCTGTGGTTTCCCAGCTAATCGGGCTGGTGGCAGGTAGTGCACTGATCCATCCTGGGCTGCGGCGGGCTAGAGCTCGATCGGGTGGCTCTGCAACGGGGCCGGGCAGCGAGTCGGGAAGCAAAGAGAGAGAGAAAGGGTGGAGCAAACAGGGCGCGGCCGGTGCTTCGAAGCCGGGCAGCGTTCGGACCTAAGAAGAGGGAGGGAAGTGTCCCAGAGGGTCCGCTCCACGACGGGAACGGTTCTTCAATTAACGGAGCAAATATTGAAGCGCGATAGAAAAATAAAAATACCACGGAGAGCGGCATTGGCAGCAGCGATCGGGGAGGCGCGAGGACCATAGGGCGTCGCCATTACAGGATAGTAAAATAAATATAATCGCCAGCAACAGCGTTGGCAGCAGCGGCAGCGGCGGGAAAGCGTGGGAGGCGCCATCTTAACTCGGCGGAGAAGAAGGAAAAGCGTGGGAGGCGCCATCTTAGATTTTCAAGATGCCAAAGACTGGCGATATCACTGCCTTCGATAATGCAATAGAAGACTGGACCACGTATGTGGAAAGAGTCGAGGTATATTGCGAGGCAAACGAAATAGCCGATGAGAAAAAGGCATCGGTATTGCTAAATTTAATGGGCGCAAGAACGTACGGCCTATTGCGGGACCTGATTACTCCAGCCAAACCGAAGGCGAAGAGTTTTAACGAAATTGTTGCTATCCTACAGGAACACCTAAATCCTTCACCACTGCTGATAGCAGAAAGATTAAAATTCCACAGGAGAAATCAGCATAAAAATGAGAGCAATGCTGATTACCTTACGGAACTACGCAAGCTATCAAAGCACTGCCAGTTCGGAGCAGGACTGGCAGATACCTTACGGGACAAACTTGTCTGTGGACTCCTGAGTGAAGGAACCCAGAAGAGGTTACTCTCAGAGAAAGAGCTGATGCTAGATAAGGCTTTCAGCGTGGCAGTATTGTACGAAGCAGCAGCAAGGGGAGCTGCGGAAATACAACAAAAGCCACAGGAATACGGCACCCACGAAATGACACGGGGATTTACAAAATGTTATCGCTGCGGCAGAACAACCATGACCAGAAGGACTGCTGGTCCAAGGACAAAATATGCAGGCAATGCGGAAAGATGGGACACATTGCATGAGTTTGCAGGTCTGGGAAGAAGACCGACGACAACAAAAGGCTACTAAGGAACCGTACAGGAAAGTACAAAAGATGACGGACAGTAGTTCCGAAGACCAGATGAGCGATAGTGAATCCGGGAACAAGAGACTAAGCTGTCTCAAACTTCACAACGTAATCGCAAAAGAGGATCACCGAACCATTTGGGTCACCCTCATGATAGCAGGGTCCCAAGTCAAAATGGAATTGGATACAGGATCAGCTCTAACCGTCATGAATCGACGAGACTACGAGCGGCTATTCTCACACATACCCTTGAGAGAGACATCCATTGTCTTGAGGAAGTAGACGGGGCAAAAAGTATACCCCAGAGGAAAAATAAGGGTGCCTGTCGAATACAACGGCAAGAAAATACGGAAATTGTATCTCTACATTCTGCAAGATAGTGGACCACCGTTATTGGGACGTGAATGGATCAGAAAGATAAGTTTAGACTGCCACTCCATTCAGGCACTGACGGTGGCTGGTAAAAAGGATGACGACGTCACTCCTGGACGATTGTCAACAATCTTAGCTGACGCCAAAGAGGTATTTCAACAAGAACTGGGCACTCTTAAAGGCGTAACCGCCTTGATAAAAATAGAGGAGAATGCAATTCCTAAGTTTTTCAAAGCAAGACCGGTACCATATACAATTCGCCCAGCCATCGAGGCAGAGCTGGAGAATCTGGAGAATGCAGGCGTGTTATCTAAGGTGGACTGGAGCGAGTGGGCGACACCCATCATTCCTGTCATGAAAAAAACGTTAAACACTAAGTCTGAGGAGCCAAGGAAGGTTCGCATCTGTGGGGACTTCAAGGTGACGGTGAACACAGTCCTTCACACAGTACAATATCCTCTTCCAAGGATAGAAGATACCTTCGCCTCACTATCTGGAGGGAAGCGTTTTACAAAAATTGACCAAGCACAAGCATATTTGCAGATGGAGGTTGAAGAATCCTCTAGGAAGTATCTCACGATAAACACTCACAAAGGTCTTTACCAGTATAATCGACTGGTATTCGGAGTAGCATCAGCTCCGGCGATATGGCAAAGAGCGATGGAACAAGTCCTGCAAGGGATTCCGGGGACTCAGTGTTACTTGGACGACATCCTAGTGACAGGTGAAGATGACAGTGAACACCTTGCCAACCTAGAGCAGGTGCTCACTAGACTACGTGAACATGGGCTACGAGCCAATCGCCCCAAGTGTGAGTTTTTTAAGAAACAGATATCGTATTGCGGCCATGTGATTGATGAAGAGGGGTTGCATAAGTCCCCTGACAAAATTGAAGCGGTAGTTAAGGCTCCAGCGCCTGAAAATGTGTCGCAACTGAGGTCATTCCTCGGATTGGTGAATTACTACCATAAGTTTTTGCCGAATTTGTCCACAATTCTGCATCCACTGAAAGCCCTACTACGAACGGGAGTAGCATGGAAATGGAGCAATGAATGCAAGCGGGCCTTTCAGAAGAGTAAGGACCTAATCACTTCAAGAGAAGTATTGGCTCACTACAACCCATCACTACCGATAAGACTGGCGTGTGATGCGTCTCCCTACGGCATTGGGGCGGTACTGTCACATAAATTCCTTGATGGTTCAGAGAGGCCGATAGCTTTTGCGTCACGCTCGTTAACTTCAGCCGAGCGTAACTACGCCCAGATTGACAGAGAGGCCCTCAGCCTGGTGTGGGGGGTGAAGAAGTTCAATCACTACCTGCACGGTCAGAAATTTACTCTACTAACTGATCATCAACCTCTCGTCTCCATTTTCAACCCTCAGAAGGGCGTACCGATAATGACGGCACAACGGCTACAGAGGTGGTCCCTTTTCCTAGGGGCTCACCAATATGACATCGAGTACAAAGGAACTAAACAGCATGGGAATGCTGATGGATTGTCACGCCTGCCATTGCCGACGGTGGAAGAAGAACTGGCAGTGGATCCAGTGGAGTTATTCCACTCGACTATAGTCGAATGTCTCCCTGTGACGAATGCAAACATAGAAAAGGAAACACAAAATGACCCGACACTCTCCTGGGTCTATGATTTAATGGTGAAGGGATGGCCAGCACATGGCGAACCACTGCTGCCAGCATTCTCGCCGAGAAGAGAACAGCTGTCAGTGTGCAGAGGAACCTTGATGTGTGGATCCAGAGTAGTAATTCCACCCAAATTGAAGGATAGAGTGCTCAATGAGCTTCATGAGGGTCATCTGGGAGGGGTAAAAATGAAGAACGTAGCCAGAGCGTTTGTGTGGTGGCCGGGAATCGATAGAGAAATCGAAGAGATGACCAAGAGCTGTACAGGATGCCAGAAGGTTCAAAACGCCCTACCACAAGCCCCTCTACATCCATGGGAGTGGCCCTCATCTCCATGGCAAAGGGTGCACATTGATTTTGCTGGTCCCTTTATGGACTCGATGTTTTTAATTGCGGTGGATGCACATTCAAAGTGGCCAGAGGTAATAAAAATGTCCTCAACCACCACAGAAAAAACTATCACAGTCTTACGAACCATATTCGCCAGGAATGGGCTGCCTGAACAGATTTGCTCTGACAGTGGACCACAGTTTGTGTCTGAAGAGTTCTGGAGGTTCTTAAAGAACAATGGTGTTAAGCATTACACATCCGCCCCATATCATCCAGCCACTAATGGATTGGCCGAGAGGTTTGTTCAAACATTCAAGAAGGCTATCAAGGCAATGTGTAATGAAGATATACCCCTACAACACAAGGTGGATAACTTCTTGTTTGCCTACCGGAATGTGACACATGCGGTTGCCAACCAAACTCCAGCCATGGTGTTCTTCAATCAAAGACTACGATGCCGCTTGGATTTGGTTAAGCCAAACGTCAGAAGAGATGTGGAGAACAGGCAGTTTCAGAATATGAATGAAAGGCCGACCAGGAGTTTTAAGATAGGTCAACCAGTTTTGGCCCGGGACTACCGCACAGAGAAATGGCAGCCAGGAACGATCTGTACACGACAAGGACCTCTAATGTATACCGTGGACGTTGGGGAGAGCATTGTAAGGCGCCATGCTGACCAGATTTTAGAGTCACTGGAAAACGTCAACTCCACACCACGATCTGATGCACCTGACGATGAAACCGAAGTACCAATTGCATCTACCGCAGAATCGGTGATATTGGAAGCAGACGAACCAAACAACGACATTGATCCCGACTCAACCTTACCAGAAGAACCTGATATCCCAAAGAGTCGTTATCCAGACAGAATCAGGAAACCTCCTCAAAGACTGAACTTATAATTGCTTAACTTCAACCAATGTATCTAGCAACCGTAATTGTAATTGTAATTAGTTATTATTTAGTTGTTAAATGAATGTTATGTACTGTTTATCTAAAAGGGGAGGAATTGTTGTGTATGTACCTTTAAGGGAATAACTGGTCTCAGACTGCAGTACCGGCAGTGAGCACCCCTGTATAAAAGGCCCTAGCAGGCTTCTGTAGTTTCAGTTTCCAGGTTGTCTCCATTCAGTAAAGACTTGTTATAATCAACTCCTGCAGTCCGTGTCTCAATTATACACGGACATAATACAAACTAGTGTCAAAAATGCAACTTTATACAAAACTGAATGTACTTGCATACTACTGAAGGAACAGGATTATATAATGACTGAATGATCAGTGTATACTTGCAGAATCCTAATTAAGGAACAAAAAATCTTGTTATTGAAGAGTTAACTATACCAGTAAATCAAATCATTAATTAGTTATCTTTTCACAGGGTACAATTAAATTTAACAGGAAGCATAATTAGAGCTTTAGGTAACTCCTACTGTCACCCCTATTCTCAGCTAAGGAGCAACGAGAATTAAATATTGCAAAGATAAATACTGGAACAAAAGCATCAACAAGCAAATTTTTTTAAATGAAATGTTAATGTAATATTTCTCATGGCTGCCTCTGAAGGTTTGTTTTGCCTTTTCTCAATTAGACTGTTGTCTTATCAAAAATATTTTTGATATGTAATTCATATCTAAGAGCTAAGACTGGAATAATTCAGGCACCATTCTATCAATTCAATTGCAGTAATTCCTGATTGGCAGTCAATCTTGCAAATACACTTCTCTATTCCCCAAAGATCCTTGGCCACTCCAGCGGACTTGTGCTGTAATTTTGATGGGAGTCCACTGAAATGGCCAGCACCTGGACACACTGGGTCCCCGCCTTGTGGCCAAATTTTCTGGATGGAGTTTGGGCAGTGTCACCTCCCCCCCAGTTATGGGCGTCCAGGCATGGGCAACAAAGGTCTGAACATCAAAATGTTAAAAAAAAATTCAAGCCTTCCTTCTTGTGAGGGTGTCACAGGGACTCCTACATTTTTTCCAGGAGAGAAATTCAGCAGCAGCAGCAAACCCCATCCCCACTCTCCCACCTGCCCCCCTCCCCCCAGAATCGGACTCTTTGGCTGGACCTTGCAATCTCTTTGGTGGTCTCACCATTGCCATGCAAATTTTGAGACCTCCTCCAAACACTGTGGCCTAGAAATTCAGTTGTTAGCGCCAGCCGCTAGCGCCTTAGGAGGAGGAGAAGTGGGGCGCTAAGCGGCTAGTGCCCGGCGCGATCTGCGCCTCTCACTCAAGATTTAGCGGCAGCGCAAAACCGCAGCGCCTGCTCAGCTGTGCGCAGATCCTGACGTCATTTCATGGTGCAACGCCCTTGGTGCGCCCCGAACCGGAACTTCAGTGGCGCCGCCCTTCTGTGCGCCTGGCGCCCCCAGCGACTGGTAGAGGGGAACGGTTCCCAGTCGCTGCGGGGCGCGAGGGGCGCTATTTAAAGGGGACTCCTCCTGCATTATAAGTGGCAGCCATTTTGTGCCAATCCTTCTGTGTGAGAGACGGATATTTGGAGAGAGACAAAGGGAGAGAGCTTTCTGCTTTGACTCAGCACTCGCACAGGTACTTCTGGCTTCAGGCCAGAGCTTTGCAGTTGGACTTAACTTTCAGTGCCATAGCCTTGAGTCACCACATATAATGGGGGCTGCAATGGGTGGAAATGTTGGGCTTCTCCATTGCATTCAAAGGGCTCAGAGACGCCATGAGAGAGTGCCAGTCATGGCCAGACAGAGAAGGGCCAACAGGCGTCGGCACAGGAGGCCTTACCCACCCAGGGTATACCGCCAGCAGTTCTCATATCTGAAGATGTCTGAGGAGCAGTGTGTTCGGAGGCTGCGATTCAGAAGGGAGGTGGTCACTGAGATCTGCCACCTGCTTCGCAGAGATCTGCAGCCACAGCTGAGGAGCAGGACGTCTCTGTCGGTGGCAGTGAAGGTGACGGTGGCTCTGAACTTCTATGCCACCGGCTCCTTCCAATCCGCTTCTGGGGACATTACCAACATCTCCCACTTCGCGGTACATTGCTGCATCCACCAGGTGACCAATGCCCTTTTCAGAAGGAGACGTCAGTACATCTTCTTCCCCATGACCCTGGACAAGCAGCAAGAGCATGCAATAGGATTTGGAAGAATAGCGGGCTTCCCCATGGTCCTGGGCGTAGAACTGATGAACCAGCAATGGGCAGGCCTTGCTTCAGGGCTGCAGTGTGCAGGGCGTTGCAGCCAAACAAATCAACCCTCCCCCTTTAAGAGCTGACCGGCGCCAGCGTGTCTGCCTTCAATCAGCAACTCGCCGCACCTGCGCTGCACCCGCCCTCGGTGTTAGCGCCTCGGCTCGCCGGCTTAGCGCCTTATGATAGTCGTGCATCACCTGCTTTAGCGCAGCAGCAACCTCTTGGGGCGATGCAACTCAATTTCGGCGAAGGTGGCGCTCAGTTGCACCAGGCGCTAAATTTAGCGAACGCCCGGCTGTAGCGCCCCAAACGTGGCGATACTGAATTTCTAGGCCTGTGAACCTTGGTGCAGTCAATAGTTGAGGTCAGGGGGCAGGCACATTCCAGCACTTTTACTGTGGTACACTGCTGTGTGAACATTTAGGGCTCCTTTTCTTATATGCATGATCTTATTTTATATGTTTCCCAGATTCAAAACTATGATTTTATAAAACCAAGAGTGGTCCAGTAAAGGGCATTTTGAAATATCCTAATTATGGTCCATCAAAATAGCTTGGTTATTGAAATTCTATGGCATCCATACTGGCTTAGAAATTCCACATGGTGAATTGCACCATTTTATGCCAATAGAAAATAAGTTGTGCGCACCTATGGTTTGTAGAAGTATTTACAACAGAATATCCAGGGTCAGTACTTTTGTATAACCATTGGAATAGCGATTGTTGTAAAATCCGTGTAAAACAGGAGTAATCTGTTGGGATGCATGGAAATTAGAGTGCAGCCTTTAGAAGATCAGTTCTGAATGAATAGTTCAGCAGCAGGTGGCGGAGCATCATGGGCACCAGCACACTCTTCACCCACTAAAAGTAATAGTTGTACAACTAACCATTCACAATGCACTCTGGTTCTGAGGGGGGCACTAACTCAGAATCTTGCAGTATGGCTACCTATCTATTGTAACAGCAATTACCGGCATGTCCAACCCTAAATCCCTTTCCTCCACTTTAACACACAGTTACTTCAGTTGTCACATGCTACTTGGCGCAGACTTCTCAATTGCTAACCTTCACCTAATTTACTCAATGTTGTTGCAGGAGAAAAATGACGCACAACTCCCTTGAGAGACAGGCCACCGGAGGGAGCATCCCCAACCTGGAACAGAAAGAAGATAAAGAACTAGAACAAGAACTTAGAGTCATAGGGCTGGATTTTGATACTGGGGCGAGCTGGGGTCGTGTAATCCGCATTTCGTGTTAGCCACCCGATTCTAAATCGATGTGGGAAAATGATGCCATTTTAACTTAATTGGCCAATTGAATTCCAACGTGTGGGAACCCATGGCCAATGAGTTTTTCCAGTCTGAAAGTCGCCTCCGATGACGTCATCATTGCTGCTGCATTTAAGCTCTGCAACAAGCCTTGCTTCTTCTGCAGACTGCCAAGCATTTGCCCTTGCATGTTAAAGGCACCTGCAGCAAGAATGGCCAGCCAGAGACCTAGGTTTGCAGCCCACTTTGATGATGTTGTCCTGCAGGCTTTAGTGGAGGGAGCAAGAGCAAATAAAGAGGAGCGCTTCCCTTCTTCAGGGAGGAAGAAGTCTCCCCAGCAAACCAAGGCTGTGTGGATCCAGGTGGCAGAGGAGCTCAACTCTTTGTCAAAAACCCACAGAACCTGGCTTCAGTGCAGGAAGAGGTTTCATGACTTTCTGCGCACATGAAAAGTCAGTATGAATTTCCCATCACCCTCAATCTGACCCCATTGTAGGGGGTGGCCTGTGGGGTGGCGCGTGCGCCCAGTCAGTTATGCCTCTGACTGTTTATGAGCGGTTCGAATCGCTCCCACGCCCCTGGGTTCTAGACACCAGACTTAGGTACAAGGCGGTGGTACAGAGAAGACTCGAGTAGACAGGTGGTTGGATGCAAACAAAAACCAAATTTTATTGAAGAGGAAAATTGATACAATCTTATGGAAAATTACTAGTGTACACTTCTACAGGCAAAATACCAAAGAATAACTATACTTATACAGGGAATGGGGAACACACGGCACATCGAGGGAAAACAACTATCTTAACAATCCCCTTATCCTTATCCCACCCCCTATACCTAACTAGATCAAGCTATGAGGGGTCAGAACTTCATGCTCACCAATCAAAAAGGGTCTGCTGGACTCAAAAGAGTGGTGGGGTTCGGGGCTCACTCTTGGTACTCTCTGGAGCCTGCTGTCATCACGTGGTCTCCGGGTGCTGCAAGGGCGTTGTCCAGGTCCGAGTACCCCAAAGTTAAAGTCTCTGTTTGGGTACTTTACCTTGCAAGGATGATTCTTCGTCGTCGGCCGACAGTTTGAGTTTGTATGAAGATAGTCGCAGGTTGGCTGATGCTGAAGGCCCGATGATTCGAAGCCTCCCCTCAGTTCGTCTCCTCAGTTGGTCTTCTTCAGTCGGTCTTCACTCCTCCTCTCATCGCGTCCCGCCTTGCCTGGCCTGAATTGTCCATGTCCGCCCGATGCAGTGCCTGGGCGATTTCTAGATGGAGTGGGGAAAAGGCACGGGCAAAGGCCAGGGGGTAAGCGTGGGACGGGGAAAGAGTGACAGCCACGAGGGCAAGGGGTGGAAGAGCCGAGCAGAGCAGAGAGAGATTGCTACCCAGGGCCTTCAATTATACTCCTTTCGAAAAACCCTTATCTGCGCACCAAATCAGGTTAGTTCTTTGTCTTAATCTTGACGGGCTATTTTAAATAATGGTAGCAATCCATACTAACTGTTTTTAGATGGCCGGTAATCGCATCTACCGGCCCGATAATTGACTTGTTTTGTCATGAATGTTCCTTGATGGGCCTGTCCAACCTCGATGGCTTCCTTAATCTGTTGTCGATTATATATGTAAACTGCTTGATGGCCTTAACTATAGGCCTAACTGAATTTAGATTTGTCTCCAATTCGGTCTAATACATAATTCAAAGTCCTGTCTGGTTTCAAAATACAAAGTCTCTCTTCACAGAAACCGCAGCCTTGGTTCGATCCACAAGCTGTCTGCGTTGCAGAGTCCAAGTTTTAAAATCTCACAGGCTTTCTGCCACGAGGCGCAGACGCCATTTTGGTTACCCTTTTTCATTAAAAATGTCCATGCAGGGTCCCTTTTCTTATTAATAACCTTCGGGAAAATGTAGAAATTTTGCGAATCTTACACCATTGCCTCTCCTCACCAGCACTCAGCTTTAGCAATCTCTTCCTCCACATCCCACTTGACACTGACATCCATGCACCCTCACCTAACTATTCGACTGTGCAGCCCTCACACTCCCTATCACTGTGATGCAATTACAACTTACAACACACAGGGAGGGCCCTTGGTCTTGCCACCTCACTCCATCTTTGTCTCCTTCTAAGAATCTATGCTATGGATTCTCTACACTCACTCCTTCATTCTCACTCAAACTCCACTTGTCTCCCTCATTGCAGGAAAAGAGAGCTCACAATAAAAGGGAAAGAGCGAGGACAGGAGGAGGGCCACCCTCAGTAGCCCAGCTCACCACCTGGAAGGAGGCGGTCATAGAGATCGTGGGAGTGGAGGAAGATTCCCAAGTGGGGGACGGACAGACGGGTGCATCAGAGAAAGCTGGTGACAGAATAGTTTTCCATCTCTCTCAATGACATTGCATGAGTCACTGATAATGATTCTGAAGCACTAACAGATGGACTTATGATCATCTGCAATATGCAATGTGCATGTAACCTTGGCATCACATCTCTGACTCTTTCCTTTGCTCCCCCACAAGACCATCGCAAGCACCCGTCCCCATTGGCTAGGAGGAAGCGCCTGAGCATCCAGGCTCCTCAGAGGAAGCTGCAATGGCTGAGGGCGCAGCGTCAACAGAATTCAGCACACCCAGCACCAGCGCAGACACTCACACCTCGGTGGGACCTTCGCGAGATAGAGTAGTGTTGTCTCCCGGTGTATCACAGCTCACAAGTGAGCATCAGCAGATGGTGGAGACAGGGACAGCAGTGGAAAGTCCTCATTGGAGGGCGCAGGACTCTCCCAGCTTGGCTCAGCTGCATGTCGACCCTCTGCCTCTGGGTCCATCCACAAGATCAGCGATGCTGGAACTCCAGGAACAGATGCAGGAGTCTCTGGCAGGTTTTGTCTCCAGGGTTGCTGCGAGTGTGGAGCGAATGGAGGAGTCCATTGCGAACATGAGCAGAGCTTTGTGGAGTCATTGGCACATGAACGCATCACCATGGAAAGGATGCCAACCTCCATGGAGGTGATAAGTTGCCAGAGTGCAGAAAACATGATGAGTGTTCTGAATAGAATGACATCTCTGGAGGAGCAATGGTCATCTATTGAACAGAGAAACCAGACCTTCATGGAAGTCCTTCTGAGTAGGACTGCCAGTGCAGATACGGGTCCCCATGGCCCCCTTGATGTGCAGCAAGGTGCTCTCAAGCCACTAGAAGCGCTGAGGAGGACCTGACCCATGAGAGGGAAGTTGGTGGCTGACATCAAGGAAGTGGGGGCTCCTCTCCAAGCGCTCACACTTCCATGCCACTGCAGAGCCCTCGGTCAGAGCCCCACCAGAGTCCACACCCAACTGAGATCGGCGTCTCAACCCCTGCACAGCCGCAGGAGCAGCAGACTATTGGCGAGCCCTCACAGGTTCGCCACCCCAGAGGATGCCCGCCAAAGGTGTCGAGACAGGAGCAGCAAGAAAGTGAGCAAGGGGCCTCCACATCTGCTGAAGCCACAGGGGAAGCACCATGTAGGAGCACGCGTAAGAGAAAGATACTGCACAAATAGGCACAAGGGTAGTCACTTGGGTGAAATTTGATGTTTTATGTTAAAAAGCCATCAGATGATTAATGTAAATAAAAAATCTGATGGCTACTGCTGTAGTTGTGGCGTGTGTCATTTTGCTAATGGGACTTCCACATTGAGGGCTTAGGATTACTTGATATATGCCTCAGTTGAGGAAGTGCTCAGTGAAGGTGGCGAGAGGGGTTTCCCAGGAGGTCACACTGGAGATGGGTGTCAGGCTCCAAACTTCCACAGCTGTGGTTATGCCATCTAAAAGTTCCCCCAGACCTGAGACAACAAAGTCCTGCCACCTGCAAATGATGGCTGATCAAATATCCTATTTAATGGTGGAGCTGCAGCTAATAGTCAGCAATCCAATTGAGCTCCCGTCAGGTTTCACCGTCATGTTTCAGAGTAGGCGTGCTTCACGTTGGAAAAGGGTTAAAATCACCAAGGCCTATCAAAATGGCATTATAGAGGCAATTTAGAGCTTGTTAAGGGCCTTAACGGCCTATCCCGCCTCTTGAAGGCGGGAGGGAGACAGGACCAGTAGACACGATTTAATGAAAATTGCTTGGAGGCAGGATGGAGGCGGGGTTGGGCCCGCCCGCCAGTTTTTGCAATTTTAACCCCTCACACGCCGCCAATCCCGCCTCAACGGCCTGATGAAATTCGAGCCCATAGAGTATAGAGTCATAATGGCACAGAAGGAGGCCATTCGGCCTATCGAGTCCATGCCGGCTCTCTGTAGAGCAATCCAGTCAGTCCCATTGTCCCGCTCTATCCCCATAGCCCTACAAGTTTATTTCCCTCAAGTGCCTATCCAGTCTCCCCTTGAAAACATTGAGTGTGTCCGCTTCCACCACTTCCGTCGGCAGTGAGTTCCAGGTCCTCACCACTTGCTGCGTAAAATTGTTTTTCCTCACATCCCCCCTGTATCTCTTGCCCAAAACCTTAAATCTGTGTCCCCTAGTCCTTGTACCATCAACTAGTGGGAACATAGAAACATAGAAAAATAGGAGCAGGAATAGGCCATTCGGCCCTTCGAGCCTGCTCTGCCATTCAACACGATCATGGCTAATCCTCTATCTCAATAGCATATTCCCACTCTCTCCCCATACCCCTTGATGTCTTTTGTATCTAGAAATCTATCTATCTCCTTAAATATATTCAGTGACTTGGCCTCCACAGCCTTCTGTTGTAGAGAATTCCACAGGTTCATCACCCTCTGAGTGAATAAATTTCTCCTCATCTCAGTTCTAAATGTCCTACCCCATATCCTGAGACTGTGACCCCTCGTTCTAGACCCGCCAGCCTGGGGAAACATCCTCCCTGCATCCAGTCTGTCTAGCCCTGTTAGAATTTTATATGTTTCAATGAGATCCCCTCTCATTCTTCTAAACTCTAGTGAATACAGGCCTAGTCGACCCAATCTCTCCTCATACGACAGTCCTGCCATCCCAGGAATCAGTCTAGTGAACCTTCGCTGCACTCCCTCTATGGCAAGTATATCCTTTCTTAGGTAAGGAGACTAAAACTGCACACAGTACTCCAGGTGTAGTCTCACCAAGGCCCTGTATAACTGTAGTAAGACATCCTTGCTCCTGTACTCAAATCCTCTTGCAATGAAGGCCAACATACCATTTGCCTTCCTAACTGCTTGCTGCACTTGCATGTTTGCTTTCAGTGACTGGTGTACAAGGACACCCAGGTCCCGTTGTACATCAACATTTCCAAATCTATCACCATTTAAAAAATACTCTACCTTTCTGTTTTTCCTACCGAAGTGGATAACTTCACATTTATCCACATTATACAGCATCTGCCATGTATTTGCCCACTCACTCAACTTGTCTAAATCGCCTTGAAGCCTCTTTGCATCCTCCTCACAACTCACAACCCCACCTAGTTTTGTGTCGTCAGCAAACTTGGAAATATTACATTTGGTTCCCTCATCCAAATCACTGATATACATTGTGAATAGCTGGGGCCCAAGCACTGATCCCTGCGGTACCCCAATAGTCACCGCCTGCCACCCCGAAAAAGACCCATTTATTCCTACTCTCTGTTGAAACAGAGAGTAGGAACAGCCTTTCCCCGTCTAGCCTATCCAAACCCGTCATAATCTTGTACACCTCTATCAAATCACCCCTCAACCTCCTTTGCTCTAATGAAAACAAATCCAGCTTCTCCAACCTGTCCTTGTAGCTAAGATCCCCCATCCCCGGAACCTGGTAAATCTCCTCTGCACCCTCTCAAGGGCCTTCACATCCTTCCTAAAGTGTGGAGAGCAAAACTGGATGCAATACTCCAGTTGTGGCCTAACAAGCGCATTGTAAAGGTTCAGCATAACTTCTCTACTTTTGTACTCAATACCTCTATTTATGAAACCCAAGATCCCGCATGCTTTGCTAACCACACTCTCAATATGTCCTGCCACCTTCAGGGACCTATGCACATTAACTCCCAGGTCCCTCTGTCCCTGCACACTCTTTAAAACTGTGCCATTAAGTGTATATTGCCTCTCCCTGTTCCTTCTGCCAAAATGCATCACCTCACGCTTCTCTGTATTAAATTTCATCTGCCACTTGTCTGCCCATTCTGCTAGCCTTTCTATGTCTTGTTGCAGTCAATTGGTATCATCCTCACTGTTTGCCACACCACCAAGTTTGATGTCATCGGTAAATATAGAAATTCTACTCTGTATTCCAATGTCCAGGTCATTTATATATATCAAAAAAAGCAATGGCCCCAGCACTGACCTTGGGGAACACCACTGTCTACTATCTTCCGGTCTGAAAAACAGCCACAACACGCTGTTTTCTGTCCTTAAGCCAATTCTTTATCCAAGCTGCCACTGACCCACCTATTCCATGAGCCTCATGTTTGTTAACCAGCCTTCTATGTGGTACTTTGTCAAATGCCTTCCTAAAATCCATGTAGACAACATCCATTGCATTCCCTTCATCAAACCTCTGTTACTTCATCAAAAAATGCAATTAGATTAGTCAAACACGATCTGCCTTTTACAAATCTGTGTTGGCTCTCCTTAATTAGTTTAAACCTCTCCAAGTGCCCGTTAATTTTTTCCTTGATTATTGTTTCTAAAACTTTACCCACCACTGATGTTAAATTGACCAGCCTGTAGGTACTAGGATTGTCCTTATACCCTTTCTTGTACAATAGTATCACATTTGCCATTTTCCAATCCTCAAGCACCTTCCCCACATCTAGGTAAGATTGGAAAATTATGGCAAGCCCTTCCGCTATCTCCTCTCCCAATTCCCTTAGCAACCTGGGATGCAAGCCATCTGGAGCAGGCGACTTATCCACTCTAAGCATACCCAGCCTTTCTGGTACATCCTGTCTATTCATTTTCACCCCTCCATTGCTTCTACCTTTTCCGCTTCTACCGATATTTTGTCAGCATCCATCTCCTTAGTAAACACCAATACAAAGTACTCATTGCGTATTCTAGCCTTGCCCTGCACCTCTAAGCATATATCACCTTCTCTGTCTCTAATATGCCCCACCCCGCCTCTTACTACCCACTTACTGTTTACATGCCCGTAGAAGGTTTTTGGGTTCCCTTTTATGTTACCGCCATTCTACTCTCATATTCTCTCTTTGCCAATCTTATTTTCATTTTCACTTCCCCTCTCAACTTATTGTATTTGGTCTCGTTCTCCCTTGAAGAATTCACCTGATATGCATCATACACCCCCTTTTTTTGTTTCATCATCTTCTCTATCACCCTCGTCATCCAAGGAGCCCTTGCTTTGGTTCACTTACCCTTCCCTCTTGTTGGAATGTACCTAGCCTGTACTTGGAACATCTCCTCCTTAAAGATCACCTATTGTTCTGTTACAGTTGTCCCTGTCAGTCTTTGGTTCCATTTTACCCTGGCTAGATCCTTTCGCATCCCATTGAAGTTAGCCGTATTCCAGTTTAGAAGTTTCACTATAGATTGTTCCTTGCTCCTCTCCATTGCTAATCTAAATCTTATGAGACGATGATCGATCACTCGTGCCCAAGTGTTCCCCCCACAGACACTTGGTCGACCTGGCCCACCTCATTCCCCAGCACCAGATCCAGCAATGCTTTCTTCCTAGCTGGGCCAAGAACAAACTGGTCAAGGAAATTCTCCTGAACACATTTCAGAAATTCTTCTCCCTCCTTTCCCTTTACCCTAGCATTATCTCAATCGATATTTGGGTAATTATTTGCATTCATACAGTATGCATTCATCACATTATCAGGATGTCCCAAAGTGCATTACGACCAATGAAGTACTTTTGAAGTGTAATCACTGTTGTAATAGATGAAATCCAGTGCCAATTTGCACTCAGCAAGGTTCCACAAACAGCAATGAGATAAATGACTGGATCATCTGTCTTGGGTGTTGGTTGTTGGTGTTGGCCAGGACACCAGGAGAACTTCCCTGCTCTTCTTTGATGGTGCCATGGAATCTCTAACACCATTCTGAGAGAGCAGATACATAAGGTGCCACCCCCAACACTGCAGCACTTCCTCAGTACTGCACTGAAATACTAGCCTAGATTACATGCTCAAATCTCTGGAGTGGGGCTTGAACCCATGACCTTCTGACTCAGAGGCGAGAGTGCTACCAAGGTGAAACTTAAGATTATGTCATGGAGAGGCAATCTGCTCTTGTCATTGGAGATGGGGAAGTCGGTGGCATATTGCTAATGCCAGGTTAGTGACAGAACACAATGGCAAGTCGCAATGGCAATCCTATGTAAGACCACACAGCCACAAACTTCCACCCCTTCTTTTCCCCTTAATTCCAAGGTAGTAATCCTCATCCATTCTTAGCTTCTATCTTCTATTCCCACAAATTCACCACAGTAACATGGGGTACAAGAGGACGAGGAAGAAGTTGATGATGAGGAGGAGCAGCAGCCTATAAACTTCTTCCTTATTTGCTATGACCATGAGGATAATGATGATCAGGAACAGGATGATGAGGGCCAGGCCGCACAGGAGTCCCTGAGCCATGATCCTCTCCCATGTTCCTCTACTTCAACCCCTTTAATTCACCTCTTGTGACGCACAATGCTTCCTCATTCTCACATACTGGACCAGGTGCTTTTATCCAGAGAGAATTAAATGGAGTTAGTGAAGAAGCGACACCAGGTAATTTAACGAATGTTTAAAATTCTTACAGGGCTTGACAGGGTAGACGCAGGTAGGATGTTTCCCCTGGCTGGGGAGTCTCGAACATGGGGTCACAGTCTCAGAATAACGGGTCAGCCATTTAGGACTGAGATGAGGAACAATTTCTTCACTCAAAGGGTTGTGAATCTTTGGAATTCTCTACCCTGGAGAGCTGTGGATGCTCAGTCGTTGAGGATATTCAAGACAGAGATCGATAGATTTTTGGATATTAAGGGAATCAAGGGATATGGGGATAGTGCAGGAAAGTGGAGATGAGGTAGAAGATCAGCCAAGATCTTATTGAATGGCGGAGCAGGCTTGAAGGGCCGAATGGCCTACTCCTGCTTCTATTTCTTATGTTCTTATAAAAATAATTGTGCAATATTGTTTCACTTTTAAAGTTATGCAACTCAAACTCAGAAGCTAGGCTTCTAGTGAACAGTCCAGTTAAGTTACAAATGTGTTACATGGCAAAAGGAATCAGTCAGAGATGTGGCAAAAAGTAGACTTGGAAAAAACTGTTTTTAGTGAGACAGACAGGTGTGACACACAGAACTGTAGAGGTAGCATGACTGGTGGATGTAATTAAATGCTACTTTCTGGGGATTACAGGAAGTGTGTGCTGTACACAAGAGATGTATACAATTTTCATAGCAAAGGAGTTCAGACAGGACTACTGCTGAACTGGCTCAACAGAAAAGGGAACGACCAACGTAATTAAATAGCAGGGCCTAATTCTGAAGCACTAATGCACAGAGGGCTCATTAGTTTTTTAGTTTGCTTATCCTCAGACCTGAACAGGCCTCCCAACATTCCTGCACATTTTTCTAATCAGTGGGACCCAGCTTCACATTGGCAGTTTCTAAAGGGAGGGACCTCGTATGATGTTCACATTTTCTAATGAGTGGGATCCAGTAGGATATTGAAGTTGCATCAGTAACATCAAAACTAACACTTATGGCAGAACATGTTTCTAACTGTTGGCATAACTGCAAATGGTACAGCTTCAGTAGCATGATGAGTATTTGAATGTTTGAAATAAGGTTTTTATCAGCAAGCTGCATACATCATGAAAATCCTTGGGTAAATGGTGTAGTTGGCAGCCATGTGTTAATGTATTTCATATTTCGAACTGTTATCTCATCCGCAACTTTAAACTGACCAGTTTGGCCTACATTCTTTTTGTTGTAGATGAATATAAAAGGGACGATCTCATACTAAATGAGAATATCTTCAAATTAATTAACTTCAGAGGTTAATGTAGGCTAATGGTTATAGACTTACATTAGTATGTTTGCATTGTAATGACACTGATCTATAATACCGTTGCCTCTTTCAAAAGCTAAAAATAATGACATTCTCACAAGATTCCTAATGGTTGAAACTGAACAGCATAGTAGCAACATGAGTTGGGGAGTGTGCTATTAGCAGGTACCCAATATTTGTATGGTGACCCTGCATGTAATTGTGAGCAAGCTCCAGGTGTGAATTGGGAATTCATCCATTAGTAGGTGGAAAATTGTGCGCTAATGGGCCTATGTATCCATAGTAGCCTATCTGTTTTTGTAGCTATGGAGGAAAGATACAACCCAGTTACAATGAAGCCATGTCGCCAACCTGCATTCATTCTAGCAGAAGTCCACTGTACATATTTATTGCAGCAAGCACATCAGAGGAGGGAGGTGCATTTCTATGCAGATAGTAATTGGGTGCCGGGGCAAGAAGCTGAGGGTGCGTGTCAGGAGATGGTGATTCATATTAATGCATATGGCGCTGTTCAACAGACCTGGCTGCAATACAGGTAGACTATCCTTTATCCGAACTTCCGAAAAACGAAAACCTCTGAAAACTGAAAGTTTTTTCGTTCAGCGTAAGTCGTGCGCACGACATGACCCGAGTGGCGCAAAACATGACAGGAGTGGTCCTCCGGGGCCCAGAACAAGAATTCCTGCAGATTGTCGACATGTCGGCCTTCGCTCTCGATGTTAAGTGTGACTGAGGGAGCTCTGCCTTTCCCTGTGAGCAGGGCAGAGGGTCACAGAGTTCCCTCCTGGGTAGGAGATTGCAGGCCGAGCCGGGCAGTGTGAAGGATGTACCGGGAGAGTGAACCCAACAATACAACGGCCCGTCCGATAGCTGCAGCGGCCCGTCTGATATTCTTTTCTCCCCCCCGACCTGATTTGCGGGCCAGCTTAGCATAGGAGTCAGCCGAAATCCGGCTTTCCCACAACTGGCGGCGGCAGTCGAGCCCCAGACCCCCACTAAGTCAAGGAATTCAGAGAAGCAGGAAGGGGAATGAGACACGGCGCAGGGGGAGCTGTAAACAGACTGTGAGCAGCAGCACAGAGAAGCAGGAAGGGGAATGAGACACGGAACAGTCGCAAGATGTAGCCTGAACTTTTAAAATTTATATTAAATACAAATACTAATTACCAAATTAATTTAATGTTCAGAGTTTCCCAGTCTGACATAATACCTTCTGAAATCCGAAAATTTCCGAAAACCGAAACAAAGCTGGTCGCAAGGTTTTCGGATAAGGGATAGTCAACCTGTACTGCAAAACTTTTAATGACCTCACTAGGTGTTGCAAGGCAGGATATCCCAACTTAATCTTAGTTTAATGGTTTGTACAGTTACCTTCCATTCACAGTCTTGAAAAATTTGACTGGTTCCCATAAATGCTCATTATTGAGCAAGGTACATTTTGTAGCAGCTCTCTTTTCTAATGGGTGCTACTTTCCTTGGGCTCCTCAACCGTTGTTCTCCTTGATAGATCCTTCTATCTACTGTATCTGCATAACACATGTCGATGTGAACATGCCCACTATGGGCTACATGTTGATATATGCTTATCCTTGTATGCCCTGCCAATTTTGATTTATCAACCTCCTCTACTCATTTTGTAGGAGAAGCCTGTACATGACAAGAAGGAGAGAATATGTAACTTGAGGGGGTGACCCAAGGAAGTCGGGACAGAGAAAACACTGGAATTAGGGAAGTAGGAAGCCTGGTCACAACTCAAGATTTGTACCAAACTTCTTCTGCCCCTTTTCTCATCTTACTCATTCCCTCACTCATTCAGTGCAACTAAACCATATGCTGAAGTATACTTTTATATCAATTATGTAATGGAAAGTAACATCTCAAGAGTTGTCATGAAGACAACATTGTAACAACAACAACAACTTCCATTTATATAACGCCTTTAACATAGTAAAACATCCCAAGATGCTTCACAGCAGCGATATCAAACTAAATTTGACACCGTGCCACATAAGGAGATATTAGGGCAGAAAGAGGTAAATTTTGTGGAGTATTTTAAAGGAGGAAAGAGCAGTAGAAAAGCAAAGATGTTTATAGAGTCATAGAGTTAAACAGCACAGAAAGAGGTCCTTCGGCCCATCATGTCCGCGCCGGCCATCAAGCCCTGTCTATTCTAATCCCATTTTCCAGCACTTGGTCCGTAGCCTTGTATGCTATGGCATTTCAAGTGCTCATCTAAATGCTTCTTGAATGTTGTGAGGGTTCCTGCCTCTACCACCCTTTCAGGCAGTGAGTTCCAGATACTAGCCACCCTCTGGGTGAAAAAGTTTTTCCTCAAATCCCCTCTAAACCTCCTGCCCCTTACCTTGAAACTATGCCTCCTGGTTATTGACCCCTCTACTAAGGGGAAACGTTCCTTTCTATCTACCCCCCTCATAATTTTGTACACCTCAATCAGGTCCCCCCTCAGCCTTCTCTGCTCTAAGGAAAACAACCCCAGCCTGTCCAGTCTCTCTTCATAGCTGAAGCACCCCAGCCCAGGTAACATCCTGGTGAATCTCCTCTGCACCCTCTCCAATGCAATCGCATCCTTCCTATAGTGAGGCGACCAGAACTGCACACAGTATTCCAGCTGTGGCCTAACTAGTGTTTTGTACAGCTCCATCATAACCTCCCTGCTCTTATATTCTATGCCTCGGCTAATGAAGGCAAGTATCCCATATGCCTTTTTAACCACCTTATCTAGCTGTATTGCAGCCTTCAGAGATCTATGTACATGCACACCAAGGTCCCTCTGATCCTCTGTCCTTCCTAAGGTCCTACCATTCATTGTGTATTCCCTTGCCTTGTTAGTCCTCCCAAAATGCATCACCTTACACTTTTCAGGGTTAAATTCCATTTGCCACTTTTCTGCCCATCTAACCAACCCGTCTATATCGTCATGTAGCCTGAGGCTTCCCTCCTCGCTATTTACCACTCCACCAATTTTCGTGTCATCTGCGAACTTACTGATCATACCTCCTACATTCATATCTAAATCATTAATGTACACTACAAACAGCAAAGGTAGGGAGGGTATTCCAGAGCTTCGGGCCTTGGCAGCTGAAAGCACAGCTGCCAATGGCGGAGCAATTAAAATCAGGGATGCGGAAGAGGCCAGATTTGGAGGAGCGCAGATTTCTCGGAGGGTTGTAGAGTAGGGCTGGAGGAGGTTCCAGAGATAGGGAGGGGTGAGGCCATGGAGTGAAAACAAGAATGAGAATTTTAAAATCAAGGCTTTGCTTAACCGGAAGCCAATATAGGTTAGAGAGCACAAGGGGGATGGGTGAATGGGACTTGGCGCGAGTTAAGATTCAGGCAGCAGAGTTTTGGATGAGCTTAATTTTGTGGAGGGTGGAAGATGGGAGGCCAGCCAGGAGAGCAGTGCAATAGTCAGGTCTAGAGGTAACAAAGGCGTGGATGAGGGTTTCAGCAGCAGATGAGCTGAGGCAGGGTTGGAGTCGGGTGATGTTACAGAGGTGGAACACATGTTCCTCTGCTCTCTCTCTAACTGGTGCACAGCAGGTCTCAGTGTGTGATAATGTGGCCAACTCTGTCTGATGTGAATTGCATTATTGGGCTTATATATTGTTGGAGAAATCTATTCCTATGACAATAATTTGCATTTATATAGCACCTTTAATGTAGAAACGCGCTCCAAGACACTTCACAGAGGTGTAATCAAAAAATGGATGTCAAGTCAAAGAAGGAGCTATTTAGAGAGGTGACCTTGGTCAATGAGGTGGGTTTTAAGGAGGGTCTTAAAGAAGGAGAGGGATGTGGAAAGGCAGGGGTGTTTAAGGAAGAAATTCCAGAGTGTGGGGCCTAGGCGGCTGTGTCTTTATGGGGCAAAGGGAGGGGGATGCACAAAAGGCCAGAGTAAGAATGGAAAATTCAGGTGCGGGGTTGTAGGCCTGGAGGAAGTTACAGGGATATTAAGGGTAAGTTCATGAAGGGATTTAAATACAAGGATCAAAATTTTAAATTTGAGGTGTTGGGCAACGGGAGCCAACGTAGGTCAGACAGGACAGGTATGATGGGTGAGCAGGACGGTGTGGGTTAGGATATGGGCAGCAGAGTTTGGGATGAACTGTAGTTTACAAAGGGTGGCGGATAAGATTCTGTGTTCCTTTGGTAGTTTTCCTGTATTTTTCCTGAGTGCTCACAAGAGGAAAACTGCAGCAAGAAAAATAAATTTGGCTAAATAGTACAGAAATGCAACAGTTAGAGCTGTTTTAGATTAGCACACCTCATTAACCCTATTACAAAAGGCCTTGCCAAATTCTCTGAAACTTGCTGCTGTGGTGATGTCTGTTAACATTTCTAAGCACATGTCCTGTCTGTTCTGTGATTTCCCAGTTTTAACATTACAAGAACATATTCACAACATACTTTCCCCCTCTACCATCACTGATTATTACCAGCTTTCATCATTTTGTAAATTTTCATAAAATACAGGAATTTCCAGATATGGTTTTGACCCAAGGCACATCTACAAGGAAATAAACAGAAACATCACCAAACAAATATGGGGAAAAATCCGTACTATATACTGATTAACTCTTTGTCATTACTGTGTTCTTTCTTCTATCTCTTTATCGTCTTTCTATCTACCTTATTTGTATTATTTGCTTTCCCTTACTCATACTTTTTCCCTTTTTTGCATTTCTCATAAGAAACAGTTGTTATAACTTCAAAATGTTCACAAGATTCTGAAGAATCTTGAAAATGGTGTAACACTTTACAACATCCTATAGATTAACAGGATTTATTACTTTCCTACCCATATCTGGGTTGACATTGGATCTCCCTTGAACACAGCTTTGCACTAGAGAAAGAATCTGTGGAAATGTTGTGATTGATTATTTTAATTTTAAATAAACCACATTAAAAGAAATAGCACCTTTTACAGCAAGTTGATTATTGTGAAAGCTTTCCAATGGCCTATATGCCAGCAGGCATGCGTGACAATATAACATTTTTACGGTTTGATAAGATGTTTTAGCATGAGCTAAGGGCAGGGCAGGAGCTCTGGTAATACTTGTGAGTGTTTGCATACAAACCTGCAACATGAATCAGGCTCATTGCTATGGCAAAAAAGCCCTGATGATGTCTAAACACTATCATTAAACATCATCAAAGGCAAATAAAAATCAACAGAGAATGTTTCTTGGTGATAATATACTTCATTGGAAAATTGTGAACCCTACAACTTTAAATTAAGATAGTGAATACATTCTAAAGACTCACCGGGGGTAATTTTGACTTTGGCAATAGTGTAGAACAGGCAATATTGGATGTTATACATTTCTACCGATTTTCATTTTATTGCATGAAGTATAACGGGTTGATACGATATCGCCCATTTTACACTATTGCCCAAAGTCAAAATTAACCCCATTGAATATAGCTCACTTGAGCTTTCTCCCACAAATGAGGAAACCATCCATTTGAATTGTATAAAGGGAATTGATTTACCTTAGACACCAAGTCCGGTTATGAATTACTCCATGGAATATTTGTCTTGAGAAGATGTTTGCATCTTCACAGTCTAAGGATAAGGGGTAGGCCTTTTAGGACAGAAATTAGGAGGAATTTCTTCACCCAGAGAGTGGTGAACCTGTGGAATTCTCTACCACAGAAGGCAGTAGAGGCCAATTCATTAAATATATTCAAGAAGGAGTTGGATATATTTCTTAAGGCTAAAGGGATCAAGGGGTATGGGGAGAAAGCAGGGACCAGGTACTGAACTTGGATGATCAGCCATGATCGCATTGAATGGCGGAGCAGGCTCGAGGGGCCGAATGGCCTACTCCTGCTCCTATCTTCTATGTTTCTTCTATGTTTCTATGCTCTCTATTGTTCCTTCCACGAGTCTGGTGGATGATCTCTTGGTAAAGTTTAACAATTATTAAGCACTTTTTATTTGGTGAACCTCCCATGTAAGATAAAGTTATGCTTATTGTTTATTGGCGATCGTGTTTGTAAAGTCTGTGGGTTTAAATGGTGAATTAATACACAGACTACAAGAGTAACTTTAACAGGACTTTACTATTCGAAGGTCAGGGCGAATCTGCCCAATCAATCCTTATACAGCACTTATATACCGGTGTGGTCACCACTGGTATTACAGTATACAGTAGCCAAGACAAAGTAGTGCAACCCTTAAAATAGTTCTCTTAAAGGTGGAACGTTACATACACTACAATCCTCCTTTTTTAGGTTAACAATATATATATATTCCCATTAATATAACATCTTAACATATATACAACTTTATGTGAAACAGTTCACAGATTCAGTCTCTCTGGAGGCTTCCGGACTCTGTCCGGATAACGCCTCGGTGGTGTAGTCGTTTTCGGTGGTGTAGTAGGTTCTTCTGGCAAGGTCGATTCGGCTTGAAGGACCGTTTCAGGTTCATCGGATTCCAGTATTACCGGATCGGAGGTAGATGCTCTGGGTATCTCTGCTTCAACATTAGACGTATAGAGTTGTGGAGTAGTTTGGGCCTTTGTGGATGATTCTATGATCTGGTCAACATGGCGCCTTATTATGCTTTCACCAATGTCCACGGTATACATCAACGGTCCTAGCCTTTTTCCAATAGTTCCAGGCTGCCATTTCTCGGTACGGTAGTCCCGGGCCAAAACTTGTTGGACCTATCTGAAAGGATCTAGTTGGCCTTTCATTCATGCCTTGAAATTGCCGGTTCTCTACGTCCCTTCTGATGTTTGGCTTAATCAAATCCAGCCGGCATCTTATTCTTCTATTGAAAAACATCATGGCGGGAGTTTGGTTTGTGACCGCATGTGTTGCATTCCTGTACGCCAACAAGAAGTTATCTACCTTATGTTGTAGATTTATGTCTTCATTACCCATGGCCTTTATGGCCTTCTTGAAGGTCTGGACAAACCTTTCAGCTAATCCATTGGTGGCGGGATGGTATGGGGCGGACGTATAGTGCTTAACCCCATTGCTTTTTAAGAACTTCCTGAATTCTTCGGACACAAATTGCGGTCCATTATCAGAACAGATCTGTTCCGGCAGCCCATTCCTGGCAAATATGGTCCTTAATACTGTGATGGTTTTTTCCGTGGTGGTGGAGGACATTTTTATTACCTCCGGCCACTTGGAGTGTGCATCCACCGCGATTAAAAACATTGAGTCCATAAATGGACCAGCAAAGTCGATATGTACCCTTTGCCATGGAGATGAGGGCCACTCCCATGGATGCAGAGGAGCTTGTGGTGGCGCGTTTTGGACCTTCTGGCATCCTAGACAGCTCTTGGTTATTTCTTCGATGTCTCCATCAATACCTGGCCACCACACAAACGCTCTGGCTAGGTTCTTCATTTTCACTCCACCCAGATGCCCCTCGTGAAGCTCCTTTAGTACTTTCTGCTGGAGTTTGGGTGGAATCACCACTCTAGATCCACACATCAAGTTTCCTCGGCACACTGACAGCTGTTCTCTTCTGTGCGAAAATGCTGGCAGCATTGGTTCGCCATGTACTGGCCATCCCTCCACCGTTAAATCGTAGACTCGTGAGAGAGTCGGGTCATTTCTTGTTTCCTTTTCGATCATGGAATTTGTTACTGGTAGACATTCCATTATGGTTGAGTGGAACATCTCCACTGGGTCCACTGTAGTCGCCTCTTCTTCCACTGGCAACGGTAGGCGCGATAACCCATCAGCATTTCCATGCTGTTTGGACCTTTTGTATTCGATGTCATATTGGTGTGCCCCTAGTAGAACGGACCACCTCTGTAGCCTTTGTGCTGTCATAGTGGAAACGGCCTTGTTAGGGTTGAATATGGACACCAAAGGCTGGTGGTCTGTCAGCAATGTAAACTTCTTGCCCTGCAGGTAATGATTGAATTTCTTTACTCCCCACACAAGGCTGAGAGCCTCCCTATCTATCTGAGCATAATTTCGCTCAGCGGAGGTCAATGATCGGGACGCAAATGCAACTGGCCTTTCCGAGCCATTTGGTAACTTGTGTGAGAGTACAGCTCCAATACCATAAGGGGAAGCATCACAAGCTAGACGAAGAGGTAGCGTTGGGTTGAAGTGAGCCAACACTTCCTCAGAGGTAATCAACGCCTTGCTTCTGCGAAAGGCCTTCTTACAGTCCTCGCTCCACTTCCATGGTACTTCTTTCCGCAACAGAGCATTCAGCGGATGCAGCACCGTGGATAGATTTGGCAGAAACTTATGGTAATAATTAATCAACCCCAGAAATGACCTCAACTGTGATACATTTTCCGGAGCGGGGGCCTTCACAACCGCTTCGATCTTGTCAGGTGACTTGTGCAGCCCCTCTTGGTCAATGCCATGACCGCAGTACGAGATCCGTTTCTGGAAGAACTCACATTTCTGGCGATTAACTCGAAGGCCATATTCCTTCAACCTGGTGAGCACCAGTTTCAAATTTGTGAGGTGTTCCTCCTCGTCTTCTCCCGTAATCAGGATATCGTCCAAGTAACACTGAGTGCTTGGAATACCCTGTAAGGCCTGCTCCATGGCCCTCTGCCAAATTGCTGGAGCCGAAGCTACTCCAAAAACCAGTCTATTATATCGATACAAGCCTCTGTGTGTGTTGATTGTGAGATACTGGCGTGACTCTTCCTCGACCTCCATCTGTAAATATGCTTGTGCCAGGTCTATCTTGGTGAAGTGTTTCCCACCAGACAATGAAGCAAAGATATCCTCAATCCGCGGAAGCGGGTATTGTACCGTGTGAAGCACCGGATTAACTGTGATCTTGAAGTCTCTGCAGATGCGGACCTTCCCCGGTGCCCCTGGCTTGTTACTTGATGAAGACTTCATGACGGGAACAATGGGCGTGGTCCACTCACTCCAGTCCACCTTCGACAGTACCCCTGCACGTTCAAGCTCTTCCAGTTCTGCCTCCACAGCAGGTTGTATCGCGTAAGGTACCGATCTGGCTTTGAAATATTTTGGGCTTGCATGTTCTGCAATCTTGATTTTTGCCTTAATTCCTCTCAGTGTTCCCAGTCCCCGCTGGAATACCTCTTTAGCCTCGTCCAATATTCTGGACAACCGTTCAGGTTTGACATCTTTCTTTCCGAAATCTACCGTCATTGTGTTTAGTGAATGCCAGTCTATCTTTATTTTCCTGATCCACTCCCGTCCCAGAAGTGGTGGACCTCCCTCGGGTAGTACATATAAGTCCATTCCTTGGTGATCTTTGCCCTTGTGTCTCACCTTGACTATTATCTTTCCGATGGGGTATACTTTATGCCCCGTGTATGTCTGCAATACTATCTCCGTATCCCGTAGGGGAATATGTTTGAATAACTTTTTGTAATCTTGTTTATTCCTGACCGTCAACGCCGATCCGGTGTCCACTTCCATCTTCACTTGGACTTTTGCAATCTGCAGTGTGACCCAGATAGTTTGTCGGTCAGCTTCTTTACTCACATTGTGACTCCTCAGACTACCCAGTTCCTTGCTGTTGGGGTCTGAATCAGAATTCAGTTCATCTGGACTCTTCACAGTCACCTTATGTACCTTTCTGTACTTCTTCTGCGGTGACTTATTGTTGCTGGTCTTCTTTCCTGACCGGCATACTTTAGCTATGTGACCAAGTTTGCCACATTTTCTACATTCCTGGTTTTTAAACCAGCATTGGTTCTGGTCGTGTGTTGTCTTCCCACAACGGTAACATTTCGTTGTACCCGAAGTCATTTGATCCACACTGAGTACCTCTGTCTTCAGCTGCATTTCCGCCGTGCCTCTCGCTGCGGCTTCGTGCGATGCTGCAATAAGGACAGCCTTATCAAGTGTAAGATCGTTCTCTTCGAGCAGTCGCTTTTGTGTTCCTTCCTTCGACATCCCGCACACGAACTTGTCTCTCAGTGCCTCTGTCAGATCTACCCCAAACTGACAGTATTTTGCTAGCCTACGCAGTTCAACCAGGTACTCCGCGTTGCTTTCCTCCTTTAGTTGCGTTCTCCCGTAAAATGTAGCTCGTTCCGCTAACATCAGCGGTGTGGGGTTCACATGATCCTTCAGGACAGCAACAATATTAGCGAAAGACTGATCCGCCGGTTTAGCTGGTGATAGAAGATGCTTCGATAACCCGTATGTCTTCGCACCCATTGAGTTTAGTAAGGTTAGAGCTTTATCATAATTTGCTATCTTATTGACCTTACAATATATCTCGATGCGTTCTACATACGTGGTCCAATCTTCCACATCAGAATCGAATTCGTTGATGTTGCCACGCTTAGGCATCTTCACAATCTTCCTGAGAAACAACAACGAAATTTTTCTTTAACTTTTTTTTCCAAAAATGGCAGTTTCCCGCGCTTGTCTTCTTCCCCGCCCACTTTCAAAATGGCGGTTTCCCGCTCCTGTCTTCTTCTCCGCCTACTGGCGGGAGGGGTAAGCTTTTCCCTCGGGCAACGACCGCTGGCTTTCGGGGTTCGCAGCCTGCGCGCCGGCTTCAGTGCGTTCTTTGTTCCCTTTTCTCGGCAGGGCAACCGGCGCTGGGGACAACCCGTTGACGGCGAACAGTTCCAGCCGCTGGCTGAATCTCCTCGGTCTCCCTCGCTCGGCTCTGTCTCTCCCGCTCGCTCGGGCTCTGTCTCTCCCTCAGCGGCTTCCAATCGCGCCTCCGAGCCCTCTCGCAGTCCGGTCCTTTCCTCCCCCGGCTGCGGCTGAGTTCTCCATGATTTCTTATTTTTATTTCTTCCCGCGCCTTATGATCCCGGTCGCAGCGCCTCGCAGCCTCGGTAGCTGCCCGGCCTTTCTCCGGTCACGGTCGAGCTGTCTCACGACGCTGTTGCGTCTCCCAGCCCGCTTGTAGCCCGGTCTCTCACACAGGCTGCGTTCCCGCTGGTAGCCCGGTCTCTCACACCAGCTGCGTTCCCGCTTGCACCGCGGCTTCCGTGCACCACGCTGCCCCAGTCTCAGCGCCTCTGGGCCCGACTTCTGTCCGGCTCCTTTCCCCCTGACCGTGGTCGAGTTCACCGCCCTTCCTCCGTTCTTTTTTTTTTTATTTTCCCCCTACTCACAGTCAACGTGGCCGACTTGCTTCTCGTGGCTGATCGGCTCACTCACCACCGTGGCAGAAGGGACGATCACTGCCTGTTGCTGATGGAAGGCTTCGTGTCTGAATTCTTCCTTCTTCCTTGCTCTGCAGACTCGAGTCTTCTCTCAGCAGAATGGCGAGGCGGGTGCCTCCTCTCGACGCTCGTTAACTGCTTCGGATGTATCGCTGCCGCAGGGTAAGATCGAACTCATCGCCACTGTAAAGTCTGTGGGTTATATGGTGAATTAATACACAGACTACAAGAGTAACTTTAACAGGACTTTACTATTCGAAGGTCAGGGCGAATCTGCCCAATCAATCCTTACACAGCACTTATATACCGGTGTGGTCACCACCGGTATTACAGTATACAGTAGCCAAGACAAAGTAGTGCAACCCTTAAAATAGTTCTCTTAAAGGTGGAACGTTACATACACTACAGTGTTGTTTTGGGTTTCCCTGAAATTTGCTCAAGATCGGCATTATTGAATAGATTTTCCATTGCATTTTGTGCAGTCATTTGAGGGTGTGCAACAGCCTACAAATTCTGGTGGCCACTTTAGAGAAGTCCATTACCTGCATTTGTGCAGTCGTGCACAATCGCTCACCGGAACTGCAGTCCACCATGGAGTGCATGGAAACTCCAGGGACCTCTGCAGTGTTGCTCCCCATTGGCAAACATCTTTTACACAGTGGGAATATCTCTTACAAATGCTCACACTGGTGCTATAGAAGCTTTGCTTCCAATTTACAGTAGACTGTTTTGTCCGGCTTCAACATGTTAGGGAATCAGATTGAGAGAGGGTTTCACAAACCTCATTGCTGCCCTGAAGTCTGCTCCTATGCAGATCGTTAGACATGATGGGAGAGTACCCAGCAACAGGGGTATGGTTACAGTAGGTACAGATGAAGTTGTTGTGTGTGAGAACAGCGCTGAATACAGGCCCATACAGTGCCTTCCTGCTCAAGTAACATATAAATGTGTCAGACATTGAGCAGAATCAGCCAGTGAATAGAACATTAGGACCTAGAAATTCGGTGGGGTTAGCGCCCAATTAGAGGCGTTGGAGGGTCTTGCGCCGGAATTATAGCTGGTAACGAAATTGCATTGGGCCCTACCATCGGCGTTAGCCGGTAGCGCTGCGCCGGCACCGATGATGTCATCGGTGTGCGCAGCGTCCCGGTTGCCGTGGTAACCCGGCCCCAAGCCCAAATTCAGTTGCGGCCGCCTCGCCCGTGGCAGCCGCAACCAACGATTGTTGAAAGGGATGCTACACACCTTTGCGCCGGCGCATAAAGGTGGAGCGGCGGCCGGCCGCTTTCCCGGCGGCCGCCTGCCCACACCTCCCTCCCCAGACTCCTCCACCACCCCCCCGCAGCACTGATGTGTGTGGCCCGCGAGCCCGGCTCTTCCCCGAGGTGCCGGGCTCATTTGTCAGGCGAATCGACCGGCCAGCGGTCAGCTGCAGGCAGCTCCTCCTTAACAGAAGGAGGAGGCCTGCAGTACCCCAGCCTGCCGCACCGCCTCGGGTGCCGCAGCGGGGGATTAGCGCCTCAAAACTGCACTGAACGCCCATAGTGAGGCGCAAAAACCCTCCATTAGCGCCCGCCGCAGTCTGGGCCCGGGGCAACCGAATTTTCGTCGGGCGCAGCGGCATTAACGCCGGCGCAAAATTTCGGGCGCTAAAGCCCTGGCAGACCCACAACCGAATTTCTAGGCCTAGATGTGATAGAACTAGTTGTAGGATTGTCTCTGGACCCAGCACAAGAAGAAACAGAGTCAACTCTACCTGAAGAGGTGCCCACAGGCATCCAACAGCCAGCCACTTTACTCACTCCTTCCACTGAGAAGTACCTAGAAGGGGCATTATGTTATGTTATAGAAGACACACACCAAATACAGTCAACCAAGGGACAGTACCAGGTAACAGCACATTAGCCACAGAGGAGTCGGTTTTAACTGTACCTACCCGATGTAAACTGGGTAGGTGGGCAGTTAAAATGCCCCAAGTTACTTGCCCGCTGAAAAGCCGACCGGATCCCACAATTTTTACTCAGGCTTCTGGAAGGGCTGCTAAGCCATCTGCCCAAAACTGTTTGGGTCCTTCATTAAGTATGCAGATCGGGGTCTAATGACATCATTGGACCCCGACTCTGAATGTAACTCAAGCTTTCCCATCAGGCTGTAAATAGTCAGGACCTGCCAGAAAGATGAAGAGGCCCAAACCGATAAGTTTCTTTACTTTCTTTTGTGGCATCAAGGAGAAGTAGGAGTAGTCTTTCAGGCCACAGAAGGAAAGTTGTGGCCTACTCGGCCTCGGACTCACCCCCCCACCTCTCTCCCTTCCACGAGACCCTCCCGGAACCTTCCACCCCACTCCTACCTTTATGACTGCAGGTGGCCAAGGGTCGCCCAATATACTGGCAGTCCAATATTTTGGCAGCCGGCAGCTACTTCCTACCCATTTCCTGCCCATTCCAGATGAGAAGTTGACTGGTGGCATGTTAATGAGGCCCAGGAGTTAAAATAGCCATGGTCTCAAATTTTCTTTAGCGAGTGTGTTTAGCACTAATCCTGTCCCCCAGAGTTAAAATCGACCCCACTTCCACAAATTACTTGTAGGGAAATAAATTGGTTGAACTTTATTGGAATTTTGTGCAGAAAGTTTACTTTTGATGCTGCTATGCTATTCTGCGCTAGCTCAAAGTATGGATATGCATTGCAGTTGAGTTAGTGCAGAGGTAACGATTAGGGACCTTGCATTGATCCACTATATGTGCCCCATTGTGTCTGTATTCACCTGGCAGATACAAGCGTGTCATGTTTCAAGAGGGTAGCTTTGGCCACTTTGGTCTCTTAAGAGCGACCCTTTTACTCTGCCTGCTCATTCAAATAACCTAACCACAGATTGTAGTCTTAGAATAAAGCAATGCCTGAGAAGCAGGCGTTGACAGCTTGATCTTGTATTGATCGTCACATAGCACCTGCACATTGATGGAGTGGAAGTCCTTCCCATTCATAAATTCCATAACATTTGTGTAGAAGCCCAGAATATTCATACCACCAACAATGCCCTGGACTTAGGGGATCCTGCAATGTTTCAAGGTGTCTATGTATGCAGAAAAATTGCAATGCCCTCTCATTCGGTTTTTCCATGGGGAAACTGATGAAGATGTTTGTCCTGGTGAACACACCAATGAATTGCTTGATTCATCTGTGCACTGAAAATTGCTTGGTGTTAGATATCCCCTGAAGTAGCTCGAAAGGAACCAGAGCCATAAAAGTTGAGTGCTGTGGTGAGGGTCCCTGTTATCTGCAGGTCAGATTCCAGCAGACATCACAACTCCACCATTATCTCCTTGGTGACATGGAGCCAGCAAAGGCAATCATCCTCAGACATTTCCAAGAAGGTGTGTTTGGGCCTGTACACAGTGTTTGTGTGTGTAAGAATGGGTGTGGACAGTCGAACTTTGCTGCAAACAAATCTCTCTTCAATCCCCCTTTTTATCATCCTCTTCCTTCTCCAAAAAATTCAACCACAGACAATTCCCATCCTCAGCAAGTAGATGGTAGCAATTAAAAATACAGCTTTAAATAATTGCTTCCTGAAATGCCATAATTGCCTCTTTTGGATGAGCCAAGCACACAGTACATTTCAACTAACAATGTCAGGAAATCCCATTATGGCTTATTTGCCTGGAAACTCATCAGTGAAACGAATCTGTTGCACATTCTTTGCGAATGTGAAAATGCCACATGAAAATTCCCATGTAGCACAATTCAAGTGGAGAGCCTGCAAAATTAATCCCTGTCCGATTTATCAGCTTCTAGTGTGCCCAAATCTTGCTAGTGCGACCAGTCTTAATGATCAAAAATCTACCTTCGTAAGTCAAGCCTATATATTTTGTTCTCTGTCATAAATTACTTGGTTAAGTTGTAAATACTACATATCACTGAAGTAATTAGTCTGCATTGTTACTGCATAGCTATGGGATAATTTTAATTCCCCCCTACGCATGCATGCACGCACAACCCTGAGCTTAACTTCATAGTGGCTGTATTCCAGAACAGATCAGGTTCTGGCCTTAACTCAGTGATTCAACAATGATTGTTGGGTGTTGTATGTAACTTCTAGTAAATAACTCAGCAGGTGCCATACCAGTAATGATATGAGGTGTCGTACAAAACTGAAAAGAAATACGGTTAATTTCTAATGCATAGTTAGGATCTTGTAACAGCTTCCTTAGAGCAGTTTTGAATCTACTTACAACCCTCTCAATTTCCTCAATTTGACTGCAGCTGTCGGAGTGGAGAAGTAATATGAGACACACTATTCTGCATCAAAAATTGAGAAAAATCATATCACTGAGAAGGTGGTCCATTGTCAAAGACCCGCTCTGCTGGAAGTCAATACTGTAACTTGTTAATTGTCATCATTGCATCTGTTGATGACATTGGAAGTACTTTGAGCCAATTAGAACAGTGTCGTCCAATACATTACTCACTAGATACATGTGGTGAATTTGAAATTCAGATGTGCCTAGTTGTACTTTGGATTAGTAAATAAAAATGAGTAATACCAACGGTCATTGAGCATGTGATTCCAATACTCATATTCGCGTGCCGTTTGCATGTGTATTTAAACATTTTGTGCATCTGTTGCTAAAATGGTGAGACAAAAGCAAAGTGTGTGACTCTTTGTGGATTGTGCATGTTTTACTTCCTTGGTTGCTGCTTATTGGTTCTCTGCTAAAACAGACTGAAAACGCTGGACTTCAGCACCAGGGAAACACCAACATTGTACAGAGAGGAGAGCTGTTATCATGGGCAGCGTGACCAATCAAAATAACCGCTTCAGGTCAGCAGAAGAAAGAAAGCCCAAACTATAACAAGCAGGTCCAACAAGGAATGTCATTGTAAAGGGATGGAGAGCAGTGGCGGGTCTGACCTGTCTCATGAAAGAAAAACAAATAAAGGATTGAATCAATTCGCAAGTGGATAGATTTGTCACAAGAAAATGGAAAACAATGACAGTTTCTGTGAATACTTCTTTTAGAGAGCAGCTTGATACACCAATGAAGCCTGCAGTCAGAAAGCGCTGACATTGGGCAAAAGTTGGATGCAAATTTCACAACAAATGAGAAATTCAGTTTGCCACTGTGGAAAGTGACGAGAAACCACTTTGCCTTTTATGCACAAAGTAGTTTGCTGAGAATAAGATGGATAATTTGAAGCAACATTTCAAACATGTGCATTCTGAATTTGAAAGAAAATTCCCAATTAGTTTGCAGAAAAGCATGCATCAAATCTCGACTGAAACCAACTCCCAGTCAGCAGAAAATGGTTCTGAAACAATTGCTTTTGTGTTCAAAATTTATAACTTATGTCAATTACAAAACTGCTTGGATCCTTGTCCCAAAGAAAAACATTTTCTGATGGAGAGATGGTGAAAGAGATTATGGTGACAGTCCTGGGCAAGTGACTGGAGAACTATGAACTGGAAATCAGAAACAATATTCTGCAGAAGATATGAGAACTGCAACTGAGTCATCAGAGAGTTTATCGTTGTTTGCTGGATCTATCTGGCAGCACTGAATCTCAGCTGAAAGCTGAACTAAGGATGTACAAAAAATGATGGACAGGAAAAGACCTCCTGGTCCATCCAGTCTGTCCCATACAGTTGTGATGCTTGGTGTATCAAAATACAGACACTGTAAGATTCGCAAAATTCCCACATTCCCCCAAGGTTATTAATAAAAGGGACCCTGCATGGACAATTTAAAAAGGGTACCCAAAAGATGGCGTCCGCACCTCGTGACCAAAAGCCTGTAAGATTTTAAAAGCTTGGACTCTGCAGCACAGAACAGGCAGTTTCGGGAAATCAAAACTTAAAATGCATTTCTGTGAAAAGGACTTTGTGTTTGAAAAACCAGACAGCTAAGCAAACACTGAATATGCATTTTGTCAGATTGGAACAGATCAACCCAGTTAGGCCTAAGCAGGAGGCCATTAGTTTGTCCGCATAAGTAATCAGCAACAGCTTAAGGAAGCCACCAAAGCTGGACAGGCCGATTAAAATGCATTAATGACAATACAGCTCGGACAACAGGCCATCAGGTGCGATAAACGGTCATCTAAAGCCAGTTAGTTTAGATTGGTATAATCATTTAAAACAGCCCGCCAAAAGTTCAACAATGAACTGACCTGATTTGGCGCACAGATTAGGGCCTTCCGAAGGAGTAAAATTGTAGGCCCATGAGTAGCAATCGCTCTCTTCTCTTGACTCTGACCTCTTGCCTGGTCTTGGGCTGCTGCCGCCCGTACTCGTGCCCTGGCCTCGTGGCGGGTTCTCTTCTCGCTCCCCGCATTGGGTGCATTACAGCCAAGGACATCCATACCAATCGCAGAGAGGGGAACGAGACCAGAGTGCAAAGTCACCCAGGACACCCGGGCCACGAAAAGAGGGCAGAGGAAATGAGGGGAAATGAAGCGAGACGAAGAACAAGGTAGAGACCCGACAAGAGCAGAGAAGGGCAGCAAAAGCCACATTGATAAAGACCGAGTGCCTAGTTATAAGCTGGCACTTGGGGAAGAATCTATACGAACATGCTGGCATTTTAACGCTTGGGTAGAAAATTCTAAGCAGTAAAGACTGCCAACGCATCGTTACCGCCGACGACCGCCCGAGGGAGAAGGAGAAGAGAACCCATCGCGACGAGACAACGACGGTAGCTGAGGAGAGGAAAGGTGTGCCGCAGCAACAGCTCCAGCTCCGTGCCCTGAGACCACGTGGTGACAGAGTACCCCTAAGGACAGGGGGCCAAACCTCAAAACTCGCAATGGCTAAGGTAACAAGCCTTGGATTGGTGAGCATGAATCCCTGGCCCCTCATAGCTTAATTTAGTTATGTATAGGGGGTGGGATAAGGATAAGGGGATTGTTAATGTAGCTGTTTTTCCCTCGATGTGCTGTGTGTTCCCCATTCCCTGTATAAGTATAGTTATTTTGTTTATGCCTGTAATTGTTTACCAGTAATTTCTCATAAGACTGTGTTTTATTTCTGTTTTAATAAAATCTTGGTTTCCTTACACCAAACCACCTGTCTACTCAATTTTTCTGTATCGCCACCTGCACCTAAGTCCGGTGTCTAGAACCCAGGGGCGTGGGAGTGATTCAAACCGCTCACAGGCAGTCAGGGGCATAACCGCCACCCTCTACAGAAAATGGCGACCGCGGCAGGACACCAGTAACAGGGTTGCGATACAGTAGACAATGGTTCGGATGAGCAACCATGATGGAGGACAGGTTTTCTGATTATGTGTTTAGCAAGGTGAATATCACAAAGAAGTGGATCACCACTCTGTTAAGGGCTGGGCGTCCGGTAGATGCAGCAGCTAAGTGGACAGAGGGAAAGGAACACAAGAAGTCTTTAGAGAAGGCAGTCTGGCTGATGTGTTTCAAAAAGCAGGTCCAGCTTTTGGACAGGCTCATTGCAGCACAGGCAGCCGATTTAAAGGAGTCAGCGCTGGAGATCCAGGATAAGGCTCTAGCAGGGGAAAAGTTATTGGTAGCATTGCAGGCCCTGAATCAGGAAAGAGTGTATTTAATGGGAGAACACAAGGCCCAGTTGGAATACCTACGGTGCCAAGTCACCGAAGCCAAGGGAAATGAGTTAAGATCGCGGGAAAAGAACGCCCGCTTGGCAAGGCAAGTTAGGGAACAAGAAGAGAAAGTACAGGAGGTAAAGGCAGCTTACAAGCTAGCGAGCGAACGGGGGTTTGAGGAGGCAGACCATGGCCCCTGTAAAGAGCGGATAGAAAATCTGAGCCTGGCCCTCAGGAAGGCAAAAGGCATGGTGTGCCTCATAAGCCCAAAGGCAGGTCAGGCGGATTTTATGGGGAACGAGGGGAGGACAGTTCCAATGTCACCGATAGTGCCCTGGGACGACGCGGTTGAGGGACAGGAGGTCTCACGACCACCACCCGTAGTGCCAAGCTTCAGCGAGGTCTGGCAGCAAGGGAGGGTGGAGCCAGAGGTGGGAGCAGAGGTGGAGCAACCCCCGCCAGAGAGGTCGGAGCCGGGACCAATGTGCCCAGCACGGCATCAGAGGTTCGGCCCACCCGTCAATGGCGACGATGAGGGACCCCTCCAAAACCAATTTGTATTACCCTATAGCACCCAACAACTTAGGGCTATGGTGAACCATATCCCAAAGCTGTCCAAAAAGGGATACCCCTCGATCCACTTCAGGGACATAGAGCAGGCAGCCAGCATCAACGACTGTGATGGCGCTGAGCAGGCCAAGATGTTGCTACTCTCCCTGGAGAGTAGTCTCCTCCAATCCCTCTCTGACGAGTGTAAAAGGGGGCAGAGCGGGTAGGAGGAGCTTAGAGATGCAGTTCTGGAGGCCATGGGGATGAATGAGGGAAGTCCTTTCTCCCGTGTGGAGAAGACGGTCTCGCAGGGGAAACCCCGCAGGCTTTCGCGGACCGGTTATGGCTGGTGTACCGGAGGGCCTGTCCGGGGACGCCGAACCGGGTGTTCCTGAACGGGGATCCCCTGGCCCATTGGCTCTGTTGCCTGGTGGCGAACAGCTTGCCACAGGTCAGGGCCAAGGCAGAAGTCTGGTTCGACCCCAAGAACCCCCAGGCCACCGAACTTACGGTGATCAGACAGTTGACTCTGGCCTATAAAAACGGTAGGGGAGCCGATGCACACGCACCTAAGGGGAAGATGCATGAGGTAAAACCCGGACCGGGTAGGAAAGAGTGGCACCAGGAAGAGAATAACCCCCCCCAACACAAAGATGAATTGTTACGGGTGCGGGAAGGATGGCCACTGGTGGAAGGAGTGCAAAAACCCTTGGAAAGATAACAAGGGAAAGAATTCCACAGCCCCAGCCCAAAAGGTGGAGGCAGGAATCCCTCCCGCAGCGGTCGAGTCATTTTTGGGCGCAATGAGGTCCATATTGACTGGCCAAGGGAGGGTAGTGTTGTGTATGTAACCTGTTCCACCTTAAGAGAGCTTAAGCCTGTTCCACCTTAAGAGATGTACTACTTTCTCAGGCTGCTGTAGACGTAATACCGGGGGTGAACACACCGGTATATAAGCACTGTGCAGTAATCTTGTATTCAGTATAGTCCCTACCTCCAACCAGTAAAGACCTATTTTTATTGTTACTCATTAGTCTGTGTCTTAATTAACTAAATAATTCACAGACTTAACACTGGCGACGAGTCAGGTTCTTACCCTGCGGCAGTTATTCCACGGCGGTTGAAGAGAGGTTTCAAACCTCACCACCCCACTGGAAGCGACAGGCATTAGGACCCTGAAGCCTCCATCAGCTTGTGAACCGGAGTAAAAGACAGGGCTGGGGAAGACAGAGGTACAGGGCGATAGCGATCGGCAGATAAGGGCCGGGCCGCTTTCAAATCGATCGCATCTGCGATAAGGGCGCGAGAGCCGCTTCGAGCGGGAGGCGTTTCAAGCCAGCGATCACACTCCAGATAAGGGCCGAGAGCCGCTTCGGTCGGGAGCCGCTTCGCGATCAGCGATCGCATAAAAGATAAGGGCCGCACTCGGGCTTACAGACAGCGTCGGGGGACGGGTGAAGACCGCCAAACGCGGGAAAACCGCCATCTTGGGAGCGGAGGACGACGACAAAGAGCGGGAAGCCGCCATCTTGTGTAACATAAAATTCCAACAAAATTGTAACAATGCCTAAACACGGGAATATTGGCACCTTTGATAGTGACATCAAGGATTGGGCCATATATGTAGAACGAGTAAAAAATTATTGTAAGGCCAATAAAATTCGTGAGCAAGATAAAGCACTAACATTATTAAATGTAATGGGTGCGAAGACATACGGGCAATTGAAACACCTGTTATCACCAGATGAACCGGCGGATAAGACGTTCGATGAGATTGTTACTGTCCTGAAAGATCATCTAAACCCCACGCCGCTGATGCTAGCGGAACGATTTAAATTTTATGACAGAAGGCAACTACAGAATGAAAGCAATGCTGAATATTTGCTGGAATTGCGTAAATTAGCGAAATATTGTCAGTTTGGAACGGGACTGACAGATGCACTACGAGACAAATTTGTGTGTGGTTTATTTAAACAAGATACACAAAAGCGACTGCTCGAGGAGAATGAGCTGATGCTTGAGAAGGCGGTCACTATGGCAGCAGCACACGAAGCCGCAGCGAGAGGCACGGCAGTAATGCAGCTACGGTCACCGGAGCTCAGTGCACACAAATTGGGTGTGAGTTCTGTTAAATGTTATCGTTGTGGAAAGACAACGCATGATCAGAACCAGTGTTGGTTTAAAAACCAAGAATGCAGAACATGTGGTAGGCTTGGACATATAGCTAGAGTATGCAGGTCAGGGAAGAAGACCAGCAACAAGAAGTCACCGCAAGGGAAATACGCAAAGGTACACAAGGTGGCCGAACAGGAGTCCGATTCAGACGCTAGCAGTAATGAACTGGCTGGCTTAAGCAGTATTGAACTGGCTAGCTTAAGGGTACTCAACGTTGGTAAGGGTGCAGACCTCCAGACAATTTGGGTTACTCTTCAGATAGAAGGAGTCCAAGTAAAAATGGAATTGGACACTGGATCGGCATTGTCGGTCATGACTAAGAAAGATTACAGAAGGTTATTCCAACATATTCCCCTACAGGATACGGAGATTATATTGACAACCTACACGGGGCAGAGAGTGTACCCCATCGGGACAATAAAGGTTGCAGTGGCCAACAAGGGCGAAGGAAGTCAAATAATGGACTTATATGTGCTACCGGAGGGAGGTCCACCACTACTAGGCCGGGAGTGGTTTAGAAACATAAATATGGACTGGCATTCGCTAAAAGCCATAAAGAGTGAGAACTCGGTGCAGATAATCAGCCCAGACTCTAGAACTGATGATGGTAAGACCAACCCATGTGCAAAAGACAAAGTTTCAGCACAGAATTCCACTGAGCAACAACAACATAGTTTAACAGAGAATTCTGAGTCTGTCAAGTCTACTGATATGCACATTTTTGAGGGACACTGGGCTCGAACTCAACTCCATTTCAAACTACAACAGCAATTAGAACAAATGATTCGCCGTTTTGAGCAAGAGATGAATGAAATAAAAAAGTTCTTTGTTACAGAGTGGGAGAATCTGGAAAGTCAACAGAAGCAACTGATGGAGAAAATGGAGCAGGAGCACACCAACCATCTGCGCGAGGAGGCCGAACGAATCAAAGCTGATTCAGGTTCTGAAGGTGCGTGCCATAATCTGGTGTCAGAAGAGTTAACAGTCAGCCAACTCCTTCATATGCTGAGGGACAAGACTCTGAAATGGGAAAAACTTGAACACGAGCTGCGATCTTCAAAGGAAAAGGGTTCGGAGCTCTCAAAAGTCATTGAGATGGCTGATGTGACGACACAGACTGAAACGACTGCAACAGAGCAGCCATTGGATGCCAAAAGTACGCTGACTCACGTCAATGTAGAACAACAGACCGCTGAAACAGCTGCTCCGGTAGAGGGATTGCATAGTCCGATCAATCAATCTCCAAAGGAAGTTGAAGGATTAAAATCACAAATGAGGTCACTAGTAAACGACTTGCTGAAAGCCCAGAAAAAGCTGGATGCAGAGGTACACATGAAGAAGTCTCTTCAGGAAAGATGTCTGGATTTGGAACAAGAGCTGGCTAACGTCCAGTTGGGTATGGAGGAAATAGACGACCCTCTCACTGGTCTAGCTCAGGACGACACCGAATATTACCATGACCTGGTGGACGACACCGAATATTACGATGTCCTGTCCTGTCCAGCTTGTAACTTTGACTCCCAAAGTGCAGAAATCATGGCGGAGCACCAAAAGTCTACGGAACATCGGGAGAAGCTGGCTCTACGACGGAAACAGGAGGAAGAGAAGGAGGAACTGCGCATGCAGCTGGCAGCTGTGGCAGCTGACAATGGAGCCCAGAGAGTCTCCAAGAAGCAGAAAAGGAAAAGTAAAAACAGAAGATGACCCATCTGAACCATTATCACCTCTACCAGATCACACACGTGGTCCCTCCGAACGGAGCCAAATCAGTTCGGAAGTTCAAGCTGTTAAATCCATGAAAGGACTATTGAATGAGTAACGTGAACCGACTACACCACAGAGATTGAATCTGTGAACTGTTTTCCGCAGAGACTGAATCTGTGATATGTTACGTTAAACATGAAGTTATATATGTATATATGTTATTACGTTATGTTAAATGGGGGGGATGACTATAAAGCTAAGAAGGGAGGAGTGTTGTGTATGTAACCTGTTCCACCTTAAGAGAGCTTAAGCCTGTTCCACCTTAAGAGATGTACTACTTTCTCAGGCTGCTGTAGACGTAATACCGGGGGTGAACACACCGGTATATAAGCACTGTGCAGTAATCTTGTATTCAGTATAGTCCCTACCTCCAACCAGTAAAGACCTATTTTTATTGTTACTCATTAGTCTGTGTCTTAATTAACTAAATAATTCACAGACTTAACACTGGCGACGAGTCAGGTTCTTACCCTGCGGCAGTTATTCCACGGCGGTTGAAGAGAGGTTTCAAACCTCACCACCCCACTGGAAGCGACAGGCATTAGGACCCTGAAGCCTCCATCAGCTTGTGAACCGGAGTAAAAGACAGGGCTGGGGAAGACAGAGGTACAGGGCGATAGCGATCGGCAGATAAGGGCCGGGCCGCTTTCAAATCGATCGCATCTGCGATAAGGGCGCGAGAGCCGCTTCGAGCGGGAGGCGTTTCAAGCCAGCGATCACACTCCAGATAAGGGCCGAGAGCCGCTTCGGTCGGGAGCCGCTTCGCGATCAGCGATCGCATAAAAGATAAGGGCCGCACTCGGGCTTACAGACAGCGTCGGGGGACGGGTGAAGACCGCCAAACGCGGGAAAACCGCCATCTTGGGAGCGGAGGACGACGACAAAGAGCGGGAAGCCGCCATCTTGTGTAACATAAAATTCCAACAAAATTGTAACAATGCCTAAACACGGGAATATTGGCACCTTTGATAGTGACATCAAGGATTGGGCCATATATGTAGAACGAGTAAAAAATTATTGTAAGGCCAATAAAATTCGTGAGCAAGATAAAGCACTAACATTATTAAATGTAATGGGTGCGAAGACATACGGGCAATTGAAACACCTGTTATCACCAGATGAACCGGCGGATAAGACGTTCGATGAGATTGTTACTGTCCTGAAAGATCATCTAAACCCCACGCCGCTGATGCTAGCGGAACGATTTAAATTTTACGACAGAAGGCAACTACAGAATGAAAGCAATGCTGAATATTTGCTGGAATTGCGTAAATTAGCGAAATATTGTCAGTTTGGAACGGGACTGACAGATGCACTACGAGACAAATTTGTGTGTGGTTTATTTAAACAAGATACACAAAAGCGACTGCTCGAGGAGAATGAGCTGACGCTTGAGAAGGCAGTCACTATGGCAGCAGCACACGAAGCCGCAGCGAGAGGCACGGCAGTAATGCAGCTACGGTCACCGGAGCTCAGTGCACACAAATTGGGTGTGAGTTCTGTTAAATGTTATCGTTGTGGAAAGACAACGCATGATCAGAACCAGTGTTGGTTTAAAAACCAAGAATGCAGAACATGTGGTAGGCTTGGACATATAGCTAGAGTATGCAGGTCAGGGAAGAAGACCAGCAACAAGAAGTCACCGCAAGGGAAATACGCAAAGGTACACAAGGTGGCCGAACAGGAGTCCGATTCAGACGCTAGCAGTAATGAACTGGCTGGCTTAAGCAGTATTGAACTGGCTAGCTTAAGGGTACTCAACGTTGGTAAGGGTGCAGACCTCCAGACAATTTGGGTTACTCTTCAGATAGAAGGAGTCCAAGTAAAAATGGAATTGGACACTGGATCGGCATTGTCGGTCATGACTAAGAAAGATTACAGAAGGTTATTCCAACATATTCCCCTACAGGATACGGAGATTATATTGACAACCTACACGGGGCAGAGAGTGTACCCCATCGGGACAATAAAGGTTGCAGTGGCCAACAAGGGCGAAGGAAGTCAAATAATGGACTTATATGTGCTACCGGAGGGAGGTCCACCACTACTAGGCCGGGAGTGGTTTAGAAACATAAATATGGACTGGCATTCGCTAAAAGCCATAAAGAGTGAGAACTCGGTGCAGATAATCAGCCCAGACTCTAGAACTGATGATGGTAAGACCAACCCATGTGCAAAAGACAAAGTTTCAGCACAGAATTCCACTGAGCAACAACAACATAGTTTAACAGAGAATTCTGAGTCTGTCAAGTCTACTGATATGCACATTTTTGAGGGACACTGGGCTCGAACTCAACTCCATTTCAAACTACAACAGCAATTAGAACAAATGATTCGCCGTTTTGAGCAAGAGATGAATGAAATAAAAAAGTTCTTTGTTACAGAGTGGGAGAATCTGGAAAGTCAACAGAAGCAACTGATGGAGAAAATGGAGCAGGAGCACACCAACCATCTGCGCGAGGAGGCCGAACGAATCAAAGCTGATTCAGGTTCTGAAGGTGCGTGCCATAATCTGGTGTCAGAAGAGTTAACAGTCAGCCAACTCCTTCATATGCTGAGGGACAAGACTCTGAAATGGGAAAAACTTGAACACGAGCTGCGATCTTCAAAGGAAAAGGGTTCGGAGCTCTCAAAAGTCATTGAGATGGCTGATGTGACGACACAGACTGAAACGACTGCAACAGAGCAGCCATTGGATGCCAAAAGTACGCTGACTCACGTCAATGTAGAACAACAGACCGCTGAAACAGCTGCTCCGGTAGAGGGATTGCATAGTCCGATCAATCAATCTCCAAAGGAAGTTGAAGGATTAAAATCACAAATGAGGTCACTAGTAAACGACTTGCTGAAAGCCCAGAAAAAGCTGGATGCAGAGGTACACATGAAGAAGTCTCTTCAGGAAAGATGTCTGGATTTGGAACAAGAGCTGGCTAACGTCCAGTTGGGTATGGAGGAAATAGACGACCCTCTCACTGGTCTAGCTCAGGACGACACCGAATATTACCATGACCTGGTGGACGACACCGAATATTACGATGTCCTGTCCTGTCCAGCTTGTAACTTTGACTCCCAAAGTGCAGAAATCATGGCGGAGCACCAAAAGTCTACGGAACATCGGGAGAAGCTGGCTCTACGACGGAAACAGGAGGAAGAGAAGGAGGAACTGCGCATGCAGCTGGCAGCTGTGGCAGCTGACAATGGAGCCCAGAGAGTCTCCAAGAAGCAGAAAAGGAAAAGTAAAAACAGAAGATGACCCATCTGAACCATTATCACCTCTACCAGATCACACACGTGGTCCCTCCGAACGGAGCCAAATCAGTTCGGAAGTTCAAGCTGTTAAATCCATGAAAGGACTATTGAATGAGTAACGTGAACCGACTACACCACAGAGATTGAATCTGTGAACTGTTTTCCGCAGAGACTGAATCTGTGATATGTTACGTTAAACATGAAGTTATATATGTATATATGTTATTACGTTATGTTAAATGGGGGGGATGACTATAAAGCTAAGAAGGGAGGAGTGTTGTGTATGTAACCTGTTCCACCTTAAGAGAGCTTAAGCCTGTTCCACCTTAAGAGATGTACTACTTTCTCAGGCTGCTGTAGACGTAATACCGGGGGTGAACACACCGGTATATAAGCACTGTGCAGTAATCTTGTATTCAGTATAGTCCCTACCTCCAACCAGTAAAGACCTGTTTTTATTGTTACTCATTAGTCTGTGTCTTAATTAACTAAATAATTCACAGATTTAACAGGTAGCAGCCGCTACCGGTGCTCTGACCCCATCAGCCCTATCCAACCCACAGCCCTGACTAGAGCCAGCGCAGCCTGTCGACCTGTGTCCCGTTGAAAACGATGAGGGGCGCAAGCCCTGTGTTAAGATGCGGGTGGAGATGGTGCGGGGAAGATATTCGGTGGACACTGCAGCTTCCAGCACGGTGGTCCATCCGGCAGACCCGACCAATCCACCCGGGTCTAACGAGGCCCCATTTAGCCTAATGGGCGTCGCAGGGAATGAGCAGGCTGGGGAAATAGCCAAACTTTTGGCCATAGTTTTAGTATCCCTCCCTACCACGTGGGAGGATAACCAAAGGACCAACGAGGTAGCCGAGCAGAGGGTGAGGGAAGGAGAGTTCTGGGATCCCTGTAGAGCAGGCCCGGTAGCCGCAGTCCGGGACAAGGGAGGCACACAGGGGGTAGCTTTGGCCCCGGACCTAAAGCAGGTCCAAGCCCGAGATCCCGTCGGTGAGGCCGTCCCGGTAAGGGAAGAGAACGGGGAGTCCCTAGAAGGCTCGTTTGGGGCAGCAGACGAGGTTTTAAAACAGGCTGCTGGTTTTATTAACCAGTGCAAACTGTTTAAACCTGAAAGGAGAAAACAGCCAGTTGGGGTAGGGTCTGAGGATAGAGATCCTCAGCCTGCAGCAGGAGCGAGTTCACAGACTGCACAGGCAGGCGCTGTGGCTTGCTTAAAGGGAGGGGCCATCCCGCCCACCGATTGGGACACTCCCCCACTCTCCTGGGCTCCAGATGAGGAGGGACCCGAGGGTGAAAACTCCGCCTCTAACCCAGGTGTAGAGGAGAAGGGACCTGAGGTCGAAAACCCCGCCCTGGACCCACCCATGGGACCTGGGGGCGGAGACTCTCAGCTTGCAGCAACAAGCTGCGGAGAGTTACCTGCCCCTAGCCCAGCTTCGGGAGAGGTCAAGCCTGAGGGAGCAGTGGTTCAGGTTAAAGGCTCATCAGCCAAGAAAGCCCCACCCGCCAAAGTCGCTAGAAGGTCCCCACGGACGCCCCAGCTGAGAAAGCCATGGTCACCAGCTCCCCAGTTCAAAGGGACAGCCTCCCGAGTCAGGGGGAAGTCCGAGGACAGAGGTCCCCAGCCAGCAGCCACGGGCGGCGAGCGACCAACAGTGCAAGACAAGTGCAGCCACGCCGGAGGAAACGATGGGCTGCAGTTCAATCAGGAATTAGCCTGGCCGCCCGGAGACGGGCGGCGGATGTATATAATTTAGGTAATGTAAGTTTATATTTTAAGTTAGGTATTTAGCTTAAGTTCGGGTGTTTTAGCTTAAGTTAAGTAAGGTGATGGGTAGTTTGAATTAAGTAGCAATCTGCTAAGAGTGTGTGTATTTGAGTCGAGGCCGCAAGGCTTGACCATGCTTCACACAAGCCAGAGAATCTCTTGGGGACCTGGCTGCATGTTTTTGTATCTGTTGCAGAAAGACATTCAGGATGAAGGGGATCGTAATCCTACTCGCCCTGATGGGACTGAGCCTGGGAAAGAGGGTTGATGTGGAAGACTCCCACATCTATGGGTGCTCCGGAGATAGAGCGCTGATAGCAATCGACGGAAGCGGCGAACGGGATGCAGAGGAGACCGCCGTCTACGTTCATGAGGGAAGGTGGCTGGGGTCCAATTCATCTCAGTACTCCAGTCAGACCAGGTTCACGTACGGGGAGGGCCCCCTCCTGTGCCCCAGGGTATGGGTCGTTACCACAAGGGTCAGCGTCACTGTAGGGAAACGTGTATGTTTAGCGTGCAAGGGACACATTCCTCTGGATAGGTGGTGGTGGCTCAGAAAGCTGAGCAAAGATATGAGAAACCCCGCAGTCGAGTGGGAACGGTTGGGGAACAATACCCACCGAACGATTACAGGGACTCATGGGGGATTAAGTGTGTATTGGGACAAGTGGTGGGAACCGGATAAAGGGATTTACATCTGTATGTGGGGGTCAGAGAGGGTCTGCCCCTCAGGCATATCCATTGTTTTCCACCGACAGTGGCGAGACACCGGGGAGGGGATGAAGTGGGATACCAGCCGGAAGGTGTGCGCGGGCCCATACTCCCCGATCCCAGTCAATGCCACTGAGCTTGTAACCCACTTCCAAAAGCCCCTGCCCATGGCGCAGGCAGCGAGGTTACCCAGGGAAGGGTGCCCCACCACCACCAAGGGACCAGGGAATTGGTTGGTACTAGTACCTACCGATCAGATGCTGTACCAAGGGGTACACTACGCGGTAGCCTCCGTGATTTTAAATCTCACCGAGGTACATTTACCGGAGTGGTGCCCCAAAGAAACAGAGCAGCTATACCAGGCACTATTAAAGGACATGTTCAAGAAGTTTTATGAGTTCGATTTCGCCAATGTTGACAAAACCGAACTGTACACCACACACCGCGAGTTTTTGGGTGACGCAGGGAGACAAAGAAGGGGAGTATGGAATGATGTTTTTACTGCGTTTAACACTGGGTCCTCTGTCATCAACAGTTTAGATGACATAGAGCTGCAGACCCAGATAAACGGTTTAAAAACACAGTTAAAGAAGATATTAATGGATGAGAACAAGGTAGTGGGCTCGGAGTTGCATGAGGACCAGGCCATGACGGTCCATTTAAAGGAGATTATAGCGGAGTTGGAAAAGCATGCAAAGATGGTAAATGCCCTCATAAGGGAGGACAGAAATGCTTCTGACCAGGCTGTGTAGAACGAGGTGTGTGTGCTGTATGGGGCGTGGTTGCTGGGCGAGGGCCGCAGTAACCTGGAGGATTTAAAACAGGGTTTAGTCCCCTCCTGGATCAGCAACAAACACCTCGCAGCCCTCCATCCATTTGAGAATGCATTAAGCCCATGCCAACTCCGGCTAGCTTCCGAAGCCTACCCAGTCTCAGTGGATTGTGGGCGGTCCAACCACACGATCATGGGAGTAGTAGTTAGGATGCCGGTCATGGGTAGGACAGCCCGACCCGCGCTGGTATACAGGGTTGAGAACATTGGAGTCATTCAAGGAGGTGCACACATTTGTTTCACAGCGGTCCCACCTTACGTCATAAAGTGGGAGCACGCTATGACAGGTATTGACCTCTCAGTGTGCCGGAGCTGGGGAGCACACATAATCCTGTGTCCCCAGCACTTGAATGCCTATTCAAAATCGCAGTGCGGGTTCAGAGCTGCTGGCGTGAAACCTATAAATTGTACCATGGAGGCAATGGCACAAGGCCATGTTCCCCCGCAGGTAGCATATATAGGAGGTGGGACATATTGTGTCACCACAGGCGCGTCCCTCTACCAGCATGGCCAGCATAGCTGGTGTCCGGTTAGTGACAGCAGTTTCTGCTTTAAACCCGAGGCAGAAGTTCATGTGGCCCAGGAGCGAATTGTTCCCATTCCTGAACCCTCCACTGTTCACCTCATTGTGAAGGAGAATTTTACCAATTTACAGAAGTACGTAGCGCATTTTGGCTACGAAATTCCCCCTCTCCCAGAACGCCTTACCAAAATACTCAAAGCTGTTATAGTTTCACAGAAACATTTTTACACTCTAGAGCAGAAAACAGTAGAGATAGGGACTAAGATATTGGATATTGTGATTCCACCCTGGTGGGACATTTTCAATAACATAGAGGTCCCTTCGTGGATCAGACTGGCTTCCCACATTCTCGTGGTTTGCCAGTTAGGGATAGTGTTGTATCTAGTCTGCATTCAATGCAAGGGAAAAGGTCAGATGCTAGAATTCTGAAACCAGAGGATCTGGAAGGAACATTATGTAAAGGTAGAGGGAGATACACCTGTGTGAGTTTTTTGTATTGTTGATTAAAGATTGTTGTTTTTTTGTGTTTGTTGTTTTTAATAAAGATTTAGCGACGCGTTGTGAATAAAGATGTATGTGTACCAAGTGGTGCAGGGGTGTTGGACCCCTCCATGCTTGGATGTGTGTAAACGACTGTAGTTATTCTATGTATACTTATGTACACTACATTTTCGTGGAATGGGAAGTGCAGGTGTCGTGGGTGTATTTAGATAGGTAATGACAGGGGAAGGTTGACTACGGAGGGTCAGAAATTTTGCTCACCTTGTAAGGATGATGCTTCAAGCAAGTTTTAGTATCACAGGGGGGAGTGTAAGATTTGCAAAATTCCCACATTTCCCCAAGGTTATTAATAAAAGGGACCCTGCATGGATATATTTAATAAGGGTACCCAAAAGATGGCGTCCGCACCTCGTGACCAAAAGCCTATAAGATTTTAAAAGTTTGGACTCTGCAGCACAGAACAGGCAGTTTCGGGAAATCGAAACTTAAAATGCATTTCTGTGAAAAGGACTTTGTGTTTGAAAAACCAGACAGCTAAGCAAACACTGAATATGCATTTCGTCAGATTCGAACAGATCAACCAAGTTAGGCCGAAGCAGGAGGCCATTAGTTTGTCCACATAAATAATCAGAAACAGCTTAAGGAAGCCACCAAGGCTGGACAGGCCAATTAAAATGCATTAATGACAATACAGCTCAGACATCAGGCCATCAGGTGCGATAAATGGCCATCTAAAGCCAGTTAGTTTAGATTGGTATAATCATTTAAAACAGCCCGCCAAAATTTAAACAATGAACTGACCTGATTTGGCACGCAGATTAGGGCCTTCCGAAGGAGTAAAATTGTAGGCCCATGAGTAGCAATCGCTCTCTTCTCTTGACTCTGACCTCTTGTCTGGTCTTGCTGCCGCCCGTACTCATGCCCTGGCCTCATGGCAGGTTCTCTTCTCGCTCCCCGCATTGGGTGCATTACAGCCAAGGACATCCATACCAATTGCGGAGAGGGGAACGAGACTTGAGTCCAAAGTCACCCAGGACACCCGGGCCACGAAAAGAGGGCAGAGGAAACGAGGCGAAACAAAGCGAGACAAAGAATAAGGTAGAGACCCGACAAGAGCAGAGAAGAGCAGCAAAAGCCGTATTGATAAAGACGGAGCGCCTAGTTATAAGCTGACACTTGGAGAAGAATCTATACGAACATGCTGGCGTTTTAACGCTTGGGTAGAAAATTCTAAGCAGTAAAGACTGCCAACGCAACGTTACTGCCGACGACCGCCCAAGGGAGAAGAAGAAGAAAACCCATTGCGACGAGACGACGACGGTAGCTGAGGAGAGGAAAGGTGTGCCGCAGCAACAGCTCCAGCACCGCGCCCTGAGATCACGTGGCGACGGAGTACCCCTAAGGACAGGAGGCCAAACCTCAAAACTCGCAACGGTTATGGCAACAAGCCTTGGATTGGTGAGCATGAATCCCTGGCCCCTCATAGCTTAATCTAGTTAGGTATAGGGGGTGGGATAAGGATAAGGGGATTGTTAATGTAGTTGCTTTTCCCTCGATGTGCCGTGTGTTCCCCATTCCCTGTTTAAGTATAGTTATTTTGTTTATGCCTGTAATTGTTTACCAGTAATTTCTCATAAGATTGTGTTTTATTTCTGTTTTACTAAAATCTTGGTTTTCTTACACCAAACCACTTGTCTACTCGATTTTTCTGTATCGCCGCCTGCACCTAAGTCCGGTGTCTAGAACCCAGGGGCGTGGGAGCGATTCGAACCGCTCACCAACAGTCAGGGGCATAACTGACTGGGCGCACACACTATCCCGCCACCCCCTACAACACTCCTCATCCCACCCAGAGCCATGTGCTCTCCTGGAGAGGCAAAAAACTAGATAAAAACCAAGGTCAATTTGGGGATAAAAAAAATCAGGAAAATTCCTCTCCGACCCCCTTAGGCAATCAAAACTATTCCAGGAGACCAGTCTGTCCCTAATCAACATTACATGGTACCTACCTCCTGTACAAGGTGATCTCCACCCAAGGCAGAAATAGCATTCGCTTGAAGGAATTAAGAAGATGAAAGAGTCTCTCGCATTTTCACTTGCCCTGGATGAATCTTGTGACATTCATGGCACTGCCCAGTTATAGCTCTGGGTACGATTGGTTAAACAAGTCTTTGACCTGAAAGAAGAGCTGTTGGTGCTTGCAGAACTGAAAGATTGCACATGTAGTTCTGATATTTTAGAATCATAGAATGATGCGGCATAGGAGGAGGCCATTTGGCCCATCGTGCCTGTGCCGGTTCTTTGGTAGAGCTATCCAATTAATCCCCCTCCCCTGCTCTTTCCCCAGAGCCCTCTAAATATTTTCCTTCATGTATTTATTCAATGACCTTTGCAAGTTACTATTGAATCTGCTCCCACCACCCTTTCATGGAATGCATTCCAGATCACAACAGCTCGCTGTGTAAAAACATGTTTCCTCACGTGGCCTCTGGTTCTTTTGCCAATCACCTTAAATCTGTGTCCTCTGGTTACCGATCCTTCTGCCACTGGAAACAGTTTCTCCTTATTTACTCTATCAAAACTGTTCATGATTTTTAACACCTCTATCAAATCTCCTCTTAACCTTCTCTGCTCTAAGGAGAACAACCCCAGCTTCTCCAGTATTTCCACATAACTGAAGTCCCTCATCCCTGGTACCATTCTAGTAAATCTTTTCTGTATCCTCTCTGAGGCCTTGACATTCTTCCTAAAGTGTGGTGCCCAGATCTGGACACAATACTCCAGCTGAGGCCTAACCAGTGTTTTATAAAGGTTTAGCATAACTTCCTTGCTTTTGTACTCTATTCCTCTATTAATATAGCCAAGGATCTCAGATGCTACAAAACTCGTCATCGAAAGGTTTATGCTGTACCTCGAAAATCTGGTCTCGGTCACCACTAATGGTGCGCCTGCCATGATTGATCAAAACTCTAGCTTTGTTACATTGCTGAAAAAGTATCTGAGTGAGATCAGAAGCACATAACAGTCGCTGGTCTCCTTTTACTGTATAATTCATGAAGAGAGCTTTTGCGCTCAGATGGCAGCTGATGATTCATTGCGATGAAAACTGTTGTAAACATCGCCAATTTTATCCACTCCAAAGTGCTAAATCATCAGCAGTTTGTCGAGCTGCTGAAAGAAACTGATGCCCCTTATTCGGAAATAGTGTATTTTGTGATTGTGTGGTGGCAAAGTGTTGGAATGGTTTGTCAAACTGCTGCAACCAATCAGAGATTTTCTTGATGAGAAAGGCAAACTGGACATACTCTCGTGAATCGAAAATGAAGCTTGGATGTGTGATTTGTTTTTTTTCACTGATATTAATAGTCCCCTAACCCTTGAGCAGATGTGCACATGAAATGCAAATGGGGCAGGGGGACTCTGCTCCTTTGTCCACTGCATTACCTGCTGAAAGTAGGCACATATGGGGGGTGGGGTTATTGTAGAGGAAAATCAGACCTAATATCTGATAGGCTGAGTGTCAGGGAAATATACCAAGGATATCGAGGAACTCCTATCACCACAAAATGACATTTATAACAAAATAGGCATATCTTTCTCCCTCCTCCCTCTACGGTCAGCTCTCATAATGCAGAGAATTCCACAACTGTTCATGCTGGATAGTCACAACAAAGAAAAGTGGGAATATTAGCCAATCTTGTTTGGTCTCACACCAGAGGGGGAAATTACTCAGATAGTAAGCAATTTATCGAACTGTGACCATTGAGGAGCAATCAGTGTACTTCATGCTTTGTATGATTTTTTCCTGGCTGGGTGCAAATCACTTCAATTCATGAAATATGTATCCTGATTTCACCCTTTCCAAGGTCTTGTCAGAATTCACTGAAATGTCAATATATATATGTGTATATATATATATATATAAAGAAAGAAGAAGAAAGATTTGCATTTATATAGTGCTTTTCACGACCATCGGATGTCCCAAAGCGCTTTACAGCCAATACTTTTGAAGTGTAGTTGCTGTTGTAACGTAGGAAACATGGCAGCATATTTGTGCACAGCAAGCTCCCACAAACAGCAACCACTGACACACAGCTGACATGTAACAGAGAATAATCACTGGAGATTGTTAAGAGTAGAATATATTTTCTTTATACACTTAGTATGGGGATCAACTATTGCTCCCAGCTCTTTCTTAGGGTGACTGCTTATATGTTTGCCAAGATTTTAAACATTTTCAAGGAGTAGTTTATGTCAGGAATTATGTTCTGTTTAGTGCGTCAGGTGTTTAAAAAAAGCTCTTATTACTTTCTGGAAGTAAAGCTGGCTTTCAATCCTAATATACTAACAGAATTTTTAAAAAAAAACAAACATTAGACAAAAATGCTTCAGTTACTCTTATGCAGAATGGACATATTAAAGCACCACTTCCATTTGAATAATTGTTTTGGAGGATTGGAAACGTAATAGAACGCAATCAATAAATATATATATAGATATCCAATCAACGACTTTTATATCAAAAGTGTTAATAGTTGAGGGAAAGCTAATTTGTTGATACATATTATGAACCGTAGAATAGTAAGCACTCCCTAGTGTGAAGAAGCCACCAAACATCAATGATTTATGACCAATCGCCTAATATAGATACGTATACAGGGAGCTATGATTAATCTGCTGCTTCCTTTACCAAATGTTGCCTCTTCAAATAAAGAGGAACTTATCTCTCGGCAGCACCCAACAGGTTGCAAAGGAGTAAAGATCACTTTTGGCTGGTCACACTAATCTATAACAATTCCAACGTTAAGGTGGAGTTGAATACATTGATGTACCTGACATGAAAAGAAGCTAGCCGTAACATGATTGAGGATTTTTTTTTGACTCATTGTCATAACATTAGTAAACAAAAGGGTAAGTGCAGGCACGTATTATTTCATATATCCTGCACACCTGTGGGTGTAAATTAATTCATGGCAATTGAGGCAAATGTAATGGTTTGCTATAAACTAGTCAGGGCCCAACAAAGGTGTGCTACAAGGTTAGTCACAATAAAAATCAGTTGGGTTTAAAAAAAAGTTGTAATGTGGTCAAGTTCCACAAATACTCTGTCATCATTTATTGAATTTTCTTTTAAGAAGCTGTGATCTTCCAAATTCAATCAACAACATGGGGACTATTGGGACCCAAATTAATCAAACACAGGAGATTTCTAAATGCAAGAATTGGAATGGAAAAAATACCGAAGAAGCTTTGGATAAATAGTCCAAAATAAAACATCAGAATGACAAAAATACAACATTACTCAAACCTGGGGAATTCAGAAAAGAAGCTGGGCACTAATTCACAACTTTATTTGGAAGGAGGCCTGGACAAATGCTTGTGCTGCATGTACACGTACTAGGCTCAAACCTATTAACTTTACAAATCCACAAAAGGCTTGTTCAAGGTGAATTGTATGTTAAACAATAAGTACTGAGACAATTCTGCTACTGGTTAGTGGAAATCCATCATGGATTCCAGAAACACAAAAGCAAAATACTGCGGGTACTGGAAATCAGAAATAAAAACAGAAAATGCTGGAAATACTCAGCAGGTCAGGCAGCATCTGTGCAGATGATGACCTGATGATGTTCTGACGAAAGGTCATCGACCTGAAACATTGGGCTGGATTTTCTCAATGGCGAGCTATTGGAGGCGGGACTCCCACTTGTCAAGAGCTTTTGACAGATGAAATGTCAGCATTTGACGGCTCTGTGAAGCTGTCAAACACTGACAATCTGCCCTCTAAGTTGAGTCCTTCCACTCAGGGCTCAGTTAGAGATCTCTCCTGAGCAGAAAGCAGAAGGCCGCAGCTTTTGACAGTTCAGCGGCCATTCTGCTTTCTGTGCCGGTGAGCTGAGGGATTCCCGAGACCTGAAGGGAGAAAGCCTGCAAGAAGAAGTAAAAATAAGTAAACCTTATTAAAACACTTTACACACACCTCACACACTTACCTCTCCACACTTGCACTCATCACTCACCTACACACCGGACATATCGCTCCCTCCAACCCCCGCAGACCGACGGCCCGCCCGCTAACCCTGGCATGGTTTGGAGCTGTCGGGAAGCCCACACTTCAGGGCTGAAAATAGGGATTCTCAAAAAAACTGCCTGTTAACTACCTGTTAACAGGCAGTTAATTGGCACTAATCCCCTTCCTGCCTCGGGGAGGCAGCTCCCAGCGCGGGTCGGGTACCCGCCTCCTGGGAAGATGGCACGGAGGCGGGTTGGGGGCGGGATGGACACCCGCCCCCAGATTCTGCCATTTTCCCGGCAGTCCCGCCTCCAAACCCACCTCCCCAGGGCTGGCAAAATTCCTCCCGTTAACTCTGTTTCTCTCTCCACAGATGTTGCTTGACCTGCTGAATATTTCCAGTATTTTCTGTTTTTATTATGGATTCCATGAACCTGCATATTTACAATTTTTGCCAGATAGTCTTGGGCCATCCGTGGAGAAGTGGATATAATTGTGGGCCTTTGCAAAGAGGGCATTGGTGACCTGCGTGATACAGGTGAGCGTGACCGACTGGGAGATGCTGCTGATGTCTGCAGCTGATCCCTGGAAGGAGCCCGAAGCAAAGAAGTTGAGTGCGATGGTGACTTTGACAGCCACTGGTAAGGAGTGTCCACATGCTCCTCTGGGCTCCAGGTGTTGGTGCAGCATTGTGCCGATGTCAGCGACTACCTCTCTTGAAATTCTCAGCCTCCTTTGGCACTGCTGCTCAGTCATGCTGAGGAAACTGATCCTCTACCTGTAAACCCTGTATTGGGGGTAGCCCTGCGCTAAGGCCCTCCACCCTGTGCATCATCAGGTGGCTGAGGAGGAGGAGGTTGGCGCTCCTGGTGCTGGTGCTGCTGTTGTGGCTGGTTGTGGTGCTGCCACGGCTGCTCTTCCTCCAAAGCTGATGACCAGGATGAGAGGGTATAAATGTTTCCCATCCCGTAGCTATAGATTTCACTTGAGGCAAGAAGCTTGCAAGCACACACTAGAAGTGGCCTGAAATTATTCCTATCAGGTCACACTGCAGATGGCTGTCAGCTTGAACAGTCAAGGTCAGTAAGTTTTGCAAAATCTTATCCCAAACCTCCAACAACAAGGTTATTCCATTTGAATGTCAGTCATGTTACAGGAGTACTTTTAAAGTGCTGCACCAATTACTACAAATCATGTCCTCCAGCAACTCGTCTCCTTGCAGCTGACCTGTTTCTGACAAGACAGGAAATAGGAGCCAGAGGCACGAAAATGGAAAGCCACTATCAAAATAGGATTAGCCAGGCAGTTAACAGGCTCTTAACTGCCTTAACTACCTGTCCCACCGGTTCCAGTCGGGTCAGTTTGGGAGCGGCTGAACAGACACTCACGAAAATCGGGTGGGGCGGAATGGAGGCGGGTTGGGTGTCTGAAGCCATTTTTTCCAATTTTCACTGCCAACCCACCTCCAAACCTGCCTCCTCACAGCTATTAAAATCGAGCCCAATAATTCGGGAGAAAATTAACAGCCAGTTGGAAAAGTATAAACTAATAAAGGAGAGCCAACATGGATTGTTAAGGGCAAATCATGTTTGACTAACTTAACTGAGTTTTTGATGAGATAACAGAGGGGGTGGATGAGAGCAGTTCAGTTGATGTTGTGTAAATGGACTTTCAAAAGGCATTTGATAACGTACCACATAATAGGCTTATTAGCAAAATTGAAACACATGGGATAAAAGGGGCAGTAGCTGTTTGGAATTGGCTAAGGGATAGAAAATAGAGAGTTGTGGTGAATGGCTGTTTTTCAGACTGGAGGGAGGTATATAGTGGTGTTCCCCAGGATTCAATACTAGGACCACCGCTATTTTTGATATATATTAATGACTTGGACTTGGGACTACAGGGCACAATTCAAAATTTGCAGATGACACAAATCTTGGAAGTCTAGTAAACCATGAGGAAGATAATAATAGACTTCAAGAGGACATAGACAGGCTGGTGGAATAGGCAGACACATGGCAGATGAAATTCAATGTGGAAAATTGTGAGGTGATACATTTTGGTAGGAAGAATGAGGAGAGACAATACAAGCTAATTGGTACAATTTTAAAGGGGGTGCAAGGACAGAGAGACCTGGGGGATTTTTGCACAAATCTTTGAAGGTGGCAGGACAGGTTAACAAAGCAGTTATTGGCCCAGAAATTTGGCTCTCCCCAGTGAGTACGCACGGGCTACTCACCCGTAGGCCAAATGGAATTGCCGGTTTCCTGCATGCACTGAGCATGCGCGGGAAACCGGCACTTCCGATCCTCTGAACAAAGAGGTTCAGAGGTCGAACGCGCGCGCAGGGCAGGCTGCGCGTGCGCTTTGAACTTAGTTTTTTTTTACAGGTTTTCCCGATAGGGTAAGGATAAGGCCTGCTTTTTGCAAGGTAAGTGGTCAATTAATTAAAATTAAAACATTTTTTCACAAGTTTATTATTTTTAAATACTTTAAAGCAAGGTAAGTTTATTTTTAGCCCCGTTAGAATATAAAATTATTTTTTTCAAAAATTTAAATTATTGTTTAAAATAGTTATTTAATGTAATTTATAGTTTATTAAAAAAGTGTGATTTAAAAAAAAAAATTATTTGAAGGTTTACTGCTATTTTGGGCCCACAGTATTTATAAGTTTTGACAGGTCTACCTGACAATCTTATGAATGGGCTTTTCCCTCCTCAGATTGGCTGCCCATGGCGCACGTGATCCCAGGGGACGCATCGCACTAACTACGCCCCTGGGACACGCAAACACAGCGCGCTGGCAGCTGGGCCAGACCCCGGAGCGGAATTCCACAGGGCCCTACAGCTCAACTGCCGGCGTGCAAGGTAAGTGCAGGTCGGGGGCTTACACCCGCGGGAAGCCCCCGACCTGAATTTCTGGGCCAATAAAGCATTTTGGATCGTGGACTCCATAAATAGAGGAATAGAGTACAAAAGCCAGGAAGTTATGCTAAACGTATATAAAACACTAGTTCGACCTCAGCTGGAGTATTGTGCCCAATTCTGGGCACCACACTTTAGGAAGAACATGAAGGCTTTGGAGAGGGTACAGAGGAGATTTACCAGAACGGTTCCAGGGATAAGGGATTACAGTTGCGTGGATAGACTGGAGAAGCTGGCGTTCTTCTCCTTAGAGCAGAGACGGCTAAGAGTAGATTTGATAGAGGTGTTTAAAACCATGAAGAGTAAATAAAGAGAAACTGTTTCCAATGGCTGAAGGGTCGATAGCCAGTGGGCACAAATTTAAGGTGATTGGCAAAAGAACCAGAGGCGACATGAGGAAAAACTTTTTTACGCATTGAGTGGTTAGGATTTGGAATGCACTGCCTGGTGGAGTGGTGCATGCTGATTCAATAGTAGCTTTCAAAAGGGAATTGAATAAATACTTGAAGGTGAAATAATTGCAGGGATATGGGGAAAGAGCAGGGGAGTGGGACTAACTGGATTGCTCTTCGAAAGAGGCGGCGCAGACTCGATGGGCCGAATAGACTCCTTCTGAACCGTACTAATCTATGATTCTATGAAGAGTGTCAACTTGTTTAACCTGTATGATTGAGACATATAGCTGAATATCTTGTTAATTAAATAAAAAAATCTAGATGGCAGATTCCCCTGGCCAACATTTATCCCTCAACCAACATTACAGATTTTCTGGTCATTTACCTCATTGCTGTTTGTGGGATCTTGCCATGCACACATTAGCTGCTGCATTTTCTTACATTACAATAGTAACTACACTTCAAAAGTATGCCATTGGTTGTGGAGCGCTTTGGAACAGCCTGAGGTCATCAAAGGCACTATTTAAATGCAAGTTATTTCTTTGTCTTTCTTTCTCATTCTATCTGACTCTGTTGATCCCTGGATTGTAACCTTACTGTTGTGTGCAGAAATTAAACCATGCAATATCTGTACAACATATGTAATGAAACCAACAAAATCCTAAAATAAATAAAAACGATTAATAAAGTACATTATAATGGGAGCAAGGCTGCATCACTTTTAGAAATTACTGAATATATTTTCAATATATACTTAGTCTGATTCTACTCCCTGTGGTGTGAAATATGTAAATCAAATTTTAGCAAAGCTTTCCAGGAGACCCAACATCCATCGTAGCATTTCCTGTGTGGACATTGCCCAAAGAAAACAATTGTTTTGATGCTTTAAGCAGTAATGGCAAAAACTGTCTTTAGTTTTTAAGTCATTTACAAATGCATTACCACAACACTAAGAAATGGTACTTCTTGGCTACCATTACAGATGCTGTACAACTCAGGAAATCAATCATTCTCAACACACATTTGTAGTAAACATTATACTGATCAATAAAGCTAGAATGAAATGCAGGCAGGATTTTTTTTTTGAGTCCAAATCAGAGTCCAAGGAGATTGTAAGCAAGATCAGGCCTGTTAAAGGGCCCTTCTTCGCCTGCCCACGGGGCGGGCCTTCTGGTTCTTTGACCTTATCGCACAACAGCCACACTAAACCATGGCTACAGGGGGCCCAACCTCGATAAGGTAAATGTAATAACCTTCACAGGCATCACCTGATCAGACATCACGTGAGCAGAAGTCACATGGGTAGAACATCACGTGGTCAGAACATCATGAGATCAAACCTCCAGAAATGCCTCCAACCTGAGCTGAAAATCCTATTCTCTGAGTGAGATTGCCAATTAGTGGCAATTTCATGTGGTAAACCCACGCCTACTAAGAACTGGATTGAGACTGTCCAAGGTTATTTCACATAAGTCCATTACAACCAGCAGACAGAGAAGATTTTCACCTGACCAATCTGGATTTGAACCCAGGTGCTAAGATAAAAAACCTAACTTATTGCACAATTCTGTCCCCCAGCTGGATAGTTCTGGCAGAATAAATCACCAAATATGCTGTGCCGCAGAGAAATGCTAACATCATTATAGAATGAAATATTTTTAAAGGCCACTTGAATTTAAAAAAAATTGACCTTTTCCAAGTCCTTCAAAGCAAATTACCTCTTCATTTGTTTGCAAATTAATGTATTTGTGTGGCATTTCAAGAAACAAGGAACTCTAATTGAAGGTTTATAAATAGCACTTCATTAAAACAGAGATCAAAACCTTTAGTAGAAAAATGAAATAAAAAACAGAAAATGCTGGAAGTACTCAGCAGGTCAGGCAGCAGCTGTGGAGAGAGGAACAGAGTTAATGTTTCAGGTCGATGAATTTTCATCAGAACTGGAAAAAGGTAGAGATGTAACAGTTTTTAAGCAGGTACAGAGGCAGGGAAAGGGGGGAGGAGGAGGAGGAGGAGGAGGAGGAGGGAAATCAAATGGGAAGGTCTGTGATAGGGTGGAAGGCAGGAGAGATTAAATAACAAAAGGGATGATGGTGCAAGGCAAAAGGAGATGGTAATGGGACAAGTAAAGAAGCATAAAATTGATCTAGCAGAGGCATAAATGGGTATAGCAGAATCATCAGCAACAGCTGTTGTCCGAAAAATGGGGGCAGAGGTTATGATCTGAAATTGATGAACTCAATGTTGAGTCCGGAAGGCCGTAAAGTGCCCAATCGAAAGATGAAATGCTGTTCCTCGAGCTTATATTGAGCTTTATTGGAACAATGTAGGAGGCCTTTTACCTCCTCCCTTCCCACTGTCCAGGGCCCCAAATACTCCTTCCAGGCAAAACAGCGATTTACTTGTACTTCTTTCAAATTAGTATATTGTATTCGCTGCTCATGATGCAGTCTCCTCTACATTGGGGAGACCAAACGCAGATTGGGCGACCGCTTTGAGGAACACCTCCGTTCAGTCTGCAAACTTGACCCCAAGCTTCCAGTCACCTGTCATTTTAATTCTCCACTCCACTCCCACTCTGACCGCTCTGTCCTCGGCCTCTTACACTGTTCCAATGAAGTTCAACGTAAGCTCAAGGAACAGCAGCTCATCTTTCAAATAGGCACTTTACAGCCTTCCAGACTTAACATTGAGTTCAACAATTTCGGACCATAACCTCTGCCCCCATTTTTTCAGACGGTAGCTGTCGATGATTCTGCTATTCCCATTTACACCTCCTCTAGAATCCTCTTTTGTTTCTTTACTTGTTCCATTGCCATCTTCTTTCGCCTTACACCATCAGCCCTTTAGTCTTTTAATCTCTCCTGCCTTCCACCCTATCACAGACCTTCCCTTTTGTTCTTTCCTCCCCTCCCCCTTTCCCTGTCTCTACACTTGCTTTAAACCTGTTACATCTCGAACTTTTTCCAGTTCTGACAAAGGGTCATCGACCTGAAATGTTAACTCTGTTTCTCTCTCCACAGATGCTGCCTGACCTGCTGAGTACTCCCAGCATTTCCTGTTTTTATTTCAGATTTCCAGAATCCGCAGTATTTTGCTTTGGTAGTAGAAAAATGAATCTAACTCTGATTCTCTCTCTCTGCAGATGCTGCCTGGCCTGCTGAGTATTTCCAGTATTTTCTGTTTTTATTTCAGATTTCCAGCATCTGCAGTATTTTGCTTTTCTATTTAAGATCAGTTGACTAATGTACAGTTGATGAGTCTTGAAGCTTGGGCAACCAATAGTTTCCATTGCCTTTCAAACTTTCTTTTGTTACATATTGTAGAGTACAGTTAATTACAGCACTACAGAGCTTTTACTTCAATGCTACAAAAACACAAACCCAATAAATCACTGCAAGGTAAACTCTGACTCAGATATCATCAAAGTCAGACAATGCTAGAAAGTAGCGCGTAGCTGACGGGTTCAACCTGCAGTGCAGATGGAGGATAAACATTATTTTAAAAGGCAACAAACCTAAATCAAAACTGTAGGGTTAAGAGTTCACACAATATTACACAGCTATTTTTGTTTCCAGTTTAATGGGCCAGAAATTGGTGAATGGGGCTTGCCGCGCGTGCAAGCCCCGTATATGCACTTACCCCGCGCTACTGCCGATCAGCTCCAGGGACGCCTGGACTTGGTGTTTGAAAAAGAAGAATCCCGGGCAGCGTATGATGTCACGCCGCCCAGGAGTGCAGCCAACGCGAAGCCAGGAGCGTGCAGTGCAAGTGAGACACGCCCCTTGAGGTCTCAGTTTCACTGGACATGCCCCCAATGTTTCTGTCAAGCTGCTAAGCATTTTTACATGCAAAGCAGCAGTTTAAATAGGTTTTTGGAAGTTTTTTGAAGATTTTGGTAACTTTTATAAACTTTTTATAATGTTTACATTATTTTGAGTAATCTGAAGTAGTTTTAAAGAGAATTAAAGCAATTTAAAGACTTTTAAAAGCCCTAAAAGAATTTTTTAAATTCCATTTATTTATTTAGCAATGTCGTCGTCATACGTGTCTTCACACTGTTCCCTTTGGGGAACTGTATGAAGTGGTGGAAGGATTTATGGCCATGATTAACGCTCATTTCGTGACCGTAACCATCTTTGAACCAGCCATTAGGGCGGTTAGTCCTATGGCGGGAGGGTTTTACGGGCTTCCACAAGCTATACAAGGAGGGGGGGCCACCCACACCCACGGACGCAAATATCCCACTGGATGTCAACCCAGAATTTAGAGCCGGAGCTCCGACTCCACTTGCCGGGACTGTCTGGAGCGGGGTTCGAAACCCTACCCTGATCTGGCCCAGCGGCGGGGATCCTACCGCTATGACAAAGGCCCAATCCGATTAGCAACGTGAAATGGCAGCATAGGGCTCCAGTCACGGGGAGGGAAAAGGCGCAGGAAACGTATGGGTGTCACCTTTTGTGCGGAGTGGGCCTTTTGCGTAGCAGTAAGCATCCCCGCCGCTGGGCCAGAAGGAGTAGGGTTTTGAACCCCACTCCAGACAGTCCCGGCAAGTGGAGTCGGAGCTCCAACTTTAAATTCTGGGTGGACATCCAGCGGGATACTTGCGTCCGTGGGTGTTGGTGGCCCCCCCCCCTCAGATGGGTTGTGGGAGCCCGTAAAACCCTCCCGCCATAGGACTAACCACCCTAATGGCTGGTTCAAAGATGGTTACGGTCACGGAATGAGCGTTAATCACGGCCATAAATCCTTCCACCACTTCATACAGTTCCCCAAAGGGAACAGTGTGAGGATACGTACGATGATGACCTCTTGCGCAATGCACCTCCTTGGACCCTCAGTCGCAGATGCGAGGGGGCAAGTCGTGCAATTGTTAAATTTTTCATTTTATTGACATGTAAAATGTTGGCCCAGTAATTCCCTTCCAAATGCGCGAGTACGGTCGGGGTACTTACGCATCTGGCCGGATGAAATGCCGGTTTTCAGCATGCACAGTGCATGTGGGGAAAACTGGCATTTCCTGTCCTCTGAACGAAGGGGTTCAGAGGCAGAACGCGTGCGACTGCACAGGCAGCGCGTGCGCAGTATAATTCGCCGCTTTCATTAATGCTTTCAGTGAGGTCAAGTCATTACAACTTACACATGAAAAAAGCATGGGTACAGTTGCTCCAGAGGCTGCGGAGGAAGATATTTATTATCGTGGAGCTTCTGAAAGTATGTATGTCTGTATATATTCCTTTGCGTGTTATGTATATATTCCTTTACTTATGTGTATGAATGTATTATTTAATTATGACTTTCAGAGAAAGTAACTTATTGGAAAATCATAATTAAAAACATACATTCATACACATTAGTAAAGGAATATAAAACATACATACATATACGTAAAGGAATATATGTGGACATACATACATAACTCATTCTCACATTCCATTCACACAGCCACAATTGCTCCTTCTACCTACCGTTCTGAAAAACCTTTAAAAAAAAAAAAAAATTTTAACTTTAAAACTTACTTAAAATTTCTTAAAATAACTTCCCTCCCTTTCCCAAACAAAAATATTGCATTTCAGAAGCTCCACGATAAAATATATCTTCCTCCGCAGCCAATGAACAACTTTACACTTGCTTTTTTCAAGTGTAACTTCTAAGGACTTACCCTCACTGAATCCATCATTGAAATCCACAAAGTTCACTGCGCAAGCGCTGCCTGTGCAGTTGCACGCGCTGTGAATAGACCTCGGGTCTGGAAATGCCGGCGTTCCCCGCATGCGCTGTTCCTGCTGAACGCCGGCATTTCCAACGGCCAAATGCGTGAGTACCCCGACCGTACTCACGCTTCTGGCCGCGAATTTCTGGCCCAATATGCTTGTCGGCTTGCAATCACTTGTAAAAATGTTTTGAAATGTTTTGAAAATAAAGCTTTAGTTACTTCCAGTATAAGAAATGTTTGGAACAGGAATTTTCTCTTCAGTGCACATTCATCATAATTGGAAGCATAAAGAAGACTTAATTCTGAAAAAAAATGTTTTGGTCCTGGCTGGATTCCTCAATGGAATTTTTTTTTAGCTATAATGGTAAGTGATCTTTCCTTTTAGAGTTGGACTTCTGTTTGGTCTTCTTTTAAAGGGGAACTAAACTGCGTATTTAAAATAACTAAGTAATTTATTCACAGAAAGATAAGATCATAAGAAATAGGAGCAGGAGTAGGTCATTTGGCCCTCTGAGCCTGCTCCACCATTCAATAAGATCATGGCTGACCTTGTACCTCATCTCCACTTTCCTGCATTATTCCCATATCCCTTGATTCCCTTAATATTCAAAAGTCTATCGATCTCTGTCTTGAATGTACTCAATGACTGAGCCTCCACAGCCCTTTGGCATAGAAAATTCCAAAGATTCACCACCCTCTGAGTGAAAAAATTTCTCCTCATCTCAGTCCCAAATGGCTGACCCCTTATTCTGAGACTGTGACCCTTGCTTCTGGACTCCCCAGCCAGGGGAAACATCCTCCCTGCATCTACCCTGTCAAGCCCTGTAAGAATTTTGTATGTTTCAATGAGATCACCTCTCATTCTTCTAAACTCAAGGGAATATAGGCCTTGTCTACTCAATCACTCCTCATAGGACAATCCCTCCATACCAGGAACCAGACTGGTGAACCTTTGTTGCACTCCCTCTATGGCAAGCATATCCTTCCTTAGGTAAGGAGACCAAAACTGTATATAATACTGAAGGTGTGGTCTCACCAGGGCCCTATATAATTGCAGTAAGACATCTTGGCCTAGAAATTCGGTATCGCCGCGCCAGGTCTTTAGTGCCCGAAATTTTGCGCTCGCCCGGATTCCCGTAGCGCCCGCCTGAAATTCAGTTGCACCGCCCCAAGACGGAGGCGGGCGCTATTGCAGGGTTTGGCCGCCTCGTTTGGGACGAAGAATGTCAGTTTCAGGCGTCCAGCTGCCGCTGAGGCACCCGATGCGGTGCGGCAGGCTGGGGTTCTGCAGGCCTCCTCCTTCTCTTAAGGAGGAGCTGCCTGCAGCCGTGAGATCGCCGCTGGATTCCCCCGGCAAATGAGCCCGGCACCACGGAGAAGTGCCGGGCTCGCGGGAGTCACACACCAATGCCGCGGGGGGGTGGTGCAGGAGTCCGGGGAGGGAGGTGCAGCCAGGCGGCCGCCGGGAAAGCGGCCGGCCGCCCCTCCACCTTTATGCGCCGGCCTCTCCGAGCTGTAAGGCACCGTTTTGCAAACGCTGTTTGCGGCCGCGACGGGCGAGGCGGCCGCAACTGAATTTGGCCATCGGGACGGATAACCATTGGAACCGGGGCGCTGCGCACACCGATGACGTCATCGGTGCCGGCGCAGCGCTACCGGCTAATGCCGATGTTAGGGACCAACTGAATTTCGGGCGCTAAAAAACTTCCGGCGCAAACCACTTTATAGCCAATAAGTGGGCGCAAACGCGACTGAATTTCTAGGCCCTTTACTCTTATCCTCAAATCCTCTTGTAATAAAAGCCAACATACCATTTACTTTCCTAATTGCTTGCTGTATCTGCATGTTAACTTTCAGTGATTCTTGTACAAGGACACCCAAGTCCCTCTGAACACCAACATTTCCCAATCTCTCACCATTTAAAAAATACTCTGCTTTTCTATTTTTCCTACCAAAGTGGATAACTTCACATTTCTCCACATTATATTCCATTTGCCATGTTCTTGCCCACTCACTTAGGCTGTCTATATCCCCTTGAAGCCTCCTTACATCCTCCTCACAACTTACATTCCCACACAGCTTTGTATCATCAGCAAATTTGGATATATTACATTTGGTCCCCTCATCCAAATCATTGATGTAGATTGTGAATAGCTGACGCCCAAGCACTGATCCTTGCGGCACCCCACTAGTTACAGCCTGCCAACCTGAAAATAACCCGTTTATTCCTACTCTCTGTTTTCTGTCCGTTAACCAATCCTCAATCCATGCTAGTATATTACCACCAATCCCAGGAGTCCTAATTTTGTTTAATAACCTCTTGTGTGGCACCTTATCGAATGCCTTCTGAAAATCCAAATAAACTACATCCACTGGTTCCCCTGTATCTATTCTGTTAGTTACAACCTCAAAAAACAGATTCGTCAGACACGATTTTCCTTTCATATATCCGTGCTGACTCTGCCCAATCCTATTATTATTTTCGAAGTGACCTGTTACCACGTCCTTAATAATAGATTCTAGCATTTTCCCTACTACCTAAAGTCAGGCTAACTGGTCTGTAGTTCCCCGTTTTCTCTCTCCCTCCTTTCTTAATTAGTGGGGTTATATTTGCCACCTTCCAATTGTGGGAACCATTCTAGAATCTATGGAATTTTAGAAAATGACAACCAAAGCATCCACTATCTCTATAGCCACCTCATTCAAAACCCTAGGATGCAGGCCATCAGGTCCAGGAGATTTATCGGCTTTCAGTCCCATTAATTTCTCCAATACTATTTTTTTACTAATACTAATTTCTTTCAGTTCCTCATTCTCACTGGAGCCTTGGTTCTCCACTATTTCCGGGAAGTTTTTTGCATCTTCTTCCGTGAAGACAGACACCATGGCTGCGATTTTCTTTGAGGAGGCGGGTTGGAGTCGGGTTGCCTGGTGGGCGGGTTTCAGTCCCGCTGTCCGTTTCAGCCGCTCCCAATTCATGATTTTAAATTAAGTGGACTCATTAAGGTCGCTGTGCACGCTACCCGGCCCAATGAATGGGAGCGGGTCTGCTGCTTGCCTCTGATGACGTCATTTCTTCAGTTATTTTTAAGGGGCCCATGTAGCCTTAGCTTCTCATTTTGTTTGTGCTGCTGTGGTAATCGGCCCAGGTGTCCATGACTGCTGCCAAAGCAAAGGCTGCTCCACGCTTTGATGAGGACTCCCTCCAAGCTCTTGTGGATGGAGTAAGAGGGTGCCGGGAGATTCTATTCCCTCCCGATGGCCAGAGGAAGCCTCCTCGGCAGAGAGAGGCTGCCTGGCTGTAAATTGCTGAGGAGGTAAGCGCTCGATCCTTATGCTCACGCACCTGGGTGCAGTATCAAAAACGGTTCAATGATCTTCTGCGCACATCAAAAGTGGGTATCACATCACACTTTCCTTCAATCTGCTTCCCTTCTCTTCTCATCACCAGCACTCTGCATTGTCAGCCTGCTCCTCCACATCCCATCTTACCCTTACTTCCCTTGAACCCTTACCTATCCCTCTCTATGTACTAAATTACTTCACCATCCTACTATGCACTCCTCACACTCGCTCTCACTGTTATGCAATGACAACAACTAACAACGCACAGGGAGGCACCTTCCTCTTGGCACCTCACTCCATCTTGGTCTCCCTCTAAGTTTCTATGTTACGGATTCTTCACACTCACTCCATCAATCTTGCTGAAACTCCACTTGTGTCCCTCATTGCAGGAAAAGATAGCCCACAATAAGGGAGAGAGCGATGACAGGAGGAGGGCCTCCAACCCTCGCAAGTTTGACAAGCGCTGAGGAGGCTGCTCACAACATCGTGGGAGGTGGCGAGGAGCTGGAAGTGGGGGACGAAGAGATGGGCACAGTAGAGGAAGCTGGTGACAGAACAGATTTTCAACCCTCTCATTTCAATTTCATGATTGACTAAAATGGCATATGATGTTCATAGAGATTGACTTTTGATCATCTGCACAATAGGAGGTGTCTGCAACCTAAATATCAGATGTCTAACTCATGCCTTTACTCTCCCACAGGACCATCGAGAGCCCCCCTCCCCACTGTCCAGGAGGAAGAGCCGGACAACTCCTCAGAGGAACCTGCAGCCCCTGAGGGAGCAGCGTCACCAGGACTCAGCGCACCCAGCACCAGCGCAGAAACGCACACTTCGGCGGGTCCTTCGCGACATAGGGTAGTGTTGTCACTAGGTGTATCACAGCTCATGAGTGAGCATCAGCAGATGGTGGAGACAGCGACAGCAGTGGAGAGTCCTCGTTGGAGGTCACAGGACGCTCCTAGCTCTGCTCAGCTGCATGTAGATGCTGTGCCTCTGGGGCCATCCAGAAAGAGAGCAGTGTTGGAACTTCAGGAACAAGTGCAGGAGTCCCTGACAGGGTTTGCATCCACGGTAACTGCGAGTGTGCAGAGAATGGAGGAGTCCATCTCAAACATGAGCAATGCCGTGTGGAGGCAATGGCGCATGAACGTGCTGCCATGGAGAGGGTGGCAGCCTCCATGGAGGAGATAACTCGCCAGACTCAACAGAGCATGGTGACTCTTCTAGAGATGGGCATCTATTGAGGAGAAACACCAGAGGTACATGGATGTCCCCGTTATGAGGACTGTCAGTACAGAGATGTGTCCTCATGGCCCCACTGATGTTCAGCAAGGTGCTTTCCAGCCACTTGCTAGCAGTGAAGTGTGGGTGGCCCATGAGATGGATGTTGGTGGCCGACAACAAGGAAGTGTGGGCTCCTCTCCAAGTGCTCATACGACCATGCCACTGTGGAGCCCTCAGTCAGAGCCACAGATTACGCACCCAACTGAGATGGCCGCCTCAGCCCCTGCACAGCCGCAGGGAGAGCAGACTGGAGGAGCCCTCCCAGGCTCCCAAACCCAGAGGATGCTAGCCAAAGGTGTCTAAGCAGGCGCAGCATAAAAGTGAGCAAGGTACCTCTACATCTGCTGAAGCCACAGGGAAACACCACGTAGAAGCGCGTATAAGAGAAAGTTAACACACAGATAATCACAAGGGTAGTCACTTGGGTGTTTTCTTGTGTAACAAAGTAGCAATTGTCATCATGATCGTCATTTTATTAAACAAAAGTGATGGCAAAAAATTGAGGAATTGGCCTATGTGTGCTGAGAAATGGAGGTTGCACAGTGAGGGCTTAGGATGGCGAGCATTTGTAATGATGGTAGTGAGAGTAATAGGAAAGCACCGTTTATTGGACAGATGATGTATGGCATGTTAAGAAGGTTGTCCAGTCACTCATCTCCATCTGCCAGCCACCTGTGCTTGAAGCGTGAGCTTACGCAAATCTGGCATGGATGAATGACCTTCAGCAATGTGGTCATGTGCTGGTGGAATTGGCACATCTGGCCCTGCAAGGTGTCCCTCATCTGCCGCCTCGTCCTCCTCCTCCTCTTCTTCCGAGGCGGCTCTGCACTGAGCCACTTGTTCCTCAGGCAGCGCTAATCTACGCTGCTGTGTGATGTTGTGCAGGGCACAGCAGACCACGATGATTCTGGACACCCTGGCTGGTGCATACTGCAGGGCTCCACCAGATCTGTCGAGGCATCGGAAGTGTATCTTCAGCAAGCCAATGGTTTGCTCTATGATGCTTCTGGTGGAAATGTGGCTCACATTGTACCGCTCCTCAGCCTCGTTTGATGGCCTCCTCATTGGTGTCATGAGCCACTTTTTCAGGGGATAATCCCTGTCGCCAAGTAGCCATCTGGAAAGTTGAGTTGGTGGATTGAAGAGCTGAGGCACAGTAGACTGCCGCAGGATGAAGGAGTCATGGCAATTGCCAGGGTACTTTGCGCAAACATGCATAATGATCATCCTGTGGTTACACACCAGCTGGATGTTAAGGGAGTGGTTGACAAATACAGCTGGGTTGTGATGGGGTGCCAATAAGGTGACATGTGTGCAGTCGACGACGCCCTACACCCTTGGGAAGCCTGCCATATTTGCAAAGCCAACCGCATGTGAGGTTACACTTGCTTCATCCGTGGAGAAGTGGATGTAATTGTGCAACTTTGCAAAGAGGGCATCGGTAACCTGCGTGATGCAAGTGTGTGCGGCCGACTGGGAGATGTTGCTGATGTCTGCTGCTGATCCCTGGAAGGAGCCCAAAGCAAAGAAGTTGAGTGCAGTGTTGACTTTGACAGCCACTGGTAAGGAGTGTCCACACGCTCCTCTGGGCTCCAGGTGTTGGTGCAGCATTGTGCAGATGTCAGCGACTACCTCTCACGAAAGTCTCAGCCTGCTTTGGCACTGCTGCTCACTCATGCTGATGAAGCTCATCCTCGGCCTGTAAACCCTGTGGTGGGGGTATATCTGGCGGCGAAGTGCAGCCCTGCGCTGACGCACTCTGCCCTGTGCAGCATCAGGTGGCTGAGGAGAAGGATGGCGCTCCTGTTGCTGGTGCTGCTGTTCTGCCTGGTTGTGCAGCTGCCGCGGCTGCTCTTCCTCCACATCTGACAACCAGGATGAGAGGGTATAAATGGTTCCCATACTGCTGGTATATATTTCAGTTGAGGAATAGAGATTGCAAGCGCTCAGTCAAAGTGGCGAGAGGATATTCAAAGGAGGTCACACTGCAGATGGATCTCAGCTTGAGCACTCACAAGATCAGTAGAGCTGCAAAATGTTAGCCAAAACCTCAAAGCACTAACTTGTGCCATTGTGATGAAATAACTCTGTGTTCTGGCATTGGTATTGTTGTTGTTGTTGTTGTTGTTGTACTTGTTAATGTCTGGAATGTTCCACTGGTGTAACCACTAATGCTCCTCCCTAGCCCCGCCCCTCTTCTGGAATGTTCTACCAAGGGCTGGGTCGGTGATGACTGTGTTAACTTGATGCCATGTTCTTACTTAATAAAAGCCTTTAGTTTCAAGCTTTAACCTCATGGATTCAGGCAGTTATTTGGCACATCAATTTTATTAAGTAACAACTTTTGGAAGATGGGTCGATTTTTGAAACCAGAGCATCTGGATATCGATCCCCATTCGGCAGACGCGTCGAAGAAATTTACGCATTGGCTTCGATGTTTTGAACACTTCATCGCATCGGTCAATTCGACGGTTAACAAGTTGGGTCTTCTAACCAACTTGCTAAGTCATCAAACTTACTCGATAATTGAAGATATTACTACATATGAAGAGGCCCTCGCAGCCCTTAAGGCCCAGTACCTTAAGTCGGTTAATGAAGTATACGCCAGGTATTTTTTGTCTACTTGCAGGCAATTACCCGAGGAATCTCTGGACGATTTCCTGCAGGACCTTAAGGCTTTGGCTAAGGATTGCAACTACAAGGCTGTCTCTGCCATAGTGTATCAGGAAGAAGCCATCCGCGATTCTTTCATATCTGGCCTCCGATCTAATTATATTAGACAGAGACTCCTCGAGAACAACTCGTTAGTTTTAAAAATGGTCGTCGCTACTGCTCGATCGTTAGATGTAGCCCAGAAGAATTTAGAAGTGTATGCATCAGCCCATGCGTCTCTCTCAGCCTCGTGTGTTCCGAGTATGGAGTCATCCATAACACCAATGGCGCCTCCACTTAATCCTTGTTGCGGCTGTACCCCATGGGTCTAAGTGTTATTTTTGTGGCCAATCTAAACACCCCAGGCAAAGATGCCCAGCCAGAGAGGCTACCTGTTTTAAATGTAAGAAACGGGGACATTTTAGTAAAGTGTGTAAGGGTAATCCTGTACCCGATGTCTTCTCTGCTGCCGCCCATCATTTTACTCTAGCCTCGGCTACGGTTGACCAGACCATACCGTGTTCCTTGTCGAAATCTATGATGGACATCAAGATTAATGGTCTTCCTACTGGGTGTTTGATAGACTGTGGCAGTACTGAAAGTTTTATACACCCCAACCTTGTTAACTCCTGTTCATTGAAGGTGTATCCTACTCGAAGTGAATTTGTGATGGCGTCCAAGTCCCTTACTTCGGAGGTAACTGGATATTGTAAAGTCACATTGACCATTAAGGATACGGAGTATAAGGACTTTAAACTCCTCATATTACCTCAGTTGTGTGTGAACTTAATTTTAGGTTTGGACTTCCAGTGTCAGCATGAGAGCGTTACCCTTAAGTATGGTGGATCTCAGCCTCCACTCACAGTCTGCGGCCTTTCTACTTTAAAAGTAAGTCCGCCTTCTTTGTTCGCGAACCTTGCTCCTAATTGTAGACCTATAGCGACTAAGAGTCGACAGTATAGTTCAGAAGATAAAACATTTATAAAAGAGGAAGTGGAAAGGCTTCAACTGGAGGGAATCATCGAACACAGTAATAGCCCGTGGCGTGCCCAGGTGGTGGTGGTAAAAACTAATGAAAAGAAAAGACTTGTGGTCGATTATAGCCAGACTATAAACTTGTATACCCAATTATATCCTTTGCCTCGTATTTCTGAGATGGTGAACCAGATAGCTCAGTACCGCGTGTTCTCCACCATTGATTTAAAGTCTGCCTACCATCAACTCTCCATTAAAATAGAAGACCGACCTTATACGGCCTTCAAAGCTAATGGGCGCCTGTACCAATTCCTTAGGGTGCCCTTTGGAGTGACGAATGGGGTATCCGTCTTCCAACGGGAGATGGATCGTATGGTGGATGAATACGCGTTGGAAGCAACATTCCTGTACCTGGACAATGTTACTATCTGTGGGCGCGACCAACGGGAGCATGATCAAAATCTCGCGAAGTTCCTAGAGACTGCAAAGAGGTTAAACCTGACCTACAACGAAAACAAGTGTACCTTCAATACTACACGTTTGTGTATTCTTGGTTGCATTGTGGAGAATGGGGTAATCGGGCCAGATCCTGAAAGATTACGCCCACTTAAGGAATTACCTTTACCTCACACTGTAAAAGCTTCAAGAAGGTGTCTGGGATTCTTCTCGTACTATGCCCAGTGGGTGGCTAACTACTCAGATAAAGTCCGACCTCTTATTAAGTTGGCGTCTTTTCCGCTATCAACGGAAGCTCAGGAGGCTTTCCTTAATATCAAATGGGACATTGAGAAGGCAGTGGTATGTGCCATGGATGAGAAGATCCCTTTTCAAGTGGAAAGTGATGCATCTGATTTTGCGTTGGCAGCAACTCTTAACCAAGCTGGTAGACCAGTAGCTTTCTTCTCTCGTACATTGCAAGGACCAGAAGTTCGACATTCTTCAGTGGAAAAGGAGGCACAGGCGATTATCAAAGCAGTCAGGTATTGGAGCCATTATCTCGCTGGCCAACGTTTTACGCTCATTACTGACCAGCGGTCCGTGCCCTTTATGTTCAACACTAAGCAAAGAGACAAGATAAAAAATGATAAGATTTTAAGACGGCGAATAGAACTGTCAACATATGACTATGATATTCAGTACAGGCCTGGAGTATTTAATGAGCCATCGGATGCTTTGTCATGAGGAGTATGTCCTAGTCTAGGTATAGATAAGCTTCAAAGTCTCCACGACGCACTCTGCCACCCTGGGGTTACCAGAATGAACCACTTCATTAAGTCCCACAATCTACCCTACTCTATTGAGGAGGTCCGGACAATGACCTGAATCTGTCGTGTTTGTGCTGAATGCAAACCCCACTTCTATAAGCCGTCCGAGCCAGCTCATCTTATTAAAGCAACTCGACCATTTGAGCGTTTGAGTCTCGATTTTAAAGGTCCTCTTCCATCAAGCGACCATAATGTCTATTTTCTTAATATTATAGACGAGTACTCTCGGCTCCCGTTTGTTATCCCCTGTCTGGATGTGACTAGTGCTGTTGTAATTAAATGCCTCTGCCAACTGTTTTCCTTGTTTGGCATGCCTAACTATATACATAGTGATAGGGGTTCTTCCTTTATGAGTGAAGAATTGCGACAGTTTTTGCTATCGAAAGGGATTGCAACGAGTAGAACTACCAGCTATAACCCTCGTGGTAATGGGCAGGTCGAGAAAGAAAATGCGACAGTGTGGAAGGCTATCATACTGTCTCTGAAGTCGCGAGGCCTGCCGACCTCTCGCTTGCAGGATGTCCTGCCAGACGTGCTGCATTCCATAAGGTCTCTTTTGTGTACAGCGACGAATGCCACCCCTCATGAAAGGATGTTTAGTTTTCCAAGAAAAGCTACTAATGGAGTAATGTTAGCCACATGATTGACAACCACGGGCCCTGTGTTGATACGCAGACATGTGAGAGGCCACAAGACTGATCCACTGGCGGAGGAAGTACAACTCCTCTATGCTAATCCCCAGTATGCGTATATTCAATATCCGGATGGGCAAGAGGATACGGTCTCTATTAAAGATCTTGCACCTGCTGGAGCTCAAAAAGAGTTCGACTCTGAGAGTAGGGTTTTCAATTGTGGTATTGGACATTCAGAGACACAAACCCTCAGTGTGGAAAATACTGATGATTCTGGGAATTCGAAGGAACCGGAGTTAGTACTCCGGGAGGAGCCTCAGCAAGAGTTACGTCATTCCCAGAGGATTATCAGACCTCCTGACAGACTGAATCTATAGCAGGGGGTGAATGTGATGAAATAACTCTGTGTTCTGGCATTTGTATTGTTGTTGTTGTACTTGTTAATGTCTGGAATGTTCCTCTGGTGTAACCACTAATGCTCCTCCCTAGCCCCGCCCCTCTTCTGGAATGTTCTACCAAGGGCTGGGTCAGTGATGACTGTGTTAACTTGATGCCATGTTCTTACTTAATAAAAGCCTTTAGTTTCAAGCTTTAACCTCATGGATTCAGGCAGTTATTTGGCACATCAGCCATCTCAAACTCAGCCATGTTGTAGGATTGCTTTAAGCTGCTGGAGCAGCTGCTAACAATTCAGCTCCTTGCTAAACCCGGCACAATGCAGCGGGCGTGCTTGTCTGACGACGAGCAACACACGGAAAAACCTCAAAAATTTGATCAGACAGTTAAAATAAGATTGTCAAGGCAGTTAACAAGCTGTTACTGCCTTAAGTGCCTCTCCCACCATTTGGTGTCGGGTCTGCAAGTCCCGATCAGATCCGACAATGTAGCGTGGCAATGTAGCGTGGAGGCAGGATGGCGGCAGGTTCACAACCCACCGTCAATCATTGAGATTTTTACTCCTGACCCGCCTCCAAACCCACCCTCTGAGCGTCGGCAAATTCGCGGCCGAAGTATTTGTTTAATTTCTCTGCAATTTCCTTATTCCCCATTTTAATTTCTCCTGTCTCAGCCTGTAAGGGATCCACATTTACTTTCGCTAATCTTTTCCCTTTGTCATACCTATAGAAGCTTTTACAGTCTGTTTTTATGTCTCTTGCTAGTTTACCCTCATATTCTATTCTCCCTTTCTTTTCCAATTTCTTGGTCTTCCTTTGCTGAATTCTAAAATCCTCCCAATCCTCAATTACTACTCTTTTTGGCAACATGAAAAGCCTCTTCCTTTGATTTAATACTATCTTTAACTTCTCTTGTTAGCCACGGTTGGACCACTTTTCCTTTGGGGTTTTTGTGCCTTAAAGGAATGTATATTTGTTGTAAATTATGTATTAATTATTTAAATGCTAGCCATTGCTCGTCCACTGTCATACCTTTTAATGTAGTTTCCCAATCTACCTTAGCCAACTCACCTCTCATACCTACGTAGTTTGCTTTGTTTAGATTTAAGACCCTAGTTTCGGATTTAACTAAATCACTTTCAAACTCAGTATAAAATTCTCTCATATTATGGACACTCTTCCCTAAAGGCCCCTTTACTACAAGGTTATTAATTAACCCTTTCTCATTGCACAATACTAGATCCAAAATAGCCTGTTCCCTAGTTGGTTCCTCAACATACTGATCTAGAAAACTGTCTTGCATACATTCCATTAATTCGTTCTCCACACTATTACTGCAAATTTGGTTTGCCCAGTCTAAATGTAGATTAAAGTCCCCCATGATTACTGTATTATCCTTGTTACATGCACCTCTAATTTCCTGATTTATACTCTGCCCTACATTACAACTATTGTTTGGGGGCCTATAAACAACACCCACCAATGTTTTCTGCCCCCTGCTGTTTCTTATCTCCACCCAAACTGATTCTACTTCTTGATTTTCGGAGCTAAGATCTTCCCTCTCTACTGTCTTTATCCCATCCTTTATTGGTGTGGAGATGCCGGTGTTGGACTGGGGTGGACAAATGTATGAAGTCACACAACACCAGGTTATAGTCCAACAGTTTTATTTGAAATCACAAGCTTTCGGAGTGTTGCTCCTTCATCAGGTGGAGTGGAGAGATGCATAAAGACACAGCTTATATAGTCAGAGAATAATGCCAGATGATTACAGATAATCTTTCTAACTGCCATTTATCACACCTCGGCAGAGAGATAATCACAGCAAACAAAGGTGTGAATGGTGTCCAAACAGGTTAGTCAGGAAAACATTACATCAAAGAAAAATGAGGTGGGGTCACAAGGGGTCAAATGTTGCAGATGCTGGGGTCAGTATGAAAAACAAAAAACAGACAAAAAAACATTTTTTTTGCTGGAAATCACAGCAGGTCCGGCCGCATCTGTGTAGAGAGAACAAGCCAATGACAACTCAAGTCTGGATGACCCTACGTCAGGTGGGGTTACATGTAGCGTGACATGAACCCAAGATCCCGGTTGAGGCCGTCCTCATGAGTGTGGAACTTGGCTATCAGTTTCTGCTCTACGATTTTGCGTTGTCGTGTGTCTCGAAGGCCGCCTTGGAGAATGCTTACCCGAAGATCGGAGGCTGAATGTCCTTGACTGCTGAAGTGTTCCCCAACTGGGAGGGAACACTCCTGCCTGGCGATTGTTGCGTGGTGTCCGTTCATCCATTGTCGCAGTGTCTGCATGGTCTCGCCGATGTACCATGCGCCGGGGCATCCTTTCCTGCAATGTATGAGGTAGACAACGTTGGCCGAGTCACATGAGTATGTACCATGTACCTGGTGGGTGGTGTCCTCACGTGTGATGATGGTATCTGTGTTGATGATCTGGCATGTCTTGCAGAGGTTGCCGTGGCAGGGTTGTGTGGTGTCGTGGTCGCTGTTCTCCTGAAAGCTGGGTAATTTGCTGCGAACGATGGTCTGTTTGAGGTTAGGCGGCTGTTTGAAGGTGAGTAGTGGAGGCGTGGGGATGGCCTTAGCGAGGTGTTCATCATCATCAATGACATGTTGAAGGCTGCGAAGAACATGGCGTAGTTTCTCCGCTCCAGGGAAGTACTGGATGACGAAGGGTACTCTGTTGGTTGTGTCCCGTGTTTGTCTTCTGAGGAGGTCTATGCGATTTTTTGCTGTGGCCCCTTACGCTGATGCAAACAGGCTCTGAGCCTGTTTGCATCAACCATAACATTTCTGTATGCAATTGCTGGGGAGTTAATGGGCAAACAGCCCAACTCTGCGCCAGCAATTGCTTTTCATGGGCCGTGCGGATGGCCTAACAGCCCGCATGTTCGGGGTTTAGCGCATGCGGAAGCACTTGCAAAAGCCCCGAACTTGCGGTGGATTTCAAAGGATGTATGATGGCTTATTCTGAGAGTTCGCCACCATACCAACCGCAAAATCTGGGCCATAATGTTCTAAACCAAGCTACTGAGAAATCCACACAAGTAGACTTTCTGTTTACCTGATATTGAGTGCACATTCTCTCCCAGTAAGGACACATCACAGTTGAAGACTGGGAGCTTAGATGCAGGTTGGCAAAAGTCAAGGCTTAGACATCCCCAAGTGTGCGCAGGAATACTTCTACAGTTTAGCCATCTCAAATGCCATAGCTTACCAGCATAGAACATTGCTAAGCATCCTGCTGCTGGTCCAAATGGAACCACCATGCTTTGGCTTCCAGGGAGAGTAGAGTGATAAGAATCCCAAACCCCAGTGACAGGTTTATCCCTCCAACTTCCATTAATGGGCCAGGCTGGCTGATCAATCATCAGCAGTACCATAAAGTACTAAGGGTAGAGGGTTAATTCAGTTCCAATATTCCATTGCCAGAGATAAGATTTTTGAGCCAGCTTGGCCCCAGGTACTCCTTTATTACCTTTCCTCTCCCATGGAGGACAGTCACTGTTTGGTCATTAGAGAACCTGTAAGGATGGGTTTGAAACCAGGCAGAGAGCAGGTAGTAGGAATTCCTCATGAGCATCCTGGTGAGCAGCATAAATCACCATAAGATGTGTAAGTACATTGCCACTATCTTCCTGACCAAGAATGAATACAAATCATATCCCATCAAATGATAGTTCCACCTATTGTCCAAATCTAGTACTTTGAATAATAGGTCCCATTTCTGACCACTTCTCTGTTCATCCACCAAGACCCCCATTGGATTAAACCTCTTTGCCTTTCCATAAATACTTAATTACACTGAAAATATCAAACCATTCTTATCCCATTAACAGTGCTTTACCTTATAGATTTATATTAGTTTATCTCATATTTATACAAACCCTACATTGGTTGTACCAACAACTATTCTACCTGTAATGACCAATTCCTTAAAATTTAAGAATCAGCAGTATCTGAACAATGCATTTACCTCACAACTTCTTTCCTCCTGTCTATATTCTTATTCACTATTTGTTCATTTTTTTTTCATTGAAACTCTACAGAAGAAATAGTACGTTGATCATCCATAGTCAACCAGGTCAAATTTCTGCTTTCCATCAATGAACACTCTGTAGATAAAACATCTGACCATCTAGATTATTCAAATAATGAAGTTCAAATATTCGAACAAACTAAATAATCTTAGAATGGGATTCAATATATTTCTCTCACTGTGAGAATTTTGTGTTGAAAAGTCTCATACAAAGGAAGGTGAGAAGGCGTGGTTACGAGGCAGGGGAAGCTGTGAGAGTAGAATACAGGGAATGGAATAATACCTGGTCCCATCTACCACAGTGGAGGGGAATCCTTGGCTGAGAAAAAAGATGGACATTGCAAGAGCTCTGTGTGGAAGGTGATGTCATCAAATGCAGTGGAAAAGAAGAAATTGGGAAAAAGGACTGGAGTCCTTACAGGGAGCAGGGTGGAAAAAGATCATAATGCAGTAAGGTATGGGAGTCAGTGGGCTTATAAGTTCCCCTCCAAGTCACACACCATCCTCACTTGGAAGTATATTGCCGTTCTTTCATCATCACTGGGTAACAGCACTGTGGGAGCACCTTCACCACACGGACTGCAGCAGTTCAAGAAGGCAGCTCACCACCACCTTCTCAAGGGTAATTAGGGATGGGCAATAAATGCTGGCCTTGCCAGCGACGCCTACATCCTATGAATGAATACAAAAAAAAATGTTTGTGGGAAGCCCATCCCTGTTGATAGAGAGGGAGAAGTCCAGGAAGGAAAGGGAAGAGTTAGCAATGGACCATACAGAGGTGAGGGAAGAGTGGAATTTTAAGCATTGTTAATGAAATTCTCTAGATCAGGGCAAGAGCAGGAAACAGCATGTAATGGAAAAAGAGGTCAGGAAAGGGGCTGAGCAGGACTGGAACAAAGAGAACGTATCCTATAAAATGACAAGCATAGTTGGCACCCATGAGGGTTACTATAGCAACTTCATTTATCTGGTAGAAATGAATGGAGCTGGAAGGAGAAATTATTCAAGGTGAGAACAAGTTCAGCCAGGCAGAAGAGGGTGGTGGTGGATGGGTTGGGCCACTCTGCAAGGAATAAATGGATGTCCCGCAGGCTGTCCTAGTGAAGGATAGAAGTGTTAAAGGGATTGCATGCCATAGTGAAAAAGAGGCAGTTGGGGCTGCAAAACAGGAATTTGTTAAGTGGCAGATGATGTCAGAAGAGTCATGGATGTAAGATGGGGGCTGAAAAAGGAGGAAAAATAGAATCAACAAAACAAAACAACTTGCATTTATATAGCGACTATAACATAGTAAAACATCCCAAAGTGCTTCACAGGAGTGTAATCAGACAAAAAATGACACTGAGCCAAAGAAGGAGATATTGGGGTAAGCTTGGTCAAAGAAGTAACTTTTAATGAGCTTCTTAAAGGAGGAGAAAAAGGTGGAAAGGCAGAATGGTTTAGAGAGAGAATTTCAGAATTTAGGGCCTAGACAGCTGAAGGCACGGTCACCAATGGTGGGGTGAAGGAAGTGGGGGATGCACAAGAGGTCAGAGTTGAAGGAACACAGAGTTCTCATAGGATTGTAGGGGTGGAAGAGGTTACAGAGATAAAGAAGGGTGAGGCTTTTGGGGGATTTGATCACGAGGATGAGAATTTTAAAACTGAGGCGTCAGTGGGCCAGGACCCAATGTAGGTCAGCGATCACAGGATGCTGGGTGAATGGGACATGGTACAAGTTAGGATACAGGCAGCAGAGTTGTGGAAGAGCTCAAGTTTATGGAGGATGGAAGATGGGAGGCCGGCAAGGATAGCATTTGTAAGGATTGCAAAATTTCGGCAGCCCCCGAAGATTATTTCATTAAAGAAAACCTGGTTGGAATGTACTTTACATCAAAGATAGCTGCAGCAAGCCTCATGGCAAAAGAGAAAGACAGCCTGTCTGAATATCTCCCAGCACTGGATGACAAAGGATTGAAAAAAATACCAGCTTCTGATATACTGAAGTACTTGAAACTGTCAATCAACTGCGGTTAGGAAGTTTCAACAAGGAACAAAGGATTGTTTGTTTACACAAACTCTTAGCAGAGTTGACTCAAGGGCTTAAGTGATTGCTGTCAATCTAGTTGCGGTTGAAATGTAACCACAGGACAAAGGATTGTTTACACTAACACTTAAGGTTTGTTTATCAAGCACTCAAGAAACCAGCGGGACATTTTAAAACTGGGACAGCTCTATTCACAAACCAGTCAAATGAATGGGAAACGCATTCAAACCCATTACAGTCAATGGGGACAGATTGGTCCCTTTTGTGTGACCCAGATACATCCAGATTTGGGTGCGAAGATAAGGGCTCCCAATGGGGTATAAAGATAGCCCCTCAGGAAGCCATTCTCTCTCTCTCTACCGCCTCACCTCCGGTGCCCTGCCTTCAAGAGGACCATCACAGCCCGCCCAAAGAAGTAGAATACCAGCAGTTACTTTTGAATTACTGGGGTATCTCTACTTCAGGCGGTGAAAAATCTAAGGCAGACCGCAGGGGCACGGAGTAGGTGTTTACTGGTGAGCATAAACTTTCTGGCCCATTATAAGGCAACCTAGATAGGTATAAGGGGTGGGAATTAAGGGGAATTTTGTTAAATTGTAATTTTAGTCAATTTTCTCTCGATGTGTCCGTTTCTCCTCCCCGTTAAGTAAAAGTGTGCTGTATTCATAATTATTCTCACTGTATAGCAATTTTATTCTTTATTTCAATAAAACATTGACTTTCTTTTCACCAAACCACTGGTCTCGTTTTGTCTATATTGCTACTGAAATAAGTCCAGCGGTCAGAACCAAACGGGAAGCGATTCAAACCGCACGGGGCTGGAACAGCTCAGACACGCAGCTGACTGACCAGGCAAAAACCCCAAAACACCACCAAAAAAACCCCTACACATTGGAAGAGTCAAGTCTGGAGATAACCAAAGCATAGATGAGGATTTCAGCAGAAGGGCTGAGGCAGTGATGGGGATGGGTGACATTACGGAGGTAGAATTTGGCTGCCCATGTCCTAACTCGCACCAAGTTCCGTTCACGCATCACCCCTGTGCTCGCTGACCTACATTGGCTCCCGGTTAAGCAGCGCCTCGATTTCAAAATTCTCGTCCTTTTTTTCAAATCCCTCCATGGCCTCGCCCCTCCCTATCTCTGTAATCTCCTCCAGCCCCACAACCCCCCGAGATATCTGCGCTTCTCTAATTCTGCCCTCTTGAGCAGCCCTGATTATAATCGTTCAACCTTTGGTGGCTGTGCCTTCTGTTGCCTAGGCCCTAAGCTCTGGAATTCCCTGCCTAAAGCTCTCCACCTCACTACCTCTCTTTCCTCCTTTAAGATGCTCCTTAAAACCTATCTCTTTGACCAAGCTGTTGGTCATCTGCCCCAATTTCTCCTTATGTGGCTTGGTCTCAAATTTGTTGTCTTTTAATTCTCCTGTTAAGTGCCTTGGGACGTTTTACTACATTAAAGGCACTATATAAATACAAGTTGTTGTTGTGAAATAGGAAATTCATTTAGTGGGACAGGAGCAGGCTGAAATTATCGGTCTACTGGGAAAGTCTTGTTTATGTACGGAGGTAGAAGCGGGCTGTCCAGGGTTGGGGAACTACGAGGTTATAGGTCATAGTGGGAAAATCTTCAGAGGAGATAAGGTCAGCGATGTTCTGGAACATGACGGCTTGGTGTTCTGTAGTGGGATCGTGGTCCAGGGACAGATAGGAGGAGTTTAGAGAGTTGGCATTCAGCCGTGTAGTGGTCCTGCAGCCAAATAACAACACCCCTTTGTCAGCGGGGTTGATGATGATGTTGGGATTAGATCTGAGAGAAATAAGCACTGCAGGTTCAGCGGGAGACAAATTAATGTTTCAATAGGAAATGTGATATAGAACATTTCTAAACTAAGTCTAATCCAAGTGCTTTTCAACAATGTTTTTTTAATTCTGCATTCAGCAAGGTCAGAAGAAGACAAATATTTTTCAGGGTTTAGTAGAAAATGATAACGATGAAGAGCAATTTCAGCAGCCTCTGCCAAGTTTGTTTATTCTGAACAATGAGAAGCATTTGTCCAGATTTACTGATATATGGATTTGCACTCAGAAACATTCCTAAGCCTCTAAAGCATCATAAGCAGTTTCTGTTCAAGTATTTGCTCTTGATTTACATATAAAATCGAAGTAAGTTTATCCCAGAATCCATGCTTTTTGTAGCTCAGTTTTATTGCAGTATAGACTGTGGTAGTTCACTGAATATTAGATTATGTTAGGTCCCTGTTGTAATCTTATTCACGTCACTTGCTTTACATAAATGTCTGCAATCCTCAGAGATAATCTCACACAAGGCATACAAAAATTAAAATGATAAGTATAAATGATGGAAAACAACAGAACACCTCAGTTAAATATAAGATAATCAAAATTCTGCTAGTAATTAATACAAATAATTCAAGGCTTTTGGCAAGATCATAAACTATAAGCTTGAGATAGTGTGGTTTGTGAACATCAGCAGTAGTTTCAGGTTGAATTACTGCTAAAATCAATATTAGAATGAACAACATATTTCTGCAGTTTCCTTTTTACAAAGCGTAGCCTCTGTTTGTTTAAAACCACTATAGAGTGTGCACACCAATAGTGTACAGGTGATATTTTGGTCAAAGACTTCACAAAATAGACTCCTGCTCCATTCTATTCATACTGCTAACAATATACCAGTGCTTTCAAATGGAAGACTGCAATCTGCATCTAAATTGGTAAGTTCTTGGGGGTAATTTTGACATTAGATGATAGTGTTAAACATACGAAATCAGCTAGGCCATATATGAAAACACCTCTCCTGATTTTCATTTACACTGGCCCAGATTTTGCGGTAAAAATAACAGTGAGGCTGTCAGCACTCGCCATTATTAATGTGTAAATCGACCAGCAACTTCCGACGACTGCGCATGCATATTAAACGCGGAAATCAGGAAGTTGCTGTCCAAGTTGCCCTGCTCCTCCACAAGCTTTGCTATAACAGTATCTCATGTATATACTGTATGAGAGACTCCGCATTGAAATATATGCAACAGCGTGATAGCTTTCCACTAAACTCACCAGAAAATGTTAGGGCTTGTCCATTCCAGTGTAAGTATTCTTTTAACGGCGTGATAAGTCTTAATTACTGCCAAACAACCTCTCTGGCACTGAAAATTAACTTTTACAAGTGTGGAGTCTCATTCCTTCAGATTTTAATTATTGCTGGAGATTTTTAAAAAATTAAAAATTAATTATTTTTAACATTTTCTTTCTGTCTCTTTTATCTCTCTCTCTCTTAATCCCATCTTTCTTTCCCTCTATTTCTCTTTCTATACATGATTTGGCATTGAATTAAATATTCTAACTTACACATGCTGGTAGAGACTCTGTGCCTCAGTAAGGATTCTTCAATCTGATTGGTTAAGGAGATACACAGTTGCTTGTCCTGTTCACACAGGTCCCAGATACCCTGTAGAGGGCAGTGCGCCAAAAAGGCTTTCTAATCACAGCAAGTTCCAGTGCAAAAGCCCATAGAAAACCTATAACCAAGTGTAAGTCTAATGAACTGCTGACTGCAAAATCTGGGCCATTATCGTCGAAAGGAAAAATTGCGCCCATGACATGCAGTTGGATACTTCTGTTAGTTTTTCACCACAGCTGCAGTCTCACATTGTCATCTTCTCCATCTGCAATGCAGTAAATGTCGGAAAAGTGATTTAGACAGTGTAGTGGCGCTTCTTAGTTTCCAAACAGGCAGCCACTGAGCTGTGGGGTTTTTAACAACGAGTAGACGCGTGTCGAAATAAAACGTTCCCAAACGTAGCTTTGTCTTTTAAACTGTTTACTATAACACTTAACAAACGGAATTACAAAGCAAACACGTATAAACGAACACGGTCAAAAACTGTACTGCTCCAAACCTCACAGCTTCTGCCTCCTTCAACCACGTGCAGTTTAAACTGTAAAATGGCTGCACCCATGTGTGGCTTAGGGACTGTTCCATTGTGGCAAGAATGAAGGGGGTGTCTCGGACTATACTACTGGAGCAAGAACATAGGGGGTTTCTTAATACAACAAGCCGGTCAGGTAAATTAACTGTATTATGCCATTTAACCACTATTTTTAAAGTATTTTCTTAAGCTTTTATGGCTCTTACAGACAGTTAATTCCTCACATACTCTGCACATTATGTAGATTGGAGCCTGCAATAAATTTATTAAGTCATAAGGTCCAGGAGAACTTCAAAGTCAGAAAAGGCATAAAAAACCATGCCACCTTGAAAACAAGTTCTTTATTCCCTTGAATGAAACAAAAGTTTGCTTATACCCCAAATATTTGGGTCAAAATTGCAACTGCAGTGTTATTAAGTCTTCTTCTTTTGTATGGTAGTAGCAAATCAAATCAAATGTCAATATCTAAGTCAGATATCCAGGCTAATGCTTCCGGGTGTAACAGTGTGGATATCTTGTAGGCTTGCTGCAAATTTCCTCTGAGGGCAATGCTCAATGATGTGCTCCAGGGTCTGATTAGGAGCTCCACAGTCGCATGATGGGGATGTTTTAATCTTTCATCTATGCAGAAGGTGGCAGCATCTCCCATGACCAATTCTGAGGCAGTTGATGGTTGTCCACTGTTTGCGAAGAAGGTTTGATCCTTTAGGTTTTTCTGTGCTGTCCTCTATAAGGAATCCATTCCGTATGTCATAGTTCTTCTAAGCATTTCGCCATCAGTCATCAAGGCTGAGGGGAGATCACTGAAGGGCTTCGGTGATGGTCCAAAATGGCATTCTAGTGTTATTAAGTGATGATTAATATTGTAACAATGAAAATTCACTTGATATTATTTTATGAAAAACTTTCTGGTAACAAATGACTGGCCCAAGATTCTGTGAACACCTGTAGGTGGTGCAGAATTGCATTGGTGCAGTACTTCTGCCTACTGCTTTGCCCAGCTATTGAACCCATCCAAATGAAAAGGACAGGGTCATTCATACTGAGGGAGGGTGGCCTGCACCTGTAGCGGCGCAATGCAGGTGCATGCATCGATGAGATGGTGGAAGTTAGAGTGGCATCCAGACAGGAGGAACCTGAGGCCCAGGAAGGAGTAAAGAAAACTATTGGTAACAAAAGTTAATACGGTTCTCAGGGAAAAAAGCAACAGGCATTAAAAGGATTAAAAGGTAACCGATCCCTCTGGCATCAATTAGTTTTACTTTGAACAATTTTGGGGAGTTTCTTAAGGGCCAACATGGGACTTATACACCTGCATATCCTACTGGGTCTATTGTGGCAAGCTGGGTGGAATTCCTGGGGTAGATCTGGTATTTGTGCAGGGACACCCCAAAGTGCTTCATTGACATAACGGGGGTGGGCCAAAGAAGCACCTGCGCCCACACCACCCCAGAGTCCAATTTGGGATGGAGAATGCAAAGCACAGAAACTTGTCTGATATGGGATCTGCCCTAAGTTGCAGCCCTTCTCCTGGGATTACACTGCTCTTCCACCGTCTCTGGCCCCTGGAATTTTGGGCACAACATGTCTTATTATGTGATGTATCTGAATTGCCTCTTGTTAATTATCTCCTGGTGTGGGATGCAGATTGTATCTCTCTCCACAAGTCATGGTAATGGTGACTTGTCATTGACTACTGGCTATTAATAATCTTAAGTATCTACTGGTTAAGATTCACACAATAGTATTGTTAAATAACAGTAACATTCTAAATAACAATAACTTGAATAACAGGCGGGTCTAGATTGGTTCATTATAGTTACAGGTTGAGCTCTCTGCCTACCTAAATTCAATCTACTTCACAGACTGCTAGATAACCTTATAGTTAATATAGTTCAGTATCCTCTATTTTGTACAAGGCAATGGTTAGGCCACAACTAGAGCATTGTGTGCAGTTTTGGCCACCCACTATAGAAAGGGTATTGAAGTCGTAGAGAGCATATAGCATAGATTTATCAGGACAATGCCAGGGATGAGCAAATATCATTATGAGGAAAGACTTAAGAAACTAGGACTATTTCCACTTGAGCACAGAAAGATGAGGTCTAATAGCGATGTTGCAACTTTTGAATGGTTATAAACCAAAGAACATTTCCTCTGTTTGGGAGTCAGTGTCATGGGTCACTATTTCAAAATTAAGGAGAAAGGTTCGGGGAAATTTCTTTAAACATTTCTGGACCATGGAATGCTTTGCCGCAGATGATAGTTGAAGTAGAGATCATTGTATATTTTAAGGAAGCAATAGGTAAACATTTTTGTGGTTGTTGGAAGTCAATCATCTCAGCCCTAGGACATCGCTGCAGGAGTTCCTCAGAGCAGTGTCCTAGGCCCAACCATCTTCAGCTGCTTCATCAATGACCTTCCCTCCATCATAACATCAGAAGTGGGGATGTTCGCTGATGATTGCACAGTGTTCAGTTCCATTTGCAATTCCTCAGATAATGAAGCAGTCCATGCCCGCATGCGGCAAGACCTGGATGACATTCAGGCTTAGGCTGATAAGTGGCAAGTAACATTCGTACCACACAAGTGCCAGGCAATGATTATCTCCAAGAAGTGAGAGTCTAACCATCGCCCCATAACATTCAATGCCATTACCATCGCTGAATCCCCCACCATCAACATTCTGGGGGTCACCATTGACCAGGAGTTTAACTGGACCAGCCACATAAATACTGTGGCTACAAGAGCAGGTCAGCGGCTGGGTATTTTGTGGTGAGAATCTCATCTCCTGACTCCCTTTCTACCATCTACAAGGCACAAGTCAGGATGGAATACTCTCCACTTGCCTGGATGAGTGCAGCTCCAACAACACTCAAGAAGCTTGACACCATGCAAGACAAAGCAGCCTGCTTGATTGGCACCCCATCCACCACCTTAAACATTCACTCCCTCCACCACTGGCGTACTGTGGCATCTACAAGATGCACTGCAGCAAATTGCCAAGGCTTCTTCGACAGCACCTCCTAAACCCGGGACCTCTACCACCTAGAAGGACAAGGGCAGCAGGTGCATGGGAAAACCATCACCTCCAATTCCCCTCCAAGTCACAACACCATCCTGACTTAGAAGTATATCGCCGTTCATTCATCGTTGCTGGGTCAAAATCCTGGAACTTCCTCCCTAACAGCACTGTGGGAGTACCTTTACCACATGGACTGCAGCAGTTCAAGAAGGCAGCTCACCACCACCTTCTCAAGGGCAATTAGGGATGGGCAATAAATGCTGGCCTTGCCAGCAACGCCCACATCCTATGGACGAATAAAAAAATTGGAAGCTGGGCAAGATACACAGCTATAGAGAGACATGCAGTGGTATTAGTTTGGATAGATGTAGCAATGAACCAGAAGAGATATGATGGGCCAAATGGCCTCCTTCTGTGCTGTTAAAGTATGTGCGTCTATGGTGCTATAGCCTCTTGGTTTTTGGACTAACCCACTTTTGAAGCTGTAGATCTTTAGTCCATGAGGCTGTTTCAGCTGTCAAAGGCAACAGAGCACTGTCTGACTTTATCTGTCTCTTCTCAACTGCTCTCCATCTTCAGCTGCTTTCAGGGCTCCCTCTCTTTTTCTATTCTTGGCTACTCTCCATCTCCAGCTGTTCTTCAGTCTCTCACTTTCTCTCTTTGGCTGCTCTCTGCCCTCTCACCACAACTTTTAAATGGGTCTCCCGTGCCAAAATCCCAAAGCAGAATGAAATTACTAAGCACTTGGAGAAACATTAGTTAATCATGGTCCGTTAGCACATATTTCTAAAAGACAGATCATACATAGCCAACCTAGCAGAATTCTTTGACGAAACAACAGAGGATAGATAAAGGAAATGAGGTGGATCTGATTTGCATAAATTTTCAAACAAACGTAAGAGACTTATGGAAAAGATGATGGATGCAAAATTTGGATGCGTAGCGCCTGTTTTTTGGGTGCTATGAGTGCCCTTAGAGGTCCAAAATGGCATCTATGGTGCACGCACACACTTATGGGGCGAATCACATATATGTGACGGTGTTAGCGAGCGGGCAGTGAGAGTCTGCTGGAAGTATGCAGAGCAGGCAGATCATGACGTCGATCAGTGTGCAACGTTGATTTGATGCCAGTGCTGCCATTTTGGAGTTCAACGATCCAGCTAATGCCCTTGCCTAAACGCATACTGTGCTCAGCAGCATGAAGGAGCCCCCACCAGCACTATTTAAAGGGATCATTAGCTACTTACAGTTTAGTTATTTGGTGATTTCATCTGGCTGTTGGTACGATTGTGCAAGTGTTTATTGCTTTCAATAGTTGTTTCAAGTTGCAAAAGTCTGCAGGGAGTGTTGTGGCAGGTGCTGAAGGACTTTTTCCTGACTTTTGCACAAACCATTGCTGACAGACATGAGTGCATGAGTAGGAATTCCCCTTGGAATACAGAGTGGTCTGCTGCATGCTGCACAACCTTGCCACCAGGTATACGGCGAGCAGCTGAGGAGCAGGAGGAAAAGGAGAGGGAGGAAAAGGAGAGGAAGCAACCTAGACAGCCCCCTTCTGGCCTGGCTGTCATGAAGAACTCATCTGAGTGTGATACCAGTAAATGCAACCCCTATTCCCCATCACCAGCAGTCCCACACCTTACCTTTCCTCTGTCACTGACCATCACAGTGTCCACTTGGCCACAATGCAAAAATAAAAGCCACCACAAAATAAACATTCCAAAACAAATTTATAAATCAAATCATGATATTTGCAGACAAACGTAAACTAATCACCCTCATGCATTCCCTTCATGCCTGTCCTCTGTATTCATTTGCCTGTCCTAATGCTCCTATACAGTGTTACCCCAGTGGCTGCAGCATGACTGGTGGAAGACTGCTGATTTTCAGTAGAGGAGATTGCAGATGGCTTTGGAGGACAATCTCTAGCAGCTCTGGGCCCAGAAGCCTCGGCTTCAGACTGCACCGCCTCGGCATGGGCGACACCAACCGGGGCTAGCTGGCTGGCTGACAGACAACAGCAAGGGCACTGGTGGAGTGGCAGTGGTGGGAGGACGAATGCGGTCTTTCTGAGAGAGGACAGCAGGTTCGTGCTCCACCGAGCTACTGCCACTCTCCCGGAGCAGTGCCTCAGTAATTCTAGTAATCTGTTTGAGGACAGATTGCTGGACTGCTGTGACATCCTGCAAGCCCCTTTGAACACTGGAACCCAGAGCCATGATGACAGCAGTCTGAGCTTCCACTGCAGCACTCAGATGTTGGGTGGCTACTGCATGGGCTGCAATGGAAGCTGAGATATCGGCCATCAGACTCTGCATCACAGTTGGGTCCAAAAGTGTGCTAATGGAGTTGGCCACCACTTCTATGCTGGGAAGGATGGGCTCCAATCACTGGGCAAAGCCCCGTGCCAAGTTGGTACAGACTCCTCCATGCTCCTTGACATTGCACGCAGGCTTTCTGGTAGGCTTTCCAATGCACCAAGCATTTCATTGTGCATACCCATCAGCCTTGTTCTGTAGCCTGCCCCATTGAAGTGCTCATTTGAGTTCTCTGCAGCAGAACTTGTGTGCCACCTTACCCTCAGGTGAGCTGGCACCTGTGCTATCCTTGCCCCCTGTCCTGGTTGCAGGTCACTCGTGCCCGGTATCTCACCACATGCAGATTCCGCCTCTATGATATCCTCTAAATTACGCGCAGTGTCAATATCTGAGCTGGTGGCTGCGAGTGTGAAATCAAGTGATGGTGTGTCTTCATCTTCACTATCCTCCTGCTCTTCCACCACTGCCTGGCCAGGTTGCAGTTCTTGGGTATCTGAAATGAGAAAGACACAAGGTTAAGGTTGTGGTGAGGGGAGGGGGGTAAAGCAGGAACTACATGCTTACATCATCTGCAGCTTGAAATCAGAAGAGATTGTGGGATGAGGGGGAAGTGGGATGTGAGAAGGAGGATTAGGTATGAGGATCTTCTATGGAGTCAGCTCTGCCGCTGGCTACAGCCTCAGCACTGGCCGTCCCAATAATGGCCAGCACTGTCTCCTCAATGGGGGTTAGAACATGCAGGCACACCTGTCCCCTGCTGGTTAGTTCCTGCTGCCTCCAGTTGTGCGCCACCTTGTCCAGCAAGAGAGAGGAAAGTGTGTCAGTGAGTGTGGTGCAATTTGTTTGGGTGATGTGGCAGTAATGGTTGAATAGCTGGCAGTGAGTGCAAGCTGTGAGATGTGGATTTGAGGCTTGCAGCAGTGCTAAGTGTGCAAGGGTGAGGTGAAGCTAGGAATGTTAGGCATGAATCCTGATTGATAGAGATTGTTGGTAGGTGAAGGTCATTGCTCTTCTTGTGGCACTCTATCCAGGTCCTTGGGGCTTGGCAGTGACTGACATGGCTATCTGCTCCCACTGCCTTCTCAGCATGTGTCTGGAGGGCCTCCTGGCCCCTTGTAGATACAGCACATCTCTTCTCCTTTCCACCTCCTCCACCAAGGCCTCCAGTGCAGAGTCAGAAAACCTTGGAGCATGCTCTCTCCCATGTTGTGGCATTATTAGGTGTTTCTCAGGTCAGAATCAGTTGTAGAACGACTTCCAGCACCTACTCCAGCCACAATGCACCTCCCCTTTAAGAGGTGCAGGCTTGATTTAAGTAGTGTAGGCTAGTTTTAACTGGTGCTAGCCTCTCACAATTTTGGGCCCCTGCTGTCGCGGTTAGTGCTGGCTGGATGCTGCAATCATGTTAATCAACAGGCAGCACAAAGTTGAAGTGCTGCCTGCATCACATTGTCAGGTGGGGGTTAATCACGTATCGCGATCCCTGCACCCGTTTTCGGGGGCACTTGAATTTAGCCTACAATGACACATGAAATTAAGGGAAATGCAGCCACATGGATAGAGGGATTGCTTCGAGGCAGAAAACAAAGGGATGGGTAAAAGGAAGTTTTTCTCACTGAAATGATATGGTGATTGATGCTCTTCAGGAGTCTGTGTTGGGGCTGCATGAAAAAATTATTGTTCACCCCGGGCATGTTACACTGTTAATTACTTTGCACATAAGGTCACACAGGAAGAAAGGGCTTGCTTATGGGAACAGCTTTTTAAGCTGGGCAGGAGAAAATCTGAATCGTAACAATCGTTAAACTGAATGAGTATCCCTGAAATATATCAGAAACTACATACTGTATTGTACTGAGTTATCACAGTTATAAAAAGGCAGCTGATTACATGAAAATGGAAAAAGACACCAGTGACTAAAACATTTATTAACCATTACTCTAATCATAATACCTGCAGATACAATTGTATCACTGGGTCATAAGAATAGCAGCAAAAGACAGATGGTACAACAACAAACTTACAGGAATTGTGCTGAACAAACACATTTAGTAGGAATGCAAATAGTGTACTTAATAAATATAACAAATTGCCTGGACTATTGGTATGCTACTTATTCAAAAGTTGACAATTCTTTTATTTTTGATGTTTCTTTAACATTTTAAAAGCAATGCTTTGCTAGTATTGTTAATCAATATTACTAATAGGTAAAACATAGGAAATGAATGAAAAACAGGAAAACACTATGAAAAAGTAATATGCTGTCAATCAGGATCTGCAGAACCAGAGTTGCAAGTCAAAGAGCACAGCACAATTAAACTTATACAGGGCAATAATTCACATTAATGAGGAAATCTTTACAGTATCTAGCACAATTCAGAAGCTTTAAAACGTGTTATTATCAATTTATTCTCTTTAAACTAGCATTATTCCACAAGTTACCCTATGCAGAAAGGCAGTTATCCTCAATTAGAACAATTTTAGTGGAATGTAAATCTATCAGGGCTGCAGTGCAGGGGTATAAATAAAAGGTATGCTTTTCAGTGCTTTCACGATATTAAGTGCCTTCTCGTAGCAACTGTATATACTTCTTACACTGGTGTTTCAGTCATATTTCCATTTCCCATGCTTCTATGAGTATTTTTTTTATCTCATCCATGTTCTTTCTTTTAATTTTCTTTGCTTGTACAATGAAACCAGATTATCCAATTTTTATATCATTTTTGCTTGCTGTCATAAAATCCCAAAACATTACACCTTTTTTTTTCATTTCTGTATCAGTGTCCTATTGCTTCCACAAAACACTAGCACGTGAACTGCAACGACCGCACTACTGCTATCTCTAGAACCAGTTTGCATTAATTCCACAACCGTTTTTCATTTCACTTGCTTTCCTCATTTTCTGATTTCCATTTCCATTTTGTTCCAAACCTTTTACACATGTTTTGATGAAACTGGACTAGTGGCTCCATAAATCAGAATGAAACCACTTGAGCCTGTCAATCACACAGGAATATTTTAGCTTTCAGCGAAGGTGTAAAACAGGCAACATCAGATTGGCCGCCCATTATACACCTCACCTGATTTTCTTTTCCACTGACTGTGAATGAAAGACTTCACTATGTCTGTGAGGAGGAACTGGTGAGTAAGTGTCTTATTTCAATACAGAAACATCCAGAAATGGCCAGGTCAGTGAATTGGGAATGCACAAATTCACTTCTCTGCTTAATATCCTAGTTTCCAGCTCCCTAGAATTGGAAAATAAAAACATCCTTAGTCTGTACTGGACCAGCGAAGTGGCTGTCAAGTTTTGTCAGATTACGCTCCTGTGAAGTGCTTTGGGACATTTTACTACATTAAAGGCACTACATGATGTTATTAAGGTACTTGAGATGCACAAAAAGACCATTATTACAGGCAAGTAATGATTGACCAGATTTCTGCCAGCACATTTACAAAATCCTATAAAACAAACCCAAGCAGCGGAGAGGTGAACTAATTAGCATTTTTATTCACTGTTACTAAAAATAGACAAATTAATGGCCAAGTTTCAAAGAGTAGAAAACATTCCCTTTAGTTTTTCTAAATAGTTCTCACCATTTTGTGAAAAAGTACTGTTATGTAATAGTCATTTACTTTGGGCATCACTCTACTGTAGGTACCAATTTCCACCCCTTGAGCTCTGAGCTTGGATTAAGGCAGTCGGTGTAAACATGGTAGACGCTAGAATCAATTCTCTTGCAGTTCTTTTACCACTTTCTCTCTTCTCAAAACACCTTTTACCACCCAAAATAATCGATGTTGGTTCCTGAATTAACTCAATCATTGTATGTGCTGTGGAGGCTGAGTCATTCAAGGCAGAGATAGACAGATTCCTGAAAAACAGGGGAATCAAGGATTATGGGGAGCGGGCAGGAAAGTGGAGTTGAGGCCAAGATCAGATCAGCCATGATCTTATTGAATGGCGGAGCAGGCTCGAGGGGCCCAATGGCCTACTCCTGTTCCTAAGTTCTTATGTTCTTATTGTTTTTATACTTAATTATAACTATTCAGCTTATTATCTGTTACATTGTCGATAATTTTCAATAAAACAGTGAAAAATATACAATCTGATGTCAGGATAGGGAGCCATGGCAGTAAAACCTGCATAGAAACATAGAAGCAGGAGTAGGCCATTCGGCCCTTCGAGCCTGCTCCGCCATTCAATGAGATCATGGCTGATCATCCAAACCCTAGCACCCGGTCCCTACACCGACAACCATCCCACACAAGCCTTATCCCCGTAACCCCACGTATTTAATCCCCCCCTAACACTAAGGGCCAATTTTTGTCATGGCCAATCAACCTAACCCGCACATCTTTGGACTGTGGGAGGAAACCGGAGCACCCGGAGGAATGTGCAAACTCCACACAGACAGTCACCTGAGGCAGGATTTGAACCCGGGTCCCTGGCACTGTGAGGCAACAGTGCTAACCACTATGCCACCGTGCTGCATAGTTTATCAGTTACAGTGTGGTATGGACAGAGTGCACAATAAACTAAACTGTGTATACAAAAGCAAAATAGTGCAGATGTGGAAATCTGAAATAAAAACAGAAAATGCTGGAAGCACTCAGCTGGTCAGGCGATATCTGTGGAGAGAGAAACAGAGTTAACGTTTCAGGTTGATGACCCTTCGTCACACAGAGTCACTAAAGTACAGCACTGGGACATCAACATCCTGGGGGTCACCATTGACCAGAAACTTAATGGACCACCCACATAAATATTGTGGCTACAAGAGGAGGTCAGAGGCTGGGTATTCTGCAGCGGGTGTCTCACCTCCTGACTCCCCAAAGCCTTTCCACAAGTCAGGAGTGTGTTGGAATACTCTCCACTTGCCTGGATGAGTGCCGCTCCAACAGCACTCAAGAAGCTCGATACCACCCAGGACAAAGCAGCCCGCTTGAGTGGCACCCCATCCACCACCTTAAACATTCACTCTCTTCACCACTGGCATACTGTGGCTGCAATGCTTCTTTGACAGCACCTCCCAAACCCGTGACCTCTAACAACTAGAAGGACAAGGGCAGGAGGTGCATGGGAACACCGTCCACCATCACCTCCAAGTTCCCCTCAAAGTTACACAGCATCCTGACTTGGAAATCTATCACCGTTCCTTCATTGTCACTGGGTCAAAATCCTGGAACTCCCTCCCTAACAGCACTGTGGGAGGACCTTCACCACACAGACTGCAGCGGTTCAAGAAGGCGGCTCACCACCACCTTCTCAAGGGCAAAAAGAGATTTGCAATAAATGCTGGCCTGGCCAGCGATGGCCACATCCCAGGAGTGAATTAAAAAAAACTTAGCACCGTGTAGTTTTCTGCTATTTGATTAGTGGAGTGCACCGGCTGACCGGCCAATACTGCCAAGGGGAGGCCCAGTCTATTTTGAGGTCCGGTCCTCGTTAATATAGGGCTGCCATGGAGCAGCCCGCCGACTCCAGGCTGCTGAAATATCAAGTGGCCCAGCCAGCATTAGGGCCTGGATGAGGGGAGGGTCCATTCTTTGCAGGGGGCAGGGGAGAGGGGTTGGGGGATGGGTTGCAGCAGTGGCCCAGGTTATTTTTGTGGTGCTCTTCTGCTCTTCCTAGCTCCATAAAATAGAAACAAGTAATTAACTTTTTGTCTGGACTGCCAGCTGATATTGGGTGGAGTGTACACGGCACATGCTCTGACCAGTTGAAACCTAAAATGGCTTTGCAATGCTATTGACATCATGCGACCCCAATTTAAATACCTAGATTAGCTGCAGAGTTTTCACGGTAGCCCAAGCACTCCTGTCTGTAGATGTCAGGGGGGCAACTTAACGACTCAGACTTTCGCTGTCAGAGCAACATTTAAGATGTAACTTACATGGGCAGATTCTTGCTGATCTGCATCATTTTCTACCCTCCCCAGCACTCTAAACGTTGCACTACCTGTCTCTGAGTCCAACAGAAAGCAATAAAAACAGCGAACTGGCATTTATATGCCAACTTTCCATGTCGCTGGGATGCTCCAAAGCATTTCACAAAAATGAATTACTTTCCAGTGCAGTCACTGCTGTTACGTAGGCAAACAGGACAGCCAGCTCTGCCTAGCAAAGTCCCACAATTAACATTTAATCTGCTTTTTGGTGGTGTTGTTTTGGTTGTGGGGGTCTGGAACTCACTGCCTGAAAGGGTGGTAGAGGCAGGAACCCTAACCACATTTAAAAAGTACTTGGATGTGCACTTGGGATGCTCTAACCTGCAGGGCTACGGACCAAGAGCTGGGAAGTGGGATTAGGCTGGATAGCTCTTTGTTGGCTGGCGCGGACACGATGGGCCGAAGTGGTCTCCTTCCGTGCTGTAACTTTCTATGATTCTATGATTCTATTGGTTGAGAGCGGTGGGGTTTAATGTTGACCAGGAAACCAGGAGAACTCCCTACTTTATTCTGAATAGTGCAATAGGGCAGGATGATGGAGGAAAATACACTTTGGGGCACTAAAGTGCCCCCACTGCCTGTGTAATCATATCCCAGCCAGGAAGTCAGAGCCTTCGTGAAAGGAGGGTAAGGGGATAACTAGAGGGAGAAAAAAGAGAGAAATTGAACACTCCCCATAAACTTGCAATTTATTGTGTTGGAAAAGAAAAAGAAATCAATGACCAGAATACAATTTTACTTAAAATGTCATGGGATATTAAAATATAACACCAAACGAGTGTTATTTTTAAAATATTTTACATTATATTTCAGGCTTAATATACACTTGTCTACAGGTTTATTGGTACACATTATATCTACCTCTGTTCTCTAGGGCGATAACCCTGTGCGCAGTTACTTTAATATCTGTTACTATGCTTCATCCTGCTGACATTATATTTTCACTTGCTGACCTCAATTCCTGACACTGCTGTAAGCTCTGATTTGTGTCATTACTATTCCGTGATGGCATCCATTATAGACAATCAATCAGCTTCCTCTCAGATGTGACCATTCCCATAGCAATTAGGAGAAATCTTGCTGGCCATATTATCTCAGTAGTGGAGCATTTTTCCCCTATTCACTGTTTATTTTAGTTTAAAAAAAATGTAACTATAAATCTTGTTCCTCCTTTACACTTTTGGTCTCCTTACCTAAGGAAGGATATATACTTTATATATAGAGAGAGTGCAACGAAGGTTCACCAGACTGCTTCCTGGGATGGGTGGATTGTCCTATGAGGAGAGATTGAGTAGACTAGGCCTATATTCTCTAGAGTTTAGAAGAATGAGAGGTGATCTCATTGAAACATACAAAATTCTTACAGGGTAGATGCAGGGAGGATGTTTCCCCTGGCTGGGGAGTCTAGAACCAGGGGTTACAGTCTCAGAATAAGGGGTCGGCCATTTAGGACTGAGATGAGGAGAAATTTCTTCACTCAGAGGGTGGTGAATCTTTGGAATTCTCTACCCCAAACAGCTGTGGAGGCTCAGTCATTGAGTATATTCAAGACAGAGATTGATAGATTTTTAAATATTAAGGCTCAAAGGGCCAAATACGCCTACTCCTGCTCCTAGTTCTTATGTTCTTATGTTCTCATGTTTACTTTTTCAGCAAAAATACTGAATGGAAAAAAAACGTGTTGAAGCTTCGCGTGTCAAAGTGTCCATTAAATAGAAAAGTAATGTTCCTTTATCCAGAAAAATTCTGCAGGGGAAATTGTAAATCACACAAATTTTTATGATGCTGTGCAGATTCTGGTCGTACTCTACAGAATAATTTTAAAATTGTGCAAGATCTTTAGTTTTCATAGATGTAGCATTGCAGAATGTTACAACACAGAAGGAAGCAATTTGGCCCATTGTACTTGTGCCAGCTTATCTCAATGACATTTCCATTTTCATTCATTTCAATGGAGGTGAAAATCAGCCGGGTTCTGTAACAGGCTGGCCATTCACTCTGCCAGATACCACCCAAGCAGTGAAGGTGAAAATTATGCTCATATGTCTCAATGTTATTAACCAGCTTTCAAAGTGTCAGCCTTGACTCAGTGCGTCTGAGTCAGAAGGTGATGGGTTCGTCCCACTGCAGAGACTTGAACACATAATCTAGGCTGATACTTGCATACAAGGTATGTTAGCCTTTATTGCAAGGGGGTTGGAGTATAAGAGTAAGGAAGTCTTACTGCAATTTTATAGGACTTTGGTGAGGCCACACCTGAAGTACTGTGTACAGTTTTGGTCTCCGTCCCTAATGAAAGATATACTTGCCTTAGAGGGGGCGTAACAAAGGTTCACCAGACTGACTCCTAGGATGAGAGGACTGTCTTATAATAAGAGATTGAGTAGAATGGGCCTATAGTCTCTGGATTTTAGAAGGATGAGAGGTGATCTAATTGAAACGTATAAAATTCATAGAGGATTTGACAGGGTAGATGCTAAGAGGCTATTTTCTTTGGCTGGAGTGTCTAGAACTAAGGGTCACAGTCTCAGGATAAGGGGTTGGCTATTTAGAACTGAGATGAAGAGAAATTTCTTCACTCAGAGGGCTGTGAAGCTTTGGAATTCTCTACCCCGGAGGGCTGTGGATGCTCAGTCGATGAGTATATTCAAGACAGAGATGGATAGATTTTTGGCACTAAAGGAATCAAGGAATATGGGGAAAGGGCGGGAAAGTGGAGCTGATGTAGAAGTTCAGCCATGATCTTATTGAACGGTGGAACAGCCTTGATGGGCCGTATGGCCTACTCTTGCTCCTCTTGAACTTTCAAAACGCTTTCGATAAGGTCCCGCATAAGAGATTAGCATGTAAAGTTAAAGCACATGGGATTGGGGGCAAGGTATTGACTTGGATAGAGAACTGGTTGGCAGACAGAAAGCAAAGAGTTGGAATAAACGGCTCTTTTTCCAAATGGCAGGCAGTGACTAGTGGGGTACCGCAGGGATCGGTCCTTGGACCCCAGCTATTCACAATATATATTAATGATCTGGACGAGGGAACTAGATATAATATCTCCAAGTTTGCAGATGACACAAAGCTGGGTGGGCGTGTGTGCTGTGAGGAGGATGCCGAGAAACACCAGTATTATTTGGACAGGTTGGGTGATTGGGCAGAAGCATGGCAGATGCAATATAACGTGGATAAATGCGAGGTTATCCACTTTGGTGTCAAAAACAAGAAGGCAGATTATTATCTGAATGGCAATAGATTGGGAGAAGGGGAAGTGCAACAAGACCTGGGCGTCCTTGTGCACCAGTCGCTGAAGGTAAGCATGCAGGTGCAGCAGGCGGTTAAGAAGGCAAATGGTATGTTGGCCTTCGTAGCGAGAGGGTTTGAGTACAGGAACAAGGATGTCTTGCTGCAGTTGTACAGGGCCTTGGGGAGACCACATCTTGAGTATTGTGTGCAGTTTTGGTCACCTTATCTGAGGAAGGATATTCTTGCCATGGAAGGAGTGCAGCGAAGATTCACTAGGCTGATACCTGGGATGGCAGGAATGACGTGTGAGGAGAGATTGGGTTGATTGGGCTTGTACTCGCTGGAGTTTAGAAGAATGAGAGGGGATCTCATTGAAACTTATAAAATTCTAACAGGACTAGACAGACTAGATGCAGGAGGGATGTTCCCGATGGTCGGGGAGTCCAGAACCAGGGGTCACAGTCTAAGGATAAGGGGTAAGCCATTTAGGACAGAGATGAGGAGGAATTTCTTCACCCAGAGAGTGGTGAACCTGTGGAATTCTCTACCACAGAAGGCAGTAGAGGCCAATTCATTAAATATATTCAAGAAGGAGTTGGATATATTTCTTAAGGCTAAAGGGATCAAGGGATATGGGGAAAAAGCAGGGACAGGGTACTGAATTTGGATGATCAGCCATGATCGCAGTGAATGGCAGAGCAGGCTCGAGGGGCCGAATGGCCTACTCCTGCTCCTATCTTCTATGTTTCTATGTTTCTATGTTTCTATTTCCTATGTTCTTATGAATAGTATTGAGGAAGTGCTGCATTATTGGAGATGCTGCCTTTTGGATGTGATGTTAAACTTAGGCTCTGTCTGCCTGCTCAGGTGGATGTACAAGATCTCAAGATAGTATTTGAAGAAGAGAAGGGGAGTTTTCTTAGTGTTCTAGCCAACATTTATTCCTCAGCTAGGATCACAAACACAGATTATCTGGTCATTTATCTCATTGTTGTTTGTGAGACTTTGCTGTATGCAAATTGGCTGCTACGTTTGCCTCCATAATGATTGTAACTACACTTCAAAACTACTTCAATGGCTGTGAAGCACTTTGGGACATCTTGAGAATGTGAATGGTGCTACATAAATGAAAGTTGTTCCTTTTCTTTTTCTATGCAGCATCTTATTAAACCCAGGCAGAGAAAGAAGACTGAGTTGTAGATCCTCTATCTGGAAGTGTCACACAACTATTAGATTAGTCATTCCTCCAGTCACAGTCAGTCAGTTGATCTTATCTATTTGAGTAACTGGCCGTACATATATATGTGCAGTTTAATGCACCAATATGAGAGGTTTTAGGTACTTAAAATAGTGTTTGACCATAACATTGGAAGTAAAAATGCTATGTTATTACAATAATTGTTGTGTTCTATGTTTATCTGCAACATTGATTGATACAATTGAACCTCCATTACTCACCATTATGGAGGGACCCTCCTGCTGGATAATGGAGATTACTGTAAAGTCAAGAATCCGCAAATCATGGCCTACACTAATAGTTCAACAAAATTGTAGGCATGAGAATGAAGATAAATAACACAAATTCAATTAAAACTTTAATGGGTTCTGATTTTGATTTATTGCCAACAGGAGATTAGTGTTAACATGCTGCACAACGAGGTGATACCTTGTACATGTAGGGTTCTCAAAATTCCCACATTCCCCAAAAGTTATCAATAAAAGGGACCCTGAATGGACAAGCTATTAAAAAGGGTACCCAAAAGAAAATGGCTTCTGAAATCTCGTGACAGAAGCCTGCAGGATTTTAAAAAGCAAGGCCCTGCAAAAGCAGGTCTATTCAAAGCTTTGAAGAGAAAACCTGGCATGCATGGACCTGTGAAAGACTTTGTCATTTCTAAAGCCAGACAGCTAGATAAACACAGAATATGCATTCTTCATCTTGAAATAGATCGGCTCAGGATAGACCTAATCTTGAGGCCATTAACTTTCTGCATAAATAATCGGTAACAGCTCAAAGTAGCTACCAAGCCAGGAAAAACCGATTAAACTTCATAAATGACAAACAGCCAGGATATTGAAGCCGCTAAGCAAGGAGACAACCGCCCCAAAAGCCGTTAAGGTGAATGACTGTAAACACTTTAGACGAGCCCACCAAAATTAAACAAAGAACGCGACCTGATTTGGCGCGCAGATAAGGGGTGAAGAACCTGTATAGTTGTAGGCCCACTGGTAGCCAAGCTCTCTCTTCTTCTCTTCCCGTCCCGTGCTGACACCGAAGAATGCCCACCATAACACCGGGGGCCAAACGTGCGGCAGGAGAGGGCCAGCCATCGGGGCACGACGAGGAACAAAGCCAAACAGCAAGATCGAGGTCACAGCACAGCGGGGCAGGCTCAACCGAGGACAACTAGGCCGCAAAAGACCAAGCCTACACCGAAGACCACCAACCGAGCCCCAGCCACAACGAAACTCGACGACCAAACCACCACAAGAAGAACAAAACCCAAGGTTTCCACTCTACAACATAAAGAATCCAACAAAAGACTTTACTATCCCTATTTCTACCAAAAGATTTCTACCGGACAAATCCATAACCGCGCCCTTACCGCATCAGCGGACTCAACCCAACTGAGGAACCTTCGCAGTTCCCAAGACTGAGACCACGTGGGGGACGGCAGGCCCCAAAGGACACAAAGAGCGAAACCCAAAACCGCAACCGGCTTAACTGACAGGTTTCGAACTGTCAAGGAAACCCCATTGGTGAGCATAAATCCCTCGCCCTTTTTAGCTCAATCTAGTTAGGTATGGGGGTGGGACATGGGTAGGAGGATTATTAATGTGATTGTTCCCTCGTTGTGCCGTGTGTTCCCCATTCCCAACAAAGTGTACTTTTATATGTCTGTATATTATCTGAGTAATTTCCAGTGTTGTTATATTGTTGTGCCTTTAAAAAAATTGCGGTTTTCTTGTACCAAACCAGTTGTCTACTCTAATTCTGTATCGTCGCCTGTACCTGTAGTGTCCGTGTATAATAAGAAACGGACTGCAGAGAATGGTACAACAGATGTTTACTCAACGTGGTTCAAACTGCAACTGAAGCAACAGATTACTACTCAGCGTTATATACAGGTGTGGTCACTGCCGGTACTACAGTATACATGAGCTGTAGAAAGTAGTTCCCCCCTTAAAGGTGCATACGTTACAATTCCTCCCCTTTTAGATTAACAGTACCATAACACTCATTTAACAATTAAATATCAAACTAATTACAATTAACACTTTTAACATGCAACATTAGCTGAAAATAGTCTATTTATAAATTCAGTCTTTGGGGAGGCTTCCTGATCCTTTCAGGATAGCGCCTTTCCCGAGTGTCTTGCTCTTGGTGCGGAGGCGATTCTGGCCCCCTGTCGTCGGTTGGTTCATCAGCTTCCGATGCTGCTGTTTCTGGGGTAGATGCTACCTGTACGTCGGGTTCATCACCAGGTACGTATGGGCGAGGCATGGGGTTGACTTGTTCCTGTGACTCTAGCATCTGGTCAGCATGGCGTCTCACGATGCTCTCCCCAACGTCCACTGTGTACATTAGTGGGCCCTGCCATGTGCATATCATTCCTGGCTGCCATTTTTCTGTTCGGTAGTCACGGGCCAAGACTGATTGCCCTACATTGAAGCTCCTTGTTGGCTTCTCATGGATGTGCTAGAATTGCTTACTCTCAACATCTCTTCGTACGTTTGGTCTGAGCAAATCCAGGCGAGATCTTAACCTTCGGTTAAAGAACATCATGGCTGGGGCCTGGTTGGTGACTGCAATTGTCCACCTTGTGCTGCAGCGGAATGTTGTCATTGTACATAGCCTTTATTGCCTTCTTAAAGGTTTGTACGAACCTCTCAGCCAATCCATTTGTGGCTGGATGATACGGGGCGGATGTGTAATGCCTTACCCCATTCTTTTTCAAGAACCTCCGGAACTCTTCGGACACAAACTGTGGTCCGTTGTCGGAGCAAATCTGTTCTGGCAAGCCATTCCTGGCAAAAATGGTCCGTAGGACTGCAATAGTTTTCTCTGTGGTGGTGAAGGACATTTTGATGACCTCAGGCCATTTCGAGTGCGCATCCACGGCTATTAAAAACATTGAGTCCGTGAATGGACCAGCAAAATCAATATGCACCCATTGCCATGGAGACGAGGGCCACTCCCATGGGTGTAGAGGGGCCTGTGGTGGTGCATTTTGGACTTTCTGGCATCCTGAGCAGCTCTTGGTCAGCTCCTCGATTTGTTTATCGATTCCCGGCCACCACACATAAACCCTGGCTAGACTTTTCATTTTTACCCCTCCCAGATGACCCTAATGAAGCTCATTGAGCACTCTATCCCTTAACTTGGGTGGAATTACCACTCGGGATCCACACATCAAGGTCCCCAGGCACACTGACAGCTGTTCTCTCCTTGTCGAGAATGCTGGCAACAGTGAGTCGCAATGTGCTGGCCATCCCTTCACCGTCAAATCATATACCCGAGACAGTGTCGGGTCATTTCGGGTTTCCTTTTCGATACAAGCATTAGTTACCGGTAGGTATTCAACGATAGTCGAATGGCATATTTCAACAGGATCCACTGCTGGTGCTTCTTCCGCAGTAGGCAGTGGCAGGCGTGATAGCCCATCAGCATTTCCATGCTGTTTCGTGCCCTTATATTCAATCTCATAGTGGTGCGCCCCTAGAAAAAGTGACCATCTTTGTAGTCGTTGCGCAGTCATCACCAGAACGCCCTTCTTTGGATTAAAAATGGAGACAGGAGGCTGGTGATCAGTCAGCAAGGTGAATTTCTGCCCGTGCAGATAGTGATTGAACTTTTTCACTCCCCACACTAGGCTGAGTGCCTCCCTGTCAATCTGGGCGTAGTTACGCTCGGCTGAGGTTAGTGATCGTGACGCAAAGGCTATTGGCCTCTCTGAGCCGTCTGAGAATTTGTGCGACAGCACCGCTCCAATGCCGTAGGGTGACGCATCACATGCCAACCGAATTGGTAATGCTGGGTTGTAATGGGCCAATACCTCTTTCGATGTGATTAGTGTTTTGCTCTTCTGGAAAGCTCGTCTACATTCGTCATTCCACTTCCATGGCACCCCAGATTGCAGTAGTGTGTTCAGTGCGTGTAGTATTGTAGACAAATTCGGCAAGAACTTATGGTAGTAGTTTACCAGCCCAAGGAACGACCTCAGTTGTGACACATTTTCCGGTGCTGGAGCCTTGACTACTGCCTCAATCTTTTCTGGGGACTTATGTAACCCCTCTTTATCGATAACACGGCCACAATACGAGATCTGTTTTCTAAAAAACTCGCATTTGGGGTGGTTAGCTCGGAGCCCATATTCCTGCAATCTAGTGAGCACCTGCTGCAGGTTGGCAAGGTGATCACTGTCATTTTCGCCCGTGACCAGGATGTCGTCCAAATAACACTGGGTCCCTGGGATCCCTTGCAGGACTTGTTCCATTGCTCTCTGCCAAATAGCCGGAGCTGATGCTACCCCGAATACCAGCCGGTTGTATTGGTAGAGACCTTTATGGGTGTTGATTGTGAGGTATTTTTTTGATGCTTCTTCTACCACCATTTGCAGATACGCCTGGGCCAGATCAATCTTAGTGAAGCGTTTACCTCCAGATGGCAAGGCGAAAATATCTTCAATCCGCGGAAGTGGATATTGTACGGTGTGAAGTCCCCACGGATGCGAACCTTCCTTGGTTCCCCAGGCGTGCTGCTCAATGACTTTTTCATCACAGGGATGATGGGTGTAGCCCACTCGCTCCAGTCTACCTTGGACAGTACACCTGAACGTTCCGGACTCTCCAGCTCTGCTTCGACGGCTGGGTGGATCGCATAAGGTGGCAGTAAAAAATTTTGGGCTTGCGCTTTCTTCAATTTTAATCGTCGCTGTCATGCCTTTTAGTGTTCCGAGTCCTTGCTGGAACACTTCTTTCGCGTCAGTTAGGATCTTTGACAGTCGCCCAGGTGTGACGTCGTCATCCTTTTTGTCAGCCACAGTCAGTGCCTGTATGGAATGCCAATCCAGTTGTATTTACCGGATCCATTCACGTCCCAGTAATGGTGGTCCTCCATCTTGCAATACATACAGGTCTACTTTTGGTGTTTCCTTACCGTTATATATAATGGTCACCCTTATTTTTCCTTTGGGGTAGACTTTTTGCCCCGTGTACGTCTTCAAAATAATTTTTGTGTCACTCAAGGGTATGTGTGAGAATAGCCGCTCATAGTCCCGTTGGTTTATGACTGTTAGAGCTGATCCTGTGTCCAATTACATCTTTACCTGGACTCCTGCTTTCTTGAGAGTGACCCAAATGGTTCGGTGATCCTCCGTTGTGATCACATTATGTAGTTTCAGACAACTCAGTTCCCTACTTTCAGAGTCGTTATCACTCTTTTGTTCGTCTGAACTATTCTCCGTTAACTTATGTACCTTCTTGTACTTCCCTTTGGTCGGTTTCTTATTGCTGGTTTTCTTTCCCGACCTGTAGACTCGTGTTATGTGTCCTACTTTTCCACACTGTCTGCACACTTTGTCTTTGAACCAGCAATCATTCTGGTTGTGTGTTGTTCTGCCGCAGCGATAGCACTTCTCTGTTCCATATGACATTTCATTTGTGCCATATTCTTGCGGTCTCTGTTGTATCTCTGCAGTGTCCCATGCTGCTGCTTCATATGATACCGCAATGCTGAAAGCCTTTTCCAGCGTAAGGTCCTTTTCAGATAAAAGCTGTTTCTGGGTTCCTTCACTTTGAAGCCCACACACAAACTTGTCCCTTAAGGTATCTGCCAGTCCCGCTCCAAACTGGCAGTGTTTTGATAGTTTGCGCAGTTCTGTTAAATACTCAGCATTACTTTCATCTTTATGCTGGTTCCTTTGGTGAAACTTAAATCTTTCTGCTATCAGCAGCGGTGTGGGGTTTAAGTGGTCCTGTAGGATTGACACTATGTTTTCAAAATCCTTTTCTACTGGCTTCTCTGGGGTTACTAGGTTTTGTAGTAAGCCATACATTTTTGCACCCATTGAATTCAACAATACCAGCGCTTTCTTGTCATCTGGCACTTCATTCGCCTTGCAGTGTACTTCTATGCGTTCGACATATGTCGTCCAATCTTCGACTTCATTGTCGAACGCTGTGATACTGCCACTCTTCGGCATTTTTGGGTGTGGTTAGACTGGCTTAAAATGGCATCTCCCGCGCTTTCCTTTCTTCCCCGCTGCGGCTTAAAATGGCATCTCCCGCGCTGCTGCCAACGCCGCTCTCGGCGGTCCTCGTGGCAATGGCGGCGCTCTGTAGGTTTCTGCGCATCTCTCTCTCCCTCGCTCCGACGCTGCTCGGCCCCTGAACACCGGCTGTGCCCTGTGCGCTCTGCCCTCTCTCTCTCTTCCCGTCGATGCTGCTCGGCCCTTTGCTGTGCCACTCGGTCGGGCTCCAACCCGCCGCCGTCCGGGAAGGGTCTGCGCACTACCTGTTGCCAGCCCGTTTCGCTGGACCACCTCGACTGGAAAGCCAAGCCTGGCTCTCGACAGCCTCCCCTGCGATGCTCAAATCTCCGCTGGATGACTGGGCGGTTGCCCGTGGTCGACGCCCGAGTCTCTGGCCTTGACCTCCAATCCACTGATCTCCAGGAACGAATCCCCGGGAGGTGATGCAGAGTTGCAGGTAGGTTCGAACCTGCCTCGTCGCCAATGTAGTGTCCGTGTATAATAAGAAACGGACTGCAGAGAACGGTACAACAGGTGTTTACTCAACGTGGTTCAAACTGCAACTGAAACAACAGATTACTACTCAGCGTTATATACAGGTGTGGTCACTGCCGGTAGTACAGTACACATGAGCTGTAGAAAGTAGTTCCCCCCTTAAAGGTACATACATTACAGTACCTAAGTCTGATGTCTAGAACCCAGGGGTGTGGGAGCGATTTGAACTGCTCAGAGACAGTCAGGGGCAGAGCTGACTGGGCACACGCCACCCCCACATACAATGTTTTATTTTGTGAAAGTCTGGGCAAATAATTGGAGCTCAGATCATGGATGCTTCACTAAAATCATTTATGAATTAGAAAGAAATACATGTGTCCAGCAATTAAAAATATATATATTCTGAACTATAAAGTGTATCATTTTCATGAATGCTTGGCTAATTGTTTCTTATTTGTTTAAAGCACATGATGCCATGAGGTAAATTTCATTAGAATGTGTGTGGAAGCAGCTAACATGAATCGTGTGTTGGTTTTTGCATCCTCTGTTTTGGGAAGTGCCCAGAGTGCAGCTTCTTCTGATAGCCTGGCAGGTCATTTGGAGAATAATAGGTCTGGATCTATGACTTATCATCCCATGCTGCTGCAGCAATGTACAGTACGCTTGGTCTACGATTTCAAATTATCGATCAGTTTAACTCAGCTTGCAGCATGCATATTTGAGCTATTCTATGGATTCAGTATTCTCTAATGGCCCAGAAATTGCTGGGAAAATAATGGCGCATTCACAGCACCCGCCAGTATTAGAGCATAAAAAAACCAGCGATTTGTGGCGAAGACGAAATAAGGCATGAGTTGCAAATCACCACAAATTGCTAGACGATTTGCATCACTTGACATTAGAAAGAAAGAAAAGACTTGCATTTATACAGCACCTTTCACGACCACCGGATGTCTCAAAGCGCTTTACAAGCCAATGAAGTTGTTTTTTTTTAAGTGTAGTCACTGTTGTAATGTGGGAAACATGGCTGCCAATTTGCGCACAGCAATCTCCCACAAACAGCAATGTGATAATGACCAGATTATCTGTCTTTGTTAGCCTCACAAAAACGGGAGCTCATAGGAGTGTCAAGAAATTGCTGGATTTGCGCCATAAATGCTAATGAATCTCTCCGCAGATATTTAAGACTGTTATTTCATGTCATGGGGACCCTATTAATGATGCAATTTAAGGTCCTGACATGGAGCTCAACCTTGGAGGCCCAGAAATGGAACAATTTGAGACAAAAATCCAGGACAAAATTAATTAGCATTTTAAAAAGTATGGGCTAATAAATGAAAGTCAGCATGGATTTGTTAAAGGCAGATCGTACTTGACTAACTTGATAGAGTTCTTTGATGAAGTAACAGAGCGGGATGAAGAGGGTAGTGTGATTGATGTTGTGTATATGGACTTTCAAAAGGCATTTGACAAACTACTGTTCATTTTGATATATATTAATGACCTGGACTTCCGTATACAGGGCATAATTTCAAAGTTTGCAGATGATACAAAACTTGGAAATCTAGTAAACAATGAGGAGGATAGTAGCAGATTTCATGAGGACATAGACAGACTGGTAAAATGGGCAGACATATGCAGATAAAACTTAATGCAGAGATGTGTGAAGTGATACATTTTGGTAGGAAGAATGGGACGAGGCAATATGAACTAAATTGTACAATTTTGAAGGGTGTGCAGGAACAGAGAGACCTGGAGGTGTATGTGCACAGTTCTTTGAAGGTGGCAGGACAAGTTGATAAGGCTGTTAAAATAGCATATGGGATTCTTGGCTTTATTAATAGAGGAATAGAGTACAAAAGCAAAGACGTTATGCTAAACCAATATAAAACACTGGTAAGGCCTCAGCTGGAATATTGTGTTCAATTCTGGGCATCATACTTTGGGAAGCATGTCAAGGCTTTGGAGAGGGTGCAGAAGAGATTTACTAGAATGGTACCAGGGATGAGGGACTTCAGTTATATGGAGAGATTAGAGAAGCTGGGTTTGTTCTCCTCTGAGCAGAGAAGGTTAAGAGGAGATTTGATAGCGATGTTCAAAATCATGAATAGTTTTGATAGAGTAAATAAGGAGAAACTGTTTCCAGTGGTATAAGGGTCGGTAACCAGAGGACACAGATTTGAGGTGATTGGCAAAAGAACCAAAGGGCACATGAGGAAACATTCTTTTACACAGCGAGCTGTTGAGATCTAGAATGCACTGCCTGAAGGTGGGAGCAGATTCAATAGTAACATTCAAAAGAGAATTGGATAAATATTTGAAGGTAAATAATTTAGAGGGCAATGGGGAAAGAGCAGGGGAGTGGGATTAATTGGATAGCTCTACCAAAGAACCAGCACAAGCACGATGGGCCGAATGGCCTCCTTCTGTGCTGTATCATTCTATGATTCTATGCATTGAAATTGTGTCTCACTCCTGCAGGTACTAAATTGTTCCTATAAGTTTTTTAAATTTGAAATGTTTAAATTGTTTTCCTACTTTTCCTCTCCTTTTTTCTTTCTCTCTTAATCCAATCTTTCTTTCCCACTCTTTATTTCTCTTTCTGTATCTAATTTGACTCTAATTCACCCTATTTCCTTCTCTGTCATTCGCTCTGTTTCTTTCATTATCCTTAAATTTAATTGGTTGAGGAGCTAGACCATTGGACCCGACGTTCACAAGGTCCCAGATGCCCCGTTGATGCTGCCGCGCCACTATCAATTCACATATCCAGCAATTTGCGGCACAGAAATAATACGACCTGAAGGGTGAGAGAAAAAAATCCAACTCACGGTGTTCGCCGTAAGATGCTCTGCTCAGCAATTTCTGGCCGAATATCTTGTAACAATGTAACAAGCCTCCTATTCATCTCAAAATCAATAAACACTCTTCAAGGAGCCTCGCTCAATCTGCCATAAGAATACGCTACTCGCCAGCATATCAGAAGTAGTTACACAAATAATTCAGACTTTAATGACTGTTAAGAGATTTATTGTCAAAACATTATTCTCAAGTATTATAAAATGGTCATAGCACATCAATTACATAAACAAACACTTAATTTGATAGTGGTAAAAAGATGAACATTGACATTATATTGATTCTGGTAACCTATATCAAATCCCTCAAGAAAACTTCTATTATCTGGCATTTGCACCAGTTGTTAGCAAGTAAGCACTCATGCAAATGCTCATGTTTTTCATATGGAATATACATTTTCAATGATTTTTACATAGTCTACTTGTTAGCCTATGTAGTGTAATATAATTCTCTACTGAATTATATTTGCTACTGAAAGAACTATATTTACTATGGTATTAGACCGATCAAACCATAAACCTATTGGCCTGGAGCTTCCGCTCGACTGCGCTGGCTTTTTTTTGGCACAATTCCCCCCAATATCGGTGTAACTGGTGCAAAATTGTGCAGAATTTTAAGCGCAAATTACGTTTGGTGCAAATCCAGTTTCCGCAATCTTCTGCGCTCGTTTTAAAAACATCGCGCTAGAAGCAGGCCAGGCCCTCGAACTGGTCACGCCCCAGGGGGAATTAATCACCATGGCAAGTTTCCACTGATTGCACTCAATTGCAGGCCTTCGAGGAGGCTCCAAAAATTAAGCTGGAACTTTTGGGCATAAGGACACGAATAGGGACGTTTTCAATGATTTTTTGAAAATTTACTGAGGAACTGACTACTGTACCCCAATCTAACTAGAAAATAGTTTGTATATTTTTTTAAAAGTCATTTTCAGTAATTTAAAATCGGGTTACCCTTAGGTGGTGGATTGACACAGATTTAATATGCTTCTTTTTGTGATAAATCCATTTTCAGCTGTATTAATCAAACTTTATCAAGTTACCACTCTTAAATATATTAAAAAATACTGCCCGACTGCGCTGGTTCATGGATAATATTGCATTCGGCAATATGCAAAAATACACTTCTCAAAACAGGCGCAATTTTGAGCGTGATTTGCACTGGAATTGCCAATTGCACCCAAAGCGGAAACTCTATTCTATCATCTTCAGTACTTTTTCACCTACATCATACTGCCTTTACCATGGCCCACTATATAATGAAAAAAACTCCAAAATTAATTTTAAAATGTAATAAATGCCAGACAAAGTAGAAAACATAAAACAACAAATGCTTGGCAGCAATTTAATATAGGAGTATTTGTTCAGTGTACAATGTCATCAGAAATTCTAAGTTGAATTACTTGTAGCCACTGCCAGTCATCATTTCTTTCCAATGTTATTTTCTCCCAAGTGACAGACTGTTATTTTCACAATTCAATATTTAAGTGTTATTAAAGAATGAACAAACATGGATGATAATCTAACCTAGCCTCAGTACAATGCCTAGTTAAAAGTGAACTCAAAGGATGGATGGTGGCAGGCATGATTGGGTGGGAAAGTTGTTAATTTTGACAGCAGGGCGGGAACCAGCTGTCAGCTTGCTCCCACGTGCCTTTCCCACGGCGCATCTGTCATGGCGGAGACAACCCGACCGGCAGCGGCGGGTGACCCAATTGAGGTCATTATGAGGTAGTTTACAGTCACTTAAGAGCCATATTTCACTTAATTTTTTATGGCCACGGGATTCAGGCAGTTCGGGAACCACGTCTGTCAAGATGAGGTGGGAGTTCAGTGGCCATTGCTCCAACTGATTACTTTACAGCATCAAATGTGCAGTAAAACCTCCCACATGACAGATGATCACTTTCCTCAGGCACAAGCTGTTGCTCAGTCTATTTCCAGCACAGATTCTGCAGGCTGCAAGTGTTTCTAGCAAAGTCTCCATCCAGTCTCACCTCTTTGGAGGAACTCTCTCACCATTGACAGAATGCTTCTGTCATTTGTACTTCACCTGCTATTTATTCCATCAACATGGGTGCCATTTATACTGTCTCACCTTGGTCCTCAGAATCTCACCTCGATCAGCCCCAACACCAGCAGCACCAGGCACACCAGCAGCACCAAAACAACAACACCAACCTTCTCCACAATCACCTGATGCTGCACAGGACACAGGGCATCATCACCCGAGCACATTGCTGCCCGGGAGGCCAGGGATGGCCTCTTCATGGCCAGATTTACTTCACTTGACACTGTACAACCATATGGCTGCCATATGATGCGCCAGCTTGGCACCACCCCACACCAACGCCATAAAGCATCCCTAAAATGACCAAGTCGTTCCATTCACACCACCATTGGTGGAGGTACCATTATGTCTCACCATTCACTGCAACTCACTAAGCCACTTGCAAAGGTGCACACAAATCTGTCCAAATCTGGAAAGTGTTGAAAATGAAGAATTTTATGTTTGACAGCATATTAACAGAAACTTTACATAACATTAGATGAAATACCCAAGTGGCTACCCTTGTGTATTGTTAGTTGGTATGATTGTACTAGGATGAGGGTGAATGTGAGGGGTGGCTAGTGAGATGGGGATGTGATACTATAGCTGGAGAGAGAGGGATGGGTGGAGATGCAAGGTAAGTTGGTGTGACTAAGGGTGTGCAGGAGTAGGGTTGGGAAGGCAGTGATGGGGATGTGGCTAACAAGGGAAATTAGGCATAGCATAAGATCCAAGGAGAGGACATATAAATTGGCCAGAAAAAGCAGTAAACCTGAGGATTGGGAGCAGTTTAGGGTTTAACAAAGGAGGACAAAGGGATTAATTAAGAAGGGGATCATAGAATATGAGAGTAAGCTTGCAAGGAACATAAAAACTGACTGTAAAAGCTTCTATAGATATGTGAAGAGAAAAAGATTGGTGAAGTCAAGCGTAGGTCCCTTGCAGTCAGAATCAGGGGAATTTAGAATGGGGAACAAAGAAATGGCAGACCAATTAAATACATATTTTGGTTTTGTCTTCACAAAGGAGGACACAAATAACCTCCCAGAGATGTCGGGGAACATAGGGTCTAATGAAAGGGAGGAACTGAAAGAAATCAGTATTTGTAGGGAAATGGTGTTAAGGAAATTGATGGGATTGAAGGCCGATAAATCCCCAAGGTCTGATAATCTACATCCTAGGGTACTTAAGGAAGTGGCCCTAGAAATAGCTGATCATCTTCCAACATTCGATGGAATCTGGAACAGTACCCATGGATTGGAGGGTAGCTAATGTTACCCCACTATTCAAAAAAGGTGGTAGAGAGAAAATGGGGAATTACAGACCGGTAAGCCTGACATTGGTAGTGGGGAAAATACAAGAGTCCATTATAAAAGATGTGATAGCAGAGCACTTGGAAAACAGTGACAGGATTGGACAAAGTCAACATGGATTTACAAAAGGTAAATCGTGCTTGACTAATCTACTGGAATTTTTTGAGGATGTAACTGGTAAAATAGATAAGGGAGAACCAGTGGATGTGGTGTATTTGCACATTCAAAAGGCTTTCGATAAGGTCCCGCATAAGAGATTAGCGTGTAAAGTTAAGGCACATGGGATTGGGGGCAAGGTATTGACTTGGATAGAGAACAGGTTGGCAGGTAGAAAGCAAAGAGTTGGAATAAATGGGTCTTTTTCTGAGTGGCAGGCAGTGACTAGTGAGGTACCGCAGGGATCGGTCCTTGGACCCCAGCTATTCACAATATATATTAATAATCTAGACAAGGGAACTAGATGTAATATCTCCAAGTTTGCAGATGACACAAAGCTGGGTGGGCGTGTGTGCTGTGAGGAGGATGCCGAGAACCTCCAGGATGATTTGGACAGGTTGGGTGATTGGGCAGAAGCATGGCAGATGCAATATAACGTGGATAAATGCGAGGTTATCCACTTTGGTGTCAAAAACAGGAAGGCAGATTATTATCTGAATGCACTTCCCCTTCTCCCAATCTATTGCCAATGAGACCTGGGCGTCCTTGTGCACCAGTCGCTGAAGGTAAGCATGCAGGTGCAGCAGGCGGTTAAGAAGGCAAATTGTATGTTGGCCTTAGTAGCGAGAGGGTTTGAGTACAGGAACAAGGATGTCTTGCTGCAGTTGTACGTGGCCTTGGGGAGACCACATCTTGGGTATTGTGTGCAGTTTTGGTCGCCTTATCTGAGGAAGGATGTTCTTGCCATGGAAGGAATTCAGCGAAGATTCACCGGGCTGATACCTGGGATGGCAGGAATGACGTATGAGGAGAGATTGGGTCGATTTGGCTTATACTCACTGGAGTTTAGAAGAATGAGAGGGGATCTCATTGAAACTTATAAAATTCTGACAGGACTGGACAGGCTAGACGCAGGAAGGATGTTCCCAATGGTCGGGGAGTCCAGAACCAGGGGTCACAGTCTAAGGATAAGGGGTAAGCCATTTAGGACAGAAATGAGGAGGAATTTCTTCACCCAGAGAGTGGTGAACCTGTGGAATTCTCTACCACAGAAGGCAGTAGAGGCCAATTCATTAAATATATTCAAGAAGGAGTTGGATATATTTCTTAAGGCTAAAGGGGTCAAGGGGTATGGGGAGAAAGCAGGGACAGGGTACTGAATTTGGATGATCAGCCATGATCGCATTGAATGGCGGAGCAGGCTCGAGGGGCCGAATGGCCTACTCCTGCTCCTATCTTCTATGATTCTATGTTTCTATGTTTCTATGTGATGAGAGGCACAGAAGAATGAGGTTGAGTGTGGCTCTGTACTAACGTTTCCTGATCTAATGAGATCATTGAAATGTTTGCGGAACTGCACCCAGGTCCTCCTGACCACATCACTGCTTGTGACCTCCTCTGCAATCTGCAACCAGGCTGGGTTGGTTTCCTGGGAAGGTCTCTTCCACCCATCGGAAGGGAAGAGGACCTCCCTGCATGCTGTGACTCCCTCCATAAGCATATGGAGGGAGTAATCGGCGAACCTGGGTGCAGCCCTCTGCTTCTGTGCAGTCATTGTCAGTGTTTGCAGCACTCCAATGCTGTAGTGTACTGACAGCATTATGTTAGATTAAACTTCAAATCTAATGTGGTCATGGTCCCTTTAAAGATCCCGGCTGAAAACGCGTCATGAGTGACGTCACCAGACCCACTCTATTTCATTGGGCTGGGCAGCTTAATAGGCCCCATTAAGGTAAGTTCATTTTCTACAGCTGGATGGAGCCAGCAGCAGGGCTGGGACCCGACATGGCCAGCACTCGCACTGGACCTGCCAAGGTACAGAAAATTTCCGGCCAAATGGTTTGATTTTCTTCTTCAAGATACTTAACATTAACAAAATTACTGCAAGAGTCTCCCAATCTTGTTGTAATTTTAGTGCTGATCTATTGCAATTAAATATCAATACAAAACTGGATCAGCAGATAAAGAGGTTAACATGAGGATGGAGATTTAATGAAGTTAGATATATAGTGGCCCCAAATTTCCTCGGGTTTTCTGCCACTGTGCTGCCGCAACTTCATCGGCAATGTTGTGGAAATTCCATTTATACACAAACAGGGAATTTCGCCGCACTTCCGACAAAGTTACAGCAGCACACTGGCAGAAATTCTGAGGAAGTTATATGGAATAGGACAAAAAATCACCACTGCAACGATACATTTCGAACAACTAACAAAAAAACTATTAACAATCTGAAGTTCAGATCGGTATTTTACTCCGTTTGTTCAGCAAAAATTATTAAACATCTCTGAGGTAAAAGTATTATAAAGTAATATCAGCAACATTAAGCAAAAACAGATTGTTTCTCAGGAAATTAAAAGAATGTTATTTATGAGTTCTGGATATTACAGTTTTTGTAAACTGCACTTCTACACAGAAAAACCTGGTTTTCTTTATAATTTTCAAGCTGCACCACTTGTGTCCAATTTTAATTCTGGCCTACAAAATTCTAGTCCTGTGCACAGACATTCAGCATCATACATAAGGAGTCACACGACAGAAGCAAGATATCACATTTACAGCCACTTAATGACAACTCAAAAATCCCATGGTTTAACTTAAATACTTTCAAAGTACTTGCCTCACTCTACAGGACCATCAAAGTTGAAAGCACTGAAGGAGGCCAGTCGGTCCATCGTCTAAGTCCTGCTTCTTTGCTAGAACAAATCAAAACTAATCCCACTGCCCTGCTCTCACCTTATAGCCCTTGTTGCTAATTTTAGATCTGCACGAGATATTCTCCCTGATTCGGCATCAGCAGTTTCTCCGTAAGCAGATCCTGTATCCCCTAGTATCAGGAGTTTACCTCTACTGTTCAATATATAGAGATATACAATAGCATGACTTAAGATTCACAACAATTAAACCCCTCATTCTGTATACTGGATACGGTAATCTTGCATGTGTCCTCACTTACATGTTCTGCTGACTAAATGAACAACTAGCAGAATAAATTCTCCCAGAAAGACAATGCGGCTTTCGGGCTGATCACAAAACATCTGACATGATTTTCTCAACTCGCCAAGTCCAGGGAAATGTGCAGCAAAGAGCACCTATATGGTTTGTATTGATTTGACAAAGGTATTCGATTCCGTGTCTTGTAATGCAATGTGGGAGATTTTTTCCAAATTTCGGATTCCCTGACAGATTTGTGAACTTTGTCCGGCAATTACATGTTGGTATGATGGCCCTAGTAATAAAGGTTGCATGTCATCACCATTTGTAGTCACTAATGGAATGAAATACTGTTTGCTGTGGTACTGCCCGAGGCATTCAAGATCTGTGACAGGGGAATCTATATGCAACCTTTGTTGGCCGCGACAGGAACAAAAGTAATGCAGATAACTGTCAGGAACATTCTTGTTGCTGATGACTGCTCGTTACTTGCCCACACTCTTGAGCGCATTTAGCTGCAATCTGACTGCTTTGAGTTTTTGCATAGAGTTTTGGCCTTACAGTCACCTTAACAAGACTGAAGTCATGGTCCAGCCATACCTGGTCATCCAGTCACACCGCGTGTGGTTAACGATTGTATTTTATGGGAGAGTGTTACTGAGAGAGTCATTGTCAGGTTTCTAGCCACCAGCCAGAGAATAGCTCGGTGTTGTAAGCTTTGTGCTGACCTATGGAGTTCAGTTTTAAGGTTGTGATATGTTCTCCAGCACGAGAAGTGAGTTTATGTTTTAAAGTCAATACTTAGGGAGAATATGAGTGGCAGCTTTATTATTTCATATCTCTAGCCGAGTAGAGAAATTAATGCGTCACTGTTTTCTACTCTTTACTGTTCACTCACTACTCTCATGTGAATAGACCCACATGTGGTTCAGAGCCTGAGTCTCAGTCTGGTAAGAGTATAGGAAGAAAGGATAATCATTTAATGGCACCTGATATATTCCAGTAACCAATGTATAGAGTAAGGGCTCACTGTTACATGTTGTGGCTCTGCCTATCATTTACTTAGAAATTGGGTAAGTTAAGATGCACTCAAGGCTGTAGAGGACACAAAGTCAGTTTACAGGACTAGCCAGCGATTCGGAGCTGGAGAAAATATATTGTGTTAAAAACTTCCAAACCAGGCACCATCCATTAACCCTAACCCTTTATGTCCATCAACCAACTTTCTATCACTGCTACTGCATTTCTTTTTATACCATATGGCTAAGTTATGTCCACACCACTGAACCTCCCCAGAATCCTTTACAACTAATTTTACTGCTTTCCTTTGTGCCTTATCAAGTTTGTGTATTTACGCTGCCCTACATGAATCACATCCTATATTTGAATATGCCAAATGGGGTTTATTCAGTGCAAGCTATCTGCTAACTGCTTTGCTTATTGTCAGTGTAAAGTTTTCATTTTCGTAAGTCCTGAGATGGCATAACAATTAATGGTGCTCTACTGAGCAGAAGTTTGTATTTTTATAAATCATGTTATGCATTATATTTAATTTACCATTCTTTTCCGTTAGAATTCATTGTGAAGCGATAGCACCCTCAAAATTTAATTCAGCCAATGCTCTAGGCAAGTACATTATGGAGCACTGTTGCATAAAATGAAGATAAAATTACAGGTGGAGTCAGATGCAGCGGTAATGCACACTGATACCAGCACACTTGGTACCTCCCATCTGAGTACATTACAGCAACCATGATAAACAACACGATAGAACAATCCTAACCCCAGGCTAACCCTCTACTGCAACATATAAGCACTAATCCCTACTTGTCATTGCAGTTGGCATTTGGCATTTAATGGCATGCCTTGGCCTGTGGCCTGTTTTCATTAGTTTAAATTTTGAGTGATCCTATATGAATGTGCTTAGTGTTTTTTTTACAGCAGAATTTTTTCAAAATATTATATGATGAGTCTCTGGGACTACAGTAACAAGAGTTAGTGCTTTCAGGAAAGGAGGGGAGAAAACGGGGAACCCTCCCCCAGCTAGTATGACTAAGTAGGTTTTGCATAAGCTCCTGCAATTGCTAGTTAAGAGATCTAGGCCTAGAAATTGGGTTGGGGCGCCAAAGTGGCGCAAAAGTCGCCTGAGCACAGGATTTAGCACAGCGATCGGAGTAATACCGATCGCCAGAAATTCCGTTTCAGTGCCGCTCGAGGGACACGGGGCGAGGCTCGAGGCGCTCCGCGTCCCTCTTAGGGCGCTGAAACTGATTATCGCAGCGCAACGTACCGCAGCGGCAAACGCTGCGGCACGGCACGCTGCGGTACTGCAGGCCTTCCTCCCACTGTTAAGGGGGTGGTGCCTGCGACAGCGCGATCCCCGCTCGCGAGTGCCAGCAAATGAGCCCGGCACCAAGGAGAAGTGCCGGGCTCTCGGGAAACAGCCGGCAATGCCGCGGGGGGCGGGGGGGGGGTTAGGAGGCCGGGGACGGAGGTGCTGGCAGGCGGCCACCGAAAAAGCGGCCGCCCCGCACCTCCACCTTAACTTGCGCCGCTGCCGGCACAGTAAGGCCCCATGAACCGGGCGCGTGGCTATCAAATATCGCGAACGGGGCACCAATGGGGCGCTGTGCACACCGATGACATCATCGGTGGCGGCGCAGCGCAAATGCCTAATGCCACCATTAGTGTCCCTACTGAATATCGTGGGAGACGCAGCCAGTGGCGCTACAGCCACTGACTGCCTCTTTAGGCGCTAACAGGTGGCGCTACTCACCCAATTTCTCCCCCCTAGATCCAAGATGGTTAATGGTCCACCTTTACAACTGCTACCATTTAATGCAAGTATGCTGAGGAAGTGTGTTAATACCCTCAATTCTTTGTCACTTAAGAGGAAAATACTATCTAGCCTTACCTAGAAATACATACACTATGACCTTTGGTTATTTTAAACAATTGAACAAAAAAGAACCCTTTGGTTAACACAAGGGTATTCTCATCAAGCAGAAACTGCTGTATTGCCATAAAAGATGGATTCCATCTGTAAAACTGCACAATGCCAAAGTGAAAACAAACTCAGAAACTATTAAACTTATATTTCATCTGAATATAGTTATTTGTCAAAGCTTTATCAACAGACATTTTTAAAATGAAATTTCCTAATATTAGGGCAGTTGTAACATATGAAATAATGATAACCTACTGTTTAAAATTTTACATAATCACAAGAGAATTTTATATTGATATAAAGATTGAATGCTCAAACTTTGAAATGTGAACAAAATCTTCCAAAGCTTGCTATTATTAGATCAGTTTTGATATGGGAGAAAGATTTTATTTACTTGGCATAGTAAATAGTTGAACTATTAAAGCTAATGTTAACATATAGAATAGGAACCTGACTTGACATGCTTTAAAAAAAATTGGCTTACGGCTCATGAAAAAAGTTAACTTCTTTAGTGCCTTAAAAATTTATCACATTTTAAGATGATATCCAAGATGAATGCCAAACAAATGTCTGTCTACTCAGTTGAATAATTCTCAAGGAGTATAATAGATTTCAGATGAAATAACTTAAGGGCCTAGCCTCATGTGCCATGCAGTCATTGCATGCAACAAACAGAATTTACAAGCATTGGTCCCTTTCATTTCAGTCATGTAACACTTTGACAGTGAAAGCATTCTTCTGGGGGGGGAAATCATGGAGACAGTGATTCAAAAATTGATGGGAATAAGTTCAAGGCCATGCGCATATCTCCCAGGCCAGGGAAATTATAAGATAAAAATCATTTGGAGTCACCACAGAATAATAGAGTAGTCAAATATTTCAATAGTAAAATATGAGAGGATTATAGTTTAGAAACATAGAAACATAGAAGATAGGAGCAGGAGTAGGCCATTCGGCCCCTCGAGCCTGTTCTGCCATTTAATGAGATCATGGCTGATCATCCAAATTCAGTACCCTGTCCCTGCTTTCTCCCCATATCCTTTGATCCCTTTAGCCTTAAGAAATATATCTAACTGCTTCTTAAAAAGATTTAATAAGTTGGCCTCAACTGCCTTCTTTGGTAAAGAATTCCACAGGTTCACCACTCTCTGGGTGAAGAAATTCCTCCTCATCTCAGTCCTAAATGGATTACCCCTTTTCCTTAGACTGTGACCTCTGGTTCTGGACTCCCCCGCCATCGGGAACATCCTTCCTGCATCTAGTCTGTCTAGTCGAATTAGAATTTTATAAACTTCAATGAGATCCCCTCTCATTCTTCTAAACGCTAGCGAATATAAGCCTAATCAACTCAATCTCTTCATACGTCATTCCTGCCATCCCAGGTATCAGTCCGGTGAATCTTCGCTGCACTCTCTCCATGGCAAGAACATCCTTCCTCAGATAAGGCGACCAAAACTGCACACAATACTCAAGGTGTGGTCTCACCAAGGCCATGTACAACGGCAGCAAGACATCCTTGCTCCTGTACTCGAATCCTCTCGCTATGAAGGCCAACATACCATTTGCCTTCTTAACCGCCTGCTGCACCTGCATGCTTACCTTCAGCGACTGGTGCACAAGGACACCCAGGTCTCATTGCACTTCCCCTTTTCCCAATCTATTGCCATTCAGATCATAATGTCTTCCTGTTTTTGCCACCAAAGTGGATAACCTCGCATTTATCCACATTATACTGTATCTGCCATGCATCTGCATCTGCCATGCATCTGCCCAATCACCCAAATTGTCCAAATCATACTGGAGTTCCTCTGCATTCTCCTCACAGCACACACACCCACCCAGCTTTGTGTCGTCTGTAAACTTGGAGATAATACATTTAGTTCCCTAATCTAGATCATTAATATATATTGTGAATAGCTGGGGTCCTAGGACCGATCCCTCCGGTACCCCACTAGTCACTGCCTGCCACTCGGAAAAAGACCCGTTTATTCCAACTCTTTGCTTCCTGTCTGCCAACCAGTTCCCTATCCCAGTCAGTACCTTACCCCCAATCCCATGTGCATTAACTTTGAACGCCAATCTCTTATGCGGGACCTTATCGAAAGCCTTCTGAAAGTCCAAATACACCACATCCACTGGTTCTCCCTTATCTATTCCACCAGTTACATCCTCAATAATTTCAAGTAGATTAGTCAAGCATGATTTACCTTTTGTAAATCCATGTTGACTTTGTCCGATCCTGTCACTGTTTTCCAAGTGCTCTGCTATTACATCTTTTATAATGGACTCTAGCAATTTCCCCACTACCGATGTCAGGCTTACTGGTCTATAATTCCCCATTTTCTCTCTACCACCTTTTTTAAATAGTGGGGTTACATTAGCTACCCTCCAATCCATGGGAACTATTCCAGAGTCTATAGAATTTTGGAAGATGACCAGCAATGCATCTACTATTTCTAGGGCCACTTCCTTAAGTACCCTAGGAGTAAATTATCAAGCCTTGGGGATTTATCGGCCTTCAATCCCGTCAATTTCCCTAACACTATTTCCTACAAATACTGATTTCATTCAATTCCTCCCTCTCATTAGACCCTATGTTCCTCGAAATCTCTGGAAGGTTATTTGTGTCCTCCTTTGTGAAGACAGAACCAAAGTATGTATTTAATTGGTCGGCCATTTCTTTGTTCCCCATTATAAATTCCCCTGATTCTGACTGCAAGGGACCTACGCTTGACTTCACCAATCTTTTTCTCTTCACATATCTATCGAAGCTTTTACAGTCAGTTTTTATGTTCCCGGCAAGCTTACTCTCATATTCTATTTTCCCCCTCTTAATTAATCCCTTTGTCCTCCTTTGCTGAATCCTAAACTGCTCCCAATCCTCAGGTTTGCTGCTTTTTCTGGCCAATTTACATGTCCTCGCCTTGGATCTTATGCTATCCCTAATTTCCCTTGTTAGCCACGGTTGAGTCACCTTTTTTGTTTAATTTTTATGACAAACAGGGATGAACAAATTCCGTAGTTTTCCATGCGATCTTTAAATGTTTGCCCTTGCTTATCCACCATCAACCCTTTAAGTAATGTTCCCCAATCCATCCTAGCCAACTCGCGTCTCATACCATCATAGTTTCCTTTATTTAATTTCAGGACCCTAGTCTCTGAGTCAACTACTTCACTCTCCATCTTAATGAAGAATTCTATCATATTATGATCGCTCCTCCCCAAGGGGCCTCGCACAACAACATTGCTAATTAATCCTTTCTCATTACATAATACCCAGTCTAAGATGGCCTGATCTCTAGTTACTTCCTTGACATATTGGTCCAGGAAACCATCCCGTATACACTCTAGGAATGCCTCCTCCACAGTATTGTTACTAATTTGGTTAGCCCAATCTATATGTACATTAAAGTCACCCATGATAACTGCTGTGCCCTTATTGCACACATCTCTGATTTCCCGTTTAATGCCATCTGCAACCTCAGCATTACTGTTTGGGGGTCTGTATACAACTCCCACTAACGTTTTCAGCCCCTTGGTATTTCTCAGCTCTACCCATGCAGATTCCACATCATCAGAGCTAATATCCTTGGTCACCCTGGAGCCATGTCTCTGTAATTCCAATTACATCATGTCCGTTTACATCTATTTGCGCAGATAATTAATCCACCTTATTACGAATGCTCCTCGCATTACACATTAGCGTTCAGGCTTGTTTTTTAACACTCTTAGTCCTTTTAGAATTATTATTTACTGTAGCCCTGTTTGATTTACACCCTTGATTTCTCTGCCTTCCACTTTTGCTTTTCTCCTTCCTGTCTTTTATTTCTATCCTTGCTTCCCTTTCCTCTCTCTCCTTGCACAGGTTCCCAACCCCCTCGCATTTTAGTTTAAACCCTCCCCAACAGCACAAGCAAACACTCTCCCTCGGATATTTGTCCCGGTCCCGCCCAGGTGCAAACCGTCCAGTTTGTATTGGTCCCACCTCCTCCAGAACCGGTTCCAATGTCACAGAAATTTGAATTCCTCCCCCTTGCACCGTTCCTCTAGCCACGTATTCATCTGAAATATCCTTCTATTTCTACTCTGTCGAGCACGTGGCACTGGTAGCAATCCAGAGATTACTACCTTTGAGGTCCTATTTTTTAATTTACCTCCTAACTCCCTATATTCAGCTTTTAGGACCTCATCCCATTTTTTACCAATATCGTTGGTACCTATATGCACCACGACAACTGGCTGTTCACCCTCCCCCTCCAGAATGCCCTGCAGCCACCCCAAGACATCCTTGACCCTTGCACCAGGGAGGCAACTTACCATCCTGGAGTCTTGTTTGCGGCCGCAGAAACGCCTATCTATTCCCCTTACAAAAGAATCCCCTATCACTATAGCTCTCCCAGTCTTTTTCCTCCCATCCTGTGCAGCAGAACCACCCATGGTGCCAGGAAGTTGGCTGCTGCTGCATTCCCCCGATAAGCCATCTCCCTCAACAATATCCAAAGCGGTATATCTGTTTGAGAGGGGGATGGCCACAGGGGACCCCTGCACTACCTGCCTGTACCTACTACTCTGCTTGGTGGTCACCCATTCCCTTCCTGCCTATGCAGCCTTTACCTGCGGTGTGACCAACTCCCTAAACGTGTTATCCACGATGTCCTCAGCATCGCGAATGCTCCGGTATATATCCATTCGCTGCTCCAGCGCCGCAATGCAGTCTGTCAGTAGCTGCAGCTGGATACACTTCCCGCACACATGGTCATCAGGGACACAGGAAAGTGTCCCTGATTTCCCACATAGCGCAGAAGGAGCATACCATGGGGCTGAGCTGTCCTGCCATGTCTTACCCTATAATTAATTTAAATTAATTTAAATCAAATCAATACCACTAATTACACTACAATTAAATGATATACTCAAGGGCACGTGGTTACTAGCACTCCCCGATATACAACAGTGGCCTTAGAAACTATAACCACAAAAATTAAGACCTTCTAAATTTTATAAACTATTAATCTTAACTGTCAAACTATAGAGTAGTATAAATACACACGTGGCTGTACTCACCCAATCAGCTGCTTCCTCTTGCCCGCATCACTTTCTGAATTGTGACGTGGCTCCGGAACGCCGCCGCTGTGGGATTGGTAAGCTTCTGTAAAAAAGCCCGTGAAAGTGAGTTTAAGTACTCACTGTACCACCGCTGTCTTCTCCTCCTGACACCAGCATCTGTAAAAAGGCCCGCGAAAGTGAGTTTAAGTACTCACTGTACCCTCTCTGCTCCTCCCGACACCAGCCTCTGTAAAAAAGCCCGCGAAAGTGAGTTTCAGTACTCACTGTACCGCCGCTCTCTGTTCCTCCTGACACCAGCCTCTGTAAAAAAGCCCGCAAAAGTGAGTTTCAGTACTCACTGTACCCTCTCTGTTCCTCCCGACACTGGCCTCTGTAAAAAAGCCCGCGAAAGTGAGTTTAAGTACTCACTGTACCACTGCTCTCTGTTCCTCCCGACACCAGCCTCTGTAAAAAAACCCGCGAAAGTGAGTTTCAGTACTCGCTGTACCGCCACTCTCTGTTCCTCCCGACACCAGCCTCTGTAAAAAAGCCCGCGAAAGTGAGTTTCAGTACTCACTGTACCGCCACTCTCTGTTCCTCCCGACACTGGCCTCTGTAAAAAAGCCCGCGAAAGTGAGTTTAAATACTCACTGTACTGTCGCTCTCTGCTCCTCCCGACACTGGCCTCTGTAAAAAAGCCTGCGAAAGTGAGTTTAAGTACACATTACCGCCGCTCACTGTTCCTCCCGACACCAGCCTCTGTAAAAAAGCCCGCATCTCACTGATTTTAATAGATGAAATGTATCCTGTAATTAAATCATGAAAAAAAAGAAACGCAAATTTGTTGGCCGTGTGCAGTCTAATCCAATATTGGAAATGTATTTTGGTCAATATTCCTGAGATCTTACAGATCCAAATCCTGTTGATGCTTGTTTATTTGTTATAACCCCCATGGGCAAAGCTGCAACTTTGACTCTTGTTCTAATTCTTTCTTTTTGCTTTCCTTTTTTTTAGAAAAAAAAATCTGTTTCTGTATGGGTATCACATACTTTTCTCATTGCGGTATCTAGCTCTCTATAGGGTTGATTTTCCTGTTGTCGGTGCCCATTCCGCAGGTACAAAGGTCAGAAAAAAGGGACCAGAGCCCCATGACATGGGTGTCTGCCTCTCTTTATTTTCCGAGTTTCTCCTGAGGAGCATCGCAGGACCTGTACCTACAGCAGGCCTAGGCAAAGTGTAGGCATTTAAATGGGGAACGGGGGAGTGGGTATTCCCATCCTTTCGGTTCCATTCTCCTATACAATGGCTGGTAGGGCATCCAGACGATGGGGAGCCCTGAAAAAAACTGGCATTGGCCTTTCTGCCTGGACCACCCCACAGATTGGAGAGTCTGAGGGCTGCAGGCAGCAATGCAAGGGAGGCATCAGGAGATAAGTGATATCTTTTCCTTACAGCCACCCCAGCGATCTTTGGTACCGGAGAACAGAAGGCCCCAACAATGGCAGTTATTGCTGCTCCTGCAGACATCTCAGAGCTGCAGGAACAGCTGACATTTTTGCCCAATTTTCAAACTCAAGGGTCTGCCAGATGGCCGCCTGCACCATGGGTAGAACTAGACTATGATAATGACCCAGTCCATCAAATCCAGGCGTCCTAAGGCCTGGGTGCAGTGCACTTTGGTTGCTCTGTTCCTTTCCAGCACATGGACATCGGGTCCACATGAAGGTTGGCCCTTATTTGTCTCTTACTCTTTTTCTCACTCTTACTGTCATTTTGCTGTGTATCTTTTTCCTTCAGTTTTCTTTCTCTTTGGTATGTGTTCTGTGTAGCTGGAATTTTTATATATAGATAATGTGTTTTATGCGCTATGGACAAGGACAATTTCCTGTGTCTCATAGACATATGTTAGATGCAGAATTTTATCTAGAAATTAGACTGGGTAGTTACTGGTAATTAGCTCATTTTAAAACAAGTGAAAACTAGCAACACTTATTTTGTGACATTCCTGCTTTCAATATCCTGTTCAAAGGATGAGGGACCATATATAAACCATAAAGAGACTGTTTCACCATCAGATCCCCTTGTAAAAATTAAAAAGATTCATCTTCCTTTGGCATTCTTTTAATACTTATTTCTGTTGATATTTTTATTTATTTGAGGGGACCTGGTTTTGATGACTTTGGCGATAGTGTCACAGAGCTGAACTAACACACCAAGTAGTACTGACTACATTGAAAACCTGAGGTTAAATTGTTTTCGCTACTGATGTTCATTCAGTTTGTTCATGCCCTCAGCGTCAGTAACTCCTCCAGTTCACCTCTCCTAGTGATGTCAGTAGCACAGCTTGTTTATTTTAAAAGAAACAGGCATGTAAAGATATTTGTCATAATTTTAAATGTATTTTTAAAAGTTATGAAGCTACCAACTCTTAATTAACTCTGAATTATGTGAGTGAATAAGATGGAGACTGCAAAGGCCCCAGGCTCTTTAGAAAAGACTGAATGTGATGTCAGTCAACCATAAACTGCTGAATCTCTATAGTCCAATAAATCAACAATAAAGTGGTCTGAAACACTCGGTGAATAACTGGCAGTCTGGAACACTGGAGGCCTCTTCCAGGAAAGCAGTTTTAAAATGAAGTGGTAGTGAATGCAAGATGCCTCACTTTCACGATAAAAATATTGGTAATTTTATTTCTGAATGGACATTTGGTTTCAAAATAAGAACGGTCTCCATTTTTGCTGTAACAGGAATAAACATTAATATAATTGAGACAGAAAAATGATCAAAATTTCTTACAATGCAAAATATTAGTATGAAAATATTACTTACAGTGTATAAATGTTTAAATATTTTCTATTTTAAGAAAACATAACACTTTTTATCTTTGGCAAACTGGAAATGTCAAATGACTACATTTAGGTCATATTATGCTACTTGAAAGACACTTAAATAACTAAACAGAAACTTCTGTATTAAAGCTATTCCTGCCATTATTATGTAGAACATAATAGTTCTCTTTCTACTATTTTAACAGTACCATCAGCCCATTAAAAATAGTTTAATGCCTACATTAAAAAGTGGACAGAGGAAAGTCATACTAATGTGCTAAGTATTTGTCCTTTGATGATGTCAACAGTAATTTCTAGACTATTACTTATTCAGTCTTGGAAATAAATTCAGATTTAATTCTGTGAATGCTTCTCTATTATTTCCCTCTTATAGTCTGAACACTCGGTTCATTTATTTAGGAGACTTAGTTGCACCAAGATAACTTTTATCGAATCAGAATTGTACATCAATTACTTCAGTATGAACTCACAGCCCTAAATAACTTTTATCCCTTAATTAAATAAAACAATTGATATCATATTATGGGTTTACAGCAGAACCAGTAATCCTGAGTTATATAACTTATGCAAATATTTTACCAATATAAAAAAATGTTACAACAGTGAGTACCTCACCCTGAGGAAATAAACAAGTGAGCAGCAGTCAAAATAATTCAGAGGAGTAGGGATATATAATAAAATTATTTTTTTAATCCAAATGAATTTAAAACTGTATTAAGGATGATCCTGATTCAGAGAGCTTGCTCCTACAGTAATGTTTTGATACTTAACAGAATTTCTTGCTTATTATGTGTGAGCATACAAGCCTACGAACAATGAACAACAGCCTGTCCCAAGCAATTGTGATACATTATATACACTTTCCACCCTGCCCAAAACCATGTGATGTCCTGGGAGAGGTGAAGAATGAGATAAAAACCCAGGCCAATGTAGGGGGGAAAAAATCTGGGAATTCCTCTCCAACGCCCCTCATCCCCACCACCCCGCCCCCCGCCACCCTCCCATGGCGATTAAAACTAGTCCAGGAGCTCACTCTGGCCCTGAATTCCTTGCAGCACCTACCTTTTGTGCGAGGTGATCTCTGCACCAGCTGGAAACACATCCAGCTCTTGCTTGAAGAAATCGACGTCCATGGCACAAGATGGCAGCCTGTTCCAGAGGCCCACTATTCTCTGGAAAAAGAACCATCTCCTGACATCTAACCTAGATCTGGCCTTACACAACTTAAATTTGTGACCCCTGGTCCTCCCTAACCTATTTAATTGGAACAAACTGTCAAATTCATCACAGTCCATTCCCTTCATTATCTTATAAACCTCAATCAGATCGCCCCTAAGTCTACGCATCCCAGCTCTTTTAGTCTATCTTGATAAATAAGATACTTCAAACTGAGAATTAATCTATGGCCCTCCTCTGCACCCTTTCCGAAGCCTCAATATCATGCATGATGTCAAACTGGAAGTAACATGTCTTTGATGTTTCTTTCTGAGGCTGCGCAGTTAACAGCTGGAAAGAGGTGACCGGCAGGTGATTTATACGCATATATGTAGACTTTTTGGGCTGGATTTTGAAACTGGAGGCATGTAGGAGGCGGGACTACAACTTTTGGGGTTGTAGTCCCGCCTCCATCGAGTTGTGGCCAACCCACGCGCTTTTCACTTGATTGACCTTGTTGAGCCCGCCCAGTGGGCTCAGCAGGCCAATTAAGGGCCACCCGGCAACAGGTGATGTCACAGATTGACATTTCATCTGTCAAGAGCTTTTGACAGATGAAATATCAGCATTTGACAGCTCTTTGAAACTGTCAAACACTGACAATCTGTACACTAAATTAATTCCTTCCTCTCAGGCTGATTTAGAGATCTCTCCGGAACAGAAAGCTGAATGCTGCAACTTTTGACAGCTCGCGGCCATTCTGCTTTCTGTGCCATGAGATGAGGGACTCCCGAGACCTGAAGGAAGGAAGGCTGTAAAGCTAAGTAAAGGTAATTAAACTTCTTTAAACATTTTACACACACCAAACACACTTACCTCTGCACTCATACACACATCACTCACCTGAACAGCGGACATCTCGAACCCTCCAAGTCCTTCAGCCCGGCGGTCCACCTCACTAACTTGGCGTGCTTTGGAGCCATCGGGAATCCCACACTTCAGCAATAAAAATAGGGATTAGGCTAAAAACTGCCTGTTAACTACCTTTTAACAGGCAGTTAATTGGCACTAATCCCCTTCCCGCCTCGGGGAGGCGGCTCAAAGCACAGGTCGGGTATCCGGCTCATTTCAAACTGGCATGGTGGCGGGTTGGGGGCGGGATGGGTTCGTGCCCCCCGATTTCGAGATTTTAACCCCACATGCGCCTCCAATCCTGCCTCCACGGCCCAATGAAAATCCTGCCCTTTATGTATCTGCTGTACCCAACTAGTACAACCTTTATGGTAATTTTGGTGACTATAGATTCGAGTTTTCTTATCCAAGCCAAAGACAGAATCTGAAATTAAATTTTCAAACTTATACCTGTTATGTTCATAAATAAATAGACATTTTCATTATGAGCAGCTGGCTTCAGCTAGTCATTTATTCAGCCATGTGGACTAGTGTACAGGCATCCATCTTGACTACTGCCTTGTGGGTAGCCCCTTACTAAACATACAGCTCCACCTAGTGTACCATTCTAGAATGACATGTTAATGATCATTACATCCCCCTTCCTTAGAGGTTAAACAAAATCAATATCAATCAACCATAACGACATAAACATCTTCACAACAGTCAACACATTTTCAAAGCTTTACTTTATGAACTCTATAAGCTTTTCATTCTTTTATTATAGTTTTCTTTGTACTCAAAGATTAAGTCTATCAGGCTTTTTTACTTCACGTGTGGATCTTCTCAGCACAGGTAAGTCTGATGTGTTTTCATGAGAGCCTGTATGTGTGTTTGTGTTAGATTGTTGTGGTGGTGAGTGACAAGATTCAGTTGCGGCATTGTCATCGATTTGCTCTTGGATAGTTTCTTGTGTTTTCAGGAGGGAATGGTGGTTCCTCCTGAGAATCTGTCCTTCCTCAGTTCTAACAATGTATGACCTTGGTCCTACTTCCTCAAGAACTGTAGCTTTCCTGTTCCATGCATCTGGATCCTCAATCCTGACAACATCATCCCTTGTCAATGGTTTCAGAGTTTTGGATGACTTGTCATAGTGTGATTTCTGTTTCAGCTTTAACAGTTGAAGTCTCTGTCTCAGTTCCTTACTCTGCTTTTCTTTTGCACAGCAGGGTAGCGTGGTGCGCAACTTCAGCAGGTGAAGAACCATAGTCTAAAGGGGAGGCTCGGTAGCTCAGCAGGGTGAGATAAGGATCAGACTTGCTTTCTGTCGCTTTCTTCAGTAGCTGTTTGAGAACTTGAACACCTTTCTCTGCCTTACCATTCAACTGAGCATACAGAGGACTGGATGTGATGTGTTGAAAGTCATAATGTGCTGCAAACTGTTGCCACTCCTTACAGTTGAAGCACGGACCATTGTCGCTAACGACAATCCTGGGAATTCCATGTCTGGCGAAGATGGATTTAACATGCATTATGACACTGCTTGCTGTGGTGCTTAAGAGCAGCGCCATCTCAGGATAGTTAGAATAGTAGTCAGTCACTATTAGATAGTCTTTACCATTCAAATGAAAGAGGTCCATACCAACCTTTTGCCATGGTGCTGTTGGTAAGTCAGCTACTATCATTGGTTCCTTTGCTTGTTTGTTTTGTTGTTTCTGACATGTCTCACATATGCCTATCATGTTCTCAATGTCCTTATTTATGCCAGGTCAATAAACAGTGTCTCTTGCTCTCATTTTGCATTTTTCAATTCCGAGGTGTCCCTCATGAATCCTTTTGAGCATGTCTTGACGTAGAGCCTGTGGAATGACTATTCTGTTCTGTTTTAGTCATAGTCCACTTGTGACACTCAACTCTGACCTGATGTGATAGTACTTTGGACAGGAACCTTTTGGCCAACCTTGATGAATGTTCTCTATTACTGTTTGTAACACTGTGGCCTAGAAATTCAGTTTGGGGCGGCCAGCTCGCTCGCGCCCAGAAAGTACCACTGCGCACGGAGCCACTTGCGCCCGCCGGAAATTCAGTTTCAGCGCCCTAAGTCGAAGCCGGCCGCTATTCAAGGGTTTCGGCGCCCCCGCTTGGGGCGCTGAAACTGAATATCGGCGCGCTAGGTGCCGCAGCGCCACCCGCTGCGGAGCGGCAGGCGGCGGTACTGCAGGCCTTCCTCCCTCTCTTAAGGGGGAGGTGCCTGCAACAGCGAGATCGCCGCTCGCTAGTGCCGGCAAATGAGCCCGGCACCACGGAGAAGTGCCGGGCTCCCGGAAAACAGCCGGCAATGCCGCGGGGGGGGGGTGGAGGAGGCCGGGGAAGGAGGTGCGGGCAGGCGGCCACCGAAAAAGTGGCTGGCCGCACCTCCGCCTTAACTCGCCCCACTAACGCTACAGTACGGCCCCGTTTTCTGACCGCTGTTTGCGGCCGCTGCGGAAGAGGCGGCCGCAACTCAATATGGTGGTCGGGCCGGTAGCGGGGCGGTAGCGGGGCACTGCGCACACCGATGACGTCATCGGTGGCGGCGCAGCGCTACTGGCTAACGCCACCATTACCGCAGCGCTGAATATTGGCGAAAGCTCAGCAAGTGGCGCAAAAGCCCTCTTTGGGCGAAAACTGGGCGCAAAGCCTACTGAATTTCTAGCCCTGTATCTTTTACTGTTTCTTCTGCTATTTGCTTTGATTTTGTGTCTGACACGGGCAGCGCAGCAGTGACCATACTCAAATGAACATCCAAGTCTTCCTCAGTAGAGCTCACATGACTCATTGTAGGTGCTCGGGATAGTGCATCTGCTAACACTATGGCCTAGAAATTGGGTTTTGGCTTAGCCAGGGCTTTAGCGCCGGAAATTAGTGCCGGCGCTAAGTCCCCTGCGCGCGCCAAAAATTCAGTGGCGCCGCGCCCAAACGGCTGCCGGCGCTACTGAAGGGTCTTAGCGCCTGGAAAAGGGCGCTAACTGCCGTTTCGCGCCGCAAGTCCGGCGCTGCGGCACCCGATGCGGTGCGGCAGGCTGGGGAAGTGCAGGCCTCCTCCTTCCGTTAAGGAGGAGCTGCCTGCACCCGGCCGCGGCCCGCGCAAATCTGCTTAAAAATGAGCCCGGCACCTCGGACAAGTGCCGGGCTTGCATCTGTTCCGGGGGGGGGGGAGAGAAGTCCGGGGAGGGAGCTGCGGGCAGGCGGCCGGCGGGAAAGCGGACGGCTGCCGCGGGGCCTTTAATGCGCCGGCGCTAACTGCAGTAAGGCACCTCTGACAAAACGCTGGTTGCGGCTGCCACGGGCGAGGCGGCCGCAACTCAATTTCGGAGTTCGGGCGGGTTACCACGGCAACCGGGACGCTGCGCACACCGATGACGTCATCGGTGCCGGCGCAGCGCTACCGGAGCAACGCCGATTTAGGGCCCCAGGGAATTTCACTACTGGCCATAACTCCGGCGCAAGGCCCTCTAGCGCCTCAAATGAGGCGCTAAGGCTACTGAATTTTCAGCCGATCGTGTTTGCCTGGTGTGTAGATCAGTTCAAAGTCATATCTTTGCAGCTTCATCATGAGTCGTTGAATCCTTGGAGACATCTCATTTAGATTTTTTTTTATGATGGCAACCAGTGGGCAATGGTCTGTCTCAACTGTGAAGGTGGGAAGTCCATATATGTAGCCATGGAACTTTTCTAGTCCAACTACCAAGCCTAGACATTCCTTTTCAATCTGGGCGTATCGACACTCAGAATCAGTCATAGACCTGGAGGCATAGGCAACAGGCTTCCAATCTTCACCCTCTGCTTGTAGCAAGACCGCGCCTAGGCCATCTTTTGATGCATCCGTTGACACTTTGATTCTCTTTGTTGGGTCAAAGAAGGTGAGTACAGGTGTGGTTATCAGCACTGTTTTGAGGTTCATCCACTCTTGTTCATGTCTTTCTGTCCATGCGAACTCATTTGTTTTATGTAGCAGGTCTCGCAGACAGGCTGTCTTGGCTGACAAGTTTGGAATGAACTTTCCAATGAAGTTTATCATCCCCATGATGCGTAGCACTCCTTTTTGTCAGTGGGTCGGGGCATGTTGAGTATGGCGTTTACTTTTTCCATATCTGGCTCTATTCCTTTACCAGATAGATTATCTCCTAGGAAAGTGACTTCCTGGACGCCAAACTGACACTTGGCTTTGTTGAGCTTCAGTCCATTCCGGCGTATGCTCTGTAGCACTTTAGTCAGTCTCTCATTGTGTTCTTTCAGTGTGGAGCCCCAGATGATTATGTCATCAACATAGACCCGAACTCCTTCCAGACCTTCAATTATGTGTTCCATCGCTCTATGAAAGATTTCAGATGCAGATATTATCCCAAAAGGCACTCTGAGGAAACAATACCTGCTAAATGGTGTGTTGAAGGTACAGTATTTGGTGCTCTCTTCATCCAGTTTTAGTTGCCAAAATCCTTGTGCAGCATCGAGCTTTGTGAAGTATCTGGCACCTGACATTTCACTGGTGATTTCTTCTCGCTTGGAAATCTGGTAGTGTTCATGTTTTATGTTTGCATTTAAGTCCTTTGGATCCATGCATATTCTTAGATCATTGTTCTTTTTCTTTACACATACCATGGAGTTAACCCAGTCTGTTGGCTCTTCGACTTTCCTGATGGCTCCTCGTGTGGTCATTCTGTCCAGTTCTTTCTTGAGCCGGTCACGCAGGGGTGCTGGAACTCTCCGTGGAGCATGTGCCACTGGCTGAGCATTCTCCTTTAGCTGGATCTTGTAAGTGAATGGTAGAACTCCAAATCCTTTGAACACATCCTGGAAATTACTCACTACAGAATCCACTGAGTCTCCTGGTCTGCTTATGGCACAGTTTATACGGTAGACTCTCTTGACCAGTTCTAAGTCCTCACAAGCTTTGTCACCTAGTAGTGAATCAAGTCCTTCAGACACAACAGAAAACATGAGATGATGCACTTTGTCTTTGACTGTCACTTTAAGTCTGCATACACCTAAGCTATCTATTTTCTGTCCATTATAGTTCTTCAGTAGTACTGACTTTTTCTGCATTTTAGGCTTTTCTTTCATATTTTTAATGTCACTCATACTGATTAAGTTTGCTTTTGCCCCAGTGTCTAGTTTCAATGTAACTAATGCTCCATTTACCTGCAGTGACATCATCCATTTGTCCTCTTTTACTGCATTAACTTTATGTTCAGCATTGTCCATTCCTGAGGGCTGCACATTTTCTGTATCCTTTTCGATATTGTCACATGACACCATTCCTACAAAAAATGTCTCACTTAAATCAGTGTCCTCAATCACATTGACTTGTTGCCCTTTCTTTGTTTTTACTTTTGAAAAGCATTGTTTGGCAAAGTGATTCTTTCCATTACACTTTGTGCACATTTTTCCAAACACTGGGCATTGTCTTGGCTGGTGCTGGTAACCACAGCGTTTACAATTAAAAATTCCATCCTCCGATTGCTTTGCATTTCTGTTCTGGCCACTTTTCTTCCCCTTGTAGGACACAGCATAGTCACTCATTACAGTCGCATCATTATTAATTTCACTGAAAGTCTTTGCATGCTGTTGAGCTAGCTCACTGGCATGGCATATTTTCACAGAATTCTCCAATGTTAGTTCAGTTTCTCTCAACAAACGTTCCCTGACTTTTTTATCATGAATACCAAACACAATCTGGTCACGAATCATGGATGATTTCAATTCAGAGAAATTACATGTCTGTGCTTTCAGTTTCAGATCGGTCACAAAGCTATCAAAAGTCTCATTTTGCTGCTGTGTCCGTGAATGGAACACGTACCTCTCATAGGTCTCGTTCTTTTTGGGAGAACAATGTGTATCAAACTTCTTTAGCACATCGTCCATTTTTTCTCTGTCCTCCTCTTGATCAAATACAAACGTATTAAATACCTCTATCACCTGTGGGCCTGCAACCGTGAGCAGTATCGCTATTTTCCTTGCGTCTGGCATCGTACCGAACCCGATGGCAGCAATGTAGAGTTCGAATTGTTGTTTGAAAGTCCGCCAATTGCAGTCGACATTCCCCGTGAGTTTCAACCCTCCGGTGGCTTCAAATTCTCCATGTCGCATTTCGCAATATTCAGCAGATATTACCACTTCTGGTACCATGTTATTCATAAGTAAATAGACGTTTTCATTATGAACAGCTAGCTTGAGCTGGTCATTTATTCAGCCATGTGGACTAGTGTACAGGCATCCATCTTGACTACTGCCTTGTGGGTAGCCCCTTACTAAACATACAGCTTCACCTAATGTACCATTCTAGAATGACATGTTACTGATCATTACAATACCTAGAGAAGCACAACATAATGAAAAGAATAACTTAACTTCTAAGGTTTAGATCAGTTTAACAGGGATATCAACAATTTTTCCTGGCTGTAACAGGAACTATATTTGCTCAAAATGACAAAGTAAATTCATCTTTCAGAGCTCAATACAATTTTCTATTCAATTAGCAGTACAGCTACATATAATAGAAAATTTCTTGGTAGTCGATACATTCAGATTAACAATTCAAGAATGCATTAACCAACTTTGCAATAGTACTCTAATTTGTGGAACATATCAGCAATTCAAAACCAAGAAATATGCTGCAATTCGATCATTTTGCTTGCTAAATTATCTGGTGGCAGTAATTTAAAGCCCATCTCTGATTATGCCCTGTATAGTAACAACAAGCAGCTAGTCAGAATCAACAGAAGTCTTTTCTAGTCTTAACACAGTCTCATAGGCCACAAAGCTCAGTGTTATTTGTGAGAAGGATCATCCTCACTACTGAGAATATAAACAGAATGGAACGGTGAGGAATGACATATTTACCTTGTAAATACTTAATGTGGAATGCAAAGGTTACTGCATCCTCCAGGCAATGTTTCAGGGTACAGAAGGCAATTCCTCCATGGGAATGTTACAACACAATTCAGATTTGTGTTTATACAGCTTTCTGCTGTCCGATACACTTGACTTTGAGAAATACTGCAATTACTGGTTAATTCTGGCTCAAGGCATTCCTCATAGGACAGGCACACCTGCTTTCCAGAACAACTTCGTCTAAAACAATAAGCCCAGATAAACAGTCTTAACTAATCAATGTATTTTTAGTGCTTGCTGCGTGCTCTGCTAAATTGTAGTGATGTCTTGCAACTCAATGCACTAGAGCAAGTGGGAGGAATTTATTGACAGTTTCTGCAGGACTTGTTTATACTGGAGACTTTATTCCATGATACATCCCAATATAAATTTTCAAGCCTGCAGTGTTAGCACTATGAGAAGATTGATTTAAATTAGATGGGAAACCAAGTAGCCATTGTTGATTTTACACCGGTTTACTTCAGCAGCAGCACCCCGGAATAAATTTGCAACGACTGCAGGTGAAAGGCACAATATGTATTGTATTATTTAATACAATTTACAAATACACAGCTTTTTACATATATGTACCTAATAATGCATATTTCATCACTAGGACTTCATATGCACGCTTGCACAAACATGCAGAATTCATTCTTGAATGCAGTAAAAAATTGAATCGCCAAATCAGAGAGCTGGCGAGTCCTTAACCTTTCCTTTCAACAGCTGGGCTGTCAGCTGGAGATGAATTTTGATGCTTGGTACCCTGCCACAACAGAGTTTTCTGATAAAGGGAAGATCAAGTGGAAAACTGCTTCAGGTTACAGAATCGTGATCTGTGGACTGCAAGGCAGCATATCTCAATTGACCACAGGACAATAAAAGTTTGTACTGTCTGAGTGTGAATTAAACAATTTATGATCAACCAACTGAAAAACGGCAAATTCAACCTCAATTCCCTTAGAAAGTGAATATGAAATTAAGCTGGTTTGTTGAAGAATGTATATGTTGATTACTGACGCTTCCTAGATACTCTTCACAAGATAGCAGGGCTAGGAAAGAAACTTCTAACTCCATGTATCACTAATATTTTATACAAAACAGTATGGTCGAACTGTCCAAAGCACTTTACATTTCCTACCCTTCAGCCTATCTGCTAAAATATGTTAGGGCCAAACAAGCTGCTTAGAATACTGATACCTGATGTCCTTTTAGGTTTCTATAGGAGACCAATAGACAATGACCACTGAAAGTGGAACCTCAACCCCTTAACTGTATGGTTAATTCAAGATGGTTGGAGCAGAATAAAATGTATTTTTCGATCTATTCCATTTTTCCTTCATTAGTCTCTTGAATTAATATTCAAATTGTGAATATGACACTGAATTCCGATTAGCTAGGAAATTTCAGTTATTCATGTAGAACTGTCGTTAAAGATTGTGCTAATGTTTTCTTCACTTCAAAGGTTCCAACTATCTGAATTATTAAGCAGGTCATTGACCTTGAACTCCATAGCAGAAGTAGCCAAACAGTGACTACGCTTCACAAGTACTTCATTAGTTGTAAAGTGCTTTGGAATGTCCTGGCTCTATGTAAATGGAAGTCCTTCTTTCCTTTCAATGACAAACCAAAAACGACTTGGTAGGATGTGACATTGAACAAGAAAAATATATTTTGGATTGTTGACGGAGAAGTACTGAATAACAAACCTACTATGAAATCTAAGGCAGAGAAATTCGGTATCGCCCCGTTTAGGGCGCAATTATCGGCCAGGCGCAAAGTTTAGCGCCTAGTGCTAATTATCGCCTCCGACTGCAAACTTTGCTTCTATCACCCCTGGAGGTGATTGGAGTGCTAAATCAGCTGCTACACACCTCTCTTAAGGCGCTAACGCTGAGGAGCGAGGCGATACCTCAGAGCGCTGGTGAAGCTCATGTGATGTCAGTTAGCAATGGAACACAGACACACTGGCACCGGCCAGTTCTTAAAGTGGAGGGTCGATCTTGCTCTCCATCCACACCCTGCTCATTGCAGCCTTGAATCTCGGCCTGGAGAGACCTGTACATCAAATCTGCTGGAAAGAACAATGGAGAGGCCCAGGGAAAGAGCTCAGAGTGCAGCCCTCATAGTCTCTTCTAAATCGATGCAAGGAAGGTCAAATCAAAATGAACCTGCAAAGTGCTGCTCAGTACCCAAAACTCCTTCACACAGCGTTGAATCTCTCCATAAGTCTCTCTCTCTCTCAGAATGCGTGGTGCAAAAATGTCACCAACACAAAAAGGCAGGAAGCGGCCACCTTTAAATAGCGCGCCCCCAGTTCCTTCCCAACTGCAAAACGCTCCCCTCTACCTGTCATTGCTAGCGGCAGGTGGAAAGGCAGGGGGCGCCACTCAATATCCGGTCCGGGACGCTACCGGGCGTTGCACGCTCGACTGACGTCACGATCTGTTGGTGCAGGAAATCGTGGCGGTAGTGTTTAGTGCCGCTGCAAAATGTCTGGTCAATTTTGCGAGCGGCACAAACATCGCCACACCCGGGCGCTAACGGGAGGTGCAGAGCAACCAAATCTTTCCCCCTGAGTCCCTAAGCACTGTATGGTGCAGTAATAATCACTGATAAGCAAAGGAAATGAGAACACATTGGGGGCTAAATTGGATAACACACGAAAACAGGTGCGGGGATTGCGGTGTGCAATTAACCTGCACCCGTTGATTGAAATGCAGGCAGCACACCATCTTTGTACTGCCTACTGATTAGCATGATTGCTCCCTGCAGCCAGCGCTAACCGTGCTGTTCATTGGCTGCATGCATCAATCAGCAGAGGGCCCAATATCCTAACTTCCGAGCACCACTTAAAGCTCAGACTGAAGTCACACAAGGTCAGCTTGCTGCCACGCAAGCTCAGACTGCTGCCATCATGGCTGCGCTTACCAGTGTTCAAATGGGTTTGCAGGGTTTCACAGCAGTCCAGCAATCTGTCCTCCAACAGCTTACTTGGATTGCTGAAGTGCCGCCCCAGGAGAGTGGCAGTGGCTCTATGGAGCAAGAACCTGCTATCCTCGCTCTGGATGACAGCATTTGTCCTCGCACCCCTGTCACTCCAACGACCTCCTCCTCCTCCTCATGCTCCTGCTCCTCGGTTGCTCAGCTGATAACTGGTGGCAAGGGCTATCTCCTCATGATTGCGAGGTTGTGCAGCATGCAGCAGTCCACCACGAATCTTGAGACTCGCTCAGCTGAGTACTGTAGGACACTTCCAGAGTGGTCCCAGGTAGTGGAATCGTTGTCTCAGTACACCAATGGTCTGTTGTATCACATTTATTATGGCAGCATGGCTCTCATTGTATGCATGCTGCACAGGTGTGGGTGGGTTGGGAACTGGACTCATGAGGCATGTCATCAGCGGATAGCCCCTGTCTCTCAGCAGTCACCCTCTAGTTTGTCGTGGTGGTTAAAATGCAACTGGCACAGCGGACTGCCGCAGAATGAAGCCATCATGACTGCTGCCAGGATACCGGGCATTAACCTGCATGATGTGCTGCCTATGGTCACACGTTGAGGGACTGGAATTCCTTTTGGTTCTGGTACGAGGCGGAGTTAATATGCGGCGCCTGCAAAGCAATGTGCGCGCAGTCAATGGCACCCTGCACCATGGGGAGGCCTGCAATCCTAGCTTGTCTCTGGCAAGAGATAAAGAAATGTAGTTACCACTTTTTGAATAGAGAGCCTCAGTGACCTCCCTTATGCAACAGTGGACAGCAGACGGCGAAATGTTGCTCACTTCTCCAGCTCCAGCCGGAAGGAGCCAGACACGTGAAAGTTCATCGCCACAGTCACCTTCACAGCCACTGGCACTGCTGTCCATGCCCTGCTCTGAGGTTGTAGTTGTGGATGCAGCAGGTGGCAGATTTCAGTGTGGACGTCCTTACAGAAGCACAGACGTCTCACATATTGTTCCTCGCTGAGGTTGAGGTAGGAGAATTGCTCCCTGGACACACTGTGCAGATATGGCCTCCTGCTGAGAGTTCCTCTCCCCCCTCCTCCTCCTCCCTCTTCTAGCAGCTTGTCCAGCTCTGCGTGCCTGCTGCTCATTCTCCCAGTCATGCTCAATTCCAAGGGAAGGCCTACTAGTGAAACCCCGCCTGGGAGCAACTGGTCTGTGCAGAAGACTTGAAGTCATCAAAAAGTCCTTCAGAACCTGCCACACCACTCCCTCTAGACTTCTGCAACTTGAAACAACTATGGAAAGCACCAAACACTTGTAGAATCATAGCAACAGCCAGAAGAAATCAACCAGCAAGTAATTAATGATCCCTTTAAATAGCACTGGTGGGGGGGTCCTTTATGCTGCTTAATGAGTGTTCAGCTATGTGTGGTTAAGAGAGGGCATTAACTCCAAAATGGCAGTGCTGGAGTCAAGTCAGCATTGCACACTGATTAACGTCATAATTGCCTACTTCCAGCAAAAGTTAGCTGCGCCCAAACACCTTCACCAAGATGGCATCTGGCACGATTCACAGCAGAAGTGTGCGCGCACGCAGCAAATGTCATTTTGGTCCCTGAACAGCACCCGTAGCACCCAAACAACAGGTGCTACCGAGCCCAATTTTGCATCTATAATCTGCCAGTTCTCGTTCACTTCTACAGTCCAAGATTGCCTTATTTACATTTTTTTTTTAATTCGTTTTATGGGATGTGGACATCGCTGGCAAGGCCAGCATTTATTGCCCATCCCTAATTGCCCTTGAGAAGGTGGTGGTGAGTCATCTTTTTCAACCGCTGCAGTCCATGTGGTGAAGGTACTCCTACAGTGCTGTTTGGTAGGGAGTTCCAGGATTTTGACCCAGTGACGATGAAGGATCGGCGATATACTTCTAAGCCAGGATGGTGTGTGACTTGGAAGGAAACTTGGAGGTGGTGGTGTTCCCATGCGTCTGCTGCCCTTGTCCTTCTAGGTGGAAGAGGTCGAGGGTTTGGGAGGTGCTGCCAAAGAAGCCTTGGCGAGTTGCTGCAGTGCATCTTGTAGATGGTACACACTTCAGCCACAGTACGCCGGTGGTGAAGGGAGTGAATGTTGAAGGTGGTGGGTGGGGTGCCAATCAAGCGGGCTGCTTTGTCCTGGATGGTGTCGAGCTTCTTGAGTGTTGTTGGAGCTGCACTCATCTAGGCAAGTGGAGAGTATTCCATCACACTCTTTACTTGTGCCTTGTAGATGGTGGAAAGGCATTGGGGAGTCAAGAGGTGAGACACTTGCCGCAGAATACCTAACCTCTGACCTGCTCTTGTTGCCACAGTATTTATGTGGCTGGTCCAGTTAGGTTTCTGGTCAATGGTGACCCCCAGGATGTTGATGGTGGGGTATTCGGGGATGGTAATACCGTGAATGTCAAGGGGCGGTGGTTAGACTCTCGCTTGTTGGAAATAATCATTGCCTGGCACTTCTGTGGCGCGAATGTTACCTGCCATTTATCAGCCAAAGCCTAAATGTAGTCCAGGTCTTATTGCATGCGGGTATGGACTGTTTCATTATCTGAGGAGTTGTGAATGGCACTGAACACTGTGCAATCATCAGCGAACATTCCCATTTCTGACCTTATGTTGGAGGGAAGGTCATTGATGAAGCAGCTGAAGATGGTTGGGCCTAGGACACTGCCCTGAGGAACTCCTGCAGTGATGTCCTGGGGCTGTGATGATTGACCTCTCGGTCAAATGCTGCCTTGATGTCAAGGGCAGTCACTCTCACCTCACCTCTGGAATTCAGCTCCTTTGTCCATGTTTGGACCAAGGCTGTAATGAGGTCAGGAGCTGAGTGGTCTTGGCGGAACCCAAACTGGGCATCAGTGAGCATGTTATTGGTGAGTAAGTGCCATTTGATAGCACCGTCGATGACGCCTTCCATCACTTTGCTGATGATTGAGAGTAGACTGATGGTAATTGGCCGGATTGGATTTGTCATGCTTTTTGTGGACAGGACATACCTGGGCAGTTTTCCACGTTGTCGGATAGATGCCAGTAATTTAGCTGTACTGGAACAGCTTGGCTAGAGGCCCGGCTAGTTCTGGAGCACAAGTCTTCAGCACAATAGCCGGGATATTGTCGCAGAGTAGAGTTTTATCACCTTTTCCATTGGGTAGATCTACTAAAGGTGAGGTCGGGGTTCACCAGAACTTGTATTATAATTAATTTATAAAGTGGATTCAGAGTTACATTGCCATTCATAAAAGTACACTTCTGTCAGCTCGTTGTTGAATTCAGTGTCATATTCTTGAAAAGTCGCATAAAATGTGACTCTAAATTCAAGAGAGGGAGAAATGGAATACATTGAAAATTGGGATTGGTTTTGGAAAAAAGGGCTGATCCACTTAACAGGGATAAATCACAGATAAGTGGACAGGCAGTTTGAAAAGTGGGCCAGAATAAGTAATTGGGAAAATATTAGATTAAAAATGGAGAGAAAAGGTGGTTCATTGAAAGGAAAATAACGGCAAAAGGATACCTCTTACCATTATTTTCCCTTAAATGAAACAACTTCTTTCCCAATAGTAAATTTCATTTGTCACTGTTCTGCCCATCTTTATACTGCATGAAACTCATTCTGTAAGGTGCTTCCTAAGTATCAACCTCCCCACCCCCAGTTTAGTAATATATATGAATTTGATCAATTTGCATGAGTTTCTAAATCCCAGTTAGAAACATCCAGAATTTTCTGAGGTGGTAGCGGGTCGGGTGGGAAAGTTGTTATTTTTAAGAGTGGGTCGGGAACCCGCTGTCATCTCACCCCCACGTGCCTTTACCGGTGCTTCTGTCATCGTGGAGCCAACCCGACCAGCAGCGGCAGGAGACCCAATTGAAATCATTATCAGGTAGTTTACAGGCACTTAACAGCCTTTCTTCACTTACTTTTTAAAATTCCCTGCATGGCCACGGGATTCACGGGAACCACGTCTGTCAACCTGAAGCGGGAGTTCTGTGGCCATTGCTCCAGCTGATTACTTGACAGCATCAAATGTACAGTAAAAGCTCCCACATGGCAGATGATCACTTTCCTCAGGCACAAGCTGTTGCTCAGTCCATTTCTAGCACAGATTTTGCAGGCTGCAAGGGGGAAAAATTGGGTCGCGCCCCCTTTGGGGCGCTAACTTTGCTGGGGCTCTAAAAGCAGTGCACCGAAAAGGTTAGCACCCCCTCAGCCAAAATTGGATGGTAGCCCTGGAAGCCCTCCCCCTCCCTCTTGGGGCGCTCCAGCTCAATAACACGGTGCTACTTATTAAAGTGGAGGGGCCTTGCTTAGCATGAACCGGGGTCCTGCTGGGCCACCAGGGAGCGGGGTGCTGGCAAAAGAGGAGGGCAGGGCGGCCCGATCATGAGGAGGGCAGAGGGGGCAGGTGCTGGCAGGGGGCCAGCAAAAAAAGGCCGCCCAACATCTCCCCTTTAAATATCGCCACCCCGGCCGCACGTACGCCCCCCTGACCCTGTCGGACAAAGCGTCTGGCGGTGCGTCAGGGTGCATGATCCAAGTTGGCGGCCGGGGCGTGAGTGGGGCGCTACGCACGGTGATGATGACACCGCGGAGGCGCAGCGCTGCGGGGCGCTATTGGCTACCGCCGCCGCTAACTTCCCCCTGAATTTCGTGGGAGGCATTAGCAGCGTTGCGCCCAGGCACTAGTTGCTTTGTGCCCCGTTAGTGACCCCTTGCGCAAAGCAACCGAATTTTGCCCCCAAAGTTGTTGTGTATGTAACCTGTTCCACCTTAAGAGAGCTTAAGCCTGTTCCACCTTAAGAGATGTACTACTTTCTCAGGCTGCTGTAGACGTAATACCAGGGGTGAACACACCGGTATATAAGCACTGTGCAGTAATCTTGTATTCAGTATAGTCCCTACCTCCAACCAGTAAAGACCTGTTTTTATTGTTACTCATTAGTCTGTGTCTTAATTAACTAAATAATTCACAGACTTAACACTGGCGACGAGTCAGGTTCTTACCCTGCGGCAGTTATTCCACGGCGGTTGAAGAGAGGTTTCAAACCCCACCACCCCACTGGAAGCGACAGGCATTAGGACCCTGAAGCCTCCATCAGCTTGTGAACCGGAGTAGAAGACAGGGCTGGGGAAGACAGAGGTACAGGGCGATAGCGATCGGCAGATAAGGGCCGGGCCGCTTTCAAATCGATCGCATCTGCGATAAGGGCGCGAGAGCCGCTTCGAGCGGGAGGCGTTTCAAGCCAGCGATCGCACTCCAGATAAGGGTCGAGAGCCGCTTCGGTCGGGAGCCGCTTCGCGATCAGCGATCGCATAAAAGATAAGGGCCGCACTCGGGCTTACAGACAGCGTTGGGGGACGGGTGAAGACCGCCAAACGCGGGAAAACCGCCATCTTGGGAGCGGAGGACGACGACAAAGAGCGGGAAGCCGCCATCGTGTGTAACATAAAATTCCAACAAAATTGTAACAATGCCTAAACACGGGAATATTGGCACCTTTGATAGTGACATCGAGGATTGGGCCATATATGTAGAACGAGTAAAAATTATTGTAAGGCCAATAAAATTCGTGAGCAAGATAAAACACTAACATTATTAAATTTAATGGGTGCGAAGACATACGGGCAATTGAAACACCTGTTATCACCAGATGAACCGGCGGATAAGACGTTCGATGAGATTGTTACTGTCCTGAAAGATCATCTAAACCCCACGCCGCTGATGCTAGCGGAACGATTTAAATTTTATGACAGAAGGCAACTACAGAATGAAAGCAATGCTGAATATTTGCTGGAATTGCGTAAATTAGCGAAATATTGTCAGTTTGGAACGGGACTGACAGATGCACTACGAGACAAATTTGTGTGTGGTTTATTTAAACAAGATACACAAAAGCGACTGCTCGAGGAGAATGAGCTGACGCTTGAGAAGGCGGTCACTATGGCAGCAGCACACGAAGCCGCAGCGAGAGGCACGGCAGTAATGCAGCTATGGTCACCGGAGCTCAGTGCACACAAATTGGGTAACTTCGACTCCCAAAGTGCAGAAATCATGGAGGAGCACCAAAAGTCTACGGAACATCGGGAGAAGCTGGCTCTACGATGGAAACAGGAGGAAGAGAAGGAGGAACTGCGCATGCAGCTGGCAGCTGTGGCAGCTGACAATGGAGCCCAGAGAGTCTCCAAGAAGCAGAAAAGGAAAAGTAAAAACAGAAGATGACCCATCTGAACCATTATCACCTCTACCAGATCACACACGTGGTCCCTCCGAACGGAGCCAAATCAGTTCGGAAGTTCAAGCTGTTAAATCCATGAAAGGACTATTGAATGAGTAACGTGAACCGACTACACCACAGAGATTGAATCTGTGAACTGTTTTCCGCAGAGACTGAATCTGTGATATGTTACGTTAAACATGAAGTTATATATGTATATATGTTATTACGTTATGTTAAATGGAGGGATGACTATAAAGCTAAGAAGGGAGGAGTGTTGTGTATGTAACCTGTTCCACCTTAAGAGAGCTTAAGCCTGTTCCACCTTAAGAGATGTACTACTTTCTCAGGCTGCTGTAGACGTAATACCGGGGGTGAACACACCGGTATATAAGCACTGTGCAGTAATCTTGTATTCAGTATAGTCCCTACCTCCAACCAGTAAAGACCTGTTTTTATTGTTACTCATTAGTCTGTGTCTTAATTAACTAAATAATTCACAGACTTAACAAAAGTGTTTCCAGCAATGTCTCTATCCAGTCTCACCTCATTGGAAGAACTCTCTCATTATTGACAGATCGCTTCTGTTATCTCTACTTCACCTGCCATCTATTCCATCAACATGGGTGCCCTTTATACTGGCTCACCTTGGTCCTCAGAATCGGACCACGATGAGCCCCAACACCAGCAGCACCAGGCACAACAGCAGCACCAACAACAAGACCAACCTTCTCCGCAATCAACTGATGCTTCACAGGACACAGAGCATCAGCACCCGAGCACATTGCTGCCCGGGAAGCCAGGGATCACCTCACCATAGCTAGATTTACTTCACTTGACGCTGTGCACCCTGGCTGCCACATGATGTGTCAGGTTGGCACCACCCCACACCAACACCATAAATTATCCCTGCAATGCCCAAGCCATTCCTTTCACACTCATCACCATTGCGGGGGGTACCGTTATGTCTCATCATTCACTGCAACTCACTAAGCCACTTACAAAGTTGCACACAAATCTGTTCAAGACCAGAAATGTTGAAAATGAAGATTTTTATGTTTGACAGCACATTCACAGAAACCTTACATAAACAATGGAGAAAACAACCAAGTGGCTACCCTTGAGTATTGGTTGGTATGATTGCACTAAGCTGAGGGTGAGTGTGAGGGGTGGCTAGTGAGATGGGGATGTGATAATATAGATAGAGAGGGATGGGTGGAGGTGCAAGGTATGTTGGTGTAAGTGTCACAAAACATATATTAAGTGTCACAAAACATATTTAAGTGTCACAAAACATATTTAAGTGTCACAAAACATATTTGAAAGTTCTTTATCTGAATGCACGTAGCATTCATAACAAAATGAATGAGTTAACAGCACAAATAACTACATATGGGTATGATCTTGTGGCCATTACAGAAACATGGCTGCAGGGTGACCATGACTGGGAATTAAACATGCCAGGTTATTTAACAATCAGGAAGGACAGGCAGGAAGGGAGGGGAGGTGGGGTGGCTATGTTAATAAAGGAAGGAATCAGTATAATACAGAGAAATGATATTGGGTCAAAGGAGCAGGGTAGTGAAACAGTTTGGGTGGAGATAAGGAATAATAAGGGGAAAAAAACACTAGTGGGCGTAGTCTATAGGCCTCCGAACAGTTGCAACTCTGTTGGACGGAGTATTAATCAGGAAATAATTGAGGCTTGTAATAAGGGAACAGCTATAATTATGGGGGATTTTAACTATCATATTAACTGGACAAATCAAATTGGGCAGAGCAGCCTTGAGGATGAGTTCATTGAGTGTATTAGGGATGGGTTTCTTGAGCAATATGTAACTGAACCAACCAGGGGGCAAGCAACCTTAGATTTGGTCCTGTGTGATGAGACAGGATTAATTAAAAATGTCCTAGTAAAGGATCCCCTTGGAATGAGTGACCATAACATGGTTGAATTCCATATTCAAGTAGAGGGTGAGAAGGTTGGATCTCAAACAAGCGTGCTGAGCTTGAATAAAGGAGACTATGAAGGTATGAGAGCGGAATTGATGAGAGTGGACTGGGAAAATAGATTAAAGGGTAAGACGGTACATGATCAGTGGTGTACATTTAAGGAGTTATTTTACAACTTCCAAAAAATATATATTCCACTGAGGTAAAAAGGGTGCAAAAGAAAAGATAGCCATCCGTGGCTAAGTAAAGTAATTAAGGATAGTATCCGACTAAAAACAAGGGCATATAAGGTAGCCAAATCTAGTGGGAGGATAGAAGATTGGGAAGTCTTTAAAAGACAGCAAAAAATAACTAAAAGATTGATTAAGAAAGGGAAGATAGATTATGAAAGTAAATTAGCAAAAAATATAAAAACAGATAGCAAAAGTTTCTATAGTTATATAAAAAGAAAAAGGGTGGCTAAAGTAAATGTTGGTCCCTTAGAGGATGAGACCGGGAAATTAATGGTGGGAAACATGGAGATGGCAAAAACGCTGAACAAATATTTTGTATCAGTCTTTACGGTAGAGGACTCTAAGAATATCCCAACACTGGACAAACAGGGTGCTCTAGGGGGAGAGGAGCTAAATACGATTAAAATCACTAAGGAAGTGGCACTTGGTAAAATAATGGGACTCAAGCCGGATAAATCCCCTGGACCTGATGGCTTACATCCTAGGGTCTTGAGGGAAGTGGCGGTAGGGATTGTGGATGCATTGGTAATAATTTTCCAAAACTCCCTGAACTCAGCAAAGGTCCCGGCAGATTGGAAAACTGCTAATGTAACACCCTTATTTAAAAAGGGTAGTAGGCAGAAGGCTGGAAACTATAAACCTGTTAGCCTAACATCTGTGGTTGGTAAAATGTTAGAGTCCATTATTAAGGAGACAGTAATGGGACATTTGGATAAACATAATTTAATAGGACAAACTCAGCATGGTTTCATGAAGGGGAAGTCATGTTTGACAAATTTGCTTGAGTTCTTTGAGGAAGTAACATACAGGGTGGATAAAGGAGAACTAGTGGACGTAGTGTATTTAGACTTCCAAAAGGCATTTGACAAGGTGCCACACAAAAGATTATTGCTCAAGATAAAAAATCACGGGATTGGGGGTAATATTCTGACGTGGGCGGAGGATTGGCTCTCTAACAGAAAGCAGAGAGTTGGGGATAAATGGTTCATTCTCTCTGTGGTGTTCCGCAGGGGTCAGTGCTGGGTCCCCAACTCTTTACAATCTATATTAATGATTTGGAGGAGGGGACCGAGTGTAACATATCAAAGTTTGCAGATGATACAAAGATGGGAGGGAAAGTAGTGAGTGAGGAGGACATAAAAAAACCTGCAAAGTGACATAGACAGGCTAAGTAAGTGGGCAGAGATTTGGCAGATGGAATACAATACTGGAAAGTGTGAGGTTATGCACTTTGGCAGGAAAAATCATAGAGCAAGTTATTATCTTAATGGCAAGAAACTGGAAAGTACTATAGTACAAAGGGATAGAAACATAGAGATAGGAACAGGAGTAGGCCATTCGGCCCTTCGAGCCTGCTCCGCCATTCAATGAGATCATGGCTGATCTTCGTCTGAGATCTTAGCTGATCTTACCAGTTCAGTACCCCGTCCCCGCCTTTTCTCCGTAACCCTTAATCCCCTTAGCCTTCAGAAATCTATCCAATTCTCTCTTGAAAATATTTATTGAATTAGCCTTCACAGCCCTCTGTGGCAGGGAATTCCACAGGCTCACCACTCTTTGAGTGAAGAAATTCTTCCTCATCTCTGTTTTAAATGATTTGCCCGCTATTTTTAGACTGTGGCCCCTGGTTCTGTGCTCCCCTGCCATTGGAAACATTCTCTCTGAATTCAGCCTGTCCAGGCCTGCCATAATTTTATATGTTTCGATGAGATCCCCTCTCAATCTTCTAAACTCCAGTGAGTACAAGCCCAAACTATTCAATCTCTCCTCGTAGGTCATTCCTGCCATTCCAGGTATCAGCCTGGTGAATCGCCGCTGCACTCTTTCCATGGCAAGAACATCCTTCCGCAGATGGGGCGACCAAAACTGTACACAATACTCCAGATGCGGTCTCACCAGCACCTTGTACAGCTGTAGTAAGGTATCCCTATTCCTATACTCGAACCCCCTTGATATGAAGGCCAACATACCATTTGCCTTCTTAATCGCCTGTTGCACCTGCATGCTCTCCTTCAGTGACTGGTGCACAAGAACACCCAGGTCCCTCTGCACTTCCCCATCTCCCAATCTATTGCCATTTAGATAATAATCTACCCTCCTGTTTTTACCCCCAAAGTGGATAACCTCGCATTTATCCACATTATAGTGCATCTGCCATGTATCCGCCCATTCCCCCAACCTGTCCAAATCGCACTGTAGCCTCCTGACATCCTCATCAGAGCCCACCCCTCCTCCTAGCTTAGTGTCGTCAGCGAATTTGGAAATATTGCATCCAATTCCCTGATCCAGATCATTTATATATATTGTGAACAGCTGGGGTCCCAGGACAGATCCTTGCGGCACCCCGCTGGTCACTGCCTGCCATTCCGAAAATGAGCCGTTTATTCCAACTCTCTGTTTTCTATCCGCCAGCCAGTTCTCTATCCACGTTAATACATTGCCCCCAATCCCATGAGCCTTAATTTTGCATGATAATCTTTTGTGTGGAACCTTATCGAAGGCTTTCTGGAAGTCAAGGTACACCACATCCACTGGCTCTCCCCCATCTATTTTACCAGTTACTTCCTCAAAAAATTCCAGCAGATTAGTCAAACACGATTTACCCTTTGTAAATCCATGTTGACTCTGTCCGATCCTTTCCCCATTTGTCAAGTGCTCCGCTATTTTATCCTTAATAATGGACTCTAGCATTTTGCCCACAACCGATGTAAGGCTTACTGGTCTATAATTCCCTGCTTTCTCTCTACCCCCCTTTTTAAATATTGGGGTAACATTAGCTACCCTCCAATCCACGGGTACTGTTCCCGAGTCAATGGAGTTCCGGAAGATGATCCTTAGAGCATCTGCTATCTCCAGGGCCACCTCCTTAAGTACCCTAGGATGTAGTTTATCAGGCCCCGGGGATTTGTCGGCCTTCAGTCCCCTCAACTTACCCAACACCATATCCCTAGAGATACTAATTTCTGTCAGCTCCTCCCTCTCATTAGTCCCTATGTTTGCCGATATTCCTGGGAGGTTATTTGTGTCCTCCTTTGTGAATACAGAACCAAAGTATGAGTTTAATTGGTCTGCCATTTCCTTATTCTCCATTATATATTCTCCCGAATCGGACTGCAAGGGACCGACTTGGGATTTTACCAGTCTTTTCCTCCTGATATACCGATAAAAGCTTTTGCAGTCTGTCTTTATGTTTGCTGCAAGTTTACTTTCGTATTCTATTTTCCCCTTCCTGATTAATCCCTTTGTCCTCTTTTGCTGTATCCTGTACTGCCCCCAATCTTCCGGTCTGGTGCTTTTTTTTGCCAGTTGATATGCCCTTTTTTTTGATTTTATGCTGTCCCTAATTTCCCTCGTTATCCACGGTTGAGCCACCTTTTTAGGTTTATTTTTATGCCAAACCGGTATAAACATGTTCTGGAATTCTTCCATTCTATCTTTGAATGCTTGCCATTGTCTATCCACTGTCAATCCCCCCAGAAACACCACCCAATCAATCTTACCCAATTCCCGTCTCATACCCTCGTAATTCCCTTTATTTAAGTTCTGGACCTTAGTCTCTGATTCAATTTCCTCACTCTCCATCTCGACTGAGAGCTCGATCATATTATGATCGCTCTGACCCAAGGGGCCTCGTACAAGAAGATTGTTGATAAGTCCCTTCTCATTGCACAATACCCAGTCTAAAATGGCCTGATCTCGAGTCGGCTCCTCGACATATTGGTCCAGATAACCGTCCCGAAAACATTCCAGGAATTCCTCCTCCTCAGAATTTTTACTAATTTGGGTAGTCCAATCAATATGTAAATTAAAGTCACCCATGATGACAGCTGTGCTCTTATCGCACGCTTCTCCAATTTCCCTTTTTATGCCTTCCCTCACCTCCATATTACTATTTGGAGGCCTATATATCACACCCACTAACGTTTTCCTCCCCTTGCTATTTCTCATTTCTACCCATACAGATTCCGTTTCATCCGAGTTAATATCCTTCCTTTCCATTGCATTAATCCCCTCCTTTACCAGCAATGCTACCCCACCTCCCCTACTGGGGGTCCTGGTGCCTGGGGGTCCTGGTGCACGAAACTCAAAAAGTTAGTATGCAGGTGCAGCAAGTGATCAAGAAGGCCAATGGAATGTTGGCTTTTATTGCTAGGGGGATAGAATATAAAAACAGGGAGGTATTGCTGCAGTTATACAAGGTATTGGTGAGACCGCACCTGGAATACTGCATACAGTTTTGGTGTCCATACTTAAGAAAAGACATAGAAACATAGAAGATAGGAGCAGGAGTAGGCCATTCGGCCCTTCGAGCCTGCTCCACCATTCAATGTGATCATGGCTGATCATCCAAATTCAGTACCCTGTCCCTGCCTTTTCCCCATATCCCTTGATCCCTTTAGCCTCAAGAAACATATCCAACTCTTTCTTGAATATATTTAATGAACTGGCCTCCACCGCCCTCTGTGGCAGAGAATTCCACAGGTTCACCACTCTCTGGGTGAAGAAATTCCTCCTCATTTCAGTCCTAAATGGCTTACCCCTTATCCTTAGACTATGACCCCTGGTTCTGGACTCCCCGGCCATCAGAAACATCCTCCCTGCATCTAGTCTGTCCAGACCTGACAGAATTTTATAGGCTTCGATGCGATCCCCTCTCAATCTTCTAAACTCCAGTGAGTATAAGCCCAATCGACACAATCTCTCCTCATACGTCATTCCTGCCATCCCAGGTATCAGCCTGGTGAATCTTCGCTGCACTGCCTCCATGGCAAGAACGTCCTTCCTCAGGTAAGGTGACCAAAACTGCACACAATACTCAAGGTGCGGTCTCACCAAGGCCCTGTACAACTGTAGCAAGACATCCTTGTTCCTGTACTCGAACCCTCTTGCTACGAAGGCCAACATACCATTTGCCTTCTTAACCGCCTGCTGCACCTGCATGCTTACCTTCAGCGACTGGTGCACAAGGACCCCCAGGTCTCTTTGCACTTCCCCTTCTCCCAATCTATTGCCATTCAAATAATAATCTGCCTTCCTGTTTTTGCCACCAAAGTGGATAACCTCACATACTTGCTCTCGAGTCAGTACAAAGAAGGTTCACTCAGTTAATCCCGGGGATGAGGGGGTGGTCATATGAGGAGAGGTTGAGTAGATTGGGACTCTACTCATTGGCGTTCAGAAGAATGAGAGGCAATCTTATTGAAACATATAAGATTGTGAAGGGGCTTGATTGGGTGGATGCGGTGAGGATGTTCCCAATGATGGGTGAAACTAGCACTAGGGGGCATAATCTTAGAATAAGGGGCTGCTCTATCAAAACTGAGATGAGGAGAAACTTCTTCACTCAGAGGGTGGTAGGTTGTGGAATTTGCTGCCCCAGAAAGCTGTGGAAGCTACATCATTAAATACATTTAAAACAGAAATAGATAGTTTCCTAGAAGTAAAGGGAATTAAGGGTTACGGGGAGCGGGCAGGAAATTGGACATGAGTCTAGGTTCGGAATGGTCATGGCCCTGTGGGTAGTGGAGCGGGCCCAGGGGCCGTGTAGCCTGGTTCTGCTCCTACTTCTTGTGTTCTAATTCTGTGTTAGATTTCAGGAGATGGTTTTATTCCTGTTCCTGGCTGGGGTGGAGGTCGCCTTTACAGAAGGTAAGCACTGTAGAAAATATAGGGACGGAGTGATCTCCTGGACGAGTTTCGATCGCCTAGATGGGTCGGAGAGGAATTTCCCAGATTTTTTCTCCCAAATTGGCCATTGGGTTTTATATCTGGTTTTTCGCCTCTCCTGGGAGATCACATGGGTTCGGGTGGGATGGAGAGTGATAGAAGATTTGAGGTTAGGATCAGATCAGCCATGATCTTATTGAATGGTGGAGCAGGCTCGAGGGGCCGATTGGCCTACTCCTGCTCCTATTTCTTATGTTCTTATGATGTGCTGGAGTAGGGTAGGGAAGGCAGAGTGATGTGGATGTGATAAGAGGCACAGCAGGATGCAGTTGAGTGTAGCTTTGTACCAATGTTTCCTGATCTAATGAGATCATTCAAACGTTTACGGCACTGCACCCAGGTCCTCCTGACCACCTCTCTGCTGGTGAACTCCTCTGCAATCTGCAACCAGGCTGTCTTGGTCTCCTGGGGAGGTCTCTTCCGCCTATCGGAAGGGAAGAGGACCTCCCTGTGTGCTCTGATAAGCATATGGACGGAGTCATGGGAGAACCTGGGTGCAGCCCTCTGCCTCTGTGCAGTCACTGTCAGTGTTTGCAGCACTCCAATGCTGTAGTGCACTGACAGCACTATGTTAGATTAAACTTCAAGTCTAACGTGGCCATGTTCCCTTTAAAGACCCCAGCTGAAAATGCACCATGAATGACGTCACCAGACCTGCTCCATCTAATTGGCCGGGTATCGCGCTGGGCGAACTTAATAGGCCCCATTAACGTAAGTTAATTTTGAACAGCGGGATGGAGCCAGCAGAGGGGTCGCGACTCGCCATGGTGACCGCCCACACCGGACCCACCCAGGTAGGCAACATTCCGGCCATAGGTCTACCAATAGCCCTCTCTGAGGCACCTAACTTATCATTACCCCATTCCTAACAAGTAGCCACAACTTCCTATCCTTAGCCAATTTCTTATATACTCTCAGGTTGTACCTTGAGCCGTCATTTTAAGCTGAAGTAGCAGGCTTTTGTGTAGAACATTATCGAAGATCTTTTGGGGAAATCTAGAAACATCAACTCACTACTTGGGACATCACTTCCTCAAAAAGTCAAGGACGTTGGTCAGGCAAGATCTTCCCCTTCTGAATTACATAGAATATAAAGCATAGAAAGAGGCCATTTGGTCCAACTGGTCTGTGCTGGTTTTCATACTCCACATGCATCTCCTCCGATTCTATCTTCCTCATCTCAGCCTTTCAGCATATCTTTCTATTCTCTTTTCCACTCATGTACTCGTCTAGTTTCTTATTGAAAGCATCTAAGCTATTTGCCTCAACCACCTCCTGTGGTGGCAAGTTCCACATTCTAACCACTGCGTAAAGAAATTTCTCCTTATTTCCTATAGGATTTATTAGTAACTATCTTGTATGTATGGCTCCTAATTTTGGATTCTCCCACAAGTGGAAACATTCTCTCCACATCTATCCTGTCCAACCCATTCATAATTTTAAAGACCTCTATCAGGTCACCTTTAAGTCATCTCTTTTCTAAAGCAAAAAGCCCCAACCTGTTCATTCTTTCCCGATAGCTGTAATCTCTCAGTTCTGGTACCATCCTTGTAAATCTTTTCTGCACTTTCTCCAAGGCCTCTATGTCCTTTTTATAGTATAGAGACCAGAACTGTACACAGTACTCTAAGTGCGGCCTGACCAAGGTCCCATACAAGTTTAACATAACTTCACTACTTTTGAATTCTATACCTCTAGAAATAAATCCCAGTTCTTTGTTAGCATTTTTAATTGCTTTGCTGACCTGCGATGCTGCTTTTAATGATTTGTTCACCTGTATCCCTAGATCCCTTTGCTCTTCTACCACATTCAGTTTCTTATTTTCTAAGGAGTAGGTGATGTTTCTATTTTTCCTACCAACGAACATCACCTCACATTTATCTATGTTAAAGTTCATTTGTCACTTAACTGCCTAGTCTGCAAGTTTTCTAATGTATTCTTGTAATTGTTGCATTTTCTCCCTTTCTATCCTAACTGTATTAATATTCTTTTTGAGCTCATTCTCCAGTGAAGTGTCTATTCCATTATCTCCTTTAGAAAAACTGAGGCGAAATAGTTATTCAACACTTCTGCTATTTCTCTGTCAGCTGTGGCTCAGTTGGTAGCATATTTGCCTCTGAGTCAGAAGGTTGTGGGTTCAAGTCACACTCGAGGGACTTGAGCACATAAATTTAGGCTGACACTCCAGTGCGGTACTCAGTGAGTGCTGCACTGTCAGAGGAGCCATCTTTTGGATGAGACGTTAAACCGAGGCCCCGTCTGCTCTCTCAGGTGGGCGTAAAAGATCCCATGGCACTATTTCGAAGAATCAACATAACAAAAACAGATAATCACATTGCTGTTTGTGGGAGCTTGCTGTGTGCAAATTGGCTGCCGCATTTCTCACATTACAACAGTAACTACACTCCAAAAGTACTTCATTGGCTGTAAAGCGTTTTGAGATGTCCGATGGTAGCGAAAGGCGCTATATAAATGTAAGTCTTTCTTTATTTCTTTACCTGTGAGTTTATCTTGCTTATCCTTTAGTGGCCCTATCCCTATCTTAATTTTCCTTTTGTTATTAATGTGTCTATAGAACACTTTATTATTTCTTTTTATATTCCTTGATAATTTGATTTTATAATTTCTCTTTGCCTCCCTGATGGTTTTTTTTAACTTCTCTCCTAAGCTCCTCGTATTCCATTTTGTCCTAACTCTCCTTTAGTATCAAAGTACTTCTTATATGTCTTTTTCTTTAGACTCAATTTTCTAGTTAGTTCTTTATTTATCCACGGTGCCCCACAATTAGCTTGCTTGTTTTTGGTTTTTAGTGCAATACATTTCTCTTGAACTCTACTGATTACCCTTTTAAAGATTTCCCACTGTTTTTTGTCTCTTTGTTTGTCAAGCTTTTCTCCCAGTTTATCTTCTTTATTTCCACCCTCATTTCCTCATAATTTGCTCTTTTCCAAACTATTACCTTAGTATTTGTCCTACTTATGTCACTCTCGAGCCTAATCTTGAATCTGTTAAAGTTAAATAGGGCAACTAAAATTCACATAAAGGAAAAGAAAGACTTGCATTTATGTAGCACCCTTCATGGCCACCAGATGTCCCAAAGCGCTTTACAGCCAATGAAGTACTTTTTGAAGTGTAGTCACTGTTGTAATGTAGGAAACGCGACAGCCAATTTACGTACAGCAAGCTCCCACAAACAGCAACGTGAAAATGACCAGATAATCTATTTTTAGTGATGTTGATTGAGGGATAAATATTGGCTAGGACACCGAAATAGTGCCATGGGATCTTTCACGTCTACCTGAGAGAGCAGATGAGGCCTTGGTTTAATGTGTCATCCACAAATACAGTACTGTAAAAGATTTAAGGAAGGTTGTTTACAAAAATGTATCAATCTAAAGAGAAATTGTTGAAAGTACAATTCAGGATGCAAAAAGGAAATTGGAAAAAGAAAGTTCTTGCAATTTATTTCTGCCTGACTTGACAGTGCCTAG